>NC_133336.1:101202021-101802021 GCF_042186555.1 Aquarana catesbeiana | reverse complement strand
GTAAATAGATAGGAAAGTGTATCATAATTACTTGTTTTAAACCTTTTTTAAAAATGTATTTAGTTACTTCTTGGTTTTCAGGCCTAGACAAATTATGCCATATGTCCCAGGGGTCTTCAGGAGAAGAGGAGGGGTTTTTGCTAAGCAAACCCTTCTGCATGCGTGCCTGAGCTAAGAGCAAATGGATTCCAGGAAGTAAATGCTACATGAATCATCTGCCCTTACTCAAGATGGCCACAGCCAGAAATGCTAGGGGGTGATTTTCAAGGTGATTTTTCAGCAAAATAAAGCATGGAGACATGGATGGATGGGGGAGTTTGCTTTGAATATTAAAAATGAATTCAATAGCATTTTTGGTTTGTGGTCCCCAGATACAGTGTAGTTTCTCTTTAAGTATGGTATTGCAAAGAAGGCCAGAAATTACAATTAATAAAAATCTGTTTTGGTAACAAGAAATAATTGATTACCGCAAAATGTACAGATATTTCTGAATAATGTGGTGGCTTTAAAATACTTTCACTCTTCTTTGTTTTATTGGAGTAACATTACATCTGACATGTGTACATTGGGAGTTGACCTTTTGTAGGCTAGAATTGTGTATGTGTAGAGGTCTTCTAGAAATTTTAATGAATACATTCTTTATTTTTCTGTGCTATTTCTGTGATCTTCAATTTTGTTTTGGTATCAACTGACTTTGTCAGCACCCCTGGACCTTTTATTAAAGCAGGTCCATGAAAATACTTGCCACCAGTATGAAAAGGTAAGAGCAGAATTGTTATATAAATAAGAAATGTAGAACAAACAAATCTGTGCAGTTACAGCACGTTTTTTGTGCGCATTAGCTGCGGTTTCCCATAGATTTCTATGAGGTCCTGCTGTTTTGGTGCAGTTTTAGGAAGCACACTAAAGATGCAGCATTCAGGTGTTTTGGTGCACTTTCTGAAACTGTACCAAAACCATAGGAACGGCGGGTTATCTGTACTTTAGCAAAATTGCAGCAAGGAAGTGTGAAACTGTCTCTAAAATCATAGCAATGTGCGGTGTGCAGTCTTTGGAGAAGTGCATACTATTTTAGTTGTGGAATTATTGTGCTGTGTAAAGCTCCGTACACACAGGCCGAATGTGGGGCGGCATTAGCCGGTTCAATAGAAACCGGAACACAATAGCACAGCAGAAGAGATTGCTGTACTAACATCGCATGGTTAATACTGCTGTCAGTTTTTTTTTTTTTTGTCTAGCCCTACTGGGCTGAACTTAAAAAATCTATTAGGCTTAAAGTGGTTGTAAAGGCAGAAGGTTTTCAATTACTACCTTCCTGCATTCTATGCAGGAAGGTAATAAACCTTCAATGTGCACCCCCCCCCCTATACTCACCTAAGCCCTATCTCTATCCCGCGATGTGGAGGAGACCCGAGGCTCTCCCGGGTCTCTCCCTCCTGATTGGCTAAGATGAGGCAGCAGGAGCGGTCTATCACAGCCAGTGAGGCAGGAGCGGGAGGTGGGACTGAGCCGTGCTCATTGTGTCTTATGAATGCAGAGAGCCAGCTTAGGAGTGAGCACACATGAGTGCCCCCACAGGAAGCGGCTTAATATGGGGCACTCGGCAAGGGGGGAACCCATAGCGCCGACGGGGGACCCAAGAAGAGGAGGATTGGGGCTGTTCTGTGCAAAACCGCTGCACAGAGCAGGTAAGTATGACAAGTTTGCCAAGGATTTTTTTTTATTTAAAAAGAATAACAATCACTTAAGAACAGTGGTACAAAATTTTTTTTTGTTTATTTATTTACTTCTGTTTCATATGCACACATTTGGAAACACAATTAGGCACTTGGGAAGATAATATAATATACCTACTAAAAGGTTGCAGTAGTAAAAATATAAATTAATAGATTAAAGTCCCTTTGTGAAAAAAATTCCATCAAGACTTTTTGGAGTGAAATCTGAAAGTTGCTTGTCATTCACAAGAACAGCAAAAATAGTACATAAGATGAGGATGTGGATGTGAAGTTAATCTTGTAGACAGTTTGGATCTGTTACTGTTCATGTGAAAGGGCAATGAGGTGTTTTCCGAGATTGAAAGGAATACCATGCAATAACATTATCTAATTTAAGAGGCTGTGGCAAGATGCATTGTGACAGGACATGGATACAGTGAGATACAGTGTCTCCATGTTACCCATCTTCCAGATAAGACACTTCCTGCTATCGATGCTGTTGCTTGGTAAGGCAAGTCCAGACAGACATTACTTAAATTTTCCATGAGTAATTTATAACTAGTAGGAATAGGAATAAACAGTAACGTTAAACATATATTATAATGTTGGTATGTTTGCAATGTGTAAATATGAAAGCTACATAATAATTACTAGCTTTGACCGTGTTTTTCTCCATTTGTGAGATGGGTAGATTTTCTTAATAATATGCTGGACAACATAATCTGATTTGATCGGGGGTAAGTTTGGTTAGACCAACAAGGAGGTCTATTGCTAGCCCTATCATGACTGTTAACAGACAGCACATTGCTTTTCAACAGACAGCACTTGGTTTCTCACTGAATAAGGTAAATTCTCTTTTAACTCCTATGAAAAACCCAAGAGAGTACCGTTAACACATCAAATCTGTGAAAAGAAAGATCTTCTTGGGGTGGCGTTCAACTTTAATAGAAATACCAGCTCTTCAAACAGTCTTTCTCAACATTTTAACTTGTAGGAACCCTTTAAAAGATTCCAGGTATTGAAGAACTCCTAAAATAATTTTTAGATCGGATCAGAACACATTAAAGAATAAGTAACTAAATTCACTATTCTAATATGACACTGTACTTGTTTTTTGCTACACAATATTCAATTCAATATTCTGTGGGAACAATACATTGGCATTAGCATTCAGTGGCAAAAAAAAGTAGAGTAGTATGTGTATGACACTGATGTCAGTGGGTGCAATTGACAACAATGTAAACGGGGCATTCATTACTCCATCTGATGACAATGTAAACTGCTCTCGCTGACACCAAAGTAAGTTGCAAAGTAAGAGTGTGAATGAGAATATTATGCCTTTGCTTTTTTTTGTGCAAAAATAATGACACAGCATTGCTTTTGATATACCTTAGCGAGAGCAGTTTCTGTCCCACAATGCTGTACAGATCCTCTCTCCTTTCCATATTTTCCATTCGTGCCATACTTGAGATCTGACTCTGTAAGGTGGGTCAAAAATAAGGAGCAGAACAAGAAAGTGGGACTTTAAATGAAGCATGTACTTGCAATAGAGTAAGTTGGTGAACATATAGGAAATTTATTGATTATTATATAGTATATACATACATATAATGCTGGTATCAATTATAGATGATGAGCATGGTAATAACAATAAATATAGAAATGACATTGGTATCTCATGATATAACCACAATAATATTCCCTAGCACACCAATGGCAAGATTGTATAAAACCATAAATTGCGAAATAGTGCCTGCAGGACCTAAAGCCTCACTAGTCCTGTAAAGGTGAGCATTGCATAATGACTTAAAGGTCTTGGTAAGTATTAGTAGAAACACGGCGTCTGGTAGTTCTACGCTTTTCGTGGCTTTTGAGCCACTCGTCAGGAGCAAGCATGTGATGTATCTAAAATAGAATTATTATATATGAATAGTCTGATATATATAAACATGAACAGGGGTAGGGTAAAGAAGACCCCACACCTGGTGCATGCTTACTGTAGTTTGTGTATTGATGGTATAGTGCCAGGCACCGCAAGCCATCTGAGGGCACCTCGAACCGGGAGCTGTGGTGGACAACTTGGCGGGGACGACCCACAAAGGCATCAACCAGGGCAGGCATGGAACCACCAGGCACTCCCATGTAGGAAGTGAAAATATGAAGTGAATCTGGGAAGTCTCTAAGAGATATGAGTGAGGGTGAGAAACTGGGCAGGGGACCCGTGCTAGTAAAAAGGAAATAGTGTGCAGAAGTAAGGACTGATGACCCTGAAGCTAACCATAAACTGTGTGGGATGGAAGTGTGAGTGAGGGAGGTGGTTATCCACCATTGGCACCTGGGCGGTGGGATTGGAAGGCCCGTGGGGCGGTGATGAGGAGTGCAATATTACCTAATGTGGATGAAGAAACCGAGGAGAGGGGAAAAAACGAGATCCCAAGCTGCGTGGAGTCCGGTGTGCAGAGAGCCTCAAGCGCCAAGACCGCCCGTGAGACGCCCATATATGCGCCACCACGGAACAGCCCACCATTGTCACACCATGTAGCGGAGTGAGAGGAGGGGCGCCATCAACCGGGCAGCCTGGCCAACCGGCACCAACATATCTCCCTTGTTGCTCACGAGCGTGGAAACCACCTGTATGGGTGTGACAGCGTCCAAAGGATGCCACACGTCCAGCATCAAATGCGTGACGTTGAGAGAGCAGTGACGGCGCATCCTCCCCCCGGCCTCATAGGAGCCGGGGGATGGGAGGAGGCCCGCAAGGCGCATCACAGCTCCCGGACAAGGAGACAATCAGTCAGACGGCATGGCAGCCCGACCATGCACACCACCAACAATGGCAACGAACCCAACAAACCAAAGTTATATGTCCAAATTGAACTGTAAAAGATGTATAAAAGAATTAATGAATAACAAGATACTACTGATAAGGAGGTAGATCAGATAAACCAGGGGAGGCTAACATTAGGTCAATTAAATGCAAGGGATGTAATAGAACTGAACCAATAGAGCATTACCACATGCTTCCATCCCTATTTAGAGTGATAAATTGGAGGGGGTTTTTTGGGACTTTAAATGAAGCCATGGCCTGGTAAGGTCATGTATTTCCATCCCTGGGGACTTTAAATGAAGCCATGGCCTGGTAAGGTCATGTATATTCATTCCTGTTGCAGTCAAAAATAAGGAGGGGAGCAAGAGAGTTGGACTTTACATGAAGCACGTGGTTGCAATAGAGTAAATTGGTGAACATATAGGAAATGTATTGATTATTATATAGTATGTAAATACATATAATGCTGGTATCAATTATAGACGATGAGCATGGTAATAACAATAAATATTGTAATGACATTGGTATCTCATGATATAACCACAATAATATTCCATAGTTCACCTAACTATGCTAAGGCCTAAGGCCTCACTAGTCCTGTAAAGGTGGGTATTACATAATGACTTAAAGGTCTGGGTAAGTATTAGTAGAAACAAGGCGTCTGGTACAGTAGGTGACCATGATATTGTGTCAATCTGGCTCGCTGATCGGGAAAGGAAAACTTTTTTTTCCTTTCACGATGAGCGACAGGCAGTGCTGACAGCTGTCTGGTATGAATCATGAGGGGGAACGCCGCGCCAAATTTTAAATGAAAAAATACGGCATGGGTTCCCCCCCAGGGGCATACCAGGCCCTTAGGTCTGGTATGGATTTTAAGGGGAACCCCCTATGCCACAAAATTGCTGTGGGGGTCCCCCCCAAAATCCATACCCGACCCCTATCCGAGCACGCAGCCCGACAGGTCAGGAAAGGGGGGGATGAGCGAGCGCCCCCCCCCCTCCTGAACCGTACCGCATGCCCTCAACATGGGGGGTGGGTGCTTTGGGGGAGGGGGGGCGCCCTCTCACCAAAGCACATTGTCCCCATGTTGATGAGGACAAGGGCCTCTTCCCGACAACCCTGGTTGTTGGTTGTCGGGGTCTGCGAGCCGGAGGGCTTAACCGGAATCCGGGAGCCCTCTTTAATAAGTCAACATCGGAAGAAGAGAAGAGGGGACAAGACAGCGCAGAAGACCGGGCCCCTGCTAGCAAAAGAGCTGGCAGAAGATATCGGGGGAGTCCGGCAGAAGATACCAGAGAAGAACCGGCCAGCGACAGAAGAACCGGACAGTGGCAGAAGAAGCTGAACGCCGGGAGAAGAGGCGGAACACTGGGAGAAGAAGCCGGACACCAGGAGAAGAGGCCAGAGAGAGCGGAGAAGTCAGAAGAAGACCCCCGAAGTTGGTAGAAAACCCCCGGAGCTGCCTAATAAATTACTTTTAAAACCTGTGTAGTGTGTTTTTTTTATTGACACTTTTTTCCTAGGTGAATGGGTAGGGGTACCATGTACCCCATACTCATTCACATAGGGTGGGGGGCCAGGATCTGGGGGCCCCCTTATTAAAGGGGGCTCCCGGATTCCGATAAGCCCTCCGCCCGCTGACCCCGACAACCAACAGCCAGGGTTGTCGGGAAGAGGCCCTTGTCCTCATTAACATGGGGACTAGGTGCTTTGGGGTGGGGGCCTGCAGGGCGCCCCCCTCCCCCAAAGCACCCACCCCCCATGTTGAGGGCATGCGGCCTGGTACGGTTAAGGAGGGGGGCACTCGCTCGTCCCTACCCCCTTTCCTGACCTGCCGGGCTGCGTGCTTGGATAAGGGTCTGTTATGGATTTTGGGGGGACCCCATGCCGATTTTTCGGCGTAGGGGGTTCCCCTTAAAATCCATACCAGACCTAAGGGCCTGGGGGGAACCCACGCTGTTTTTTTTTTCATTTAAAATTTGGCGCGGCGTTCCCCCTCATGATTCATACCAGACAGCTCTCAGCACTGCCTGTCGCTCATCGCAAAAGGAAAAAAGTTTTACTTTCCCGATCAGCGAGCCAGCACGACATGCACAGTACCCTGTCACCGAGAACCAGCGTGACGGGATCGCGCTGGAAACACAATCTCGCGGTCGGGTACTGTAGCTCTACGCGTTTCCTGGCTTTTGAGCCACTCATCAGGAACAAGCACGTGATGTATCTAAAATAGAATTATTATATTATTATTTTTTACTTCAACAGGGATGGAAATACATGACCTTCCAGGCCATGGCTTCATTTAAAGTCTCCAGGGATGGAAATCCATGACCTTACCAGGCCATGGCTTCATTTAAAATCCCCCAAAAAAACCTCCACTTTATCACTCTGTTGGGTGGATGATATACAGTATCTCACAAAAGCGAGTACACCCCTCACATTTTTGTAAATATTTTATTATATCTTTTCATGTGACAACACTGAAGAAATAACACTTTGCTACAATGTAAAGTAGTGAGTGTACAGCTTGTATAACAGTGTACATTTGCTGTCCCCTCAAAATAACTCAACACACAGCCATTAATATCTAAACTGCTGGCAACAAAAGTGAGTACACCCCTTAGTGAAAATGTCCAAATTGGGCCCAAAGTGTCAATATTGTGTGTGGACACCATTATTTTACAGTACTGCCTTAACCCTCTTGGGCATGGAGTTCACCAGAGTTTCACAGGTTGCCACTGGAGTCCTCTTGCACTCCTCCATGATGGCATCACAGAGCTGGTGGGTGTTAGAGACCTTGCGCTCCTCTACCTTCCATTTGAAGATGCCCCACAGATGCTCAGTAGGGTTTAGGTCTGGAGACATGCTTGGCCACTTCATCACCTTTACCCTCAGCTTCTTTAGCAAGGCAGTGGTCATCTTGGAGGTGTGTTTGGGGTTGTTATCATGTTGGAATACTGCCCTCTGCGGCCCAGTCTCCGAAGGGAGGGGATCATGCTCTGCTTCAGTATGTCACAGTACATGTTGGCATTCATGGTTCCCTCAATGAACTGTAGCTCCCCAGTGCCGGTAGCACTCATGAAGCCCCAGACCATGACACTCCCACCACTATGCTTGACTAGAATGCATGAAGGTAAAAAACCTTAGACCAAACAAACAACAATGCAATTTCTATGTGTGGCTGTAGCAGTCTGTACTGTGGAATTATTGGCTGTATACATGCTGTATAATATAAATACACAAAATAGTGGTGGCAAAGTATGGTCCTGAAGTCCCTTGAAAATGACTTGCTAATGGTACTTTCACTTCTCCCATATTTATATTAGGTACTGGGAACTGACAACGCTTACCAGCATTGTACATTGTGAAGCAAAGCAGTCTGGAGTAACTTCCATTAGCATTTCATATTGTATGTTGGGCTAAATGTTCTTTGCTAATCTTAGAAAAATGATTAAAAAATCTTTAATAGACACATATGCACTTAAATGTAAACGTAATTTAAATTTAAAAGTAAATATAGCATACCACCCTTGCATTACATTTCCCAGGTCTAAAATGTTCCACAATATTGTTGACACAGTTCTGTTTTTGTTAACTTGGTAAAAAATATTTAAACCAAGCTAGTTCTTGGTTAGCTTAGCTCCAAAACTAGCCCTGTGAAAGCATTCTGCAGATGTTGTTCAGAAAGGCTTTGAAGATGCATACGCAAAGAAAAAGGTAATTAAATACGTAACTTGTATAAAACCTGTTAATGACGCACTCATTTTAGCACTTGCTATTCTCAGAAGACACAATATCATTGCTAAATAAATTTCAGCCCAGTGGATGCAGATTTCGTTTATATTACTTTCTATTATTGCATCACAATGATTGGAAGGCTTTTTGAGTCCCTTGGTTTTGTGAGGTATTCCTGGAAATCTGGATTCTATTCTTGCATTGCACGCTTGCTTGTTCTGTGAGCATTGCCTACAAACAAACAAAAAAAACACTGCTTGTGTTGCAGTCATTTGTTAACACTATTTTGTTCATTGAAGCATTTTTTTAAGAATCATGTTTTTCGTTCCATTAGACCCATTTTGTTTTGAAAGGTTTCATTTGTAGGACATGGACGGAGACACTACACCTATCTTTGAATTGCCTAGTGTTGAACCATTGGGGGAGACCTGTCATCTTTAACCAGCTTTCAGGGATACTTATCTTGTGTCCAGCTGGGCCAAGTTTTCTATTTTATGCAGTCTCACTTGGTGGGTGTCTTGAGTCTTCCTGGGAGTAGGAGGTTCCTAGGCAGACTCTTAAGCGTTGGCACAGTCAAGTTGTTTAGCGATAAACATCCCTGATGAAGATACGTTTGAAATGTGTTGGATGTCCCTTTCCATGTTAAAACTGTTATTGACTAATACATGATTTACAGTATCATATGGTATTGGGTATCTCCACCATTGAAAAATAATGTTGTGCTACAATATTTTATGATCAATTAATGTTTTTAATATACTAGAGCCTCATGGAGGTTTTCTTTCTTTTTTAAACTGTCAACAATAATAACATTTAAAGGAGATAGTCTGGGTTTCTCTATGGTGTGGTGCACCTCATCCCGATAATTACATTTGTAAATATGGAGGAGTGGGATTATAACGGTGCTGATACCAAATAAATCAAAATATATTAAAATTATGATTCTTTTTTAGTAGTACAAATAACATACAACAATCAAGATATTTAGTTAAAATCAAAAACTAAACACATATAGTACACTGGGTAAATGGCGGCCCAGAGAAGAAGAAAAAAGTGGTCACAGTTGAATATTAATTCCCAACATGTTTCACCATTGATGGCTTCTTCAGGGGACAATGTGAAACCACCACAATAATAATTCAGCTCTCTATGCGTCCAAAACCAAAAATGGCCCAGTTGCTATTATGCCTCATCCACAAAGGGGAGAGGACGGGGCAAAGATGGAAAAAGCCCCAGCTGGGGATGAAGAAAAGGCAGACCATACAAAGCCGCAGGGGATACTAAAAGACCCAGTAAACTCAGAAAGGAAAACCACTAGAGTTGGGGGTGCCTTGATGTTACTATGAATGGTTGGAAAGGACCAACTGCTTGTCCCACTTCATGAACATTCGGCTTAGCAAAGTTCTGTAGCAGAGCAAACACAGTGTGACTGCCCTCAATGTCCAGCCCTGGATGATTATGTTTGAAAAATAGATCTTTAGTTGATTTACTTTGCAATACAGTTCACGATTGTGTCACCTTAGGTCCAGCATCTTAAAGTAGTTTTAAAGCCTTAAGGTTTTTAGGTTCATTACCTTAATTAATTCTATGCATTAAGGCGAAAAACCTTCTGTGCTGCAGGATACCTCCAGCCCCCCCCCCCATTTCTTACCTGAGCCTGATTCGTTTCAGCGATGTGCATTAGAGCAGCAGCTCTTGCCACTGTCTCGCCCTTCATTGGGCAGACTGATAGCAGTGGGAGCTATTGGCTGCTGTCAATCAAATGCTGTGACGAAGGAGCAGGGTGTGGGGCCGAGCCGCCCGTTCTGTGTTAATAGACACAGACAGGGAAGCTCGGGAGCGAGCACACATGGGTGCCCCAAGGAAAACGGCTTTCCATGGGGGCACTCGCCAAAGAGGAGAGGCCTGGAGCACCGTCAAAGGACCCCAGAAGTAGATGATTGGGGCTGCTCTGTGCAAAAGCATTGCACAGAGCAGGTAAGTATGACATATGGCTCCATTGTTCAGAAAAGGAAAGCTGGAATGCTAGTAAATATCAGTAAGTGTTACATGTTACCTAACATACATGCATTTAATTTGAAAAAAATATATTTGATGCTAGTTACCTCTTCTTAGACATTACACAAGACCATAGACCAAATTGTTCCCTCTGGATACCATTATCTTGCCTCTCTCACAGCATAAAGAAGATGAGGCCAGACTGTCAATCACTGCCCACATGTTAAAGACCCCTGCTCCCTTATTGTGACAGTAATGGGTCACTGCCTTCTGCATTCATCAGCAGCCAGGATAACAAGTTAGAGATGGACATAGGGGTTTAGCTGCCAAATGTGGATAGAAGGTCAAGCATTTACATATCAGTAACAGTACTACAATGTATTTATTATACTTATACTGTATGTTTTGGATGCCGCACATTTGAAAATACTAATCAAGTGGATAAGTGAGGTACTTCTATGTGTACCTGTTTTATCTATATGTTTAGTTCATTGACTTTATAATATCTTGGTATGTCAATCTGCAGTATCTAGAACTAGTGACACACTTTCTTGTAATTTAAAAAAATATACATTCAATCAGAGAGACAGGAAGGTTTATTTACTAAAGGCAAATCTACTGTGCATTAGAAGTGCACTGCAAGTGCAGTTGTTCTAGATCTGAGCGGAAGCTCTGAAATGAGGGCAAACTCTGCTGATTTCTATCATTTAATCATGTGCAAGCAAAAATGCAGTTTTTTTATTTTTCTTGCGTGTTCCCCTCAGAACTAGAGCAACTGCACTTGTGGGTGCACTTGCGGGGGCCTTTGCAGTACACAGCCTATTTAGGTTTAGTAAATAAACCCCATAGTTATGCACTTGTACAAAGCATTAGTAAGGTCTCATCTTGAATATACAATTCCGTTTGGGACACCAATTCTCTAATAAGTCATTATAAACTTTGTCTCAAAAGGTCAGTCATTGATTTATACACAGGCATGTACCCCAAGACACCTGTACCTATGACCATAGGTTAGGACACTAGAATGTTACAACCTCTAGTACAGGGGTCTCCAAAGCATGGCCCGAGGGCCACATCTAGCTTACCACAAAATATTATGTACCCTACAACAACTGTATGAAAATATTACGGCTGACAATGAATGCATCAGTCTGTGTGTTGTAATACAGAGATTAACACATCAGCTGCCAGTCAGTCAGCTGTGACCCTCTTTTAAACCGAAACACAGATTCTCCATCCTTTTAGTAGTTTCCTGGGACCTGATTTTCCTCCTGGCTTTCACCCTGCTACTCTGCCACCTGAAAGGTGGTGGGGGGGGGACTGTACTTGGCACACATACATTTAAGATGACCTCTGATAGATACAAATGGATGTAAGGGGGAACTCTGATGGGCTTTCAGGGATACAAAAGGGGGGTTGTTTATAAAATGTATTTTTTTCTGTACAACAATATACTTGTAAAATAAATTATGTTGCCCTGCCCTCATACTCTCATCACAAATGCACGTGCAGTAGACCATCCCCCTCACACATTACCAGACCCCCCCCCCCCCCATTTCGATCTGCACCATCCCAACCAAATACCAGACTGTGTATGCTGGCCTCGCTCATCATCTCTACTCTGGGAGGCAGGAGGGCAGATACTGCAAAATATGTCTGCACTGCTGTGCAGGAGAAACAAGTTAGTGCTGCTATAGTCAGTACACACCAGGATGAGGTAATGCATGTGTGGGAGTGCTTGCTAGATCATGCAGGATATCCTAACCACAAGGGGGCTTTTTCCTGGTACCATGGCCACCTGACTAGCAGCATTTGAAAAACAGCTTTGCCATAGAGATTAGATATAGGTTTATGTTCATAATATTTTTTTCATTCTTCTTTTTCATTTCTCTACACTAGTATAGTTTTTTTTAAGAATACTTAACAAATTAATAAAAAATCCTAGAAAAAACTCCCTATGAAAAGATTGATTTTGAGCTTATCCTTGTGTTGGCACAGAGCTTGTCCATATTTTTTGCATTTTGGATATTTTTACATAATACTAAAAGAAGAGGGTGAGTTTCTAATACTGGGAAATTAGTGGTTCTCAAGCTCTTCTCAAAATGTAGGTTCAAGTACAGACTGCAGCACAGGAATATTCTAGCAATAAATAGTAACTCTAATTAATGCTTGACCCAAAAATGTATTTCTGGTCCTTTTCTACACTTTGGTACTATGATCTGGTATTCCTATACTACAGCTATAACCGGGGCATATAATCGCATATAATCAGGATTAGTCTGTTTGTTTGCTACCTGCCTTTACTTTTTCTTGCTTTTGAAGAACATGTTCCAAGCCTGACCACAGTTTGTTTATGGACTACATTTTTGTCTGTAAACCTGCTTTTGGTTATGATGCTACAGTACTGGACAGTGGCAGGCATTTAAACTATGCAGGCACATGGAAGCCTCTGTGGTCCTGGGGCCCATTACAGGTAGGTGTTACCACTGCCTGTAATGGTCCTCAGAACCTTAAGTGCCAGATGATTGCCAGGGTGTTTACAATTTCTGAGCATACCCAGGCTAGGTTCTGAGTCAGTAGGCAATGCATGAAGTTCAGAATAGCTTCTGTTTCAAGTAAGTAACCCACTGATCACAAATCAATGGGTCACACTTTGCACTGATACAAATGAGTAGGGGCCCTTCACCCAATGACACCAATGAATTTGACCCTTAACTCACTAAACCTCAGTTATTGGGGGCACTTCATTATTAGCACTTCATCTACCATTGAACACCATTGAAATGAAGGCATTTACACCAACTACCAATGTAGCAGTGAACATTAGTACTGATCTTCATTGTAACAGGAATATTTATACTGACCTCCAACGTCAAGTGGAACTTACACTAACCTCCAATGTAAAGGGGAAATACACAATAACTACCATTGTGGTGGGGACATTTGAACACCTTTACATTAGTGGTCTGTGCAAATATACCCATATTTCAGTACAGAGGGGAATCTATACTGAACACCATTATGCTGGGTGGGTAGGAGTCTAAATTTGCTAGGTGAATTTGAGAGGAACACACATAGGGGATGCTGTTGGGTGCATGATGGCTAATTTGTTGTACAATTTTTGCTTTGCTTGACAATGTAATAGGTTACCGAAAGCTTTATCTTTGCTGGGTGCAATGATTTGCAATTGCCTGGTATATGTAAAGCATAGTGTGATACTGCGCCATGGAATCTGAAAACCCAGTAGAGTGAAAAATAAATTGTAAAAAATAAAATATAAATAAAATGGTAAATGGTGTAGATGGGCAAGACGACGTCTTAAATGACGAAACGCGTAGAGCGTCCTTGCGTCACTTCCGGTCAAAGCGGCGACTGTTTGTTATATACGGCGCCGGCTCTGTTTTTCTACTAATGAATGTTTAAATTGTTCAAATGTGAGTATATCTTCAAATTTTTAAAAATAAAGCCTTTATATAAACAATATTATGCTATGGGCATTCCTCTTTCCTTCATGTGATATCCCGGTGGGAAGCCAGCAAACGATCTCCAGATTGCCCAGCGGATCCCAGAGAGCTGCACAGTGGCTCATACTGTGAAGGTATAATATCCCTGGGGGGGTAATGTCATCTGGTGAGTGCAAGCATATTACCAACACGGATTATATCACCTGGCACCACTGTCACTTGAAGGAATAACTAGCGCCATGTTTTGAGGAAGCACTGGACACAATTTTTGAGCACAAGTCACTTTATTCTATTGCATTTACTTAATGGACTAATAGCCATTGACATATCGTTTGAAATATTCCACTACTTGTTTTTCTTTGCTTCTGTGGTGGAACACAGAGACACTCTCATATGCTTATGTATTTTTTATTTCTAATTTTTTTTATTTCTAATTGTATATTTTATATTTTTTATATATGTATTTTTTACCACTACCACCTTTTGATAATTGGTCAATACATGTATGCACATTGACTTCTGGCTTTTGCCACAGGGGCCAATCACACTTTGTGCAGGACAGTTTTTTGTTTTTTCCCACTCCAGAGGGTGTAACACGTTTGATCACATTTGTTTAAAGTTTAGCACTTTATTTATGCAAGACACTCCATGATCAGCAGGCAAAGGGTGTAACACATTTTTTTCCCCAGTAAAGTTAATTGTGTAGTACACATGATGTAATTACACTAACACTCGGTTTCCCACCACTATCCAAACTACCAGGAAGATTCACATGTACTGTATACACCCCTATGCCCCCCGATTCAGCACAGACAGAGGGTGTAACACACCAAACCCTCCTTTTCTGATTTAAAGGGTTTACTTTTCAATTTTCCACTGGTAGATCATCACCAACTATCAATCACCTCCCACTTTCATATACATATATATATTTTAGACTATTTAATTATTCATATTTCATTTGCATAATATTCAAAGAGGAATAGCGCCACGTCTACACCATCCCAATCCATTGCCTGGTATATGTAATCTGCTATTACAGTGCGATATGTTCTTGTGACGATTTAGGCCATTTTCTGTAATCACATGATACAGTATAATGTGCAGTGGCAGTGCAATATCACATTATGTGGCAGTGACATATTCGACTCAATTCATACAGATAGATTCATTATTTTAACTTTATTCACTATTTTATTGCAGGATAATTTTCTCCTACACATTTTAATTCACAGACATAAAAACATGTTTGCGTGAAATGACAACTGTCTCAAAAATAATTCTTTTATCTTCTAATTGAATAAGCTATAAGACATGTGGAAGAGAGGTGGGACTGTCAGCCACAGCTACTTTGTCACCAGGGCACCCACCCACTGATTTGTCACCCACTCAGCCCACTGATCACAAGAAGAGTGTAGACAAACCCTTAACATGATTATAAGAAAGGAGAGACACTTGGGAGAGGAAGAAGGCTGCACACCCCAAAATACAATTGCGAAAAGGGAATTTGCCCCCCAAGGACAAAAAGGGTTTTTTAGCAGCACAATACTCGTACCAAGATATTAAAAAATAATAAATTTTATTAAATATGTGACAATGGAGTAAAAAACATGAACTGTGTATAGCACATTATAAAAAGCGCAGATACATGTACAAGGCTACATATGAATGTTACACATAACAGGTGCTTGGATAGTCCTGACGCGTTTCAACCCCATCGGGTCTTCTTCAGAGGAAATGCATGCACTGTTGAGAAATTACATATATAAAAATAGTAGCAATACAGGAATGTACAAATGTGTATAGAGATTATCAAGGTTCTAGACATAGTTACCCAAAGTATGCGTGTAGCCAGGTCTCCTGAATCTAAGGCTTTCAAAGGGGGGCAAAATATAAAATAAGTGTAGCGCTATAAAGAATATATAGAAAAGTCCAATGTCATAACATTAAACCGGCAGTCCAAAGTAGACCTGACATAGACATAGTTACCCAAAGTATGCATGTAGCCAGGTCTCCTGAATCTAAGGCTTTCAAAGGGGGGCCTCCATCAATTCGGTCCCCACCTGGAATCCCCCGGATGGCCAACACCCCCATAGGGGGGAATCAAGCAGCAATAGCGTAACTTACGGTGAACTACACAATGGAAGTACCCCACATCCGGCATGCGGCACGTGTGGGTCAGCAGCACCTATGATCCAAGCATCGTGCAATAACATCAATCAGGGTTTGAAAAAGATGTAATGAGTTTTTTAGTTTTCTATTTTCCTAATTTATATAGACTTATGTGAGTCATCTGTTACTGATACTCCTAGTTTTATCACTTTTTTTGTATGGGGTACTAAGCCCAAGTATAGGAATAGTTGGAGCATGTAATCAAAAAATTGTTGAAGCATATAAATATGTATTAAAGGATAACTAAGGGGACAGACGGGGGGGGGGGGGAGAAGAAAAAAAAAAAAAAAAGGGGGGAAAGGGAATGGGGAGTGAAAAAAGGGGGAGTGAAAAAAGGGGGAGTGGGGAAGGGGGGAAGACAGGAAGGGAGGGTGGGGAAGTCCAAGGGAGAAAAAGTGAGGGAGGGGATGTGCAGGGTGGTAGGAAGGATATGGGGAGGAAAAATGGTGAGGAAATCAGGAAGGGACAGGGGGGAGGAAGGATGGAAAAAAAAAAAAAAAAACATACAGGGAAAGAAGGGAACGACAACCAAATAAGAGAGTAGTATAGTAGTGAAAGAATGGGAACCACATATGAGGGGATGAGAGTGACAAGGTGGTTAAAAATGGTGAAAAGTGGTGAAAATGGTGAGAAAGTGAGCAAGAACCACGAATGAAAGTGACAAAAAAAGAAGTGAAAAATAAAATAAAACTGAGTGGTGAATGGTGGTGAGGGGCTAAGAAGGGTAGTGGAGCCTGATAGTGAAACAAATCATAATGGTGTTACCTTATAATGCCCAGCATGTGAGCAGCCATGTACAAGTGGTCAGTGAAACTTGTACAGGAAATGTGTGCAGTGAGTTGTAATAAAAGGATCTCTGTGCAGAACAGACTGGGGAGCAACTTGCTTATGTGGGATCCGGTCTATGTGTCGGCTGTTCCACACTCCTCGGTTCAGATATCCGTTTTGTTGACACAGCAACGTGAGAGCCACTTCATCACCCCTCCAGGCCGTCTGCAGACACTCACCACCTAAGCCTATCTGACCCCTCTTGGCGTATGCCCTGGCGGGTCCACTCTATCTGGTAAGCCTTTTCAATATTGGTGGTGGTGTGTATATTTTTACTCCAGATGACACATGATTTTGAAGTGTCTAGCTCCTGAAGATCTCTCTGTCCCAGTCCCCAGGAAGTTTCTTCATTGTCAGGTCTACTTTGGACTGCCGGTTTAATGTTATGACATTGGACTTTTCTATATATTCTTTATAGCGCTACACTTATTTTATATTTTGCCCCCCTTTGAAAGCCTTAGATTCAGGAGACCTGGCTACACGCATACTTTGGGTAACTATGTCTAGAACCTTGATAATCTCTATACACATTTGTACATTCCTGTATTGCTACTATTTTTATATATGTAATTTCTCAACAGTGCATGCATTTCCTCTGAAGAAGACCCGATGGGGTTGAAACGCGTCAGAACTATCCAAGCACTTGTTATGTGTAACATTCATATGTAGCCTTGTACATGTATCTGCGCTTTTTATAATGTGCTATACACAGTTCATGTTTTTTACTCCATTGTCACATATTTAATAAAATGTATTATTTTTTAATATCTTGGTACGAGTATTGTGCTGATAAAAAAACCCTTTTTGTCCTTGGGGGACAAATTCCCTTTTCGCAACCCTTAACATGATTTCCCTTTAAGTGCAATAAGGGCAATACAAAATGCTTGCTATATTCAAACACTTTAAAGCAGACCTGGCAGTAAAAAATGCAATTTCCACTAAAAACATTAGAACCCTCTCCCCTGTCACAAAAAGCAGCTATACAGTAAAAAAAAAAAAAAAAAGACATGAAAAAAACCCCCACTTCATTGCAAATGGTTTAAAATATACTTGCCTACCCCTGGCTTCCATTGGCAAAGGTAATGCGGTCATCTTTCAGGTGTGATCTTGGGAAATGCTGTGCATCCCAAATCATGTGAGAACCTGACCCGGCACCATGGTTCAGCATTTTCTCTTAAAATTTTTGGTACTTAACTTTCTCTAGGTTCTTGCCAGAGTGTGAAGTCTTCCTCTACGGTACAAAAGCTGGGAGAAAGGTAATATTTTGTACTATTTTTGCACCTACAGTTTTACAGCTGCCAAATGTGACAGGGGAAGGAGACCTGATTTATTAGCTGGCCATACTCTCCTACTGCCCTGAGCACTCTGAATTTTCGCACCTTCTGGTGTGGGGGGAACATATTACACCTTCTTGCCTTCTCATAATTTAGCAAGATTTTCCCATTTTCTTTTGTAACAGAGAATTAAAGGAAGCAATTTCTTTAATTATACCAAAGCATTTTCTTAAACAC
Organism: Aquarana catesbeiana; assembly: GCF_042186555.1. Lineage (NCBI taxonomy): Eukaryota > Metazoa > Chordata > Amphibia > Anura > Ranidae > Aquarana > Aquarana catesbeiana. Next base: position 101,783,774 of record NC_133336.1, on the reverse strand, counting down.
TATTTTGGAGTCCTAATTCAGCAATGTCTATTCTGAAGCTACGGCAAACACAATTTTCCTATAGACTGGTGAACATTTTGATAATGATAGGATCTGCAGGGAGGATAACATCTGTACAAGTTTGTAAAACAGTGTGGCAAATCAGCGACACATAATTTTCTTTCAGAAAGAAATAGTATGCCTAGCACAAGGAAAGGGGAATCCATTTAAAGCTGATATTTAGTGGGAAAGAAATGTCAAATATTATTCTAAATAAATTTCTAGTGCAAGAAAAACTAAAATATAGTAATAAAATTCTACCACCCCAAGGGTAATATCTTTTGTGTCTCCTACTATCCATATTTGCCTGACAGGGCTCTTGTAGTATTAGATACTATACAGTATACTGGAATTCCGTTTTCTTTTAATAATATAATCAGTTTAAAAGAATAAAATAAGAATCAATTTTTAGCGTTCCAAATACATTTCTATTTTTATTGTTTTATATGGATTTGGCCATGCATTCTAAATATAGATCTATGTGTGTTGTAAAACAATGCCTTCTTAACCACTTCACATCCAGGCCATTTCTGACACTTCGCTCCTACATGTCAAAAATCATCATTTCTTTGCTATAAAATTAGATAGAACCCCCAAACATTATATATGTTTTTTTAGCAGAGACCCTAGAGAATACAATGGCGGTCATTGCAACTTTTTATCTTGCACGGTATTTGCGCAGCAATTTTTCAAACGCGTTTTTTTTGAAAAAAAAACAGTTTCATGCTTTAAAAAAAAACAAAACAGCAAAGTTAGCCAAATTTTTTTGCATTGTGTGAAAGATGAAGTTACGCCGAGTAAATAGATACCTAACATGTCACGCTTCAAAATTGCACACGCTCGTGGAAAATCCCCATAGGCGACGCTTTAACATTTTTTACTGGTTACATGTTTTGAGTTACAGAGGAGGTCTAGGGCCAAAATTATTGCTCTCGCTCTAACGTTCGCGGCGATACCTCACATGTGTGGTTTGAACACCGTTTTCATATGTGGGCGGGACTTACGTATGCGTTCGCTTCTGCGTGCGAGCTCACGGGGACAGGGGCGCTTTAAAAAATTTTTTTTTTTTTTTTATTGTTAATTTTACTTAAAAATTTTTATTTTTACACTTTAAAAAAATTTTTTTTTTTTTTGATCACTTTTATTCCTATTACAAGGAATGTAAACATCCCTTGTAATAGGAATATGAGACGATCAGTCCTCTTTACAGTGAGATATGGGGTCAATAAGACCCCACATCTCACCTCTAGGCTGGGAAGCCTAAAATCAAAAAAAAAAATAAAACGATCGCCGCTTCACAGCTGAAGCGGCGCCGTTTTTTTGAATGCAGAGGCCGGGCGTGACGTCATAACATCGCGCCCGGCCTCCGAACGATCATAGAGACTCCGGCGACCATCTGGTCCGCCGGAAATCTCTATGGTGAACATCCGGCGCCGGCGGATCCGCTATCCGACTCACCGATCGCTGAGGTGAGTCGGTAGTAGCACCGGAGGGCGGCGGGAGGGGGGGGACGTCCCCTCCCGCCGCCCGTAAGAACGATCAAGCGGCGGAACAGCCGCTATGATCGTTCTTATGGTGTACGGAATCGCCGGCTGAAAATGCCGGTATCTGAATGATGTCTGTAGCCTCAGACATCATTCAGATATAAGCCCCGAAAGTCGAGGACGTCATATGACGTCCTCCGGATGTCAAGTTAAATCATCTCAGTTATGAGTATGTAAAAAAGTAACTGACAAGGGTTAATATACAGTTATAAAAAAGATAGTATTTCATGGTTCAAGATTATTCTGTTTCTCCATAGTAGAAACAAAAGCATGTAAACAAATTTCAAATTAATTTTTTTATTCCTTTATGATAAAGTACTTTACTCATAGCTTGATTTAAAGTAGATCTTTTTTTCTGCATGACATGGGAAGCCTATTTCGGGGTGATGCCTGTCAGTAAATATACCTGAATTTGTTGTTTTGGTGAAGTATAACTTTTTTTTTACTAGTAGGTGAATGGTCTGTGTGATGTGAGTTGTGTCTCTCTGTTGAGGCATTTAGGTGTGAGTTCCTTCCTTGCAATGTAGGCAAGTTTACCTGAACACAGGTGAATTTTATTGATGGCATTTTGAATGCAACTGGGAGATACCATGACGAGATTCTGAGGCCCATTGTTGTGCCATACATCCACGACCATCACCTCATGTGGAAGCATGATAAGGCATGGCCCCATGTTGCAAAGATCTGTACACAGATCCTGGAAGCTGAAAACATCCCAGTTCTTGCATGGCCAGCATACTCACCGGACATGTCATCCATCGAGCATGTTTGGGATGCTCTGGATATATATATATATATATATATATATATATATATATATATATATATATATATATATATATATATATATATATATACAGTATATAGGAAATGACAAAAAGGGATTGCTGCACAAAAATGATTTAATGAAAAATATAATCAAAACATCCAAAATATATAGGCCATCATCGTAACAGTTTCGGCTAATACAGATCACGCCCTTCTTCAAAACATGCATACAACATCCTTAGGCATCCTATAGGAACCATGTTTTGAAGAAGGGCATGATCTATATTAGCCCGAAACTGTTACGATGATGGCCTATATATTTTGGATGTTTTGATTATATTTTTCATTAAAACATTTTTGTGCAACAATCCCTTTTTGTTGTTTCCTATAATATAAGCAGGTCACCCTTCTGAACTTATATATATATATATATATATATATATATAATTGTTAAAAAAAAAAGTTGTCAGTGTCCCTAATTACTGCTGCACCAGTTAGTGTCCCTAATTATTACCACTACACCATTTACAGTGTTCCTGATCACACCACACCATTCCCACTGCCCTTGATCACTGTCACGCCAGTCCCAGTGTCCCTGATCACTGTCACATCAGTCATATTGTCCCTGATCACTGCCACACCAGTTACAGTATCCCATTATTAGATGTGTAAATTATGCCCCTAAATAGTCTGAAGGTGCTCCTTGAATTTTGGGCCTCTCTATGTGGCTAGGCTGTGAGAAAGTCTCACACATGTCTTGCCATACTCAGAAGGAATAGCAGATTGTTTTGTGGGATGTAATTCTAAACTTGAATTTCTTTCCTACATTTTCTAAAAACGTGTGTGTTGAGTGTTTGCTTTCCAAAATGGGGTAATTTTGTGGGTTTTTCTACTGTCCTAGTGCTCCAGGGCCTCCAAAAATGTCATAGGTAATCCAGAAATTAGATGTGCAATTTATGCACCTAGAATGCATGAAGGTGCTCCTTCTATGCGGCTATGCTGTTAAAAAGTCTCACCCGTATGGTATAGCTGTTAGTGAAAAATAACTTGGTAAAACTTTGTTAAAAAATTTACTTTTTTCATTTTCCAAAAAATTGTGATGAAAAAAATACAACTTCCAAAACTCGCTATGCCTCTTACAAAACACCCTGGACTGTACTAAATAATGTACACAGATTTGGGTTATTTTTTTACCAAAGAAATGTAGCAAAACACATTTAGACCTAAATGTATGAAGAAAGATTATTTATTTGCAAAATTTCATAACAGAAGCTAAGAACATTGTTTTTTTTTTTCCAAAATGTTTGGTATTTTTTCATTCATATAAAAAAAAAAAACCCAGTGGTGATTAAATACCACCAAAAGGAAGCTTTACCTGTTTCAAAAAAATTATACAAACTTAATTTGGGTACAGTTTGACATGCCTGAGTAATTGTCATTCAAAGCTGGCCTGGCCTTGAAGGGGGTAAAAGTGTCCGGACTTGAAGTAGTTAAGAACTACCTGAATCTTGGCAGCTTCTAGTGCTCATGGTATTTATTATTAAAAATTGAACTTATACAGTTTGGAGATAACTGCTCACCACATACAGCCATGCCCAAGCAGTTATTTATGAATTGAATAAGTTTAATTCCTTTTACGAAGTGCAACAGTACTAAATGTTATGTTATGCATGACTGTACATGAACGGCATCAACAACTGATTTTATTATTTTTGCTCTTTTATTGTTAGAAGACAAGATATTGCCCTCACAAATTCTTTATTTTTTTGCCACTTTCTGTTTTGCCACCTGCTGTTTTCACTTTTTGGCAAATGTAAATTGCACAGCTTCTGAATTTACTCATGTTAGATGGTCATCGGCCAAATAAACAAATTTTAACAAGCATGGGTAACAATTACTTTATCTGTGGACAACTTTGGATCTGAGCAAGTACCTGTGTCCAGTTATTTTTTAGGCTATAAAGTTGATTGGCTATATAGGATCTTTCCAGCAGGCTGCTATTATGTGCCCATGGCAAGCTGGGTGTGAAGGTCAATGCAGAGACGTTACCTGGTTTTAATCAGGCAGATGTGTGTATATGTCAAGAAAAATGGATAACTGTGGTGTCTATGAGTCCTTAAGGAAAATTAACACATCAGGGTTAATTTATTAGGTGAAATAGACTGTTTACTTTACAAGGAAAATTTCCCCCAGCCTAACGAATGAAGTTAAGCTTTGCTGACATCCATCATTCAATCATGGGCAAGCAAAAATATATATCTTTTTTTCCTTGCACATGATTGGGTATTCTTTAAAATGTGCTTGCAAATGAGCAGTCTATTTGTCTTTAATAAATAAACCAGCTAAATTTGCAGACAAACCGCCTGTGCATCACAGCCAGACTATTGGTATTGATGCACTTGGCACAAATAGTCCTCCTAGCATCGGACAGGGATTACCCTCTGTAAAAAAAAAGTGTAGGCATGCATTCCAGGAAATTAAAACATTTCACTCATTTTGCATTGTATTTGAAGACTCAGTTCACCTTAGAAGAGCTAGTTACATTTTATGATAGATGTGGCTGATACGCGCATACAATAAAAATATAACACTTACCTGCTATTCACACTGCCAAGTAGAACTGTATAGTGTGTATCCATGTTTTTTAGACTTGTTATCCTCAGATTTATATATCCTTTGCTGCTCATGTAACCCTTACCAGTGGCGTAGCGTGGGGGGTGCGGAGGGGGCCGTGGCCCCGGGCGCAACATTTAGGGGGGGCGAAATTCCGCGCCAGTGTGTGACTACTGGCTGCCTCCTCCTAAATTCACTTTCCTGTGTCCCCACGCTCTGACCGCCATGTTCAGTCTCCGGCACCCTGTGATTGGCCTTATGGGGTCATGTGCGGCGGCGGGGCTGGCCTGTCCACGATCGCGGTACATCCTGGAGTCCAGCCTCTGCACATGTTCAGTCTCCGGCACCCTGTGATTGGGTGAATGGCGTCATGTGCGGAGGCGGGACTCCAGGAGCAAGCACGAGCGTTAACAGGCCAGCCCCGACGCTGTACATGACCCCATACACCCAATCACAAGGCGCCGGAGACTGAACATGGCGGAGCGCGGGGGACACAAAAATTTGAGATTGTGAGCCGCCGCTGTCTCCTCCTCCTACTTGCCTTGCCCCGGGTGCTGGCAACCCACGCTACACCACTGACCCTTACAACACTACTTGGTTTAAAAGTGAGTAAGCACAAACTGCCATGTGTACTCCTTCTACATTCACACTGGAAAAGCTGGAGGATATTAGACTAATATGATGTACACTCTGCTGGGCAGAATATATAAAATAAACACGTTTAGTGTATAGACTGCTTTTGGACATTTAAACCCTATAGAAAAAAGAGACAAATAGAGTTTACAATCTGATAATGGGAAGTACTGTAATGTGGATATTGTGTTACATATTTAAATAATATGCAAATACAAGCAATATTTTGAAGATAATAGAATGGCATCCAACATCAGGAAGTATGCAAAAGATTAAACAAATTAGAAGGTATTCAGAGAGAGAAGGAAAGTAATCTTTCCTATAGGAGTGGGCAAGTTTTTCCATACAGCATGCTACATCCAAAAAAGAGCAAGCAGGGTACAGGCATTCTTTATTTAGAAGAACTTGCAGTTGAGAGGGCAAGCTGTGAGTGATTGCTTGGCCTGAGTGATGTCATGGCTGTCGGGGAGAACCCAACCCATGATATTGTGTTACAGGATTACAGTGCCAAGTCAGTTGGCCTTAAGGTGCAATTGCTATTTTTAATATGTTTATTTAAGTAGCTAACTGGACAAGCGACATTGTAATCTGCTGCCTGTGCAGTGATAAGCTAAATCTTCTTGAAACTGTAACTGACAAAGGATTGACTGTTCAATTAGATGTTTTTATTAATGAGACAAGCTAAAGATAGGTATTGTGTGTGTGTATACTGTTTATACAGTATGTGTATATATATATATATATATACACATATATATATATATACAGTGGGGACGGAAAGTATTCAGACCCCCTTACATTTTTCACTCTTTGTTATATTGCAGCCATTTGCTAAAATCATTCAGTTCATTTTTTTTCCTCCTTAATGTACACACAGCACCCCATATTGACAGAAAAACACAGAATTGTTGACATGTTTGCAGATTTATTGAAAAAGAAAAACTGAAATATCACATGGTCCTAAGTATTCAGACCCTTTGCTGTGACACTCATATATTTAACTCAGGTGCTGTCCATTTATTCTGATCATCCTTGAGATGGTTCTACACCTTCATTTGAGTCCAGCTGTGTTTGATTATACTCATTGGACTTGATTAGGAAAGCCACACACCTGTCTATATAAGACCTTGCAGCTCACAGTGCATGGCAGAGCAAATGAGAATCATGAGGTCAAAGGAACTGCCTGAAGAGCTCAGAGACAGAATTGTGGCAAGGCACAGATCTGGCCAAGGTTACAAAAAATTTCTGCTGCACTTAAGGTTCCTAAGAGCACAGTGGCCTCCATAATCCTTGAATGGAATACGTTTGGGACAACCAGAACCCTTCCTAGAGCTGGCCATCCGGCCAAACTGAGTTATCGGGGGAGAAGAGCCTTGGTGAGAGAGGTAAAGAAGAACCCAAAGATCACTGTGGCTGAGCTCCAGAGATGCAGTCGGGAGATGGGAGAAAGCCTCTCCTTAGTGCAAGACACATGAAAGCCTGCAGGAGTTTGCTAAAAAACACCTGAAGGACTCCAAGATGGTGAGAAATAAGATTCTCTGGTCTGATGAGACCAAGATAGAACTTTTTGGCCTTAATTTTAAGCAGTATGTGTGGAGAAAACCAGGCACTGCTCATCACCTGTCCAATACAGTCCCAACAGTGAAGCCTCGTGGTGGCAGCTTCATGCTGTGGGGGGTGTTTTTCAGCTGCAGGGACAGGACGACTGGTTGCAAATGAGGGAAAGATTAATGCGGCCAAGTACAGGGATATCCTGGACGAAAACCTTCTCCAGAGTGCTCAGGACCTCAGACTGGGCCGAAGGTTTACCTTCCAACAAGACAATGACCCTAAACACACAGCTAAAATAACGAAGGAGTGGCTTCACAACAACTCAGTGACTGTTCTTGAATGGCCCAGCCAGAGCCCTGACTTAAACCCAACTGAGCATCTCTGGAGAGACCTAAAAATGGCTGTTCACCAACGTTTACCATCCAACCTGACAGAATTGGAGAGGATCTGCGAGGAGGAATGGCAGAGGATCCCCAAATCCAGGTGTGAAAAACTTGTTGCATCTTTCTCAAAAAGACTAATGGCAGTATTAGATCAAAATGGTGCTTCTACTAAATACTGAGCAAAGGGTCTGAATACTTAGTACCATGTGATATTTTAGTTTTTCTTTTTTAATAAATCTGCAAAAATGTCAACAATTCTGTGTTCTGTGTTTTTCTGTCAATATGGGGTTCTGTGTGTACATTAAGGAGGAAAAAAAATGAACTTAAATGATTTTAGCAAATGGCTGCAATATAACAAAGGGTGAAAAATGTAAGGGGGTCTGAATACTTTCCGTCCCCACTGTATATAATGTCTAAACTGCTGGCAACAAAAATGAGTACACCCCTAAGTGAAAATGTCCAAATTGGACCCAAAGTGTCAATATTTTGTGCGACCACCATTATTTTCCAGCACTGCCTTAACCCTCTTGGGCATGGAGTTCACCAGAGCTTCACAGGTTGCCACTGGAGTCCTCTTCCACTCCTCCATGATGACATCATGGAGCTGGTGGATGTTAAAGACCTTGCGATCCTTCACCTTCCAGTTGAGGATGCCCCACAGATGCTCAATAGGGTTTAGGTCTGGAGACATGCTTGGCCAATCCATCACCTTTACCCTCAGCTTCTTTAGCAAGGCAGTGGTCGTCTTGGAGGTGTGTTTGGGGTCGTTACCATGTTGGCATTCATGGTTCATGGTTCCCTCAATGAACTGTAGCTCCCCAGTGCCAGCAGCACTCTTTCAGCCCCAGACCATGACACTCCCACCACCATGTTTGACTGTAGGCAAGACACACCTGTCTTTGTACTCCTCACCTGGTTGCCGTCACACACGCTTGACACCATCTGAACCAAATAAGTTTATCTTGGTCTCATCAGACCACAGGACATGGTTCCAGTAATCCATGTCCTTAGTCTGCTAGTCTTCAGCAAATTGTTTGTGGGCTTTCTTGTGCATCATCTTTAGAAGAGGCTTCCTTCTGGACGACAGCCGACGACAATTTGATGCAGTGTGCGGAGTATGGTCTGAGCACTGACAGGCTGACCCCCCCCACCCCTTCAACCTCTTTAGCAATGCTTGCAGCACTCATACATCTATTTCCCAAAGACAACCTCTGGATGTGACGCTGAGCACATGCACTCAACTTCTTTGGTCAACCATGGCGAGGCCTGTTCCGAGTGGAACCTGTCCTGTTAAACCGTTGTATGGTCTTGGTCACCGTGCTGCAGCTCAATTTCAGGGTCTTGGCAATTTTCTTATAGCCTAGGCCATCTTTATGTAGAGCAACAATCTTTTTTTTTAGATCCCCAGAGAGTTCTTTGCCACGAGGTGCCATGTTGAACCTGCAGTGACCAGTATGAGAGAGTGAGAGCGATAGTCGCAATCTACACAATTTAGTCTCCATTCCTCTTCTTCCCAACACCAGCCTCCCTCTCTCCTGCGCCCTCTGGAACGCCCGCTCTGTCTGCAACAAACTCACTGCTGTTCATGACCTCTTTGTCACTAATTCCTTCAATCTACTTGCTCTCACCGAAACCTGGCTCCACGAATATGACACCCCTTCTCTTGCTTCCCTCTCCCAGGGTGGCCTTCACTGGACTCACTCCCCTAGGCCTAATGGACGCAAGGGAGGTGGAGTGGGATTCCTCCTATCCCCCCAGAGCACCTTCCAGGTTATTCACCCTCCTCCCTCTTTTTCCCTCTCATCATTCGAAGCCCACTGTATACGTCTATTCTCTCCTACTTCCCTAAGAATTGCTGTGATTTACCGGGCCCCTGGACCATTATCAACTTTCCTTGATGAGTTTTCTGCCTGGCTACCCTACTTTCTCTCTTCGGATATTCCAACAATCCTTCTCAGTGATTTCAACTTCCCTGCTAATACAAACACTCCTGCTACTTCTAAACTTCTTAGTCTAACCTCTTCATTTGACCTGAAGCAATGGGTACAGGCTTCTACTCACTCTGATGGCAATACCCTTGACCTTGTATTCTCCTACCTATGCACTCCATGCAACTTCTCAAACAATCCTTTTCCTCTCTCCGACCACCATCTTATTAGTTTCTCTCTCCCCCTGTCTTCCACCACCTTTCCCTCCAATCGCCTAACCATCACCCGTAGAAACTTTCGCAATTTCAACTCCTCTCTCCTCTATTCTGCTACTGACCACCTCTATGACAAAATTTCTCCCCTGTCCTGCCCCAACCAAGCCACGTCCATCTACAATAAATCTCTGTCCACCACCCTGTACAAGCTCGCTCCCCTCACTACACGCAGAATCAGGCCTCGACCCCTACAACCCTGGCAAACAGATGACACCCAAAGTCTCAAAAAACGTAGTCGTGCTCTTGAGCGTCTGTGGCACAAGACTAAGTCTCTCAAAGACTTCAATCAATACAAATCTGCCCTCCAAAAATACTATTCTTTCCTCCACACTGCCAAGCAAACCTATTTTACAACTCTTATTAACACCTTCTCATCCAATCCCCGTAAACTCTTCTCTACCTTCAACTCTCTACTTTGTCCTCCACCCACTGACTCACTCACTGCCCAGGAGATTGCTAATCACTTCAAAAACAAGATTGATACAATCCGTGATGAAATCTCCATTCTACAGGTATCTCCCCCAGCTAAGACCCCATGTCAACAGGTACAACTGACACTCCCCCTATTCAAATCTGCTACTACAGATGAAGTTGCTAAACTCTTTTCTATCGCCCACCTAACCACCTGTCCCCTGGACCCTATTCCCTCTCAAATGCTACGGTCACCCTCTGACCCCATCCTACACTCTCTAACCCACATCTTCAATCTCTCCCTCACCTCTGGCATCTTCCCCGACGCTCTAAAACATGCACTGGTCACCCCCATACTCAAAAAGCCATCCTTGGACCCTACCAATCTTAACAACCTACGCCCTATCTCCTTGCTCCCCTTTTCCTCTAAACTCCTTGAACGCCTGGTTTACAACCAACTGAGTGACCGCCTCATTAAAACCAACCTTCTTGATCCCCTTCAATCTGGATTCCACCCTCAACACTCCACAGAAACTGCTCTTTTAAAACTCACAAATGACCTACTCACTGCAAAAACCAATGAACACTATTCTGTACTCCTACTTCTGGATCTTTCAGCTGCCTTTGACACGGTTGACCACCCCCTCCTCCTCAAAAAACTTTACTCCCTCGGTCTCCGTGACTGTGCTCTTCAGTGGCTCTCATCCTACCTATCCCAAGGCACCTTCAGTGTCACTTACAATTCTACTTCCTCCACTCCTCTTCCCTTCTCTGTCGGGGTCCCCCAAGGTTCTGTTCTTGGACCTCTTTTATTTTCAATCTACATCTCTTCCCTGGGTCAGCTGATAGCCTCTCACGGCTTTCAATATCATTTCTATGCTGATGACACGCAAATCTATCTCTCCACCCCTCAACTCACTCCATCAGTCTCTTCACGCATCACTAACTTACTAACCGACATATCTGTATGGATGTCACACCACTTCCTCAAACTCAACTTGTCTAAAACTGAGCTTATAATATTTCCTCCCCCACGTGCCTCTTCCCTTGACTTCTCTGTCAAGAGCAATGGCACAACCATCCACCCGTCCCCACATGTCAGGGTGCTAGGTGTTATCCTGGATACTGAACTCTCCTTTCAGCCCCACATCCAATCACTTTCCAAAGCTTGCCGCCTCAACCTCCGCAACATCTCTAAACTATGTCCCTTTCTAACCAATGAAACCACAAAGCTCCTGATTCACTCCCTGGTTATCTCTCGCCTTGACTACTGCAACTCACTCCTCATTGGCTTACCTTTAAACAGACTATCCCCCCTGCAGTCCATCATGAATGCTGCTGCCAGACTTATCCACCTTACAAACCGCTCAGTGTCTGCTACCCCTCTATGCCAATCCCTCCATTGGCTGCCACTCGCCCAACAAATTAAATTCAAAATACTAACAATAAGTTACAAAGCCATCCACAACTCTGCCCCCAGCTACATCACTAACCTAGTCTCAAAATACCAACCTAATCGCCATCTCCGTTCCTCCCAAGACCTCCTGCTCTCTAGCTCCCTCATCACCTCCCCCCATAGCCGCCTCCGGGACTTTTACCGAGCTTCGCCCATCTTCTGGAATTCCCTACCCCAATCTGTCAGACTGTCTCCAAATTTATCCACTTTTAGGCGATCCCTGAAAACTTTCCTCTTCAGAGAAGCCTATCCTGCCTCCATCTAATTACTGCACTATTTTCTCCATTAGCTCATCCCCCACAGCTATTACCCTTTTGTATAACTTGACCCTCCCTCCTAGATTGTAAGCTCTAACGAGCAGGGCCCTCTGATTCCTCCTGTATTGAATTGTATTGTACTTGTATTGTCTGCCCTAATGTTGTAAAGCGCTGCGTAAACTGTCGGCGCTATATAAATCCTGTATAATAATAATAATAATAATAATAATAACACCAAAAATAACACACCTGCTCCCCATTCACACCTGAGACCTTGTAATACTAACGAGTCACATGACACCGGGGAGGGAAAATGGCTAATTGGGCCCAATTTGGACATTTTCACGTAGGGATGTACTCACTTTTGTTGCCAGTGGTTTAGACATTAATGGCGTGGTGTTGAGTTATTTTGAGGGGACAGCAAATTTACACTGTTTTACTGCTATACTACTTTACATTGTAGCAAAGTGTAATTTCTTCAGTGTTGTCACATGAAAAGATAGAATAAAATATTTACAAAAAATATGAGGGGTGTACTCATTTTTGTGAGATACTGTGTATGAGTGTGGATTTGGCTGTTCACCCACAGAAATTAATGTACTACTACTTGTATAAACAAGCAGTTTAGCATACAGGCATATTTCCATACACTATACACGTGCTCACGAGAGTACAGCTTTAAAACAATGTACAGCCATTTATTTTTTAGGGAATACACCCATATGGTATACCTATTTACCCGAGCATCAGGGTATACTGGCATACAACTGTGCACAACCATTCATTTACTGGGCAGCTGCATGCAGCATCTGTGCTTCCTGGATGACCAATGCCCACATTTTACTTTTTTAATGAACAAAAGCGACCATGTGTATGAGGCCATATAAAATTATTCCCTCCCATAGTTTCTAAATTGCAACAATGACGTTGGCTAATTTGGATGACATTTGTGTTTACTGCGCATCAAATGCTCACATAAACAAATGCAAGATTATTCATATCTTTACCTTATCTTTATTGATCGCATACCTATGAAACAGTCAGCATCGTGCTAATCTGTGCCCTCATCAAATGTTATCTTAAACTGATACTAAACACACTCTGTTTAATTTACATTGTCCCTTCTATTTCTGTATATGAATGATGGCACCATAATTGTTTTATTAACCACATGCCAACCAGCTGCCGCAGTTGTACTGCGGCAGAATGGCACGGCTGGGCGAAACGTTATGTAATGTCGCTTCGCCCTGTGGCCACTAGGGGGCGTGCATGCACGCCCCCCTGCTCGCCCCCTGAGCCGATGCGAGTGCCCGGTGGTCTCGATCACCGCCGGGCTCCCGCGATCTCTCGGGCACATGGACAACCCGGAACTGTGTGTGTAAACACAGTTTCATGTTCTCTAAGGGGAGAACTGACAGATCGTCTGTTCATACAGAGTATGAACAGACGATCTGTTATCTTCCTTGCACAGTCCCCATCCCCCTTCAGTTAGAACACAAACTAGAACACACTTAACCCCTTCACTGCCAGTGACATTTTTACAGTAATCGGTGCATTTTTAATCACACTAATCGCTGTATTAATGCCAGTGGTCCCAAAAATGTGTCAAAATTGTCCGACGTGTCCGCCATAATGTCGCAGTCACGGTAAAAATGACTGATCGCCACCAATACTAGTAAAAAACAATTATTAATAAAAATGCCATAAAACTATCCCCTATTTTCTGGACGCTATAACTTTTGCGCAAACCAATCAATATACGCTTATTATATTTTTTTTTTTTACCAAAAATATGTAGAAGAATACGTATCAGCCTAAACTGAGGAAAAAAAATGTTTTTTTTTATATATTTTTTTGGGATATTTATTATAGCAAAAAGTACAAAATAATGTGTTTTTTCCAAAATTGTCTCTCTTTTTTTTTGTTTATAGCACAAAAAATAAAAACCGCAGAGGTGATAAAATACCACCAAAAGAAAGCTCTATTTGTGGGGAAAAAAGGACGTTGATTTTGTTTGGGAGCCACGTCGCAGTTGTCAATTAAAGCGTCGCAGTGCCGTATCGCAAAAAGTGCTCTGGTCTTTGGCCAGCCAAATGGTCCGGGGCTTAAGTGGTTAAAAAAAAATCTAGCTACCTTTTTCCTAATTGATATACAGCTGTCACATGACCCAGACCCAAACATTACAGGAAAATGCATTTTTGTTTCAAATTTTTTAGGAACTGTCCTGAAAAGTGAGTAAGCATAGTCAAAAGAGAACATCGCTGTAGGGCTCAAGGTGATTTACGTTCACGTTACCATTCTGCTACATTATATAATGTTACATCACACTAATGTGATATCATTACCAGACTTTGTTGATTATACTTTGGAGCAAATTTATGAGGGTGCACAAATTAGGTAAACATTATGTTGGGAAACATTACAGGAAAATGCTTTTTTTTCAAATTTTGACTATTTATTCTCATTAGGTACTAAGGAAATAAAAATATATGTATCTAAATTTGCTACCAAGTTAAAGCTATATTTGTCCCAAAAAACAGCAATGTATAAAACTTTAGGGTAGACTACATAATACATTAGGATGGACTACAAAACCTAAAAGATATAATTTGCAGTACTGAAAAATTGCCACAACAGGGCCCTACCACTTTTGAGCCACCCCAAATGCACTAAACTGGAAAAAAAAGACCTGGGAATCAAGGGGGTATACGTAGGTGAAAAATGCTGGGACTCTATTAGTTAATTAAGTTTTGAATTTTTAATCTTTCACTTTAAGCACTGCTAAAATTGCTGCTCCCCACCAAATTACGGTTTTGTTTTTTGCTGTGATACATGTTCCCCAGGGCATTTGCCAGCCCCCATCCCATTTGTTTGACAATCCCTTGCCATTAGCCTAGAAAATGGCCATTACTTTTCCTTAACATTTGGCTCCCGTTGACTTCAATAGGTTTCAGATTTGGCACCCAAACTTTAGTAGTGGTCACTGAACCTGTCTCGTACCAAACCCCCTTTTATGTTAAGCTCATTTCTAGTTAGGACATCCCCAAACGTTTCTTGGGGGACCAAATAAGTTCAGGGCATTCCAGAATGCGTGCCTTCTATGTTTTGCACTTTAGCCACATGTTTTGCACTTTTGCACTTTTCTCTGGAATCCATAAAAGTTGGGTTCATCATCTCCCTCCTCTCAGAAGAACCCCCGGTCATTGGCACACCACCTAGTGGAGCAGAAAAGCCCTGTGACCAACACTGTTGCCACGTTCCTCGAGGCCATGGCACAGCTTTACGATGATCCCCAACGTGTGGCCACGGCAGAGGCTACCCTTAAATACCCTGCAAAATCCCGTTGAGGATTTTACCATTGATTTCCGTAAATGGTCTGGAATGAGGCCGCCCTTAAGTACCAGTATCGGCTCGGTTTGTCCGAAGCTCTTAAGGACAAACTAGCCAGAATTGAGTCTCCCGCTAACCTTGAAGACCTCATCAAACTAACCATTCAGTTCGACTGCCGTCTGCGGGTGCGACAATCAGAAAAATCTAGCTCCTAAAGACCCACCTGGATGTTGCCCAGGATTCCATCTGCACCTCTACCTATGCCTGTCCTCCCACCTGCTTCCAATACTGAAGGAGAACCAATGCAGATTGGACTGTTACACAAAGCTTTGTCTCCAGATGAAAAGATGCGAAGACGTCAGGCTAACCTCTGCCTCTACTGCGGAGGTACTGGTCACTTCTTACGTAACTGTCCAGTGAGACCCAGTAAGTTTTTCCCTCCATAACCTGTCTACTTCCAAGTTTCAGGATCTTCTCCAGCTCACCTTGTTTTACCCATCTCATTGCAGGTGGCAGAAGGAATAGTCCAGTTCCAAGCAATCGTTGACTCCGGGGCATGCAGTTGCTTCCTGATCATTACTTTGGCAAGAAAACTACAAATTCCGCCTAAAAACAAAAAACAGAGACTTGAGGTCCATCTGGCTGATGGGACCATTCCCAAATCTGGACCTGTGACACAAAAGACTATCCCCATTCTTAATCTAACAGACTCTGGTCACCAGGAATTCCTCTGCTTTGACATACTATGTTCCCCCATGTTCCCCATCATTCTGGGGATTCCATGGCTTTGGGCGCATAACCCTCAGATTGATTGGGCCTTGGGGAAAATCTCCTTCCAATCTGAATATTGCTTGTAGCAATGTTTTGCCCCGGAATCCAGTAATCCTTCAAGTTGTCTGACAGTCCAGCCTGTAACCAGTACCGGCCAAATAGTACCACCAGCCTACCATGAGCGCTTGGATGTGTTTGAAAGAAAGAAGGCTGACGTGCTACCACCTCATCGACCATATGATTGCCCTATCAAATTACTTCCAGGTGCAGAGGTCATGTTTGGGCGGATTTTTCCGTTATCTGAAAAAGAACTTGAAGCCTTACAACTTTACATTGATGAGAGCCTCCAGAAGAATTTCATTTGGCCATCCTTGTCACCTGGGGGTGCTGGTATTTTCTTTGTCCAGAAGAAGGATCAATCACTTAGACCTTGTGTGGATTATCAGGAGCTCAAGAAGATCACGATCAAGAATCTTGTACAAATGTGCTGGGTATTTCCAATAGTAATCAGTGTTACTGGATGGGTGCTTCTGATAAGATGATCTCCCCTCTTGCGCCTCTACTCACCAAAGTTCGTGGACCCTCAGCTTTGCAGTCCAGGGGTCAAACAGGTGCAGGAAGGCATGGAATAAAGATCCAAATTTCCAAAAGATATTCTCAGAGGGATCCAGGATTTTCAATTATATTGAGGAAAAGAGAAAAAAACATTTTGATCTGCCTGAGTCTTTACAAAACTTGATCTATGTGGTGCCTACAATTTAGTTCGTATCCGCGAGGGTGATGAATGGAAGACAGCATTTCGGACCCGCTCCGGCACTTTGAATACCTTGTCATGCCATTCGGGTTATGAAATGCCCCAGCCACCTTTCAACACTTTGTGAATGACATCTTCCGAGAGTTTCTGGATCACTTTGTAGTTTACCTAGATGGTATTCTCATTTTCTCTAGCAACCTGGATCTCCACAGGATACATTTAAAGAAAGTTCTGTCCACACAAAGGCAGAGAAATGTGAATTTGAGAGGCTATCAATTCAATTCTTGAGGGTAATCATATCCATGGATGGGATTTCCATGGATCCACAAAAGGTGGCTATGTTTTTTTTAAAAAACACAGCGATAGCTGTATGAGCTGTGAAGCTGTCTGACCATTGTAACTAAAGCAATTCAGCTACTGCGAATGTGTAAGTAGATTACAATGATTGCCCAGTTTTGTAGCATTTAAAAACACTGCGCAATAATGGTTTTTCTTTTATCTTTATGTGAATTATCACCTTCCAAATGTAATTCATCATGCAACTGTGATCTTTGATAATTGAAATACAAGCAAGTTCATCAAAGGCATTTGACTGGACATTTAGACCTCAGCTGGATTAACAGACACTATTAAATGTTTCTTTATTTTTATTTCTGTCATCAACATATATCCAGGGATATGTGTTCCCTTATAGGTCTTTGATGCATTTATTTGCATCTATTCACTTTATTGATTGATATTTTTTTTTGCACTTATTCACTTTACTGATTGTAATATCAGGGTATTTTTTATGGTTTAGGGTTTTATATACAAGCACCACTCCAACAGATGGGTTCAACACTAGGGGGCTGTGCACTCTATTTTTTTATTTCTGCACAAGGTAGGGTTTACAACTTCAAATTGATAAGTGTGGTGCAGATCTAACACTGCCAAAACCTCAAAAAACACTGCACCCACAAAGAAATGTTGCAAATATAGCGATGTGTTGTGGGGCTGCTTCTGTGTTGTAATATTTTTTTTTTTAAATAGAAAGTACAGCAGTTACAAGTTAGATGCCTGGTGGGTTATATAACACCATCTAAAAACAAGCATGACAAATGACTGTAATTAGGTACATAGATTGATGAAATGTTACAGTTGAACAGTACTCATACCACAAATAGGTGCTAGAGAAATCCATTGCAATGTTTTGTAAGCTGAACTTGAAAATAGAAGAGAGAGATAAAAGTATATACAGAAAGTATAGCAAGGGGAGGAAAGGAAAGGGGAAATAGTAGAAAGTGAGGGAGAAGGTGGAGGGATCTTAATACCTGGGATGGGTTGGTCTCATAATAATATGCCACAAAGCTCTAGATAGTGAGCAATGTGTGGTTAAATTCAGAAAGCAAAAAGTATGTTATCTAGAGTGTCCAGACTTTGTGGAATCTGTGCAGATAATTATGTAATGTAGCTGAACCTTTTTTTTTTCTATCAGGCACCAAGACATTTTCTGCTTTACCTGTATTACAGTTGACAATGCAGATCTCCATGCCTTTGCCAAACTCTGTTTAGCAGCATTCAGAATAAAAATTAGAAGTTATCTTGAAGATTATTGCATTATTATAAATGACAATCACCTATCCAATAATGTGTTTTTTTAGGGTATACCCACCAAACAAGTAATCGTGTCCCAGTCAGCTATTCCCTGGCACACCATGTACCAGCGTAATTGTAATTTATAATTGGCTTTCACATTGAATGTGATTTTTTATTTATTAGCTTTGGGATGGCAGAGTCCAGGTGGCAGTTGCACTGGTGTCAGATTCTGTTGCTTTCAAGCTTACCCAAAGAGGGATATCTGGTGTAGACTGATGAGAAAGTAAAGGGGCTATCTGGGCTGCATAGTTGTAACTGGACATGTAAAGGACTAAGAGGACACAGTATCTTTGTTGATCTTATACTGCAGGATTAAAAGCACAGGAGGACCTAGGCATAATCATGCCAGGAAGTGCTATTTTTCTAGAAGAATTGAAATGAGGACAATTCAAGGTACATTTCTCAGAGTAGGCACAATTAACATTTTAGATGTTTCTTGTATTTTCACTTTTTGAGCATAGGTTCACTTAGAAGAATGGATTGTCAAAAACAAAGTTATTTATGGCAAAGTAACTGGTTTCAGCCTATGAAAAAAAAAACAAAAAAACAAAAAACAAATAATTGTCCAGAAGGTCAACTTTTAACAGTACATAAAATAGAAACAGAAAATATAAATACTGGGATGGTTTATAAATACAAAGGAAAATGTCCTACGGCTACCCATTGTCATGACCTGAATCCGAATTATGATCAGTGCTACTGTTTGAAAACTGGGATTCAAGTATCATGTGACTAACCTGAACAACCTGGACAAAATTTGTCTAAAAGAATGTGAATAATTGCAAGCGAGGAAGCAATAGAGGATGATTGCATAGATAATCAGCCTAAAAAAAGACACAACTGATATAGAAATACTCAAAAAATAAACACTGAAAAATAGCATACGCCATTCAGTTGATAACACATCCCTGAATATTATTTTCCTCCTCTCACTAAATATATGTAGATGCAATTGTACCTTGAACTACTATTGTGTACAGTATATACCTTTGTTCACCTGTCCTAATTTTTAGTTGCTTGTTTTCTACTGTAACTTCTTTCTTATGTTACACTATTACTGGCATTTGAGGCGGCTGCGTTCATTGCTTTGTCATTGTTTTTTTTCTATAAAAACTCAATGAAAAAAAATTAGCTCCACCAGAATAAATTCCTTCCTGATCCCCTAAGACAATATTCTGTGGATCATCAGTCTTTTGTATTATAACTTGTAAATGTCAATAATCAGTTTTATTCTGTGCATTCATGATTGCATCCAGCATTGTTTTAAAACAATCAATCGAGCTGGTTAGAACTAGTTCCTGAGGGAGTCCATTCCACATTTTCACAGCTCTAACTGTGAAGAATTATCAAAAATAAGTTGCGCTAGTGATTAAACATTAAACAAAAGCTGAGTGAATAATATCAATTATTAAAGTCCATCCAATAAAGTGACATCAACGTGGCATGTATATCAGTACACCCAAGGAAACGTGATGTGTAAAGGAATAACTTCCACTTCTAATTTCACTGCCGTTTACTGACTTCCTATGATCTCCTATTACGGGAGATCACAAGCGCTTTCGGCTTAGTACCCAGCCAGGGCCTTTGAAGGACACAGCAACAGCGTCTTCACAAACTTCCATTCCTCACAGAGGGTACAATTGCACAGGATCCCCAAGAAGAAATAAAAGCTTACATGGCATAAAATCTTTGGGTGTTTTATTGTAAAAAAAGTTGTAGTACACTTACAGTTATGTAGATAAATTTGAGCATAAAAACAAGCCGGCCAGCTCAAAACTGCAGCCTGTCACCCAGGGACCTGTATGAACGCGGTGACATCAGCAAGTCACTCCTCCCTATATGTTTCGTCACAAATGACTTTGTCATAAGCCCCTGGAGGACGCGCAGTAATTACTTTTCTTCTTTACTAACTATGAAGTAGCCTTTCTATATGCAGAGGATAAATCTTTTTTTCCTTCAGTTGCAAACAGTACCCCCTTGTCCTTTGTAATGACCTTTTAAAGTGAATAACTTTGTACAAAACTGGACTGCATATTCCAGATGAGGTCTAAGTATACTTTTTTTTTCTAAATTACAGCTTTCCTATGTACCAATATACCATTAATGTACTGTACCTCTGCTGAAGGAAATAAAAAGCTGTCTTTCTATTCTAGGGCAGGCCTTACTTAGTGTCCAGGTTTTCCTATAGAAAACTCCTCCATGACTTCCTGGTATACATCCTTTGAATCTCATTAACACACATCCTGAACCTGCCCTCCATCTCCAGGAGATTTATCCCACCCACCTTTGTAGTTACATGCAGTCACTGTCAGTGAGCACCATTCTAACTGAATACACAGCCAGTATCTTCCTCTGCTGATCAATCATTTTGTACCTTACCTTCTTAAAGGTAAACCACCTAAAAAATGTGCAAACTGTAAGATGCCAAAATATTCCAATGAGCTACTTTGCCATGTGAAATAAATGGGCTTCCCTATGCGTTTCACGGGAAAAACGCCCCAAAAAACATGCTCTCCCACTACGCTAGGTGTGAATGGGGCCTGGAAGTGAAATCAGTGTCTTTACACAAGACAATGACAGCTGAGAGCTGAGCGCCTGCATTCACTCCCTCCCATATACTTGTATAAAGCTGGCCATACACTATGCAATCTGATTGTACAATCTCAGTACAGTTTCCTTTAGATTTAACAAAACTATGGAATAGGTGGGCCCACCTGAACAATCTGTTCAATTTGAATCAAATCGTACAGTGATCAGAGAGGTGTGGTCCACAGAGGTAAGGTGTGTCCTATTCTGTGATACAGTAAGGCAGTGCATGACGGGATAAGAATTTTCCTGGAAGGTCAAATGATGCTACAGGAAGTCAGGGCTCAGAATGCATTTTTTAACTTTTGAACAGAGAGGTGCAGATTCAAAGCTTTTGTGGACTAGGTAAGTGAGAGACAAGAACATTCTGTTTACTATGAAAAGCAAAATTGTGCCTGGAAACTTAGCCTTTAAGTCCACAAGAACACCAAGATCCTTCTTGATCAGTGACTCTGGAGGTTGTACTCCTCCTGGAATTTATAATGCATGTATGTTTTTAGCCCTCAAGTGCATAACTTACATTTGCAAACATTAGCCCTTTTGCTGCCATCGACCTATGCCATACGTTCATAGCAGAGGTGTGTGTGTGCGTGGGGGGGTTACACACTTACAGCATGAGTTCATGAAAATGTCACATGCTGACTGTTGGCTTTCATGACTCCCCAGAGGAGCTGCCTCACTCCACCTACCCCACCCTGCCCTGCCTTGCTCTATCAACCCCACCATGTTTTCCATGCTGCACTATCCCACCTGCATGCCTGGGACCTACATAATGGGTTTTGCTGGGCAGAGGGGAGGGAGACCAGTGAACGTCTGTTTGCTGATTTTGACACTTTCTCCTGTCACTTTCCCTTGCCACTGTGGCCAATTAAAGAAGCTAATTGAGAATGATCTGTGCTCCATTAGCTTCAGTGGAGCATATGGGAGAAATTAGGGGTCTAATAGGTCACGTTGGTTTCCTATGTGATAGAAATAAAAAAAAAAACATGTACACCCAAGCACTTCCCCCCAAAATGTTGAGCCCTCCCTCCCCTATGTACATACGCATGTAAAAGCACACGTAGTGCGCACCTATGTATGAAACGTTGACTGTGCTACACTTTGCATATTGCCGTGCATGCTGGAATGAAAGCAATAATATTAGGGCCCTTATTTACAGTTACCTTTAAACTGTTGACCTGTAAGAGCTTTTAACATATTGCCTATGGAAATTTTGGGTACCAATGTTTGTTGCTGTTTAAGTAGCACATACAATTTTATAGCTTGATATGTTGGGTATCTGTTTGCTCAGCACAACCTCATCTTTTATATTTTACCTAAAAACAGTGCATTCAGTTATAAATGTAAGTTGGAGACATCATGTAAGGACTTTATTAAACTACATAGTTTGGATTCATCTGCAGACACAGAAATTGTACTTTTATTCCCAAACTCTATATAATTTATAAATAGGTTAAAAAAGGAAAAAAAAAGGTTAAAAAAGGAAGGATCCCAATACTGAACCTTGAGATACACCACTAATAACCTTAGTCTATACAGAGTATTAATCATTAATCACTACTCTCTTAATACAAACTTTAAAGCCAAACTTTAAAGCCATAGCCAATCTCTGAGTAAAAAAAAAAGATCCCTTGCAGAAACCTATGTAAAACAGAGCAAGTTTACCTGGAAGTTGCCTGAAAGTTAATACGTCAAATGTTTTGTTATAGGAAAGGGCCAGATATGTTTAAGGCAGCTACAGACCTTACAAAGGGCCATATCTAGAGAGGTCAGTTCCCAAGGCAAAAAATAAAACAAAGCCCCGCTGCATCAGCACATATATATTGAAAGATAATCCTCGTTAACCAGCCCCCAACCATTATCCATTGCAGTAGCGCATATATCACAGAAACGTTAAAATTGTATTAATATTGCTCAAATCGGAGCATGAAGATAAACAGGAAAATCTACTTACAATATACTCTCATACATTACTTATGTATACAAAATTTGCCTGAAGGAATATCGTAATAGGTAGTTATCAAGCAGGCAGCAAAAAAAAACAGTTGCAGTAGTAAGAAGAGCCGACAAAACTGTAGTCCTTGAAGTGTCGTTTATTGGTACATCGGAGTAACAATAAAACAAAGCTGACGTGTTTCGGCAATAGCCTTAGTCGTAGCTAGTTTGAAACAGATATAGCAAAATATATATATACTCACATACACATATGCAAACTCCATCTCTACAAAATTCGCCTATCAGGTTAGTGTCACAGAAAATGAACATGTTTAATTGATACCACCAATTATTCAAGTAGTTAGTGACTACACCTGTTTTTAGCCAGCATGAGAAGGGGGAGAGGAAAGAAAGGTGTAGAAACAGGAGAAAATGCAAACTCATGTTCAAGTAAAATACTTTGTGGTAGGAACACAATGTAAAGTCAAGATTAATGGCAGGATCAAAAAAAGGGGGGTTCAATGTATGGCAGGATCAAAAAAGAAAAAGGGGGATTCAATTTATGGCAGGATCAAAAGAGGAGGGATTAAATTTATGGGAGGATCAAAAAAGGAGGGATACAATTTATGACAGGATCAAAAGAAAAAGAGGGATGCAATTTATTACTGGATCAAAATAGAGGGATTCAATATATGGCAGGATCAAAAAAGAAGGATGCAATTTATGGAAGGATCAAAAAAGAGGGATTCGATTTATGGCAGGATCAAAAAAGAGAGATACAATTAATGACCTTCAACAACCTTCTTTGTGAGGTGCAATGAATTCCTCAAAAGCAAAAATATTTTTACCTGAATGAGCAATTTGTAATACTGTATGTCACATTTCCCCATTTCTTATAATTTTATAGATCCTGCAAATACAGAAAAATATTGCTGTAGGCTGACAACACACAACATTTTTGTGGACTGTGGGCTC
The DNA here is from genome assembly GCF_042186555.1 of Aquarana catesbeiana. Lineage (NCBI taxonomy): Eukaryota > Metazoa > Chordata > Amphibia > Anura > Ranidae > Aquarana > Aquarana catesbeiana. The sequence goes on along the minus strand of NC_133336.1, from coordinate 101,759,930 downwards.
AGCCCTATCAGTTTTCTTTTGCTAAACTACTCAGACCCAACCCCTATCCTTTTATCCACAACATAGACACTAACAATCATATAGTGTCAAAATAACCAGGAGATCTAATTAGACTCCCTAAGATAAAATAGAAGGTGTGCATAAGACAGACAACAGCTTTTCTTACATGATCAATTGGTATTTTTAGCACTTTTCAAGCAAAAAAATAATAATAATTCAATGGTACTTTTAACAGACCAAAAGGGAGAACAGGAATATTATTGTTTGTATTGTAAATGTTTTGTATTGTATTGTAAATCTTTCACAATGAAAGATGGCTGCAATCATTACCGGGTAACTAATTCACAAACCAATACAGCAAAGTAACACCCACTTTCAGATTCATGTAAACCATAACAATATATTTAGTATACCATGCTTTTTATATACTGTACCACTTAGAACATAATTACACATCCTTTTTGTGGATTTTTCTAATTCCTTTGAAGTATTACACCATATTGTGACAGTTAAGGATTTGTGATATCTTACCCTTCATAACATGGTGTTCATAGGAGGTTACAGAAAAAATACATTTCTTTTCAATGATAAAACTGCTGCCTATCCCAAATTAGCCTAGCCAGCTCAGTGCCAGAGCCATTTTCACATTTTAGCTATGTGCCTATTTGTTAAGCAGTAATTTTGTTATTTGTTATAGAACAGAAGTAAGACACGTATATTTTGGAGGTAAAAACAAGGCTTTTTGGTGGTATTTTCTACTGGTATTGTATGCTAGAAAAAAAAAAAAAAAAATCAGATTTGTTGAATGGCCAATTTATCACAACTGGTGCTACTATATCAGTGTAGAAAAAATTGAAAAAACACTGGGAGAAGAAAATCGAACTCATCCCTATCTTGCTGTACCGCTGAAACTCCAGCACAATAAAGGGTTAATGTAATTTCTCTATAGAACCTTGACAGTAGCACAAGGAAAGCTTGAAGTCTTCAAAAACACAAACAAAAAAGAGAGCACAACAACCTTGCGCAGTAAAAAAATACCTTTTAAGTTTTAACTCAGCTGTGGGGGGGAGGGTTACATTAGACACAGCCAGAAGGTGGGATGATACAAGCCAGTACAGGAACCAAACTACACTGCTGTTTTAGAGAGCTATGGTCTTCATCCTTCAGCTCCTGACAGACTGTCAGACTGGGCAGCTGGAGTGATAGAAAACGTCATGCATGTTCAGCACTCTACATCAGAGCTCATTCAAGGCTTTGTACACATCCTGCTCAACTTGCTATCATCACAACGCATTTCAGGAGCATGACCCCCTTTGTCAAGGCTTGATCAACAATGTGTCAACCTGTGCTTACAGTTCAACTAACACAGAGCAAAAACACCTGTTGACGATTAGCACTAAAGAAGCTGTCAAAATACAGATATACATAGATAACACATAGATGGGTATGTGCCTTGTGGAGGGTAGGACTCCTTGTTTACACTTGTGGTGCCCTCTGAAAATCATTCCCTCCTGGAAACAATTAAAAGTCTGCTACACCACAATGCAACCACGTGTGTTAGACATGATTGCAGCTTGGTTTCATTTGCTTAAATGGGTCATGTTTGGCAGCGGTACTGCCTTACTGTCCCATGGCCACCAGCATAAAAAAGGCCTAAGACATACAGTATGAGGTACATCATAGGATCTCAGCTGGTTGATATCACTTCAAAATTGCACAGTACTATTGAAACAATGCTGTTTGGACAAATGAGACAGACATTTAACTGTTTGATAAATAGATGCAATGTCATGTACGGGTCAAACAAAAAACTGAATACAACCAGCAAAACATTATCTAAAAATGTGAAATATGATGGATTTGGTTTATAATGTTATGGTGTTGATGTTCTGCCACAGGACAAAGATGGCTTGAAATCGAATGGATTAATAGTTTCTAATATGTATTAGGAAACAACTGAGTTTCAGGCTTGTCAGTAAGTTAAAAATCAAAAGAAGTTGGATCATGCAACAGTGATATGATATACAAGAGTAGTTTAGAATAGCCCAGACAGTACTTTTGAACTGGAATATCATAATATACCTATATATGCAGTGCAGCATTTTTACCGTACTGTGAAAGTATCTGATGAGCAGAAGTTCTCTTTCACTTATTGCTACTTGAGTATAATTCAGGTGACCTAGTAAAGTCTGAAGATCTGTGCAGTATCATTTATTTCCCTGCCCGTGAATCTGTGAACACTTATGTCCCTGTAGAAGACCTGATTCCATGGTAACACACTTCATGTTTAATGATTTAATCCATTACCTGCTGCTAATGAAACAAACTGGCTGTACAAATACTTTAGGTGTTTTGCAATCTGCAAGTTGCCTTACAATTTTTAAATTGCCCTTATACTACAATTTACCACTCATCTATCAGGCTTATGTGTATTTTACCTTTATGTTTCATAACAACAAATCGTATTCTTCACTAAGGCTTCAGTCATATGCATGCTTGAAAGCCACAGGAGGGTAAATTGTTGTATTAATGTACATTATTGATGATATTTCAATTGTTTCAAAAATTGGAGGGAGAGGTTGAAAAGGATTTGTTCTTACTTCTTATGACCAGGCAATTATTTGCTATTCATCATTGTGCTATTTTACCTGGCAATTGCTCAGTCATGCAACACTGTACCCAAATTAAACTGATATAATTTGTTTTTCACACAAATAGAGCTTTCTTTTGGTGGTATCACCACTAGGTTTTTTATTTATTGCTATATATAAAAAATATTTTTTTTCTTAGTTTCTGTTATAAAAGTTTGCAAACAAATAATAATGTAGTCTGCTACATTTCTTTGGTAAAAATAACCCAACTCTGTGTATATTATTTAGCCTGTGTGAAAGGTATAGAGTCTACAAATTATGGTATATATACATATATATATATATATATATATATATATATATATATATATATATATATATATATATATATATATATATTTGAAAATTGATCAAGCCTGATGTACTAATGTCCTATCTAATTCCTAAAATGCTAGGACAGTACAAATTCCCCCAAATGATCCCTTTTTGGAAAGTAGTTTTTTTTAAGTTGTAATTTTTTGTCATTTTTTTTTTTTTTTTTGAAAATGAAGAAATTAATAAAATTTGGGGTTTTCTTTCACATTTTTTTATATACTGTCTCCAGTGCAGTACAGTCCCATCATATGACTGGTGTGGCAGTGCTCAGAGATGCTGACTGGTGACAGTATGTAAAAAAAAAAAAAAACATTTTTTTTTTTACATTTTTAAAAACATTTTTTAAAGATTTTCATTTCCTTTCCTTTTCCTTTTTTTTATATACTACTCTGAAAGTATATAAATAAATAGCGACGCTGTTCCATTCTGGGGGGTTATCAGGGATTTTTTTTTTTCTTTTACACTGTGATTGCTTGTTACAGTGATGATCACAGTAATCGTTTGAATGCTCATGAATGCCTTTCATTCATGACTATTTGTTTACTATTTTAATGCTGTGGTTGGCCCAAAGCTATCACATGGCACAGGGTGCTCCGATTGGCCAAGGTACCATGTGATCATTGGTGACCAATCACAGATGTAAACTTCTTTGGTAAATGAACGACTTCAAAAAACAATTATCATTCATTTTTGTATTTTCTTGGCAAAAAACTAGAAATACAGTAGTGTACTGTACTATAGTGAATAAAATGAAAACTTTTCATTCTCCTGGTAGATCTCTCATTTGCACATTCCATCTGTAGTCGATGAAAATGAAAATCCATTGCCAACGAATCTGTTAGTTGACACCATGCAGCTTGTATTCCAAAAGTTGATCGCATTTAGATGCTAAGCAGCTCTGGTAATGATTGCCTTTGCCTATATTGGGTTACCTAGGTTGGTTTGCTATTTGCTGAAAAAATAAAATATAAATAAAATGGCTGGTGGTAGTAGCCCCTTTTTTGATTGGTTGGCAATCCAATCTTAATTACATCATAGGTGAAAGGAGAAAAATTCCTTTAAATGTCTTCTGAAGTGAAGAATTGGTATTATAGCTACTACTATATCTACTAAAAACTGATCTGAATTTATAAGTGATTTTATTTCCAAAACTGTTTTACCAGTTGGACGTAGCAGCATTGTTTTCTCTATATTCTGTATCTCTAATTAGTTGGAGTCTAATTATTATCTCTTTAGTAACTAATTTATTTGCATTTTGGAGTAGTGTGTGATCCAGATATTCAAGGGATTATGTACATATTTAAGTGTTGCAGCCACAGCTGTACTTAAAGCCCATTTTGTTTAGATAAGTTATGTCTCATTGTCTGACAGCGTTGTCAGTGGAGCCAGTTGCTGTAAGTCAGAGGTAACTCTATTGTGAAATGGCTTGGTTTTCATTATTAAAACCAGCATTCTACTCCATACTCTACTCTTTAGTTTCAAGCAGCCATCTGCTTTCAGCTCTTTCTCCTGGCATTTTACAAGAGATTCATTAAGAGTTTACAAAGTGTTTAATCCAAATGCTCTTTATAAAGCGCTATCTCTTTAGCGACTGTACATAGTGGATTGGAAGCTTGTAGAACTCTGGCTTTTGACAGCATGAAAGACTATATGGGTGTTTGATATCTTAAGCAGAGCATTATTTACAGTGAATCCAATAGTATCCACAGTACATCTGATAATATCTTTTTTTAATTTTTGTTTTTTTGTTAGTGGTATAACTGTCTTATTTTACTTTGGTACAGTTAAAGTGTATCTAAACCTGCAACAGTAAAATCAATGTGTATATGCAGTAAGGCATGCTTGTTATACTCACTGTGGAATCTAAAGGGTTAATTCCTGTGCATTGTTCCTGCGCAAAAGGCTGTTTGATCCTGTGTTTGCTGATCCTCCCCTTCTTCCACTGTCCCCAATCCATCTCCTGACAGTACAGAGCCTTGGGGACACTCTGCACATGCTCAGTTTTGTGTGTATTGATGCAGAGTTTTTTTCTTTGGAGGGTGCTTGTGATCAGCACAGGACATGCACTGTCCAGACAGAGGGTCAGGGGTCCTGCAGCCTCATAGGACAGTCAGAGTAGAATGAAGTGTCCTTCTACAAGCTTTAACCACACACTGATAGAAGTGGGAAGACTGATATATACTGCTGATGAGAAAAGGTATTTAGCAGTTTATATATTTACTAAAATAATTACATTTCCATGTTCTGTGTTCTGTGGAAGACCAGATATAGTGAATACAGGGTCCTGGGTTTAGTAACATTTTTAAAAAAGTTTGTAAAAACTTACAAATTTTCAGAATTCCTGTAGTAATGGTGTCAAGTGTAATGTAATCATCATCTATTCTAAGCCATACTAAAAATTATTAAAGGAAATCTGTTGTGAAGGATAAATATAGGCTGACATTGCTGACTCACCAAAAAATGCTAGTTTTCTGGCTATGATGCTGACTCTCAGGCTACAATCATTTCTGAAGCACTGACCTAGAACAAGTATGCAGCTCTGCAGCTCTTATCCTGTTCTTGCTATATGATAGTGATTTAGAAAGTACTGAAAGAATATAGATTAGCTAGGGGCCAGGAATCAGTAAGGAGTATTCACATTTTGTGTAAAAAACATATCTCACTTACATCAAACTATACTTTGTACTACTCAGAGTGCAGAAGGGAATCTTGCAGGTACTGCCAGGAAAACCAAGACCGCTGGATCAGTAAGCCTCTATGTGAATGTCAGACCCACCAAATAGTGTAACAACTGACGGCATTTCCCGTGCAACTCAATGATAGTAACCTGGCATCAGAGAAATGGGCAGGTAGTTATGCGTTTGAGGGGCCCCACCACCTTTGTCAAGCTAGACAAAGTAGACAAGGCCTCTGAAACGCATAGCTGTCCGCCCATTTCTCTGATGCCTGGCTGCTGTCCTTGAGTTGCATAGAGGATGGCTGTAGAAGTTGTTAAACTAGTTCTTGGTTTTCCTGACAGAACCTGCAAGGACCTCTGCACTCTGAGCAGTACACGGTGTACCTTGATGTAAATGTGATTTTTTTTATGTGAATACTCACTAATTCCTGTGCCCTGTCTACTCTGTTTTCTTTCATTTGCATGGATTTGATTATCTCCAGATCTGTTTCTCCTGGAGCTGCAGAATCTTATTTCCCCTCATCCAGCCATTTTATTCAACATCATGTTGGACTTTTTGGACTTTGTTTTGAGTGAGTTTTTACTTGAGCACTGGATTATATTATGTGCAATCCTGTACATAATCTACTGTTTTGATAGAAAGTACTGAAGCCTAATTCAGCCAGTTGGCAGGTTATGTATTCTTCTCACCGCGTTTACCTTAGGTTAAGATTTCTTTGCTTTTAAAATTATAAATATACTGTATACTGCCCATTGTAATGTTTTGCACATGGTCATAAATGAAAAAACACCCTCTGCATCTTGAACAGCCTTTGTCTGACTAATACATTTATAATGTTACAGGTGTCAGCATGCTATTTTTCTAAAGCTTTTTTTTTTTTACAGTTTCAGCACTGGGACTGTGCTCATTTTACCTCTGTGATTAGCAAAGGAACCCTTCAAAGAAAAGCCATGCCCCGCTTGACTTTGTAATGTCACTTGAGAAAGACAGATTATTCACTAACTGTGTGCTGCGGCAGTCTCTGTTGTCAAATTCTTCTCATTGTTCCAGATTACATTGCTCCAGTATTTCCTTCTTTATGGAGCAGGTTTAAGCTTCTGATTATACAGCAATAATACAACATACCTAAACTCCATGAGCTTAACAAGTTAACCCCTGTAATCCTGTCAACAACAAATGCACATGGTTCAAGAGGGTATTGGGAAGCTGTCCTTACGTTGCCCCAGTATTTCCCAATACAGATACTGCTTGTTCCTTATTTGAAATAAAAACAACAATAACATTTGGTGTTTTGTCTTACAATATGACCTAATTTTTATATATTTATTTTTATTTATAAAGTATACATGTGGCCCGTGACCTCAAACCAGGGAAGCACCTGCCCATGTTTTGGGATGGCGGGTTGGCAAGCTCAGATCGCGATCAAGGGGTTGGCGACCCACCATACTAGAGCATCAGAGCGAGGAAGTAGGCAGCCATATACCAGCCAGGACTGGTGGTAGGATCTTGCTCTTGAGTTCCAAAGTCTGATATAAACAGGAACACAGCTTGTAGCTTGTAGCTGTGGAGGGGGAGAGTTCACCACTAGAGTTCCAAGAAGTATAAGAAGTCTGCAAGTTATTCCATTTATTAGCCTCAACCTAAAAATGTCTCTGTTGGTTGGCTGGTTCTTTAAACCAATCCTTGCTTTCCATTTTAAATGTTTGCAGGAATGGTACACTGAGCTGCTCATGTACAGCTCAGTGTACATTTTAGGAAGTTTGTGAGGAGGAAGGTAAGAATCCTTTATTGCAGAAGAGATATGTATGTCTCTTCTGCATTAAAAAATTAATCCTTCCCACAAATGTTTACATTTACACTAAAGTTTTGCTTTAACCACTTCGCGCCCGCGCTATAGCCGAAAGACGGCTGCAGCGCGGACGCTATCTGCCGGGAGGGCGTCCCTGGACGTCCTCCTGTTTACTTCCGCGTTGCGCGCTCCCGCGGGCGCGCATCGGGGAAGTTTTGTGCTGGCCGTGTCCCTTGGACACAGCCAGTCACAGATCGCTGAAAACGGCCAATCATAGCGGCCGTTTTCAGCGCGATCGCTCTGCCAATGAGAGATGATCTCAAATGTAAACATTTGAGATCATCTCTCATTGCCGGCTCTCCCTCCTCACACAGAGACAGCGTGTGAGGAGGGAGAGCGATCTGTGTTACTGTTACTGAGCTTACTGTGAGTTACTGTGAGTAAAACACACACACTGTGCCAACATATCAGCCATCTGCCAGTGCCATCTGCCAGTGCCATCTGCCAGTGCCATCTGCCATCTGCCAGTGCCATCTGCCAGTGCCATCTGCCCGTGCCATCTGCCCGTGCCATCTGCCTGTGCCATCTGCCAGTGCCAGTGCCATCTGCCAGTGCCAGTACCTCTGTCAGTCCCATCTGTCAGTCCCATCTGTCAGTCAGATCTGCCCGTGCCATCTGCCTGTGCCATCTGCCTGTGCCATCTGCCCGTGCCATCTGCCTGTGCCATCTGCCCGTGCCATCTGCCCGTGCCATCTGCCCGTGCCATCTGCCAGTGCCAGTGCCATCTGCCAGTGCCTCTGTCAGTCCCATCTGTCAGTCAGATCTGCCCGTGCCATCTGCCCGTGCCATCTGCCCGTGCCATCTGCCAGTGCCAGTGCCATCTGCCAGTGCCATCTGCCAGTGCCATCTGCCAGTGCCTCTGTCAGTCCCATCTGTCAGTCCCATCTGTCAGTCAGATCTGCCTGTGCCATCTGCCAGTGCCATCTGCCAGTGCCATCTGCCAGTGCCATCTGCCTGAGCCACCTGCCAGTGCCATCTGCCAGTGCCTCTGTCAGTCCCATCTGTCAGTCAGATCTGCCAGTGCCATCTGCCAGTGCCATCTGCCAGTACCATCTGCCAGTGCCACCTGCCGTCAGTGCCACCTGCCATCAGTGCCACCTGCCGTCAGTTCCACCTGCCGTCAGTTCCACCTGCCGTCAGTTCCACCTGCCGTCAGTGCTACCTGTCAGTGCTACCTGTCAGTGCTACCTGTCAATACCATCTGTCAGTACCACCCGTCAGTGCACGTGCTATCTGTTATCAGTGTCACCAGTGCCACGTAAGAGTGCCAGCTATCATCAGTGCCTTCTGTCATCACCAACAATGGCTAGAAGAGTATATTCAGCTGAGGAGGCGTACAGTATTCTTGCGGGCAACGAGAGCAACGGGGAGCTCTCCGCTTCTGATTCCTCCTCATTTTCCGACTCTGAGTCTGACGTGGACTACGAGCCTGTCCTAACCAGTGGTACACTGACAGCCTCAGAGGAGTATGAGAGTCCGCCCGCCAGACGAAGGCGTACTGGTGAGGAGGCAGTGCCATCCACCAGCACCGCAGTGCCATCCACCAGCACCGCGGTGCCATCCACCAGCACCGCAGTACCTCAGCAAAGGCCACGTACCAGTGGGGTGTCACCTCAGGCCCAAAGGGTTAGGTCCCATGCCAGCCTTCCCTATTCCCTTCAAAACCCCTTGTGGCTGCCACCCAATTCAGGGGAAGCTAACGTTCCCCCTTTCACTGCCCAGCCAGGAGTCCAGGTGGACACAGAAAATTTTTCCCCGATAGACTTTTTCCACCTTATTTTTACTGAGGACATGCTTGCATCTATTGTTGCCCAGTGCAACCTATATGCCCAACAATTTATTGCAAGCAACCCAACGTCCTCTTATGCCCGTCCCTACGAATGGAGAGCCCTAACAGTGGAGGAGTTTAAAATTTTTTTGGGCCTCACGTTCTGTATGGGACTAAACAGAAAAAATCAAATACGTTCGTATTGGTCTACCCTCCCCATCTACCACATGCCCATCTTTTCCTCAATAATGCCCAGGACCAGATATCTCATGATTATGAGATTCCTTCACTATAACGACAATACCCAGTGCCCTCCTCGAAATCACCCAAATTTTGACAAGCTTTTTAAAATTCGCCCCCTAATAAATTATTTTTCAGAAATCTTCCCCCAGTTGTTTACCCCAGGACAACACATATGTGTGGATGAGTCCCTTATCAAATTTTCTGGCAGGCTGGGCTTAAAACAATTTATTCCCACCAAAAGGGCCCACTATGGGGTGAAGATGTACAAGTTGTGCGATCGTGCTACAGGGTATACCTATGCCTTCATGGTATACGAAGGGAAGGACACCCAGCTACATCCCCCTAATTGCCCAGAATATATCGGATCGAGTGGGAAAGTTGTTTGGCACTAAACCCACTTCTGGAGAAAGGCTACCATCTATATGTGGACAATTTTTATTCTAGTCTGCCCCTGTTCCGAAACCTTCATAGCAAGAAGACTCCAGCATGCGGCACCGTAAGGACGAATCGGAAGGGCTTTCCTCAAAGCCTCGTCAACAAAAAGTTAAGAAGAGGGGAGGCGGCGAGCTTACGGAATGAGGAAATTCTGGCTGTGAAGTGGAGGGACAGAAGGGATGTCTACATGCTTTCTTCAATCCACAACAACACATTTGTTGTGATCAGCAGGAGGAATGGCCCAATTCAAAAGCCGACGTGTATCTATGAATACAACATGTATATGGGGGGTGTCGACTTCAACGACCAGATGCTCGAGCCCTACCTTTCTACCAGAAGAACATTCCAGTGGTACAAAAAAGTTTCAATTTATTTATTTAATTTGGCCATTTACAACACCTATGTAATTTATCGCAACTCCACCGACAGACCCAAACCCTTCCTTGGCTACCAGGAGGAAATCACCACTGCCCTTATATACCCGAACGGCCCACCAGAAAACATTAGATCCGATGTAATTAGTAGACTCTCTGAACGCCACTTTCCCGATAAAATCCCTCCCAGACCAACAGGCCAAAAACGACAAAAAAAATGCCGGGTGTGCTCCAAACGAGGGGTGAGAAGAGACACCACTTATCATTGTGCCCAATGTCCTTCCCAACCAGGCCTCTGCATAGTTGACTGTTTCCGCCGTTACCATACTTCACAAAATTATTAGTGAAGTATGGTAAACATAACACTCACTTCCTGCCTTCACACCCCTTATGCCTCTGCTTGCTCTGTAACTGACCCTGGCTTGTTATTCAACCATGCTTCTGCCTACCGATTCTGTTTATATCTCTGCCTGATCTGGAACTGACCCTGGACTGTTATTCGACCATGCTTCTGCCTACCGATTCTGTTTATATCTCTGCCTGATCTGGAACTGACCCTGGACTGTTATTCGACCACGCTTCTGCCTACCGATTCTGTACATACCTCTGCCTGATCTGGAACCGACCCTGGACTGTTTGACCATGCCTCTTGCCTGCCTCTTGGACTGATCTTGTACCCTGCCAGTGGACTAGTGGGATTCAGAACACAGGGGTCTCACATATGTGAGGGGCTCCAGAATTGTTTTTCTGGATAAAGAAAACAATTTCATTTGTTTTCTCATTCCTAGATTAGGGTCTGGAGACTCGGAGGCTTCAAAGAGATTTGGGTGGGAGAAGCCTCTACCCCTGTCCCCATTCTGTCCTGAACGAGGCCCTACGTCTCCCTGCTGCCTGTAGGACCTATGCCATCATGCCTCTGCCTGTCGCATGAACTGACCACACCACATGGACCTGCCTACTACCAGGACCAATATATTGGCACTGCTGACAATCTCTGCCTGCACTGACCCTGGACTATATATGGACAGTATCCCTGCCTGCTGCCTGTACTGACTATGGACAGTATTCCTGCCTGTTGCCTGGAAGATTGCGTTTGCTTTTGCTGACCAAGTCCCTGTCTGCTGCCTGGACCAGTGCTATCCTCCTGTGTACAACTGCGCTACTACAACCACAGGTAATCTTTTGTTTACTCTTTGCTCAGCATAATGTATTTTGGGGTGTAATTCTTGGTATGTGAATGCTATGTGTCCATAGAACACCTGATGGTGTTCCTTACATGTTGGGCCTCTGTATGTGGCCAGGCTGTGTAAAAGTCTCACACATGTTGTATCGCCGTACTCAGGAGGAGTAGCAGAATGTATTTTGGGGTGTCATTTTTGCTATGTACATGCTATGTGTTGGAAATATCTTATAAATGCACAACTTTGCGTAAAAAAAAATGCTTTTATTTTTTCTCCACATTTTCCAAAAACTTTTGGAAAAAAAATGAACCGTTCAAAAGACTCATTATGCCTCATAGATTATACGTTGGGGTGTTAGCTTTACAAAATGGGGTCACTTTGTGGGTGTTTCCATTGTCCTGGTGCTCCAGGGCCTTCAAAATTGTAATAGGTGGTTGAGAAATGAGATGTGTAATTTATGCTCCTAGAACGCCTGATGGTGCTATTTCAATATTGGGCCTCTGTATGTGGCCAGGCTGTGTAAAAGTCTCACACATTTGGTATCAAAATACTCAGGAGGAGTAGCAGAATGTATTTGGGGTGTCATTTTTGCTATGTACATGCTATGTGTTGGAAATATCTTATAAATGCACAACTTTGCGTAAAAAAAATGCGTTTTCATTTTTTTTCCACATTTTCCAAAAACTTTTGGAAAAAAATGAACCGTTCAAAAGACTCATTATGCCTCATAGATTATACGTTGGGGTGTTAGCTTTCAAAAATGGGGTCACTTTGTGGGCATTTCCATTGTCCTGGTGCTCCAGGGCCTTCAAAGGTGTAATAGGTGGTTGAGAAATGAGATGTGTAATTTATGCTCCTAGAACGCCTGATGGTGCTATTTCAATATTGGGCCTCTGTATGTGGCCAGGCTGTATAAAAGTCTCACACATTTGGTATCGAAATACTCAGGAGGAGTAGCAGAATGTATTTTGGGGTGTCATTTTTGCTATGTACATGCTATGTGTTGGAAATATCTTATAAATGCACAACTTTGCGTAAAAAAAAATGCGTTTTCATTTTTTTGCCACATTTTCCAAAAACTTTTGGAAAAAAATGAACCGTTCAAAAGACTTATTATGCCTCATAGATTATACGTTGGGGTGTTAGCTTTCCAAAATGGGGTCACTTTGTGGGCGTTTCCATTGTCCTGGTGCTCCAGGGCCTTCAAAAGTGTAATAGGTGGTTGAGAAATGAGATGTGTAATTTATGCTCCTAGAACGCCTGATGGTGCTATTTCAATATTGGGCCTCTGTATGTGGCCAGGCTGTGTAAAAGTCTCACACATTTGGTATCGAAATACTCAGGAGTAGCAGCAGAATGTATTTTGGGGAGTCATTTGTGGTATACACATGCCATGTGAGAGAAATAACCTATTACAATGACAATTTTGTGGAGAAAAAAAAAAAATCTTCATTTTGCAAAGAATTGTGGGAAAAAAATGACAACATCAAAAACCTCACAATGCATCTTACTGAATACCTTGGAATGTCTACTTTCAAAAAAGGGGTCATTTGGGGGGTATTTGTACTTACCTGACTTGTTCGGGTCGCAAGAAATGAGATAGGCCGTCAGTACATCAGGTGTGATCAATTTTTTATGATTTGCACCATAACTTGTAAACTCTCTAACTTTCACAGAGACCAAATAATATTCACTAATTTGGGTTATTTTTACTAAAGATATGTAGCAGTATAAATTGTGGCCAAAATTTATGAAGAAAAATTACTAATTTGCAAAATTTTATCACAGAAACTAAGAAAAATTCGTTTTTTTTCAAAATTTTCGGTCTTTTTTCATTTATAGCGCAAAAAATAAAAAACCCAGAGGTGATCAAATACCACCAAAAGAAAGCTCTATTTGTATGAAAAAAAGGACAAAAAATTCATTTGGGTACAGTGTTGCATGACTGAGTAATTGTCATTCAAAGTGTGACAGCGCTGAAAGCTGAAAATTGGTCTGGGCAGGAGGGGGGTTTAAGTGCCCAGTAAGCAAGTGGTTAAAGTGGAACTTTACTCTCTCAATCAACATTGACTATTTTAATCTATATGCTGCTAGAATTAGTAATAAGTAGGAAAGTATATCATATTTACTTGTTTTAAACTATTTTTTGCATTTCTTCAGTTACTTCCTTGTTCCATGCCTAGGGAAATTATGTCATACCTGCCAAGAGTCTTCAGGAAGGTGTTTTCTCAGTTAATCACATTCTCCTGCCTGCATGCCTAAACTTAGGGCAGATGGATTCCAAGAAGTCAATTTTACAAGAATCACCTGCCCTTACTCAAGATGGCCACAGTCAGAAATGCTAGGAAGTGTTTTTCAAGATGAGTTCTCAGCAAAATAAGAGATGAATAGATAGGGAGGTTTGCTTTAAATAATAAATAAAAATTAAAAAGTGTTTTTGGTTTATGGTACTCCAATGTAGTGTACTTCCAATTTATGTTGGCACCATTAAATATGTTCATGTGCATGGAATTACTCTTTGGCCTCCTATATTCTTGCTCCACAGCACAGTGCACAGGCCATACTATTTAGTGCCAAGGAGAACCCACATTCTACAGATTTGCGTTTCCTGGATGTCAGCGAGAACCTGGCAGCATGCCATACACACTGTATTTTGCAAGCCTTGCTATTCTGCTGCTTTATCTTTTGATAGCAACAGTTGTCTGATCAGTCTGTTGACTACCAAACTGCTGAAACTTTTCTAATGCTAAGAATGTCAGAGAAGCTTCCTTCAAGTACACCTGCTCTATATTATATATTGACTTTTTAGTCAGTGGTTTAAGAAGTGAAAATCAGGGTATATCAGCAAAAATCTCTGGTAGCTGGAAGTTTTGTTTAACAAAATGCACTAATTTCTGTTTATCTGTTTGTAATTTGTCACTTTACTGTGGATTATAGTGGCTTTGGTTAAATGCTTAGTTTAATTACTTGCCGCCCGCCTACAGTAGTTTTATTACAGGTGAGCGGCAGGGGCAGGGCAGAAAATGTACCTGTACGTCACCCCCCCTGTGTTTCCACTTCGGGGCATGCATGTGCACACCCCCTGCCATCCCTTGCTGTGATTGGACACAGCATGAGTTTGGCAACAAATTTCAGCCAATGATTTTTGGCTGAAATCAGCTGTGTCCAATCACAGAGTTCTGTGTTTACAAAAACACAGAACTCTGTGTGCATAAGAACAGTGAACTGGCTGTTCCTTCTCATTGCAAAGCAGGGAGAAAAAACAGCCAGATTAAAAAGTAAAAGCAGTACATATTACATTGTTAGGCACACAGTTAACCCCTTGATTGCCCCTAGTTCTTAACCCCTTTCCAGCAGGGTCAGTGTACAGTATTATCACTGATCATTGTATTAGTATCACCAGTGATGTCAGTTAGTGACCCTCCCAGTGTCTGTTAGAGCCAGATTGCCTGCCATCCTATCATAGTCACACTATAAGTCGCTAATCACCACCATTACAGTATAGTTTCTATAGCTGTGTAAATTCCAGGATATATAACATTATTTTTAGACTCTAGAACATACACACAAACCAATTGTTATAAACTTTTTTTGATTTTTTACATGTTGCAGAATACATTTTGGCCTACATTTATGAAGAAATGTATTTTTTGATTATTTTTATTGTATTGTTTTAAAACAGAAAGTAGAAAATATGTGTATGTTTTTCAAAAGTTTTGGTCTTTTTTTCATCTATATTAAAAAAAAACAGTGGTGATCAAATACCACCAAAATAAAGCTCTATTTGTGTGAAAAAATGATATAAATTAAATTTGCTTACAGTGTTCCATGACCGTGCAATTATCAGTTAAAGCAGCACCAAATGCCCTGGTCATGAAGGCGGTAAAACCTTCTAGAAGTCAAGTGGTACAAATTAACCTACCAATTTCAGAAGTTGCCTAAAGTGTTACTAAACCCAGTACCCTGAATTCAATATATCTGGTCCCCCACAGTACAGAGAATATAGAAATGCAATTATTTTAGTAAATATAAACTGTCAAATACCTTTTCTCATAAGCAGTAAATAGCAGTCTTGTGACTTCTAGCAGTGTCTGGCTGAGCACTGGTTAAAGCTTGTAGGAGGAGTTTTCATTCTCGTCTGACTATCATGAGGCTGCATGGCTCCTGACCCTCTGTCTGGACAGTGCTGATTGGCCCTGTGTTGATCACATGCACCATTCCAAAAAAAATTCTTTCTAGCAATACACACCAAACTGAGCATGCGCAGAGTGCCCCCAATGCTACCTGTGCTATCAGCAGATGGATTGGGTACAGTAAAAGAAGGGGAGGATCAGAGAAGACAGGATCAAACAGCTTTTTTAAACAATGTGGAGGATTAACCCCTTTTAGGTTACACAGTGAGTATAACAAGCATACTTTACTGCATATACAGACAGATTTTACTGTTGTGGGTTTAGTAACACTTTAAGCTTTTATTTTTTGTGACTTTTTTTAGTTTAAAATTACCTGACAATCAATTTATTATGCAGATAGCTTACAAAAATTGACAGCTAGCAGTTTCCTCTGTGAAGAGCACAATAAATATCAATTTATTAGTATTAATACATGTTTAAACCAAAAATAAGTTATGCAAAAAGTGTCGCCAAATAGTAAAAAAATAATTTCTCAGTGACAGCTGTACTCACAAAATGTCCACATAAACATTACACATATTATATTATTAATGAAAAACATACTGCCCTATCAATATTAGGTGCATAAATTCATAACAATTACGGTAATCAATCAATTAAAACATTCATATATATATATATATATATATATATATATATATATATATATATATATATATATATATATATATATATATATATATATATCAAAAACTATAAATAAGAATGTGTTAAAAAAAAAAAAAACATTCATAAATAATCCAGTACATCAGAAAAACAGAAGTGCTCTTGTGCATAAAGTTAATTTATACTTGTGTATCAACAAAAATCCATATTTCAGTGCAGATAGCAAAATCTTCACACTTTTGGGTCTTATTCTTTCAACACAGTAGAGAGGTGCTGTCATACTTCTTGTTGTACTCCACATGTTTTCACACATACACTGCCTAGTGAGGGTGTTGTACAAGTGCATTAAGTTTGTGTGCTGGATCAACATTGTTGTAAATATTTTTTTTATAATATAAAAACAATAAGATCCTGATTTTTCTATGTCATCTATATAAACATATTGGATGTGTGCGGGTGGAGTGAGAACTGCAGTTGTACTATAAACTTCTCCGCCTAACAGTATTTTATTAACCTAGTTTACTCTTTCATTAAGTACCAACATAGTTACCTCACTAGTTTACAGCTGATCCATTTTACAGGGAACACTTTGTGCTGACCCTTTAAACCTACGTAGTACAGTATCATTACTTTATATTTACAGTATGTGATAGCAATTGTACACTTATAAATGAATGAATGGGCTATATAGTAAAGGTATATCTACAATATATAAAACAGTAAAAATAAGTGCATATACTGTGTAAAATCCAGTAATGCAATGTCTTATTGTGCTCTGCACATGCTCAGCTGCTGTCTAGTCTCAGCACTGTGCCTAAAATCAGAGTCACTAGAGGCTGAACAGCTGACAACTTTAAGATTTTCTGTTGCTGAAGGGGGAAGAAAGCAACAGGAATGACGAAGACTGTGCAGCGGGAACACAGATTAGGGAGGGAGAAACAAAAAGCAGGAGATTTGACAAAACAAATTCTGCTGCCAGGGAGATACAAAATAGTTAAACTTATGTAGCAGGGGCCCTGCATATTCTGCTGCCTGACCAAGCTGGCCGAGGTTCTTGTGTGAGGGAGCAGAGTACCTGTCAGCATCTGAGGGGGATTTCCCCCTCCCTTTTGTTTCTCCTCACACAGATACAGGGCTGCTCACTATGCATCCTCCCCTGTGTTTCTATTTGCAGCAGGAGGAGAGCCAAATATAGAAGCCAGTACAGGAGCCAATGGAGGGACTTTGACAGAAGCAAAGGATTCTGGAATGTGTAGTCCCCTTACCAAATGGCCCCATAGCCTTGTATAGGGAAGGAACTGCTCTAGGAAGTGGGAAACTAAAGACTCCATCTTGCTTATCTGAGGGAATTCTGGCACGAGGTAGAGGAAGAGATTAGACCTAGGGGAGAGGGGCTGCCACCCAGGTCAGTCCACTGCATGATTCAGGCATCCACAGCCAGTCAGGACATCAAGCCTAAGATGGGGGGGATCCCAGGTGCATATCCAGATGCACCTGCACCGACGGTGTGAACTGTTCCGGTCTGAGGTGACCAGTTGGGTCACTAGAAGAGCCTGCCAGGACATTCGTTTGGGCCTTGACTGTATTATTGGGTGAGAGGGCTTTTGCCCATTTGCAGGAAACAAGGACACTGCACACAGATAGATACAAATGGACACCGTATACAGACATCATTGCTGTTAGTCACCTTGCTGACACTTATAGTGCTACAGGTGAATATAGTATTGAGCTACATTGCTCTTAATCTCAGTTATTGCTCTCCAGTTGATTACTTGAATATATATACTGTTACTGTCTGTTACTTTTCCACAGAAATATTGCAGTAAAGACAATTTCTGTTTTATCATAACATGTGTGTTTCTCATTGGTCATTGCACTTACGCAACAAACATACTTAAGCGGCTTCTGTGGGGGTAGCGCTACACTTACACAAGAATTATGTCTTATCTTATCTCCCTGATATTCTCTCCTTTCTTGCTCATCAGCCTGTACAATTCAGCACTGTGTGACCTCATGCACACTGCTGCTGTTAAACTCACGTTTTTTGGCATTTTTTTTTTCTGCCCTTGAACTCCCCTAATTATACCCTATGTGTCCCTCCATATGTATCCGGAAGCATGAGATGACTGGCAGCTATGAGATCACTAGCTATTGTTATCTGGCAGTTATGTGGAATTTAGGTGGAATTAATATACAGTAACCATTGCTTTGTTTAGATCAGCAAACACTGCATAAGGCATATTGTCACGCACCTGGCAGGTTTTGAGCCTGAAGTGCAGAGAAAGACCTCCCTTACAGCTCCCACTCCCGTTCCCCTGGAATGGAGACAGAGGGCCAGGAGTAAAGATTGGTATGGGTGCCTGGCAGGATCAACAGTCACTGGAAGTTCAGTAGTGGTGGCACCCTCTGGAGCCTGAAGCTGAAGAGAAGACTGAAGACTGAGACTGGAATGCAGGGAGGACCAGGAACCCAGCAGGTAAGCAAGCCGGACAGGAGAACAGGACTGGAACCAGGAACAAACAGCAGGTAGTAGACTGGAACACTGGACTGGAACCAGGAACAAGAAGCAGGTAGTAGACTGGAACGCTGGACTGGAACTAGGTACAAGCAGCAGGTAGCAGACTGGAGTGCTGGACTGGAACCAGCAACAAGCAGCAGGTAGCAAACTGGAACGCTGGACTGGAACCAAGAACAAGCACCAGGTAGTAGACTGGAACGCTGGACTGGAACCAGGAACAAGCAGCAGGTAGCAGACTGGAACGCTGGACTGGAACCAGGAACAAGCAGCAGGTAGTAGACTGGAACGCTGGACTGGAACCAGGAACAACAGCAGGTAGGAGCCTGGAACGCTGGACTGGAACCAGGAACAACAGCAGGTAGGAGCCTGGAACGCTGGACTGGAACCAGGAACAGACAGCAGGTAGGAGCCTGGATGCTGGTATACACAGCGGGAAGGTCAACAAGCGGGTGGTCGGTATTGGTCGGACAGCAGAGGTACCAGGGTTTACATAGAGGGATGGTCAGGCAAGCCAAGAGGGTCTGGTGCAGGCGGATAGCAGGATGGTCAAACAGGAAACCGGGTCATATAACAGGATACACAGATCAGATCAGGTAAAGCACACGGAACACTGTAGAGCAGACAGCGGGGATTGAGTGTGACAGACCGGTTTAAATAGCCCGCCTGACACCAGCGGGAGTGCGCGCGTGCCCATGCGTGACAGCACCCGTGAACGCGCGCGCATGCTCAGTGGGACCCGTGGCCGTGTTCCCGTGCGCCTGGATTGCCAGTTACTGGCAGGATCTTCATGACACATATTCCCTGTCCCTCTGCATAGGGAAAATCATAAGTGTTCCTGTTGATGTGGCAGGCATGGTACTTGTATGAATGTGACTGGACCTATAAAACTTTGGAGTCCATGATAAACTAAAGTGCAAGTCTTAAAGTCTTTGCTTCTATCCTAAAATAACTAGGTAATGACACTTATATGATCTTTACCTGTCTTTGTCACTTTTACATAAAGTTAGATTGTAATCTGTTTCTATGCTTTAGAAAACTGACCACATATATGTAGAGGTTGGACTATCCAACCTATAGATCAGCCTTGTTTTTTATTTATTTTGATTTTTTTTTTAAATTTGTATACAAAACTATGCAGACCCCCCCCCCCCCCCCGCCCCCAAGAGTAAGTTGCATTAACACCACTTAACATCACTTAAGGCTTCTTACTTACCTCTGTACAAGAGCCACGTCCTGTGCAGGGCTTACCTATTCTTAGATCGAAATCCTTTTTTTTGACACCAGTTGTGTCTCACAAAGACTTATATGAGGCCATCCCAGACACTAGTGTTGCTTCATGGGGTACCCCAATACAAGTCTATCATGGCTTAGTGTGCAGGTATGGAGGATGCCAATGAGGATTTCTTCTTGAGAATAATAAAGCATTTCACATGACACAGGTCTGCTGCAGGAGTAAGTAGAAGACTGGGGTGGGGGGGGGATGTAAATACCTTTTGAACTCACTATAGTTGTCCTTTAAACTAGGGCATATCTAGGAGAGTTTTACACTTTGTTATTGCTAGCGGAAAACCAAGATAACATTTTAAATAAAATTTTGTATTGCAACTGACAGCTTCAAAAACATGTTGAAATGTTGATACTAATAGGTCAGCAGTTATGTAACTTTTTATGGCTCTTAAGCTCCCCCCTTCAATCTTCCTATTATATTATCTTCCTATTAATAGTGATTTTTTTAAATATAATTCCTTTTTCACTCTCTCATTTGTAATACTATTAAGCGATAGAATGTTGTCTAGTCAGTAGATGTTTTCTATAACATTATAATACATAACTGGCAGCAGGTCACAATGCTGGAATATATGGTATCTATTATCAAGAGAAATCCTGATGACTAGTGTACTTTAGACTGACAGATACATCACCAGCTGTGCCTACAACACAATTAGATTTTACATATTTGTCATTAATACATGCAGATTGATTACAGCAAATATCACACAGAACAAAGAGAGGCTATGAAAAGGTACCAACTTCCAGAGACAGTTGTTTAAATGTGGGAAGTGGGAATATCCTGGGGAATTAGGATCAGCTGATATCTGCACAAATGGACTTTGTCCATGATCTGTAATGATGTGGCTTTTGAGTGCTAAGCTACACAATTACATCATAAAAATGAGACTCTGTGTGTAATGAAAGTATGCTAAGACAGGAAATTAGCTCTTTATTATTTGATCCCTATTAAAAGTAGGTTGTGAATATGAATAAACAGATATTCAGACAATATGGGTGTGAGGTGTACTAGTGTGAGTTAAGGTTTTGATGAACAATTTAGATTTGATAGTAATGGAAAAACTGAACACTGAACAAATTGAATCCAGCCTTTACCAAGCAATTACAGTCTGAAATATGCTATGATCACATTTTTTGTTACCGAAATAAAAATTGTAAAAATGATGCCATATGTTTTAGTAAAAAACATATTTATAGTTGCTACCTGTGCTTCAGTTGGTCACATATGTGTTCTGGGCAACCTTAGATGTAAATGTGTGTCACAAAATTATTTGGCAGGGCAGTCTGTTAAGATAGCTCTAGTTACTTGTAAGGTATGTATCAGATTTGTATTCCTTGCACTTCTCTTGCACCTGTTTCTGCCATTTAATAGCCATCCAGGGGAAAAGAGAAACATAAAATAAGGACTTTAAGCAGATTGATGTGCAAGTTTGCTTGCTTGTTTTTATTTTGCATTTGTTGTATGCATATGTAAAACTATGTTATATTCTGTCTATCAGAATTAGTTACAAGCTTATGTCTTAACTTAAAGTGTTACACGATATGTACATGTATGTTGTGTTTGAGACTGGGAACTTGTCCATTTACTGCAGGTAACAGACAGTGGAAACCTATACTTTGTTTCCAGGTTTAAGCTTAGAGGCTTATCGGGTGTTGCTCCGTGGATTTTCATCATGTTATCCCCTGTCGTGGATTGGACTATGTTGTGCTTAACTCTAACATGCTTTTGCATTATTATATAATATAGTCTATACTTCTGATACTCTTTTTTTCAGTATAAATGATACTTTTTTAATCCTCCAGGTAATGTGGGTAAAATGGCAAAGAAGTAAAACGTTTATGTACACCATACATAATGTAGCAAAACAGTGTTGTCTGGGACATTCTAGAGTTAAATCTGTGACTGAATACATTGACTGATGTCATCTTTGAGTAGTTTTGAATGGCTATTTCGTCTTGTCATTTAGTTACACAGACATAATATACTAGGAAAATATCATGGTGACCTGAAAGCAACGTTTAGCGGTATTCTGGGAAGAATAATATTCTAAGAACTACAATATCTAATTCAAGCAAACAGTAGAGCATTTGCAAACTCAACACTGATACCATGATTACATAATCCATTTTCCTTTAAACATTTTTTGAGGAAAGAAAATGGCTCTGAAACTTTGTAAGGTTTACAGCATAGATTGTTGATTTTGTGGAAAATGTAGTGAGAAAAGGAGTGCAGTTAGGATAGAGTAGGACACCATTATATAACAGTGACATTGAGGGTATTATGTTTGTATATACATTCAGGGTATTAGGTTGGTCCACAGTTTTGGTAAGTTCACTTTGGTAACTAAAGCTTCAGGTATAGTTAGTTGAGAAGGTGGGACTGTATAGAGTTGTTGTAGCGGTCAAATCAGAAAGTGATGGTGGAAGGATCACTGATGGATGGGCTGTTGTCAGGGTAATTTAATTCTAAGATATGTCACTTGAAAGCATAAGGCTTGGTCAACTTCCTCAGTAGCAAACCAACTTCATACAAGAATGTGTTTGATTTTAGAGATTGTGGTATGTGCTATAGAACAGCAGGTGTAGTCCTGCTCGATGGTGTTTCAGAAGCTCAAGGTTGCAGCTAAAGAGGTATGAGTCAGTAGGTGCTTGATGCATAAGCTGCATGACTGTGTGTGTGTTGGAGTGGTCTAGAAAAGGATCATCAGTTGCGTTAAAGTCACCAGTTACAATTAGATTGGGGAGATTCTGTTCAAGTAATTTCTGGGTTAACTGCATGTAGAATGGGAAAACATTGATTTTGGGGGAATAATAGTTACATAGTTACATAGTTAGTCAGGTTGAAAAAAGACACAAGTCCATCCAGTTCAACCTTAAAAACAATAAATAAAATAAAAAATATCGTACAATCCAATATACCCAATTGTATACCCTCAGTTTATCCAGAGGAAGGCAAAAAACCCCAGCAGAGCATGCTCCAATTTACTACAGCAGGGGAAAAAAATCCTTCCTTATCCCCCAAGAGGCAATCGGATTTTCCCTGGATCAACTTAACCTGTAAATGTTAGTACCCAGTTATATTATATACATTTAGGAAAGTATCCAGGCCTTTCTTAAAGCAATCTACTGAGCTGGCCAGAACCACCTCTGTCGGGAGTCTATTCCACATTTTCACAGCTCTTACTGTGAAGAAACCTTTGTGTATTTGGAGATGAAATCTCTTTTCCTCTAGACGTTAAGAGTGCCCCCGTGTCCTCTGGGTTGACCGTAAAGAGAATAACTCAACACCAAGATCACTATATGGACCCCTTATATATTTGAACATGTTGATCATATCCCCCCTTATTATCCTCTTCTCAAGAGTGAATAAATTCAGTTCCTCTAATCTTTCCTCATAGCTGAGCTCCTCCATGCCTCTTATCAGTTTGGTTGCCCTTCTCTGCACTTTCTCCAGTTCCCCACAGACAGAGTAGGTAACATCCACAATCTCTAAGACTGTTAATGCATATCTGCTGTCTTGATACATTTTTGTGTACAGTAACGTGTAGGGCAAATCCTTGCTGAGAATTGGGATTCTCCCCTACCTCAGTGGTTCTCCACCCTGTTCTCAATTACCCCCCACAGGCCATGTTTGCTGGTTTTCCTTTATCTTGCACAGGTGCTTTAAATCAGAGTCAATGGCTTGGTATTTTGCACAGCTATTTTATCTAAGAACAATTCCCAAAACATGACCTGTTGGGGGTACTTGAGGACAGGGTTGAGAACCACTGCCATACCTGATTGTGTTCCCTCTACACTGCTATTTCTGTTTTATTTAATAACTTTGGTTCAACCTACACATTATGTTATTGATCTTTAGCACCTATTTGCTATATTTAATTTATCAAGCTTTGGGTTATATGCCTTTTAAAAGTCTTATTTTTTTTTTTTTAACTGGGAAGTGGTCTATTACAGGAACATTAATCTACCTTACTGTATGCTTCACTTTTTACACAAGGAATGTTTGAAACTCTAAAATACAGACATGTATCAAGCAACTCAGCAACAAAATTAAAGGCCTCTTAGACCTCTTGTTTACCAAAGTATACTGCCTTGAAAAAATATTCATACCCCTTGAAATTTTCCACATTTTGTCATGTTACAACCAAAAACTTTAATGTACTTTTTGTGATAGACCAACACAAAGTGGCACATAATTGTGAAGTGGAAGGAAAATGATACATGGTTTTCAAAATGTTTTACAAATAAGAAGGCCAGTATGGTGACCTAAATTTATGGGAGGAGCGGGGGGGGGTATTTAAGCAGACCACTCACCTGTGGTCATTGTCGGTTCCAGTGCGTGATAGCTCACATGTCTAGGCTGGCTCTTCCCAGCTTACCTCATGGTTCATGAGTCTGTGCGTTAGATTGTGCGATAGGATTCAAACCTTTTTCATATCATACACAAGTTGCGATTCATTACGTTTCCTATCCCGCATCCCTTTCATAGCTAGCTGCCTCCGAGTCGTCGTCAGTCGACATCATTCGGCACAGGCCTGGTGCATTCCTAGGTTCCCTCCAACTTGTTTGTTCCCCATCTACGAACATACAATTTGTTCGTAGATCCAAGCCACCAAGTCGCTGTCGATCGTTGCCCAACATCACTCGGCACAGGCCAGTGCATTCCTAGGTTCCCTCTGCCTTGTTGGTCACCCCATCTACGAACATACTATTCATTCGTAAATCCAAGCTGGTGAGTCACTATCGATCGTTGCCCGATGTCACTCGACACAGGCCAGTGCATTTGTAGGTTCCCTCTGCCTTGTTTGTCACCCCATCTACGAACATATGATTCGTTCATAGATCCAAGCCACCGAGACGCTGTCAGTCGTTGCCCGACATCACTCGGCACAGGCGTCGCTGGTTGCAGGTTTCACAGTCTATGGAGTTGGAGCTGTATTGATTGCACAGATTCTGTGGCTAATTGAGGTGGTAATTAGCCCACCTGGTGCTTTGTCTGCATTCGATTAGCCTCGGGGGCTAGGTGGTTGGTATGTGTTTGATTTGGAGGAGTGATGTAGCAACCCTAAGACCCCATACACACTATGCAACGTTTGTTGTCTGATTTCTTTTACGTTTACCGGAGCCATGTAGTGCAGGGGCCTGCCTGATTGCATAGAAATTGAAGCCCTTGAGGTTTGGCTTGGTGTGGCATGGTTTTGATAAATCTGGGGGAGGGGATCAGCAGAAGATTGTATAGTGTGTATCCAGCTTTCACTCTACCACAGCCTGTTCTGAGTCCAGTCACGTCTGCGGCACAACGCACATGAGTATCGGTTTTATTGTATACATTCATTTAAGTTCACTTAACACACTCAAATTCAATTTGAATCCAGTCGCATCTGCGGCACAATGATTCATATCAGTTTCATCTCATATACTCTACAGCCCAATTCCAATCCAGTCGCGCATATATATATATATATATATATATATATATATATATATATATATATACACACACACACAGATCACATCTTCACTTGAAGGTCAGTCGCATCAATTTTAACTACGGGCAGGTCATTTACGAAAAACTGGATTACTGTATTTCTATGACACCCTTACTACAGGTTCCCGGTCGACTGAGTTTTCAACCTTGACCAGGGTTTCGCATCTATGGCGTCAGTCAGGTGTCTAGTACACGGGCTCCCCTCTCACATAACCCTGCAGCACTCTTTCACTAAACGTCCACTTCACATACACAATTTGGGCTGCTCATTGGGAGTTAGTTACTGTTACATGTTTCTTTGCATTACACTCTGTTTTCGAAGGGCGACTCCCTTCACCTACGCGGACAAGCCGTCAAACATTGAGTTTGCTGACAGTGCAAGTGTTGGCAGTGCAACATGTCACGAACTACAAAACGCAACATTCCTACTTAGGCCATACCAGACTTCAGCTTTTCGCCCCAGTAGGCCCCGGGGCTCTGCCTTCACAGGTCTGTACACAGCACAGATGGTCACCCGAGCTATTGGTTACCTGGCCAGTCACCTCCTGGCTCACCTCGGTTGCCACGCACTCTTTTGAGTTACGTACGCAAATTGGCTTCTTCACTACGCCTGTCGTTCCTTTGTCTGTCCTTCTCCTTTTCCTTCTTTTCTTTTTTTTTTTTTCTGTATACAACTCCGCTCACTATCCTACCTTTTACGACTCCTCTTACACATGCACCCCCCTCTCCTTACCTCATGGCTGCTAGAGGGAGATTGCAATTGGCATTTGGGATGTTGACAGGTATCTTGGGGTTCTATAGTGGTTCATCAGCTCCTTCCCTTTCACCTTGTCTTATAGTTGGAGCCATGTCGCAGGCCCCTCCGCCCCTCTGTCACCCTTTGCGGGTTCAGAGCATGTCAGCATGCAGTCCCTCAGGGGATGGACCATCCCCAAGCTTACAGCGGAGCCATGGCGTAGGGGCGTTCCCTAACCCGCCACAGCCAGGAAAGCAGAGCTCCTCAGGATGCTCTCCCCGCTGCCAGCGGCAGTGGAGCCCAGCACCCAGCAGGCATCCCTGCAGCCTAATCCAGTCGCACCGGCAGCAGAATGGTTCATCATCTCGGCACCATGTCTTGGTTCTATCTACCACGCAGCTTACTAGAGTACGGTCTCTATCGTGAGGCATCGGCCATAAGCTACTAATCCACTCGTATGCTTGTAAGTACTCATAACTCAGCCGATATTCTGCTTATCGTACTCTGTCAGCTCATTTACACATCCTACTGCCTGATTCGAATCTAGTTGTGTCGGCGGCGCAACAATCCGAATCCTCGGCATGACACTACACGATTCCATTTATCACACAGCCTCTGCAGCCCAGTCTCCATCGTGGGGCACCTGCCATCCATTTGTATGTACTCTCATTCTTCAACCATATGCAACTCAATTTTTAACTATGGGACTCATAACTTTAGCCAATGCCGGCTAAAGTTGCATCACAGGCCACAGAACGCATCCTAAAGTCACGTTCTACCTCAAGCAGCAAAACATTTCATGGCTAGGCCAAATGGATGTCCAGTGGCTGGGGCTTTAACCGCCTTCTTGGTGCATGGATTTATGTCAGGGTTCCACACCAGCCTCATTGTGCCACCCCACATGACCCACGAGTGCAGGAATCTCCTCTCAGCTCCCGGGCGCATGGCTGTCCAAAGCAGACATGTCAGACACGTCTTAATTACTGCCCATTGAGCCATCTCTCTGGCGGTGGCATGGCATCAATTGGAAGGTACAAGACCCTGATCAAGTTCTCAGGCTGGACCCAGCAGCTACAGCAGATTGTCAATATAGGACGAATTCCTCTCAAACTGGAACTGCGTATCAATGTTTATTCCATTAGCATTAGCTTTGTCGCCTCAGGTAGCCACAGATGCCGCAGCATCCACAGGCTTCGCTGCAATTTTTGGCCATCATTGGTTCGCAGGACCATGGCCACCAGAAATCCTTCTAGTCCTTGGTTTGGTCAGTCATCCTCACTTTTTCGAACTACATCCCATTGTGGCAGCTGCTCAGGTCTGGGGCCATACCTGAACAGAACAAATGGTGGCTTGCCACAGACAACCAGGCCACGGCCAAAATTATAAACAAAGGCAAGTCCAAGTCTCTCGACTATCATGTCCTTCCTACGTGGCAGGTGCAGTTGTCCCTGCAGCATCAATTTAATGTTCACTGCATTTTTATCCTGGGCAGGCATAACTTTGCAGCAGACGCACTGTCCCGCTTAACTTTACTTCATTCTTTCAGTGGAAACCCGGAGCCAACCCAAACACTTCTCCTATCCCATCTTGGTCGCAGCTGATCATGGGTTAAAGACACACCTTCACAATGCAACCCATCTCGTTAATCAGGCATTCTTCCACAACACAATGGAGGCCTATCACCCCTTTTGGAAAGCCTATTACAGGTTTCTAGCCGCGTGCCGCGGAGCAGCAACAGTAGACATCAAGCATGTCCTAGCCTTTATATCATATTGCCACACACAGCTGGCTCTATCTCATAACACCATCAGGCTATACTTAGCCGGCATCCAGCATTTTATCCTTACAGGACCCTGGAAAGCCATCCTTGTTCACAGCCCATTCAGTCAAAATCCATCCTACGTGGCATCCAGAAGCATCAGCCTGTAGCCAACTACATACGCTTACCCATCACAAGTGTCATCTTCAGGAACATGTTGACCATCTCTTCATGTTCCTCATTTGGTTTCATACCAGCCTGGTCACCCAAGTGGCCATCTACCTGGCATTCCATGGCTTTTGCGGCCTAGCGAGTTTACCTTAGTGGCCCTGGCGGCCAGATACTCTGTAGACACCACCTGGCTCGCTGTCAAGATCATTTTGTTTACACCCCGTAGTGTCTAAACCCATCAATCCGACCCCGGAGTCGTCATCAAGCTCTTCCCGACCAACAACGTCTGGTGCCCAGGATATTCGACTGGTTACTGTCTCACCTACGCAGCCAGTCGAACTCCAGCCCTTGCTACCTTTTCCGACCAGCCCCCTGAGTGGCAGCCAGTTCGTCAGGCATGTTAGGATCCTACTGGTTAATCTAGGCCTTGACCCCGGCCTCTACCATGTCTTTAAAAAGGTGGGCAGGTGGAAATCTGCCTGCTTTGCTCAATGGACTCTGAACCCTCAGGAAGAAATGTTGCAAGCCTTCACCAAGCTTGCTCAATAAATGTCACAGGACCAATAAACACACTTCAGGTCAATATTACGTTGTGAGTCTTGTGGCGTGTTTATGTGGTTCATATCTGTCTATTGAAGGGCCTTGACCGTAAATAAAAAGGCCAGTATGGTGGCCTGAATTTATGGGGGGAGTCCGGGGGGTATTTAAGCAGACCACTCACCTGTGGTCATTGTCGGTTCCAGTGCGTGATACCCTCCCTCCCTTTCCCCTTTTTCAGCAGCGCACTTCTCAGCACATTTCTCTCCACAGTAATCCATTACTTGTCTTGGGTATGCCCCCTTTTTGGTATACAGGCTAGCAGACCAAGGCACACTTCAGGTCTATGTTACATTGTGAGTCTTGTGGCGTGTTTATGTGGTTCATATCTGTGCCAGTTGAAGGGCTTCGACCATAAATAAATATCTGAAAAGTGTGGCGTGCATTTGTATTCAGCCCCCCCAGAGTCAATACTTTGTAGAACCACCTTTCACTGCAATTACAGCTTCAAGTCTTTTTGGGTGTTTTTACCAGCTTTGCAAATCTAGAGAGTGACATTTTTGCCCATTCTTCTTTGCAAAATAGCTCAAGCTCTGTCAGATTGGATCGAGAACATCTGTAAACAGCAATTTTCAAGTCTTGCCACAGATTCTCATTTGGATTTAGGTTTGGACTTTGACTGGGCCATTCTAATACATAAATATGCTTTGATCTAAACCATTCCATTGTAGCTCTGCCTGTATGTTTAGGGTCATTGTCCTGCTGGAAGGTGAACCTCTGCCCCAATCTCAAGTCTTTTGCAGACTCTAACAGGTTTTCTTCTAAGATTGCCTGTATTTGGCTCCATCCATCTTCCTATTATCTCTGACCAGCTTCCCTATCCCTGCTGAAGAAAAGGATCCCCACAACATGATGCTGCCACCACAGAGATCCCGGTTCTCTGAGGGGATAAGTGATAGATCGTCTGTTTATACAGAGTATGAACAGCGATCTGTCATCTCCCCTAGTCAGTCCCCTCCCCCCTTCAGTTAGAACACACAATAGGGAACACAATTAAGCCCTTGATCGCCCCCTAGTGTTAACCCCTTCACTGCCAGTGACATTTTTACAGTAATCAATGCATTTTTATAGCATTGATCGCTGTATTAATGCCAATGGTCCCAAAAATGTGTCAAAATTGTCCGATGTGCCCGCCATAATGTCGCAGTCCTGATAAAAATTGCAGAACGCCGCAATTACTAGTAGAAAAAAAAATAATTATAAAAATGCTATAAATCTATCCCCTATTTTGTAGGCGCTATAACTTTTGCGCAAACCAATCAATATACGCTTATTTTTATTTTTATTACCAAAAATATGTAGAAGAATACATATCAGCCTAAACTGAGAAAAAATTAGCTTTTTTTAAAAAAAAAATGGGGATATTTATTATAGTAAAAAGTACAAAATATTGTGTTTTTTTCAAAATTGTCGCACTTTTTTGTTTATAGCGCAAGAAATAAAAACCGCAGAGACGATCAAATACCACCAAAAGAAAGCTCTATTTGTGGGAAAAAAGGACGTCAATTTTGTTTGGGTACAACATCGCACGACCGCGCAATTGTCAGTTAAAGCGACGCAGTGCCGAATCGCAAAAAGTGCTCTGGTCAGGAAGGGGGTAAAATCTTCCGGGGCTGAAGTGGTTAAGACTTGTATTCAATATTATACAGTATCTCACAAAAGTGAGTACACCCCTCACATTTTTGTAAATATTTTATTACATCTTTTCATGTGACAACACTGAAGAAATAAAACTTTGCTACAATGTAAAGTAGTGAGTGTACAGCTTGTATATTTGTGTATATTTGTTTTCCCCTTAAAATACCTCAACCCACAGCCATTAATGTCTAAACCACTGACAACAAAAGTGAGTAAACCCCTAAGTGAAAATGTCCAAATTGGACCTAAAGTGTCAATATTTGGTGTGGACACCATTATTTTCCAGCACTGCCTTAACCCTCTTGGGCATGGAGTTCACCAGAGCTTCACAGGTTGCCACTGGAGTCCTCTTCCACTCCTCCATGATGACATCACGAAGCTGGTGGATGTTAGAGATCTTGTGTTCCTCCACCTTCCATTTGAGGATGCCCCACAGATGCTCAATAGGGTTTAGGGCTGGAGACATGCTTGGTTAGTCCATCACCTTTACCCTCAGCTTCTTTAGCAAGGCAGTGGTCATCTTGGAAGTGTGTTTGTGGTTGTTATCATGTTGAAATACTGCCCTCTGCAGCCCAGTCTCCGAAGGGAGAGGATCATGCCCTGCTTCAGTATGTCACAGTACATGTTGGCATTCATGGTTCCCTCAATGAACTGTAGCTCCCCAGTGCCAGTAGCACTCATGCAGCCCCAGACCATGACACTCCCACCACTATGCTTGACTCTAGGCAAGACACACTTGTCTTTGTACTCCTCACCTGGTTGCCGCGACACACACTTGACACCATCTGAACCAAATAAGTTTATCTTGGTCTCATCAGACATGGTTCCAGTAATCCACATCCTTAGTCTGCTTGTCTTCAGCAAACTGTTTTCGGGCTTTCTTGTACATCATCTTTAGAAGAGGCATCCTTCTGGGACGACAGCCATGCAGCCCAATTTAATGTAGTGTGCGATGTATGGTCTGAGCACTGACAGGCTGACCCCCCCACCCCTTCAACCTCTACAACAATGCTGGCAGCACTCAACCATCTATTTCCCAAAGACAACCTTTGGATATGACGCAGAGCATGTGCATTCAACTCCTTTGGTCAACCATGGCGAGACCTGTTCTGAGTGGAATCTGTCCTGTTAAACCGCTGTATGGTCTTGGCCAACATGCTGCAGCTCAGTTTCAGGGTCTTGGCAATCTTCTTATAGCCTAGGCCATCTTTATGTAGAGCAACAATTCTTTTTTTCAGATCCTCAGAGAGTTGTTTGCCATGAGGTGCCATGTTGAACTTCCAGTGACCAGTATGAGAGAGTGAGACCAACACCAAATTTAACATACCTGCTCCCCATTCACACCTGAGACCTTGTAACACTAACGAGTCACATGACACCGGGGAGGGAAAATGGCTAATTGAGCCCAATTTGGACATTTTCACGTAGGGGTTTACTCACTTTTGTTGCCAGCGGTTTAGACATTAATGGTTGCATATTGAGTTATTTTGAGGGGACAGCAAATTTACACTGTTATACAAGCTGTACACTCACTACTTTACATTGTAGCAAAGTGTCATTTCTTCAGTGTTGTCACATGAAAAGATATAATAAAATATTTACAAAAATGTGTGGGGAGTACTCACTTTTGTGACATACTGTATATGTAAAGGCAACACTTTTTCTACCAAAGGCAGTTTTGTTTAACAAAATATTTTAAACAGGGTATATTGCTAAAAGGAAGTGTGTATTGAGAGCAATACATTGGCTGCAATTTCCAAAATCTCCAGAAATTGCTAGTTTCCTGGCTGTCATTTGGATCCATTGATTTTTAATAATTTATACATTAGAGATATGGAAAGTGATTCACTGAAGGTAAACAAAAACAAAATAATGATGTCAAAGGCAGCCAAGCATCTACCATTAATAGAGAAAGGACAGCAATGCCAGTTTACATATTTCAATAATTGTTCCCTACTTTACTTAAAAAGCCTGTCTTTCCTTTAGAATAGACCTTTTGCATTGTAGGCATGATCACAATAATGGACTGTGCTCCAAATCCTGTGAAACTCCAGAGAATGCATGTGGTATGAGATATGTGATGTGACATGTATAAGGTCCTTGTGCCATTTCTTTATGATTTATTAATTTGCACAATTCACTTAGAGTGCTATTACCCATCAATGTTAAATCTCTTCCCAAACATTTATACATTTCTTGCTTAACAGTGCATATTACACACTTAAACTGCATTCACACCTCAGAGTGTTGAATCACGGACAGATCTGCCACCATTCTGCCAGTAATTTTAAAGCGCCGAGGTGTGAATGACAAATCGCAGAACACACATTTGAGATGCCATTCATTTGGATGGCACCTAAAATCGCGGTGCGCTTCTTCCGCGATAAAACGCTCTGAACTTGTGGTAAACCACATCGCATGAAGCCTGTCGCCCCAAAGAAAGTCCAGGAGCTACTTTTGGGCGACATGCTTCACGCGATGCGGGTTGCCATGATTGCAGCGCGATTTATCATGTGACAATCACGGCAGAACCACACTGCGATTTTACCGTGCCATTCAAATGAATGGCATCTGA
The DNA here is from genome assembly GCF_042186555.1 of Aquarana catesbeiana. Taxonomy (NCBI): domain Eukaryota; kingdom Metazoa; phylum Chordata; class Amphibia; order Anura; family Ranidae; genus Aquarana; species Aquarana catesbeiana. The sequence goes on along the minus strand of NC_133336.1, from coordinate 101,726,865 downwards.
AATGTGTGTTCTGCGATTTGTCATTCACACCTCGGAGCTTTGAAACCGCGGGCAGAATCAAGGCAAATCTGCCCACGATTCAAAACCCTGAGGTGTGAATGCAGTCTTAATGCTTTGGCATCAGGGTACAAGCTTACTAACAAACATATAATTGTAACATATTGGGGTTGATTTATTAAAGATGGACAGCGCAAGATCTGGTGCAGCTGTGCATGGTAGCCAATCAGATTCTAACTTCAGCTTGTTCAATTAAGTTTTGACAAAAAATCCTGGAAGCTGATTGGTTTCTATGCATAGCTGCACAAGATTTTGCACTTATCAGTTTTAGTAAATCAACCCTCTTGAGTTTATACCTATTATTGATTTTGAGAACACTTACATATAGCAGCCAAGTTAGGAATTCTGGCATGTGTTCCACGTGCATGCTGAGAGCTCCCAGACGTGGAGACAGCTGAGCTGGCACAGGAGTTTTGAAACATGAGTGCTGGGTGCACTGTGCCCTGAGACTCCCAACATCTTGGCAGCATAGTACAAGCTGAACAGTTTATACAGTGGCTTATATTGTAGACGATAAAATGATTTTCTCTTTTTGTATGTTATCAGCTAGTTATACTTTTCATTTCTTTGGGTGGTATTATATTTTTTTAAATCATCTCTCATACTTATATAGTGTGTACACTTACAAGATGTGCAGTTAACAATTTGAGATGCACAACAAAGGCTTCCACAATGGTATTCCAGTAATACTGAAAATAACTATATCAACATATTATACAGCATCTTAAAAAGTACATATTTCTATTTAGATAAAGCAACATTAAAACTAGGGTTGTCCCGATACAGATACTAGTATCGGCACCGATACCAAGCATTTGCCGAGTACTTGTACTCGGGCAAATGCTCCCGATGGTTCACCCGATACCTGGACAGTCAGCGGTGATCGGTGAGTGGGGGAGTTACAAGCTTCTGCCCCCCCGCTTTCAGCTGCTTTAGTGAAATCTATACAGCGGTGATCGGTGCTTGTAACTCTCCCACACACCATCACCGCTGACTGTCCCCGCATGCCCCCTCTGTTCTGCTGTCCCACTCCTTTGTTCCTCCGTGTCCCCCTCCATTCTGCTGTCCCACTCCTTTCTTCCTCTGTGTCCCCCGCCGTTCTGCTGCTGTCCTCCACCATTCTGCTGCTGTCCTACTCCAGTTTTCCTCCGTGTCCCCCTCCGTTCTACTGTCCCACTCCTTTCTTCCTCCGAGTCCCCCGCCGTTGTGCTGCTGTCCCCCGCCGTTGTGCTGCTGTCCCACTCCAGTTTTCCTCCGTGTCCCCCTCCGTTCTGCTGTCCCACTCCATGTCCTCCTCCTTCCTTTTCTGTATGAACAGAGTCAGTGATCACTAACTCTGTCCATTCACATAACTGAAACATTGTAACCTGTGATTACGATGCCTCAGTTTATGAATGGAGAGGAGCCGCTGTCTTCTCTCCATTCATTTTCAGTGCAGCTGAGGCTGCAGAGAAAGAAACTGAGGAATCTCTATCCTTGGTCTCTTTCTCTGTCTCAAGGGGGAGATTTCCGGGGTCTATTAAGACCCCTGATATCTCACAAAGCCCCCCAACAGGGCTGATTAAAAAAAAAAAAAGTATTGCAATAAATAATAAAAAAAAAATATTGTAAAAAATAATAAAATTTAAAATAAAAAAGACACAGACACCATCCACCCCCTCCCTCCCTAAAAAAAAAGAAAAAAAAGAAAGCATTGTAAAAAAAACAAAAAAAATTGTAAAAAAATTGTAAAAAAAAAAACCCTGTCACCTGACATTTAAAAAAAAGTATCGGTAATCGGTATCGGTGAGTCCTTGAAAAAAGTATCGGTACTTGTACTCGGTCTTAAAAAAGTGGTAACGGGACAACCCTAATTGAAACCAAAACCAAAAATGTAATATATTGCAGCTTTCCAATTCCCAAATGTGGTGGCTGCATTAGTTTAATTTTTTTATTGGCCTTTTTTTTCCCCCTTTATTTTCACCTGGTAATTTGTTTGATAACACACTTCCTGTCATTCTTAGGGTGTCTCCATTCTGGGTAGAAGCGCAACAGAGATACATTTGTATAGCAGCATTGTCAATGTGGGGAGAGGGACTAGTAGATGGATATTGATGGACTTGACTAACAAATTAAATCTGAACTTCAGAACTCCAAATGCAATATTTTTTCACCTTTGGATTAAAGGTTTTACATAAATGAATAAAAAACGGCCATTTTAAATACTCCTGCCAGTGTTAAATGGCCTGTCTCAACCCTCTACCTGCTAACTATTTGTTTTGGGGTCTATACAGATTTAAGGCTCTCTCTATCTGTCCTGAGGCACAGGAAGCTAATCTGTAGGAGCTGCAAAACACTAATGCCCTGTACACACGGTCGGACATTGATCGGACATTCCGACAACAAAATCCATGGATTTTTTCCGACGGATGTTGGCTCAAACTTGTCTTGCATACACACGGTCACACAAAGTTGTCAGAAAATCCAATCGTTCTGAACGCGGTGACGTAAAACACATACGTCGGGACTATAAACGGGGCAGTAGCCAATAGCTTTCGTCTGAGCATGTGTGGCACTTTGTGCATCGGATTTGTGTACACACAATTTCCGACAACGGATTTTGTTGTTGGAAAATTTTATAGCCTGCTCTCAAACTTTGCGTGTCGGAAATTCTGATGGAAAATGTGTGATGAAGCTCACACAAGTCGGAATTTCCGACAACAAGCTCTGATCACACATATTCCATCGGAAAGTCCGACCTTGTGTACAGGGCATAAGACCCCATACACACTATACAATTTTTGTTGTCCGATTTCCTTTAGATTTAACAAAACCATGCAGTGCAAGGGCCTGCCATATTGCTACAAATTGAAACTCCTAATGTTTGACCTCATATTACAGTAATTGAACAAGCTGGGGTTAGAAGCTCATTGGTTTCTATGCAGCAGTAAGCCTGATTTTGCACTTTCCAGCTTTAGTAAATAAACCCCATTGTGTACTTAAAAGTTGGGTATGCCTGTATATGGTTTTGGTAAATCTGAAGGAAACAATTTACAGAAAATTGTATAGTTTGTATCCAGCTTAAAGTATTTCTAAACCCAGTAATATAAAAATAGTTCACCCCCCCCCAGTGCCCACAGCTTATAAATCTACTTTTTACATTAAAATACTGTCACTATATACCTTTTTGGATGATCTGTATACCACAGTTACATGATAAACTGCACAGTTTCTCCAGTGCTGAGAGTTCATAAAGGAGGAGATTTCCACTGCAGCCTGTATACACGCCCACATGTGTGACGTCAGTATCATGTGACCTGGCTATCTCTAAGAACAAGTAACTGTTCTTTCCAGCATAAAAGACACAACTGAGCATGTGCAGGTCATCTACTCTGCCTGTGTTAGCTGGCCTTCCCCAGATAGACAGTTCAGGAGGGGGAGGATCTGTGAATACAGGATAAAACAGCCTTTTTACACAATGCAGAGGATTAAACTCTTAAGCTCCACAATGAGTATAACAAGCATGTTATACTGCATAAATAGACCGATTTTACTGTGGGTTTAGTAACACTTTAAGTAAGGTTGATGGAAAGTTCGTTTTTTATTGTCAGATGGCTGGGTTTAGATGACTTACAGATGCTGAGATACTTGAGTATGTTTAGTCAGTGCCTAAACAGCTGGGATTTTTTTAATGTTTTGTTTATTTTACTACCTGCAGCCTTTTATATTAAAGCTGGTTATGTGTGAGTTTTAAAAGTATCTACTACCTGCTGTTTGCTTGTGCCTCCTCCATATGCCTTTACCGCAGAAAAGGTGATCTCACAAGAGTGTATTGTTACAAAGCTTTTTACAATGCGTGAATTTAAAAAAAATATATACTATACCACAAAAAGGAGAACCATTAATTTCTAAACATAATGAAAGTGGTGCCATTTTTCTTTTCCAATCATTTTTATTGATTATTTCAAGGAGAACACAAGAAACATATGGTAACTCAGTAACGCATACCAAAGTGCAATGCAATGTTTTACAAAAAGGAGAAACAACATTGTTTCCAATCTGCACAGTATTCCCAGAAAATGACTCAGGTTGTGTATGTTTTTCACAATACGGTATTTTAAACATTAGCTTAAGTGCACACCACCCCACCTAAAATAATTCAAGAGAGTGAGGGTATTAGGAAAATACCACAATAATACAATAATGATCCTTCCCAAGCTCTGTAAAGGTAGTGAGTAAGGGGTAGAATGCAGACTAGTGGCCAGTGTGACCTAGGCCTATCGTCAACACATATTTTAAATGACCTCATAATTAGTGGCCTAGAAGAAGAGAAAAAGAAAGAAAAACAAAGAAGGAAAAGAAACCAAGAAGAAGAAAGGGATAAAGGAGGAAGCACACCCTATCCGGTCCGTGGCTAAAGCCGATCGTTTTTTCAGACGGGAATTGTGTTGACAGACTGTTGGCCTAAAATCCAACCGTTTGTACACTCCATCGGACAATTGTTGTCGGATTTTCCATGGACAAATGTTGGATGGCAGGATTGTAAATTTTCCGCAGACAACGGTCTGTTGTCGGATTACATAAGTCCAAAGTACAAGAGGTCGGTCTTGTAAACTAGTGCTCGTAATGGAGAATTAACATTCGTCACGTGGCAAACTATGAAAATCTCAAAATGCAGCGCACATTCTCTTCTTCTTTAATGGGATAATAATGAAGCTGCTTTGCTGGTGATACTGATGGAGTTATAGCAAACACATTTTCAAAGGCTTTTTCTTCTAGTGATATCAAGAATAATGTTATTATGCTTGTTATTTATTTTTGGTGCAAGTTACCACAACACTATTATCCCGTAGTTTTTAAGATCAAAGGTGCAACTATGTTGGTGTCCCTTGTTAATTTTACATTGTATTTTTTAAAATGTAACTGCCTACTCCCAAACTGTCATTTGAAGTAAAACACATACCCAAGTATTATTCTCCACAATTTTTTTTTATTGTGCATTAAAAAAAGAAAACAAATAAAATTACACATGTTATCTGCCAATAGAACTTGACCAAAATGTGCATTTTATGCATTAAAAAATAAAGAAAATATAACAAATCAAATCATTATTCAACCAAAAAATAAAATAAAAGCCTCATGCATGTGTCCTGCTTCTTAATATAGGGGGTCAACAATTCCAAACGTTGGTGAAAGCAGGTGTCTGTCATCCGGAGATAATTCCAAAAATCATCCGGATTATTCTCCTGGAGCTCCCGCACTAAAGGCATATGACATAATTGGTCACGATTAATAAAGCAACCAATTTTTGGTCCAAGAAATCCTCCTCCTCCTGTTCCTGGACTCGGGTCAAAGCAATAACTCCAAGGCCAATAATAAATGACAAGTTATCTCCTCCGATTCCGCAACATGGCTGGTTGATAAACGGCCATTCAGAAACGAACTGAAAAGCACGAAATGAAAAGCGCAAAATGAAAAGCATGAAATAAAAAGCATGCATCAACACTCACCAAACTTCTACTAACATGAAATTAGCAGGAGCCCAAAGGGTGGCGCCTGACAATTGAACTTCTTCTTTATCGGCTTATAGCACGCCTAGTACGTCACTACATTCATGTTTGTTGACCGACAATTGTGTACCGTTTGTATACAAGACAAAATCCAGGCACACGCCCTTCAGACAAAAGTCTTCTGCTTTGTCTGCGGAAAATCCGATTGTGTGTACTAGGCTTTAGTCACTTTATACTTCTCATAAGGTGTCCGACAGATATTTGATCCAAGGTTCCAGGTCTTTTTGAAGAAGGCGTGTTTGTCGCATAATATTGCAGAGAGTTGCTCATGCACCATACTCCATGACAACTTGGCCTTAACCAGGTCAAGTAGAATTGTCGGAGACTTTCATGACCTAGCAATAGAAATTCTAGCCGTTACAAAAATGAATGCTATGAGTCCCCTCATGTGTCCCGAGATCCCCCCCCACCGGGTGCCCCAGTAATCCCTGTCGTGTTAATTTAGAGAGATTCACCTAAGTAAGGAAGTAGATGAAATTATATATGCGGATCCAAAACTAGGCACATTCACCATATATGGAACACTGAACTTTTCATGCCACAGCCTCTAATGCACAATGGGGAAGCACCCGAGACTCTCAGCGGCACCATGTACCACCGCAAGAGGACTTGATAATATGCTTCAATCAAGGAAGTATTAATATACGATTTGGATGCCATTTTATACCAGTCATCCACCTCCAGTGTCTCACCTACAGTAAGTCTTGTTCTCATTTTTCCATAAAAAAACAATTTATTGGAACTAGAAGTCAATATATTATAAACTTTAGATAAGTGACCAGTGTGCTTGTCAAAGGTCCCACAGATGTGTCCCATCGATGTGGAAGAAGTGAGATCAGAAAAACAGTTTAGGGTAGCTAAAAATGCCCTATCTGAGTTTAGCGATAAAGTTCAGAATTTGGAAGCTGATATTTTACCCGTAGTAGTTGCTTCAACAAGACACCTCTTGATACCGCTATACGTATGCCTGAGTGAAGGGAGGATTGTGAACCAATGAGGCCATAGGAGTGTGGAGAGATTTGGAGCCATGCGTTATTGTTAGCCTGTCCCATAAATTCAGGGAAAAGGGCTATGTTAGACACAATATCTTTAGGCTGCAACCGCATCAAATGACTAATGAGTCTATTAAGATAAAGGGACGCCTCTTTTTTCATCAATGAGGGATGTGACTTTGTCAAATGGTAATGAATTAACTATGCCAACTGCGTGGCATAAAAGTATTTTTCCAAGTTCAGTACTCAGGCCACCCTGCAATTAAGGTGAGTACAATGTACATCTCTTATCACCCCAGATATATTTAATCTGTTTCTGTTGAAAAGTTTTTAGGTTAGACATATTGACACAGTTAGGGTTCTAAACAAATATAATAGCCTCAGCAGGAGGTTCATTTTTATTGAGTGCAAGCGACCGAGCCATGATAGTGAGTCACTCGTCCACCTATTGAACTCCTCCACTAAATTTTTGTATAATGGAGGGTAATTATTTCGTACAATGTACTAAAAGAAGGGGTTAAATAGATTCCTTTGTAAGTAAGCTTGAAATTGGTGCCATTTCTCAAAATTACTTTAGATTTCTGCTAACAGCTTCCCAAGTATATACATATACTGTGTCACTGATCCAAACTATATATACCTCTTTTAAATGCTTTAGTGGTTGTAAACCTCAGACATGAAATATCAACAAAGCATATCCCTCTATTGTGTGTGCTTGTCTCAATCCAGAGCACTAAGTGACATTTCTGTCTGATGCTTTATTCCTCTGCTATCAGCATGAATCCTTTCTGATAAAATTTCCTGACACTAAGAGAAAAAAGGTTGCAGGACAGGGAGCTCCAACACAAAGCCTGTGATTGACAGCCTCAGCTCTGTTCCTGTGTGCTGTGTGAAAGGTGGTATGTCCTTTCCCTTCAATCAGCTGTCAGAACTTATCACTGAGCTCTGGAGTGTGTAGTTTTAGCTCCCCATCCTTTTTTTCTGACAGCTGAGACAAGCTTTATAAATTCTGGACTTTAAACAGACGTAGAGTAGACAAGACTGCAGATAAACAGGTAAAAAGTATGTAGGAGGATGTGTTCAATCTCTCTGTATCACCTGAGGCTAGTCACTTCACTGAGTATACGCAAGTGTTTACAGCCACTTTAAGTAGATTATTATATTTTATTGGGGCATGCAGACCTTGAAAAGAATTGTGCATGAGTTCTTTAAGTGGTTGTCACCACATGGTGACTGCAGCCTGCAGCTTGAGCAACTATTGCCATTTTTGAATTAATAAAAAAGACGTCTAAGACGAGTTCTGTCTCTTCTATCTTGGCTACTGCTGTTGGCAACAAATCCGCTTCTAATTTAGCTGTGCCCCAGATGAGACAGAAGAATTGATTTTCCAGAGGCAATTAGTCTGCTCACTATGCAAAGAATTTTTCCCCAGAGCTTGCTGAATGTGGTGCAATTACACTTTTCAAAAAATTTGTACTCAAGTGCAAGGAATGTGGGGAAAAAACAGCACTTGTTTGCATGTGATTAGATGATGGTAGTCAACAGAGATTCACTTCATTCACTAAGCTCTGGGGATAATTTGCTTGCAAAGTGCAGCTTCCCAAGTAAAAAAAACAGTCAATTTGTCTTTATTAAATCAACCCCAAAGGACAGACAACATTTTTTATCAGATACTTTTTTATTATCACCCTTAATCTATTTGTTGTAGTGGCTACTTACAATATTTAGAAATATACTGTATGTGTATATATGCAGTTATTACGTATGGTACAAGCACAGTGGCTAGAACTTCCACCAGTGATGCATAAATTGACAGTGCCATATACCTGTAAATACCTGAAATAAATAAATATGTGTGTGTTTATGATATAAATGTTATTGTTTCACATCTTTTGGTGTTTGTTTTTTGTGCTTTCTGGCATTTATCCATGTCCTTTATACTGTAAGAATCTATTTTGCCAGATTCACTTTTAGGATGTTGGCAGCCAGGTGTTTAGCTCTGTTGTCTTCTAAATCTAGTTCTTTTGATCCAATCTCACTTTGAATAAAATATGTACAGTATTCCATATGTATGTTCTCCCTGTGTTGGGTGGATGTCAGGGCCTGGATTTGAACCCAGAACCTCTGCTGTGTCAGGCAATGTCTCTTCTTGTGGTAAATATGTCACCAGTGCAAAATATAATCATATGAAATAAATCCCCTCCTGTGCTGTTGTCAGAATCACTTAGCGCTCCTGTTTCTCATTCCAGCATCTTGGCTTTTGGCTATGGCACTCTCCTTGTCTGTCTGTCCACCTGCAGGCTGATTAATGTGATCAGTCTCTGGGTGGAAACCAAGCCTGTTATAAGCCATCTCAAACCTCATTTGGGTGCTTGTGACAGAGAGTTATACGTGTGTTTTTCCTGATCAAGCTCCCTGTCTGTCTGCCCTGCTTTGCTAGTTTGGATTTCCCTGTGTATGACTTTGGACCGGATTATTGGACTATTCCTTGAACTCGTCTGCCTTTTACCTGGACTGTCATAGAACCACATTATCTGTCTGCTAATCGCAAGCATCTATTTGCTTTGCTCAGTTCGCATCTGCCCTGGCGTGGTGGCCAGGCACTATAGTATTGTGTATAAGTCCTGGGGGGCAACTGAGTATCAGTAGGCCTGCTTGCCTTATGGGAAAGGGGGCTGCTATAGGTGAAGCACACAGTAGACAGCTATAGTGTCTGACCACCTGTGTTGGGGTAGACGTGACAACTGTCAGCTGCAGCTAAAGTGACTCTATTATTTAGTGAGGTATACTAATAATATTATATGTATGGATAGCCATGCTAACTTAAATTACACATAAGTATACACTTCCAAATATAATAAAACCAATGTGCACTGTGCCAAATATTTATTATAATTATTTAAGTAAATTAATAGGTCCATCCGTTTAGGATCCTGATTCCTTGTGTATGTTAACACTCCTCTATATATTATTCTCCAGTTCTGTGCTCAGTATGCAATCCACTACAAATATAGTGTATAATCCTCCATCATCCAGAATTCTCACTCACCAGATAACCATAAGTTATAAACTTGATCATCCAATCCACCAGGTATCCTGTATCCAATGGTATAATCTTCCCTCTCATTTAATCATGTAATCAGAAAATGCCATCATTGTGCAACATATTTATTCAATATAAAAATACATCCAGTTTAAAATGCCAACTCACATTTAAAAGTGCCCTCCGACTGGCATTGAGTCTATCCAGCAATTCATATCCATGGCTGTCACGTCGTTCCGTGCAGTAAAGCCAGCGTGCATTCCAATCTTCAGATGGCGTGTTACCTAGGAAGTGACGCATGCATCACTCCTCTATGCCTCAACGCATTTCACATGAATAATGCGTCATCAGAAAGCGGCGCCATCTTTGCCCTAATTGAGCAGAAATCATCCAATCATGTTCCGATTATCGGACATATACCCCCGGAGCTTAAGTGGTTAAAATGCCAACTCACATTCAAAAGTGTCCTCCGACCGGCACTGAGTCTATCCAGCAATTCATATCCATGGCTGTTAGGCCGTTGCGTGCAGTAAAGCCAGCGTGCATTCCAAACTTCAGATGGTGTGTTACCCAGGAAGTGACACATGCATCACTCCTCTATGCCTCAACGCATTTCGCATGAATAATGCATCATCAGAAAGCTAGTGGCGCCATCTTTGCCCTAACTGAGCATAAATCATCCAGTCATGTTTCGATTATCGGACATATACCCCCCGCCATATTAACTAATCTCCAAGTGTGTGTGAATGAGTGCAATGCCCTTACTTCCCTGTGTCTGGTGTACTAATGTATTAACTTCTTCTGGTATGATATGCCCTGTTCTATCAAAATTGATATTCCAAGGAACGGAACTTTAGTCTCCCTAAATAATAATTAACCTCTTACCTGTGTTAATATCGGTTCAATTACCGTACAATACCTTATAATAATAGCCCCTTATAAAAGCGACTTTTACAATATCAAAACCCGATATACATTTAATATCATGCACAATCTACCCATCCCCTCCCCTATTTAAAACTAGATTGCCCAAAATTCAACATATGCATAAAATGTCTACCCATTCTATATACCATCTCATGGGTGTGTAAGGATTGTGTAATCGCTGAAAACTCTTAACACTATAAGCGCCTGCAATTAATTCAAATTTTTTTAAAATTATCTATATAAAAATGTATGTCTAATTCTACATTTAGCTCATAAGGCATCATGGTATTTAAAATAAAAATACAGTAGGTCTCATTACGTGAAACCTCCCTCCTTGGGTTTCAATTTCTCCAACATTTATCTATTTTGTTTATCACATAGAACTTTAAAAACTGGGGATCTCTATTATGTTTTAGCCTAAAATGATTGGATACACTATGGTATTTAAATCCTTTAATTAGATTACTAATATGTTCCCCTATTCTGGTGGATAATTTTCTAGTTGTTCGACTCACATACTGGAGTCCACAACTGCACTTAGCACATGTGTAATATGGGTACTGTTACATGTAATCAATTTTTTAATGGAATATTCCTGCTTTGTTTGCTTTGATTGGCATCATAATGTCCCTTCATGGTTGTGCTACATAGCTTACACTTACCACATTTAAAAAAACCTTTTCCATCAAAGAAGGTAACCATCCTCTTAGAAGTGTCTGTGACATTCTGTACTATACTATCCCTAATTCTTCGTAATATTTTACTCCACATGGGGGTCCCTGCATAAAATCGGCTCGTGTTTTTTTTATGATCATCTCCAATTCTTTCTATTCCATATTAAACCCTGTAATGAAGGGTACTTAATTTTTTTTCCTTTTGTTTTTTTTTTAGATGTGTCTATTAGCATAGATTCCCTATCCATATCACCTACAATTTTCTTGTGTGTTCCAACATATTTCTCTTATATCCTTTATTAACGAATCACATCACTATATAGATTTTTTTTAAGAAAATGGTAGAACATGATATTACTGGTATTAAACCAAAGAGAGCAAGGAAAAAAACAGAGTATGGTATTAAATCAAACAAGTAGAAAAAAGATAAAATATAATTGTGAGACCCGCCGATAATGGAGGGGGGAATTGTTATCCTAAAAAAAGACTATGAGGCAGAAATGGAGAAAATTATTAGTGATGCTACCACATATCAAAAATTAGGGGTAACCCTACTAAGGAGCTAAGGAAAAAACGAAACAAGTTTTTAACCACTTCAGCCCCGGAAGGATTTACCCCTTAATAAGCAGGCCATTTTTTGCGATATGGCACTGTGACGCTTTAACTGACAATTGTGCAGTCCTGCAACATTGTCCCCAAACAGAATTGATGCCCATTCTTTCTCCAGAATGAGAGCTTTCTTTTGGTGGTATTTGATCACCTCTGCGGTTTTTATTTTTTGCGCTATAACTAAAAAAAGACTGGCAATTTTGAGAAAAAAAACTATTTTTTACTCTTTGCTACAGTAAATATCTAAAAAAAATGTAAAAAAACAAATTTCTTCATCAGTTTAGGTCAATATGTATCGTTCTACATATTTTTGGTAAAAAAAATCACAATAAGCGTATATTGATTGGTTTGCTCAAAAGTTATAGTGTCTACAAAATAGGGGAAAGATGTATTGCATTTTTATTATTAAATATTTTTTTACTAGTAATGTTACCAGTACGTGGGAAGAACAACTATAAAATTATCCACCAGAATAGTGGAACATATTAGTAATCTAATTAAAGGATTCAAATACCATAGTGTATTTAATCATTTTAGGCTAAAACATAATAGACATCCCCCTGTTTTTGAAAATTCTATGCGATAGACAAAATAGATAAGCAATGGAGAAATTCAAACCTAAAGAGGGAGGTTTCACGTAATAAGACCTACTAGATTTTTATTTTAAATACCATGATGCCTTATGGGCTGAATGTAGAATTAGACATAAATTGTTACATAGATAATTTTTATTTTTTGGGGGGATTAATTGTAAGCGCTTATAGTGTTAAGAGTTTTCAGCGATTACACAATCCTTACATACCCATGGGATGGTATACAGAATGGGTAGACATTTTATGCATATGTTAAATATTGGGTGATCTAGTTTTAAATAGGGGAGGGGATGGGTAGATTATGTATGATATTATATGTATATTGGGTTTTGATATTGTATATTCAGCCACCCTAGCTTCGCTTTTCATTGACCCATAAGGGGCTATTATTACTATTATTATAAGGTATTGTAGCGATATTAAGAGCTTAATTATTATTTAGGGAGACTGAAGTTCCATTCCTTGGACACACACACACACAGATTAGTTAATATGGCAGGAGGTGTATTTCCGGTAATTGGAACATGATTGGATGATTTCTGGTCAGTGAGGGCATATACCTTAACAAAGATGGTGCCACTAGCTTTTTGATGACGCATTATTCATGCCAAATGCGTTGAGGCATCGTGAAGTGATGCATACGTCACTTCCTGTCCTTGGGTGACACCACATCCGAGGATAAGAACGCACGCCGGCTTTACTGCACGGAGCGGCCTGACAGCCATAAATACAGATTGCTGGTTAGACTTAGTGCCGGTCAGAGGGCACTTTTAAAGGTGAGTTGGCATTTTAAACTGGATGTATTTTTATATTGAATAAATATGTTGCACAATGATGGTATTTTCTGATTACATGATTGAATGAGAGGGCAGATCATACCATTGGATACAGGATCCCTGGTGGATTGGATGATCATGTTCTTAACTTATGGTTATCTGGTGAGTGAGAATTCTGGATGGTGGAGGATTATACACTATATTTGTGGTGGATTGCATGCTGAGCAGGAAACTGGAGAATACTATATAGAGGAGTGTGAACATACACAAGGAATCATGATCCTGAACGGATGGACATTTAATATTAATTTACTTTTATATTTTGGATTATTATCTAAATATTTGGCACAGTGCACATCAGTGTTATTATAATATTTGTAAGTGTATATTGATGTGTAATTTAAATTAGCGCGGCTATCCATACATATAATATTATTAATATCTCTTCTTGCTGAACTACCTGAAATGCTGGATAGTTCCCTGGACAATTCCTTGAATGATCCTGTCTTGAACATTGTTTGTCTTGAACCCTGAACTCTAATCTCCTCCCATGAACTTCCAGATTTAAGCCAAGTCTCTGCACTTCCTGTTTGCCAGATTATTGTGCTCTCTCCAGCCTGTATCTCACTCCGGTCTTCCCTGCTGCCGTCCATATTTTGCTACCACTCGTTATCGAACCTTGTCTTGTTCCTCGACTATGCTTCTGCCTGATTCCAACCTGCAACTACTTGTTATCGACCTTGTTTACTGACTACGCTTCTGTTTTGATCTCTACCTGCTTATTCGCTTATTCGCTACTGGATTCTGGCTTGCTTCCCTCCTGGTGGGGTGATCCTGAGGACTGCGACCTGGTACTAACACACAGAAAAATCCATCTCCACCATCAGGAACTCTGGTTAGTACTTAGTCTCTGCATCCCAGGTGATCCTGTGTCATTCACCAGGGTGACTGCCTGTGTATCTACAGTATCTCACAAAAGTGGGTACACCCCTCACATTTTTGTAAATATTTTATTATATCTTTTCATGTGACAACACTGAAGAAATGACACTTTGCTATAATGTAAAGCAGTGAGTGCACAGCTTATATAACAGTGTAATTTTGCTGTCCCCTCAAAATAACTCAATACACAGCCATTAATGTCTAAACCGCTGGCAAAAAAAGTGAGTACACCTCCAAGTGAAAATGTGCAAATTGGGCCCAATTAGTCATTTTCTATCCCCGGTGTCATGTTGATTTGTTACAAGGTCTCAGGTGGGAATGGGGAGCAGGTGTGTTAAATTTGGTGTTATCGCTCTCAGTCTCTCATACTGGTCACTGGAAGTTCAACATGGCACCTCATGGCAAAGAACTCTCTGAGGATCTGAAAAAAATAATTGTTGCTCTACCTGAAGATGGCCTAGGCTATAAGAAGATTGCCTAGATCCTGAAACTAAGCTGCAGCACGGTGGCCAAGACCATACAGCGGTTTAACAGGACAGGTTCCACTCAGAACAGGCCTCGCCATGTTCGACGAAAGAAGTTGAGTGCACGTGCTCAGCGTCATATCCAGAGGTTGTCTTTGGAAAATAGACGTATGAGTGCTGCCAACATTGCTGTAGAGGTTGAAGGGGTGGGGGGTCAACCTGTCAGTGCTCAGACCATACGCTACACACTGCATCAAATTGGTCTGCATGGCTGTCATCCCAGAAGGAAGCCTCTTCTAAAGATGATGCACAATAAAGCTTGCAAACAGTTTGCTGAAGATAAGCAGACTAAGGATATTAATTACTGGAACCATGTCCTGTTGTCTGGTGAGACCAGGATAAAGTTATTTGGTTCAGAGCGTGTCAAGCGTGTGTCGTGACATCCAGGTGAGGAGTACAAAGACGAGTGTGTCTTGCCTACAGTCAAGCATGATGGTGGGAGTGTCATGGTCTGGGGCTGCATGAGTGCTGCTGACAATGGGGAGCTACAGTTCATTGAGGGAGCCATGAATGCCAGCATGTACTATGACAAACTGAAGCAGAGCATGATCCCCTCCCTTTGGAGACTGGGCCGCAGGGCAGTATTCCAACATAACAACCCCAAACACATCTCCAGGATGACCACTGCCTTGCTAAAGAAGCTCAGGGTAAAGGTGATGGACTGACCAAGCATATCTGCAGACCTAAACCCTATTGAACATCTGTGGGGCATCCTCAAACAGAAGGTGGAGGAGCGCAAGGTCTCTAACATCCACCAGCTCCCTGTCGTCATCATGGAGGAGTGAAAGAGGACTGCAGTGGCAACCTAGGAAACTCTGGTGAACTCTATGCCCAAGAGGGTTAAGGCAGTAGTGGAAAATAATGGTGGTCACACAAAATAATGACACTTTGGGCCCAATTTGGACATTTTCACTTAGGGGTGTACTTACTTTTATTGCCAGCGCTTTAGACATTAATGGCTTTGTGTTGTGTTATTTTGAGGGGACAGCAAATTTACACTGTTATACAAGCTGTACACTCACTACTTTACATTGTAGCAAAGTTTTATTTCTTCAGTGTTGTCACATGAAAAGATATAATAAAATGTTTACAAAAAATGTGAGGAGTGTACTAATTTTTGTGAGATACTGTATACTGCTGGTTGGTGGTAGTTCCCCTACTGCTATAGCAACTGGTCTTCGAGCCTGACCCCTGATCGTGACAGTGGGATTACTCAGTCTAAATGCTTGATTTCCTTCAGATTGTTTAAACACATATGGCAGGTATTGGCTTCCACCCTGACAACCCCTAGTGTGTATAGGAGTGTGGTGAGGACATTATTCTGAGAGGACAGGAACTTAAAGCTGTTGTACATGAACTCTCAGCAGTGGGCACATTCTGAGGATCCCTTATCAACAGACTGAAGGAAGCTATCCTTTACTGTATTGTACACTGTATTTCTCTAAAATGGTAGCATAAAATGACCATTCATTGCTTGGACAGATGGAATACTACACTCTGTGAGGAAGTGATCATTAATTTGCCTGTTACAGTTGCTAAAATTCACACAAATGCACAATTCATAATGAAGGTGCTTGTATTTCAGAACCTTATTAACATATTGTTGTACATCATACAGACAGCACACATTTTATACATGACCTTAGAAGGTTCAGATAGTTTGTACGTGATTTTACAGCCTTATTTGTTGGCAAGGGTATTCTAGCCTACAACCAAGCATCCAAAGAGCCCCAGATCAAAGCCTGTGGGAAAAGGACAAGTCATCAGAGGTATCCAAGGTACATAAGTTACATTGCAATTTTTTTTTTATACTTTTTTTGGCACTGAAAGCCTCACGATGAAAACCAATTTACAGAATAAAGTCCCCTCACTCAGCAAGGGGACGGCAGCTTTAATCATGCAGTAATACTTGTAGTAGGTAATACATTAATTATTTAGGTTGTCCACTTATATGTACTGACAGCTGAACATGAAAAACAAATGATCTTGACTGTGCTAGATGAATGATGTAATTTCCTTAAATAACATTTGACTTGCAATAGTTAAGTTCATTATATTTACACCAGACAAAACATTCTATCTCTGACTGTATGTGTTTTAACAACCTGTAAGTGCCAGGGGGCCTGTTGCAAATAGGGCTGCAACGAATGATTATTTTTTTAATCGATTAGTTGGCTAATTATTGTTTTGATTAATCGGATAATAACCTTAAAAAAAGTGTGATGTATAATTTAGTTAATATGTAAAGTTAAAAAAAAGGCAATTTATTCTTAACCACTTCCCGCCCGCCCTATTACAAAATGACGGCGGCAAAGTGGTTTGATATTCCTGACCGGACGTCATATGACGTGATCAGGAATATCGAGCCGCTGCGCGTCCCCGGGGGTGCACATCGCAGCGATCGTTGTTGCGGGGTGTCAGTCTGACACCCTGCAACACCGATCTAGGTAAAGAGTCTCTGACGGAGACTCTTTACCACGTGATCAGCCGTTTCCAATCACGGCTGATCACGATGTAAATAGGAAGAGCCGGTGATCGGCTTTTCCTCACTCGTGTCTGAGAGACGCGAGTAGAGGAGAGCCGATCGGCTGCTCTCCTGACAGGGGGGGTCTGTGCTGATTGTTTATCAGCACAGCCCCCCCTCGGATCCCGCCCAGGACCACTAGGGAAGCCGCCCAGGACCACCAGGGAAGCCATCCACACTGGACCACCAGGTATGCCCCTAGACCCCCAGGGAAATACCACTATGTGCCCAGGCAGCTGCCAATCTGTGCCCAGGCAGCTGCCAATCAGTGCCAACTCCAATGCCTACCACTGCCAGTGCCACCAGGGATGCCTATCAGTGCCTCATATCAGTGACGCGTATCAGTGCTCATCAGTGCCACGTATCAGTGCCCATCAGTGCCCATCAGTGCCGCCTATCAGTGCCCATCAGTGCCCAGCAGTGCCGCCTATCAGTGCCGCCCATCAGTGCCACCCTATCAGTGCCCATCAGTGTCGCCTATCAGTGCCCATCAGTGCCACCCAGTGCCACCCATGAGTGCCCATCAGTGCCGCCTATCAATGCCCATCAGTGCTGCATATTAGTGCCACCCATCAGTGCAGCCTACCAGTGCCCATCAGTGCCGCATATCAGTGCCCATCGTCAGTGCCCGCTCATTGGTGCCACCTCATCGGTGCCGCCGTATCAGTGCCTGTCAGTGCCGCCTTATCAGTGCCCATCAGTGAAAGAGAAAACTTACTTATTTACAAAATTTTACTTATTTACAAAACAGAAACAAAAGCAAAACTTTTATTTTTTTCAAAAATTTCGGTCTTATTTTATTTGTTTAGCAAAAAAATAAAAACCGCAGAGGTGATCAAATACCACCAAAAGAAAGCTCTATTTGTGGGAAAATTATAAAAATTTAATTTGGGTACAGTGTAGCATGACCACGCAATTGTCATTCAAACTGCGATAGCACTGAAAGCTAAAAATTGGTCTGGGTAGGAAGGTGTCTAAGTGCCCTGTATTGAAGTGGTTAAATATCTATATGCAATAGTACTGTAAATATAAATAACCAACAACATAGTTAGGGAGAAAAATCTCTAATCCACTCTGATAATGACAGACAGAAGCGATATACTGTATATACTGTTAGAGGTTAAATCTGGTAAATATCATCACACTCAGATCACATTTTTAATTAAAAAAAAAAAATCAAAAGACTGTTTTGCCGATTTTCAGACAAAACTGCAATATATTATGTATTCCAGACTCTCTTGTCATAGGCAGGTGGCTTGGTAAAAGCTCCCTCCGTCTGCTGTCGCTTATGCTGGCTATACAAAAACAATTTCTTCCTTCAAAAAATAATGTAATTTTAAGAACGTTTGTTTTTTAATTGTTAGTGGGGTCAAATTGATGCTCGTTTTTGACCACGGTGATGGGAAAATTCAAAGGAACAAAACAGAAAACTTCTTGGTCAAAGGAGTTTTCATGGTTTTCATTCAGAAATTACATTCATTTTAAAACTGAATGTTAAAAGCAAGTGAAATTTTTAAATGACATTCTTTCATTCAGCGAATGTAAAAAGATTTTTCGGATAAATATTCTCATCTGAAAATCGATACGTGTATGGCAAGCATAAGGCTCAGTTCAAACCAATGCTGCACCTATGCTATTCACGCCTATGCTGTGATTTGCATTTTGCATTTTTTTATGCTTTTTTTTTTGGCCAAATTGTTGGGCAGATTAAAAAACGCAAATCGCGACAAAAACGCACTACATGCTTTTCTGCAGCTTCTCCATTGAAGTCTATTGAACCAAACAAGCAAAAAAAAGCACCGTTTTGCATTGAAAAAAGTCTCTGACCCTTTCCAAATACCTAATGGTTTTACACAGAGCAGCCCTGATTCTCCTCTTCTGGGGTCCCCCACCGATGCTTCTGGCTCCTCCTGCCATCAGAGTGGATCAATAGCAAGCTACAAAGTATAGTATAGATTTCCCCTTTAGCAAGGTAAAAAAAACTTCTGCCTTTAGAACCACTCACTTCCTGCCCAGGACTACATGTCCCATGAGGCATTGCTCCTCACACATTTACAAGTTCTTAGGCACTTACTGACATGTATGGACAGGGTATTGAGCTGTATGTGTGTTTCACTATATTTCCTGATATGTAAACAAATAATGCATTCTGTATGCAGGCCAACTAATCGGCTGGCTGATTAATCGATTATGAAAATACTTGACAACTATTTTCATAATTGATTAGTTGTCAATTAATCGATTAGTTGTTTCAGCTCTAGTTACAAAGCCCCTATTTAAAATGTACCTGATACGGCCCCCTTTTATCCTTCTAAATTGGATTGCCACTAGTAAATAATGAATGCTGTAAAATTCAGCTTGCCCAGATAAGATCTAAGCTGTGGGCTTTGGGCTGTTCTCATAAAGTAGTTCAATGACTGCTTTGAACAGCAGATATACCCCACCACTGCAATTCACAGAAGGAAAGTTTCTCTTTATGCAGTTTTATCAGCTTTCCCTTTCTGCTCTCTACAGAGGCTTCGATTCCTTGACACTATGGCTCAGTCTGCAGCGGGTACTTTTTTGTTTTTCTATTGCCCGGTGCTGTCAAACGGGCAGAATCAGCATTGTAGTACTAGCATTATAGGCACCGCACTCCCCCTCCCCCACTTCTGCCTCTTTTCAGTGGCTGTTCCGAGGTAAGACTCCTCCTTGACTTTTGTCACTTTAAAGCTAAGGTAAATAAGTTCAAAAATCCATCTATTACACATTGACCAAGTTGGACTAACATGTACTACCACTTACAGTTGTTATTGACACAGTGAAATGATCTAAAATGTTAATAGGTTCCTTGATCTGTTCAGTTATTTTTAGGGCTGGGGAAAAAATCTATTTAAATCTTGAATCGAGTTGAGAGGTCAAATCGATTCAAAATTTAAACAAATCGATTTTTTTAGATTTTTTCTTTCCCTGCGCCGGTCCTGAGGAGCTGCGGGCAGGAATTTTTAGGCGAGGCCACGGCTTCGGCCTAGTCCACTAGGCCAAAGCTGCGGCCTCACCTAAAAACTCTTGCCTGCAGATCCCCAGGACCAGCGGTGACACTGCGCCGGTCCTGAGGAGTTGCGGGCAGGAGTTTTTAGGTGAGGCTGAGGCTTTGGCCTAGTCCGAGGCTGAAGCCGCGGCCTCGCCTAAAAACTCCTGCCCACAGCTCCTCAGGACCGAAAAAAAAAAAAAACTCGGTTTGAATCGTGAATCAAGTTTTTTTTTTTTTAAATCGCAAATTTTCTTTTTTTTCTTTTTTTTCTTTTTTTTTTTTTTTTTGAGAAAATCGCCCAGCCCTAGTTATTTTCAAATATAAGTTGGTTTAAAGAGGGTAAACTTGCCATGTACTGTATGTGGCCAGAATTAAAACTAAGGTTATTACCTAGTTCCTTTGACAGAGAAAGCAGTGACTTGTTTCATACATTGCAGTGATTAACCCTTTGCAAACCATTCTGTAAATGGTGGATCCACCTCTTCCAACCACAGTTTGCTTTGCATTTTGGGAAAGAATACTACAAGTTCTATCAGTGGGTGAGAGATAGAAGAGGAAAGGGAGGGTCAGTGACACAAAAAATGATAGAAAAGCTGGAGTTAGGGTTTGAGCCTGCAGCGCTGGAAGTTTATCAACATGGGGAGTATCTGGTGTCTGTAAAGGGAATAATTCTACAGTAAGAAGCAGCTAGCAGGGCATGGAATGCACTTTAGTAGAGGTAAGTTCTGTCCCTGGTACTGTATCTACAAGATGATTTTTAAAGTGTAACTCCATTTTTGTTGAGAAAAAAAACGTTCCCCTTTGGGTGATCTATGTACAATTCAAGGAGTATAACAAACTTTGTTTCAGATTCCTACCTTTTTGTTATTCTGAAGAAATCCATGTGTGTTTGTCTGTGCCTCTGTTCTGAGTGGGTCTAATGGGAGTGGTTTCATAATTAACTGTCAGTTGTGACAGCAGCGGGGCACTAATGAGAAAATCTGCTATGCCTGCATCCCTTTAGACATGCTCCTTTTGAAAGTATCTCTCCAAAAATGATATTTTTGTTGCAGGGGATGCCTGAAATCTAACTTGTATCTTAGTGCAGATTTCTGGGAAAATTGGTGAGCCAATCACACAAGCAGGAAATTATGTTTCTGGGGTGTGGTCAGTACACACTTTGTGTACAGAACAACCCCAGGAAGCCATATTGCAATGCATTATCAGAAAACTACAGAGCTGCAGATTGAAAAGAAAAGGTAATCTTTAATCACATTCAATTGCAATATGATTAGTGTCGCAATTATATGCGCTGTATAATTTTTTCTTTGCTATTTTTTCCCCACAAAAGTGGATTTTCCCTTTAAATAAACTTCAGCTTTAATCTCTCATATATTTGTATCCCCAAAACCCACCTGCTGGAAGGTCTGATGTTGGTCATAGATATTTTAGTTGTAGAATGATTATGCCTGATAGTTATTATAAATTAATCTAGATGTACTCTTTTATTGATAAACTGACCCTCCTCATCACTTTGTGTAATTTAAATACAGATCTCCAATCCAGATGTGACCCTCTGTACACTTCAACATTCTGATGTTCAGGTGCTCATGTGTCATAGACTAGTCACAGAGAATTGTCCGGAAAATGACACGTGTCAATCTACCCATATAATGCACTGCAGATGGCCATTATTTTGTATGGCCTAACTGGCACGTGAATCATTTGATTCTATAGAGCCACTGGAATATTGAGCTTTATAAATTCTAGGCCTTGGCAATGTTAAATGAAGAGTGTGAATCTGAGGCCTATACTCACATTCATTGTACACTAAGACCCCATACACACTATACAACTTTTGTTGTCTGATTTTCTTTAGATTTACCAAAACTATGTAGTGCAAGGGCCTGCCTGATTGCATACAAATTGAAATTCTTAAGGTTTGACGTCATATTATATGGTTTTGGTAAATCTGAAGGAAAAAATCTAAAGAAATTTGTATAGTGTGTATCCAGCTTTAGTGATGCATAGTTTGGAGGGGATTGATTCGTTTAACCGTCAGTTACTTGTCAATAAATCATGTCATAACAAAACATCAACTGGCTATATATGGGTAAATGGGCACATTACAAAGCATTCTAGAGTTATGAGGGCAATTTCACAAATGAAATACCTAGACTTGCAATCCTTTCTGCATACAAGGCCTGACGTTTTAAAGTTCAGGATAAAAGAAATGTAGAGTAAAATTGTTTTCAAGACAACTTCTAAGTGCTTAAGGGGTCCTCAGATCCAGGCATGCTCAATATACAGGTCACAACCCCAAATAACTAAGTGAAAAATGTGCACACAGACTGAGGAAAATCACAGGCACATAGAACTTTCACCAGCTGCTACTTTATACAGTATGTTGGTGGTGTTTGTTTTTCTTCAGACATTTTATTGATACAGCATACTGCAGGGGTAGGCAACCTTTTGAGCACAGTGTGCCAAAAAATGTTTTCAAAGAAACTGGGCGTTCCGAATTTATAACAAAAAAAAGTCAACTTCACACTCTCAGATCAGCCCCAATTCCTGCAACTCCACACTTCAGATCAGCCCCAATTCATGCAACTCTACACCTCAGATCACTGCCCCCCCTGCAAATCTGTTTCACCACTGTACCCCCCTGCTCATCTGCCCCACCACTGTAACCCACTGCTCATCTGCCCCACCACTGTATCCCCCTGCTCATCTGCTCCACCACTGTAACCCCCTGCTCATCTGCCCCACTACTGTAACGTCCTGCACATCTGCCCCATCACTGTACTACTCTGCACATCTGCCCCACCACTGTATTACCCTGCAAATCTGCCCCACCACTGTACTACCGTGCACATCTGCCCCACCACTCTAACCCCCTGCACATCTGCTCCACAACTGTAACCCCCTGCACACCTGTCTCACCACTGTAACCCCCTACACATCTGCCCTACCGCTGTACCACCCTGCACATCTGCCCCACCGCTGTACCCCCTGCTCTTCTGTCCCATCACTGTACCTCCCTGCACATCTGCTCCACCGCCGTACCCCCATGCTTTTCTGCCGCACCACTGTAACCCCCTGCTCATGTGTTCCACCGATGTACCTCCTTACTTCTCTGTACCCCCTGCTCCTCTGTCTCACCGCTGTAAACCCCTGCTCATCTGCCCCACCACTGTAACCCCCTGCTCATCTGGCCCACTACTGTAACCTCCTGCACATCTGCCCCATCACTGTACTACCCTGCACATCTGCCCTACCACTGTATTACCCTGCAAATCTGCCCCACCACTGTACTACCCTGCACATCTGCCCCACCACTCTAACCCCCTGCACATCTACCCCTCCACTGTAACCCCCTGCACATCTGTCTCACCACTGTAACCCCCTACACATCTGCCCTACCGCTGTACCACCCTGCACATCTGCCCCATCGCTGTACCCCCTGCTCTGCAGTGCTTTATATGGGTAGATTGACACGTGTCATTTTCCGGACAATTCTCTGTGACTAGTCTATGACACATGAGCACCTGAACATCAGAATGTTGAAGTGTACAGAGGGTCACATCTGGATTGGAGATCTGTATTTAAATTACACAAAGTGATGAGGAGGGTCAGTTTATCAATAAAAGAGTACATCTAGATTAATTTATAATAACTATCAGGCATAATCAGGCTACAACTAAAATATCTATGACCAACATCAGACCTTCCAGCAGGTGGGTTTTGGGGATACAAATATATGAGAGATTAAAGCTGAAGTTTATTTAAAGGGAAAATCCACTTTTGTGGGGAAAAAATAGCAAAGAAAAAATTATACAGCGCATATAATTGCGACACTAATCATATTGCAATTGAATGTGATTAAAAATTACCTTTTCTTTTCAATCTGCAGCTCTGTAGTTTTCTGAGAATGCATTGCAATATGGCTTCCTGGGGTTGTTCTGTACACAAAGTGTGTACTGACACATCACTACTAAATCACCTTCTCATCTGTCCTAACACTTAACCCATCTGCTCTCTGCCCCACCACTGTAACCCCCTTTCTTATCTGCCCCACCAATGTTCCTCCTGCACATCTGTCTCACCTCTGTACCCCCCTGCTCTTCTGCCCCACCTCTGTTCCCCCTGCTCATCTGTCCCACCAATACACCTCCTTTCACATCTGCGCCACCACTGTACCCCCTTTCTCTTCTGTCCCCCCACTGTAACCCCCTGCTCATCTGCCCCATCAATGTACCCCCTTTTCTCATCTGCCCCACCACTGTACCTCCCTGCACATCTGCTCCACTGCCATATCCCATGCTCTTCTCACTACTGAATCATCTTCTCATCTGTCCTAACACTGAACCCATTTGCTCTCTGCCCCACCACTGTAACCCCCTTTCTCATCTGCCCCATTAATGTTCCTCCTGCACATCTGTCTCACCTCTGTACCCCCCTGCTCTTCTGCCCCACCTCTGTTCCCCCCCGCTCATCTGTCCCACCAATATACCTCCTTTCACATCTGCCCCACTGCTCTACCCCCCTGCTTTTCTGTCCCACCACTGAACCCCTCCTTCTCATCTGGCTGAACACTGAACCCCCCTGCTCATCTGGCACAACACTGAACCCCCCCTGTTCATCTGGCTCAACACTGAACCTACCTGCACATCTGCCCCACCGCTGTACCCTCCTGCTCATCTGTCCCACCTCTGAACCCCTCCTGCTCATTTTCCCCACTGCTGTACCCTCCTGCGCATCTGCTCCACCGTGGTACCCTCTTCTCATCTATGATATGCGCGATATGCAGAGTGGTGAAAGGAAGCAGAGATGAGACACATCTACCTGCCCTGGCACACTCATCCTGCTGATCTATCTCTCGTATCCAGCTCACATTCTTGTATGTGATGTATGTGATGTCACAAGCATCTGGAATGGATGCGCAGAGATGAGCTCAGGTCAGGGGTATTTTCTGAAAGCAGTGGGCCTGTGTGCAGGATCATAAGTTGGGCCCCCGCAGCTGAGAAAAAGTGTTGCACTCTGCGCCACAGGAAAAGTTGGGTGTGATTTCCATTGCACTAAATACTGGCTCTGGCTTAAAGGGACACAGAGTGCAGGGGTTCAGTAGTAAGTGACGCAAAGGTTCAGGAATAATTTCAACAAAGTTCCCAGAAGCTCAACACTAATTCCACAAACTGTCACTTGATTGTGGTTTTCTCAATCACAGTGAAATCCATTCTTTCTGAGATTGGTAGTGGCAACCAAGCGAGTCTTCTTCCTCCAGATGGTGTGCGGAGCTAGCAGGACTGATTGGCTTTAGCAGCGGCCAAGGACAGTCCTCCTCCTCCTGGAAACAGGGACCCCCCCCCTAGCAGAACTGCACCCAATCTCTTCCCCATCACAAAAGCTGACAATCGCAGCTACAGCAAAGTTAGAGAACCAAACAATGTTTTTCATTTTTTACAATGTGTGGGGGCACAGTGCCTCCCCCTCAGTGCAGGTGTGGTGTGGGGACCTCTGAAATTGGAATGCATTAGTATCTTACAACACTTCCCTGCGCTGCTCTGTTGATAGGGAGGTACTCGAGTGCCTACCCCTGGCATACAGTATAGGACTGAGCCTCTTTCTGAGATTTGGTGTTTACAAGTTTTTTTTGCTAGAAAATTACTTAGAACCCCCAAACATTGTATATTGTTTTTTTTCTAGCACCCTAGAGAATTTACTTTCTGTAACATCGTATTTGCGCAGCGGTCTTACAAGCGCACTTTTTTTGGAAAAAATACACTTTTTTGACTTAAAAAATAAGACAACAGTAAAGTTAGCCCAATTGTTTTATATTGTGAAAGATGATGTAAATTGATACCTAACATGTTACGCTTCAAAATTGTTCCCGCTCGTGTAATGGCGGAAAACTTTTACCCTTAAAAATCTCCGTAGGCGATGTTTAAAAAAATCTACAAGTTGCATGTTTTGAGTTACAGAGGAGGTCTAGGGCTAGAATTATTATGTGTAGTTTTCATATGCGGGCGCTACTCATGTATGCGTTCGCTTCTGCACGTGAGCTCGGCGGGACAGGGCGCGTTAAAAATTATTTATTTATTTTCTTATTTACTTTACTTTTTATCTTTTATTTTTACATTGTTCTTTTAAAAAAATTAAAAATTATTTTATTCCTATTAAAATGTCCCTTTAAGAGCTATGGGCGGAAGTGATGTTTTGATGTTGCTTCCGCCCTGCAATGGTATGGAGCTGGGTGGGGGCCATCTTCCTCTCACTCAGCTCCATGCCACACAGGGAGAAGGATCCGATCGCCTCCGCTACTGCTGGCGGCTCCAGTAAGTGGCGAACGGCACCGGATCGTGGCGGGAGGAGCCCTCTCCCGCCACTGATAAAAGTGATCTCATGGTGAATCCGCCGCAGAGACCACTTTAACCTTGAAACCAGGCCGCTCACTAAAGAAGAGGATACCGGAGTTATAGCAGCTAGCTGCTGCCTTAACAACAATATTCCTCTTCAAAGTGCCGATGTATATCATCGTGAGCTGGTCCGGAAGTGGTTAAAAAGGTTAATTCACCTTTACCAAAAAACTACATATACAAATAAGGGGTGTCTGTAGAAAAAAAATACACCGTGCAGGTGCAGCTTTGACTAAAGTTGAATAATGCCCTTGCTAAAAGTGTAGGCCTCATGAAGTCTGACCTGAAAACGCCCAGGGTGTTGCTCAGTGAGGTCCAGCTATTACTATTTATCTTCAACATCACAGGAGGGGAGAGAAAGTTTAGGTGAAGAGGTTTGAACCAGAGAAAGAGCTCACTCTTTTGATGATGAGGGTGAACAGTGATATCTGGTCCTCTCTTAGCAATGTCCTCAGAGTTTTCAGGTCAGGCTTCATGAGATACATAAATTACCTATACCTGTAGCAAGGGCATCATTCAATTTTGGTCAAAGTTGCACAGCTTGTTTCCAACTATAGATATCCCTTATCTGTATAAGCAGTTATTTGGCAAAGGTGAACTAGCCCTTTAAGCAGACAGGCTTCATGCTAGTGGAAAGTAGGAAGTAGAGTTGACTTACTAAAGGGAAGTTGCACTTTTCAAGGAAAGTCCCCCCCAAAGGCGAAAAAGGTTTAAAAGTGCCGGCAAAACGCCTGCAGCTGCAATTTGCCGGCCCTTCGGTGGCACTGCCAATTGATTTCAATGGGCAGGGGTGCTTTAGGAGCGGTTTATACACCGCTCCTAAAGCGCCTCAAAGAAGCTGCTTGCAGGACTTTTTTTTACGTCCTGCCAGCGCACCGCTCCAGTGTGAAACAGGCTTTTACAGTGGAGTGACAGGAGAGGTGCTTTACAGGCGCTTTGCAGGCGCTATTTCTAGCGCTATAGCCCCTGTAAAGCGCCTCCGTGTGAAAGGGGTCTCAATTTGCTTTCCCCTCAAAATAACTCAACACACAGCCACTAATGTCTAAACCGCTGGCAACAAAAGTGAGTACACCCCTAAGTGAAAATGTCCACATTGGGCCCAAAGTGTTAATATTTTGTGTGGCCACCATAATTTTCCAGCACTGCCTTAACCCTCTTGGGATTGGAGATCACCAGAGTTTCACAGGTTGCCACTGGAGTCCTCTTCCACTCCTCCATGACGACATCACAGAGCTGGTGAATGTTAGAGACCTTGCGCTCCTCCACCATCCATTTGAGGATGCCCCACAGATGCTCAATTGGGTTTAGATGTGCAGACATGCTTGACCAGTCCATCACCTTTACCCTCAGTTACTTTATCAAGGCAGTGGTCCCCTTGGAGGTGTGTTTTGGGTTGTTATCAAGTTGGAATACTGCCCTGCGGCCCAGTCTCCGAAGGGGGGGAATCATGCTCTGCCTTAGTATGTCACAGTACATGTTAGCATTCATGGTTCCCTAAATGAACTGTAGCTTCCCAGTTCCGGCAGCACTCATGCAGCACTAGACCATGACACTCCCACCACCATGCGTGACTGTAGGCAAGACACACTTGTCTTTGTACTCCTCACCTGGCTGCCGCCACACACGCTTGACACCATCTGAACCAAATACGTTTATCTTGGTCTTATCAGACCACAGGACGTGGTTCCAGTAATCCATGTTCTTAGTCTGCTTGTCTTCAGCAAACTGTGCTTCATCTTTAGAAGAGGCTTCCTGCTGGGACAACAGCCATGCAGACCATTTTGATGCAGCGTGCAGCGTATGGTCTGAGCACTGACAGGCTCACCCCTCATCCCTTCAACTTCTGCAGTAATGCTGGCAGCACTCATATGTCTATTTCCCAAAGACAATGGATATGATGCTGAGCACGTACACTCAACGTCTTTGGTCGACCATGGCGAGGCCTGTTCTGAGTGAAACCAGTCCTGTTAAACCGCTATATGGTCTTGGCCACTGTGCTGCAGCTCAGTTTCAGGGTCTTGGCAATCTTCTTATAGCCTAGGCCATCTTTATGTAGAGCAACAATTCTTTTTTCCAGATCCTCAGAGAGTTCTTTGCTATGAGGTGCCATGTTGAACTTAGAGTGACCAGTATGAGAAAGTGAGAGCAATAACACCAAATTTAACACATGTGCTCCCACACCTGAGACCTTGTAAGACTAACGAGTCACGTGACATTGGGGAGGGAAAATGGCCAATTGTGCCCAATATGGACATTTTCACTTAGGGGTGTTCTCACTTTTGTTGCCAGTGGTTTAGACATTAATGGCTTTGTGTTGAGTTATTTTGAGGGGATAGCAAATTTACACTGTTATACAAGCTGTACACTCACTACTTTACATTGTAGCAAAGTGTCATTTAAAATATTTACAAAAATGTGAGGGGAGTACTCACTTTTGTGAGCTACTGTTTATGTTGAGCCTAAAGAAGATGTTTAGGGTATTAAAAAAAACAAACATACATACTTACCTACCTCCATGCTGCAGCATCACTGTGATGCCACAGCTGTCCCCATAGGCTTAAAGACTGAGAACTGAGTGCTCATATGACCGCTGATTGCTCAGCTCTTGACTTTCCCAGAGCAGAGAGCAGTGACTGTCAATCACCGCTTTGTGATCTGCTCCTTTAGCACTCACTGCAGTGCAGCGCAGGCCTGGAGAGGGTGTGGGTGGTCAGTTGGCTCAGGCTCTCAGTGGCACCCTGAGAGGCCGAGCCAGCTGCTGATCAGTCATCTGACCTGATCCCAACATTATTGTTGGGATCCTTCTAAAGCCCGGGGCTGCTCTGTAATATCAATAGTCTTTAGCCCACTGTTGGCTGATTCTGGGTCACAGGAGTGCGGAACTAAGTGCACTCCTGTGACCCAGAAGAGAAGTATGACCAAAAAAACTTTGGCCATACTTATTTTTTAAAAGTCACTGGTTAAAAACCACCTGCATTTTTTTACTAGGGATATTTAAGACAACATGGTTGGACCGTAAGGCTAACATTTACGTTTGTTTTTAGTCCACAATCCAATCATTGTTACCTGTATGTTTTAGGATTCCTATACAAGGGGAGCGGTTACCCTTATTTAAGTGCCTTTGGGTTGAATGGAATGGGAATTTTAGAGTATTGCATTTTTGTGTATTTTTGCATCCATTGAAAGACCATTTTAACCATATACTCTGTATATATAAAAAAAAAAGGTCACATTGATGTGCCTGGGTCCTTTAAGTTGTATATTACAATAAGGATATCTTGTGTGTTTGTGCCAAGATTTATTTTTAGAGTATCCCATTTATGCTTTCTTAAGTGTGCCTCTGTGTCCCATTTTCGACTAGTAACTTTCTGGATGTAAATAATAAATGAGTCAAGGGAATAAAGCAAAGTCCACCTAGGACTGATTTTTTTTTTTTTTGCATATAATAAAAACAATGTTGAAGACTCAGTGATTGTAATAAAAATTACATTTTTAAAATGTATTTACTCTAATATTAGTTTGACCTATGCGTCTAACCTTCAATAAAAGTGAATAGAATATGAAAAATGGAGGAAATAAAAAGTGTTGACCATAGCAATCATATACTGTAGCTGATCTGCTTTTTTGTAACCTGCCCTAGAAAATGACAGTGTAGATCTGATTGTTCTTGGCATCAAATGAAAATGTTCTTACCTTTAGATTTAGAAATCCGCCTGTTTTTTTGTGTACGTAATCATGTTAACTCTGTAATAGACATGTTTTCCCTAATCATTCCCAGTATCGACAGCCTAAACATTTTGTCAGTTTCTGCAGATACACTTCTACAGTTGCCAGTGGCCCATAGACAGTGAATATTTCACATTCTATGATATAGTTACATAGATGACATAGATGAAAGGTGTATGAGTAATGTTGCCCTGAAAACAGAGGGTGTGAAATTGGTCTCCATCACTGTAATTTATCACACAGTGTGTTGTGCCTCATGAGGATAGAAGTGCAGTAATACATTGGCAAGTTTCTTTCATGTTATATGTACTCAGGTTTCTTTACTATGTTTAGAGAATGCAGATCTTCAGAATGTGTGCATGTGTCATTCCATTTAGAAGACAATATTAGCCTCTATATGTGCCTGTCCCATTTCTAAATATGGAGAATCCTACATACACGTTTAAAGTAACATCCCCCAAGGTAAAATGTTCAATTTGTACTAGGAAACATTCAGCTTTCCTATGTTAAGCTATAGTAATAAGCATTTTGAGTATGATAGTAAATGAGGAAAGCCTTTTCACGTGTGAATGATATAGGCTAATACATGTAAAACATCTGGGTAATTCTGCACTGGCACAGTTGGAAGCTATTTCTGCTGTCTAGGAACAATTTTAGATTTGCAGATTGTGCAGATTTGACACAGAAAATGCCCCTGGATGTACTAGATTCTAGATTTTTAAGTATTGTATCAGCTGTATAATATTTAAAGTACACAAAACATAATTTGTTTTACATATTATACACATTTAATAGTTTGATATACTATGTTCCACAGTGCTTACATTAAAAAAATGTTCATAAAGAGTTTAGAAATTCAAAAGGTTCATGTCATTGGAATGGACAGTAGTAGATTGTCAGGTACACATTCATTGTGCAGCCTAGAATGTTTATTATCTATGGGGTCCTAAAGGGTTACTAAAGGTTTGTTTTTGTTTTTTTTTTAATAACAAACATATCATACTTACCTCCACTGTGCAGTTGGTTAAGCACAGAGCGGCGGCCCCTGATCCTCCTCATTCGGGGTCCCTCAGCGGCACTGGTAGCTTCTCCTCTTCTTAAGTACCCCGTCGGAAAAGCGCTCTCCTTCGGGACACCCATGTGGGCACGCTCCTGAGTACTGCTTCTGCGTTCATTGACACAGAAAGCAGGAATCGGCCCGCCCCCCCGTGTGCGCATCATTGGATTTGGGGGGCGTGCAGCATGAGGGAAGGTTTTTCACCTTAATGTATAGAATGCATTAAGGTGAAAAACCATAAGGGTTTACAAGTCCTTTAAAGTACGCCTGTAATCGTGATTGACAGCTAGAAATAAGCAGATAATAGCAAACCAGCTGGTGGACTGTGCCAATTGGCCACCTGTACTTGCCGCATTGCTTCAAGGAAGACTGCGCTAGCCCAGGTGCCTGAAAATTGCAGACTAAACTTCCAAAATGTTGGCA
This sequence comes from Aquarana catesbeiana, assembly GCF_042186555.1. Taxonomy (NCBI): domain Eukaryota; kingdom Metazoa; phylum Chordata; class Amphibia; order Anura; family Ranidae; genus Aquarana; species Aquarana catesbeiana. Next base: position 101,695,041 of record NC_133336.1, on the reverse strand, counting down.
CTGAGGAACTCCACTGAAGCTTACCACTATGCAGTGCGGGTTATACAATAGTAAAACAGTGTTTACAATATGCAAGTGATTATACTAACTTAATAAATAAAGTAGAATAAATTAATAAAATGTGTGTGACCTTATTTGTGTGTGTGTGTGTGTGTGTGTGCGTGCAACTTACAGTATCATTAAATGATATCCTTATTCTCATTTTAAAAAAAAAAAGGCCTTTGGAGAAAGATGAGAGCAATAGGAGGTACTTTTTTTAGTTAAGAATACAAGCTTGAATAATGTTTTTTTTTTTAAACCAAACCGATATTGATCTAAAACATACAAAGATTCACTTATGTTCTATAAGCAACCCACATAATAAAAGTAAATAGTTTCTATATATAAATTACATTTGTTAAAATAAGTCCACTACCACATACATCGGGCTTATTAACTAATTGAAGGGTGTCCCACATTGCATCCCGGGATTACCTGGGGGTGTCATTTGATGCTTTCATTGTTGGAACCTTGAGTCAGATTTCAAGCCATTTAGATTGTTCCGTTCCTTATGATACCTAGTTTGTACTGTATGCATCTGCTTATTTCAGTCTTCAATATGAAGTCTGAGACTACATCAGATCTAGACCCAAACAGTCTTCACAAAAATATCTTATTAACTCTCACTTTACATGGAATCAAAGGGCCAGGCTCTTTTCCAAGAAGATGAGAGCAGGTCCAAGCTACTCCATGATCCTGTAATAAAAGCAAGATGTGTATATAGTGTGTTAATGGACTGAAGCTGTAACCACTGGGTTGTACAGCTGAGCGAAGGAACAGCAGGCAGGAGCCTGGGAATTAGCAGAGATGAATGTGCGGTACTAGTAAAGAGAAACAAAGAAAGGAAGAAACCAATGCAAGGTAAACTTTTTATTTGAAGGGAGAAGTCCAGCCAAAGCTTGCTTGGCTGGGCCTCTCCTATGAGTCACAGGAGTGCACTTTGTTTTGCACTCCTGTGACCCATTTACCCGCTCTCTGCTGACGTAATGGATTTCAGTCCAGGCACCACGTCATTGCGACAATAAAGTCTGGATCCACCAGGTGGATTGACACCCATCTCAGCCTCTCAGTGAGTCACTGAGAGCCTGAGATGCCCCGCTCTGCCCCCTCCACAGCTCAGCTCTCCATTGAGCGAGGAGGTAGATGAAAACCGAGTGCTCGGCTGTGTTCGATTGCTCAGTTTTCAGTGTAGAGGTGCCAGGGGACAGATGCAGCATCGGACCGATGCTGCATCCACCTAGGTAAGTATAAATCTCAAATAAAAAAGATTCTCATACTTCTCTCTAAAGTCACAATGAAGATTGTCAAAACAGTAGTGACTGTAGAACAATAGGGAGATGCAAGAACTACAAGAAAAAAACTACCATAGACTCGAATAGCGCACAACACTGAACCATCCAGCTGGTTTCTCAAATGCTCAAGATGCATGGTGGCAAAAATGGAATGTCTGAAATTAAACAAGTGTTCTCAACCATACATTTCTAAAAGTGCATCTTCATGACCCCCTGTGTGTGATCACTTACATAGCTGAAGGTTGGAATTGCTTTCATGCTTTAAAAATTAGAAAGCATCTTCTCACTGATAGCTGTCATAAGTGTATGGCTATTAATGATTATCTTGTTACAAAAAATACATTGTGACATTAACCTAAAATATGTGCACATATTTCACTAGTATCTACTAATATGAATTAGAAAATACTTGCTATGAGTTTCTGACGATAAGTTCCGTGAATTTCTGATAAGTACCACCTTGTACTCAGAGCCCTTTTTAGACATGTGGGTCCAAGACAAGGATCACTCAAGCTGGCTTCACTACATTTGTAAAACAGTCCAATCACATTTCACAGTCTGAAACAATTTTATTTTTTTTAAGAGTTTTCTTACTTTAGTTTAGGATCATGAGTAGGCCATGAAAGACCAGGTCAGCTATTTTGCTGTTTCCATGGGTTATTGTAAGTACATTTTAGGATCATGTTCATTGCAAAAATGTAGAGTTTTTTTTTTTGTCTGCTCACCATGGGCTGAGATTTAAGTACTCTTATAACTTCATAATCCAAGCTTCACTACTTTAAGGTAACCACATAGGAGAAACTGAACTGAGAACTGCTAATTGTTTGTAATTAAAGGCTGCTGTGTTCCTCAGGGTTAACTTATCTATGATATGAACTGTTTATAGTGTCTTTTGTACTTATTACCAGTTAACTGCCATTGTATGCACAAGTTCTTCTACAGGGCTGTGAAAACACTATCATATTGTAATATGCAATGGTCAAAGAGTGAGGTTATGATGCATGGTATTGAAGGTAGCAAGCTGCCTAAGGGGTTCCAAAAGGGAACTGATAAGAAATCCATAATATTTTGTACCCGTTCACTTTCAGCAGCAAATCATTTAGTAATAGAGGATAATAAAGAATTTACAAATAATAATGCCCATCTATAAGAAGATTTTAACAACTTCAGCCCTGGAAGGTTTTAATCCCTTATTGACCAGTGCATTTTTTGCGATTCGGCACTGCGTCGCTTTAACTGACAATTGCGCGGTCGTGCGACGTTGTACTCAAACAAAATTGTTCTTTTTTCCGCACAAATAAAGCTTTCTTTTGGTGGTATTTGATCACCTCTGCAGTTTTTATTTTTTGCGCTATAGACAAAAAAAGTGCGACAATTTTGAAAAAAAAATTTTTTTTACTTTTTGCTATAGTAAATATCCCACATTTATTTAAAAAAAAACTAATTTCTTCATCAGTTTAGGCCAATGTATATTCTTCTACATATTTTTGGTAAAAAAATTGAAATAAGCGTATATTGATTGGTTTACACAAAAATTATAGCGTCTACAAAATAGGGAATAGATTTGAGGCATTTTTATTATTATTAATTTTTTTAATAGTAATGGCGGTGATCTGCGATTTTTTATCGGGACTGTGACATGGTGGTGGAAAGATCAGACCCTTTTGACACTTTTTGGGACCAGTGACATTTATACAGCGATCAGAGCTAAAAATAACCACTGATTACTATATAAATGTCACTGGCAGGGAAGGGGTTAACTCTAGGAAGCGACCAAGGGGTTAACTGTGTCCTCTTTGAGTGTTTCTAACTGGGGGGGGGGGGGTGAGCTTACTGGAACATGACAGAGATCACTGTTCCCGACCACCACTGGGAACAGTAGATCCCTGTCATGTCACCTGTCATAATGAGGAAATGCCTTGTTTACATAGGCATTTCCCCATTTTGCCTGTGTACAAGTGAATCGCAGCCCGCAACTGAGCCTGCTCCATAAAGCTTACAGTGATTTGTGCAGGAGAGCCATTGTGTCGGCGTCGTCAAGTGACGGCGACTGGTCTTAAAACAGTTAACTCAGTTCAGCTAGTTGTCGCTGGATTAGGGAACAATTGTATGTCTGTGGCCTTTCCCAACCTCTCAAGACATGCCCTAGCCAACTTTTTCAAGGGTAAGACTCAACTGTTGCAGCTACAGTACTTGAATGTCTGCTATCCCATGTTTTTATGCACCTTAAAGTTGTAAAGGCTGAAGGTTTTTTAACTTCATGCATAAAGGTAAAAAACGTTCAGTGTGCAGCTCCTCCTTCAGCCCCCCAATACTTACCTAAGTCCGATCTCAAATCAGCGGTGTGCACTAGACCTGAGGCTCTGGGATTCTCCCTCCTGAGTGGCTGAAATGCAGCAGCAGGAGTCATTGGCTCCCACTGCTGTCAATCACAGGCAGTGAAGTGGGAGTGCAAGGCGCGGCTGAGCCACGCTCTCTCTGCATTATGGATGCAGAAAGCTGGCTTGGATACGAGCACGCACAAGTGCCCCCCCAGCAAGATGCTTGCTATGGGGGCACTAGACAAAGGGGAGGGGCCCAGAGTGCTGGTGGGGGACCCAAAAAGAGGAGGATCAGGGCTGCTCCATGCAAAACAACTGCACAGAGCAGGTAAGTATAACATGTTTATTAATTTTTTTACATAAAAATATTTCCTTTACAATCACTTTCACTTTAAAGTTCAACATCAGAACAAGTGTGTATATATTTGTTTCTTTACATTTTGTGTGCTGTGTAAAACCCCTGCCTTACCCAGCACCAGTAGATTGGAGAGACTGAAATAAAAGAATAACTATTCAGTGCAGAAAATAACCTCAATGCGTTGCTAAAAGTTAGTATGCAAGCTGAACACTAAGATCAATCCACAACACTGTCACAGTAATACAGTAATAGATACTCAAGACAGTGCAGCGCAAACAGCTAGTAAATCATAAAATTCATCAAAATCATAAACGGCGCAAAAAGTCCTTATCCAGACCTTTTAGTCACTATTATGAGGTGAGCAGCTGCTGATGTCTTTGATGGATGGGCTGGACTCACTTCGACACCTGCATGCTTGATTTGAAAGCACATCACCACTGTGGCATTGATTCTACTCATGAATTAAGAGCTTTTTTGAGCCGTTTATGATTTAGATAATTTTTATGATTTACTAGCTGTTTGCGCTGCACTGTCTTGAGATTGCAGATGTAATCAGTTACCCTACTCTTTCTTTTTTTATTCTTGCCATTCGGATGTAAAACACATAAACAAAAACAATAATTTCTGCACTTATAAATTTATTTTCAAGCTGTTCTCTCTTCGTTACTCTATGTTATGTATCACAAGTAAACATCCTTCCAGCAAAAGCACTGACAAGCTCTTTAGGACCTCATTTTGGTTAATGTGACTAAACACTGACTTTTATAACATATACAGTGGGGGAAATAAGTATTTGATCCCCTACAGATTTTGTAAGTTTGCTCACTTACAAAGAAATGGAGGGTCTATAATTTTTATCATAGGTGTATTTAAATGATATAGACAGAATATCAGCCAAAAATCCAGAAAAGACATGATACAAATGTTTTACATTGAGTTGCAGTTCAGTGAGTAAAATAAGTATTTGATCCCCTACCAACCAAAAATAATTCTGGCTCCCACAGACTGGCTACAGTATGTGCTCATGTGTACACAGATTAGTCCTGTCAATCTAAGAAGGTGCGCCTAACAACAACTTGTTATGTTTATAAAGACGTCTGTCCACAAAATCTCTTTCTTCCATTCAAACCCAAGACTAATGAGCTGTCAAAAGACATCAGGGACAAGATTGTAGACCTGCACAAAGGCTGGAATGGGCTACAAGACCATTGGAAGAAATACAAAATAACCATTAATCGCCCATAGTCTGGAGCTCCATGCAAGATTTCGCCTCATGAGGTAAGGGTGATCATGAGAAAAGTAAGGGTTCAGCCTAGAACTACACGGGAGGAGCTTGTGAATGATCTCAAGGCAGTTGGGACCACAGTCACCAAACAAACCATTGTTAACACAATGCGCCGCCATTGATTGGAATCCTGCAGTGCCTGCAAGATCCCACTCCTCAAGAAGGCACATGTACAGCCCCATCTGCAGTTTACCAATGGACTTTTAAAGGATTCAGAGAAGGTTTTGGGGAAAGTGAGAAAGTGTTGTGGTCAAATGCAACCAAAATTGAGCTCTTTGGCATTAACTTGACTCGCCGTGTTTGGAGGAAGAAAAATGCTGACTATGACCCTAAGAACACCACCCCTACAGTCTAGCACAGAGGTGGAAACATTATGCTTTGGGGCTGTTTCTCTGCTAAAGGTACCGGCCTGACTTTGCTGCATTGAGGGGCTAATGGATGGGGCCATGAAATGTAAAATCTTGAAAAAGAACCCTCAGCCAGAACACTTAAGATGAGTCGTGGATGGGTCTTCAAGCATGACAATGACCCAAAAACAAATATCACCAAGGCAACAAAGGAATGGCTCAAGAAGGAGGGAGCTGAAACTTCAAGTTGCCACGTGACAGCCAAGAAACCTTAAAGGGGCTGTAAACCCTCATGGTTTTTCACCTTAATGCATTCTATGCATTAAGGTGAAAAATCTTCTGTGGTGCTGCAGCCCCCACCAAGCCCCCAATTTACTTACCAGACCCCGATCTTTCTGCGGCCGGGAACAAACACACCAGCTCTAGCTGGTGTCCCGTGTTGGATAGATAGATAGATAGATTAGATAGATTAATAGCAGTGCAGCCATTGACTCCCACTGCTGTCAATCAAATCCAATGACGCAGGCACCGGGGGGCGGGGCTGAGTCCTGCATTTTGTGTGAATGGACACAGAAGCAGGACTCAGGAGTGTGCCCGCATGGGTGTCCACCTTAGGAGAGCCTTCTCCAACATGGGCACTCGATGCGGGGAGGAGCCACCAGTGCCGCCAGGGGACCCCAGAAGAGGAGGATCGGGGCCACTCTGTGCAAAATGAACTGCACAGTGGAGGTAAAAAAACAAAAAAAACAAGGCTTTACAACCCCATTTAAGGATTTAGAGAAGATCTGTAAAGAAGAGTGGACCAAAATCCCTCCTGAGATGTGTGCAAACCTGGTAACCATCTACAAGAAATGTCTTACGTCTGTGCTTGCCACCAAGGGTTTCTCAACCAAGTACTAAGTCATGTTTTGCTTGGTGATCAAATAATTATTTTACTCACTGAGCTGCAACTCAATTTATAACATTTGAATCATGTGTTTTTTTCTGGATTTTTGGTTGATATTCTGTCTCTATCATTTAAAATTCACATATGATAAAACTTATAGACTCTTCATTTCTTTGTACGTGGCCAAACTTACAAAAACTGCAGGGGATCAAATAATTATTTTCCGCACTGTAAAGCTTTTACTTAGTATACTGTTGTATTAAATATCCTGCTTCATTTTTAAAAGAGAAGTAAGGGTCCCCCCCCCCTTTTATACTTAACTAGGTCGGTGCAGCATGGGACCGATGCTACATCTGTCCCCCGGCATCTCTACACTGAGAACTGAGCCACCGAACATCGCCGATGGCTCGGTTCTCACAGATCCTCGAGAGGAGAGATCTGTTCTCACAGATCCTCGAGAGGAGAGCTGCTGACTGTCAATCAGCAGCTCTCCTATCTGCTCCTCCACGCTCATTGGAGCACTGAGCTGTGTGTGTGGGGGGGGGCAGAGAGTGGCCGTCTCAGTCTCTCAGCGGCTCCCTGGGAGGCTGAGACAGGCATCAGTCCAGGCACCTGGCAGATCCAGCCTTTATTGTCATGATGACGCGGTGCCTGGACTGATGCCAGTGATGTCAGCTGAGAGCAGACTTCAGACCGCTCTCTGCTGAAAACGGTTCACAGGAGTGCAAAACAAGCTCAGGCTGAACTTCTCCTTTAATATAGGCTGACAAATGGACACAAAGAAATAAAAAAAAGTTATACAGTTCTAAATTGCTGATGTGTTTAGAGTGGTTGTAAACCCACAAAAAACAAACAAACAAAAAAAAACCTGCAAAGGCATAATGAGCTAGTATGCATATTATATTAGCTCATTATGAAATACTCACCTTAGATCGAAGCCCCCGCAGCGGTCCCAGTACGCTGCTCTGCCCGGCGACATATCTCCTGGAGTTATTTCTGGGTATCGCGGGCTCAGGCGCCGCGAATGGCTGGAGCTGCGATGACGTCACTCGCGACAGCCACCGGTAACAGCACGTCAGCTGAAGCAAGGGCATGAACGAGCCCTTGCTTCAGTGTGCACGTGCCGATGACGTTGGCACATGCTGATACAGGGGATATCGCCATGCAGGTTTAGGAGGTATCCACGGTAGCTACAGGTGAGCCTTATAATAGGCTTACCTGTAGTGAAAAGTGGTTGTAAAGGGTTTACAACCACTTTAAATACTGATGTATTACAACAGTAAAAAATTCTCCATACACAATGCCCCCTGGTTTCCAATTATACCTCCATAATAGAAGGCTGAATAGTGGGTTCTGTTATATGGTAGATGGAGTGATAGACTGTGTTGTAATTTAATATTGTACAACTGTACTATATTTACTGGTTTGTGTCAGGGAAAATCATACCCGTATTGGAAAATGTGTGCCCATAACATTTCTGTTGCCGAGAAATGCAAATGTGCTTATAAGGGTTATTTTAGGCTATGCAAGTTGACAGAATGGATTCACCTGTTGTCATAGTAATGCAGGAGTAGAAACAAATCATACGCAACAACAAAGATTAAAAAAAATAACTATAGCTATCATTAGAAAGATCATTCATCATGCTAACATTTTCAAAAGCTGACCTTTTACAGGGAATACAATACAAATGTATTCTTTTATTCTCATGTTGCACATAATTTTTTCACATTCACTGATATCTATAATGTGTGGTGGGGAACAGCTACTACCTAAGATATTGTTTCAGGCTGTAGATGCAGAAAAACAGTTATGGTTTCTCAGGCTTCTTAGGCCTCAAGCACACTGCAGCTCAAAAATGCCTGTTTCACAGGTGTTTGATGTTTTTTTTTTTCTGCTTCTTAACACCCTTCCATGTTAGCCTTTGTAACCATGCACACATAGCGCTTTACAGGAGTTTCGAGGCAAGAGCGTTCAGAAGCAGGAAAAATAAATAAACTTCACTTGTGAATTCAAGAGAGTGTTTTGCTTAAAAAAGGCCAAAGACGTGCCTAAACATATGTAAATATGCCTAAGCGCTAGGAGCATTTATTCATTTCAATGGCCAGACTAATTTAATATTCTGGCCAAATAAATTAATAAATGCCCAAGCACTTAACTTTCTTAAACGCATTTGCAAAAACGTGGCTTAGGCATGCTTTTGAAGTTGTTTTTCTCCTGCCAGGAGAAAAATGTTTAGAAGAGTCCTAGTGTGCATGGGGCCTAAATGATACTTATAAAGTGTTCCCACTGGGTTCATACCCTTCAGCATTCTGCTATAGCGGTTTGCTATTGAGTTGTCATTATTATTAAAAAACATTTTTGTTAAAGCAAAATGCAAGGTCTGCTACATTAGATGAGGGACCCCTCCCCCTGTAGAAATTGCTTAATATTAGAAGGGCAAAGGTGTACCTTCATGGAAAAATGTTTGAATAAATGCTTAATCTGTATCCCTCATTGCCAGACATGACATCACTATACTTCCAGCGTGGTTCTCGGGGAATGACCAGTATCTTAAATCCTAGACACTTTAGCCCCAGGGAAGAGTGTCTTTTTGTGAGGGACCATGACATTACCCTTGCCTAGGTGCAGTGAGCGAATGTAAAGAATAAGGTGAGAATGTAGTCTATTTTTTTCTTATGGGTAATATTTTTGCCCATCCAGTATGTAGTGATTTATTCTTGGGGAGGTGGCCCTGATCTAATAAGCGGGCCTTGCTTTATACTACTTTAAATTGAGTGTATAGCCAAACTTCATTTTTTATTTAAGTAGAGCAGGAAAGTTTAAAATGCCTGCCATTTTTTTTTCCACTTTGGATTTTTTTCACTTTCTGTCCCAGAGATGCAACAGGAAGTTAGAAGAAATCTCCCAAACTTAGTAGAAAATTTCCCCTGTGGGAGAACTCTAACATTTAAGATTATCTCTCACTTTCTGTTTTGGTAACAGTCATGATCAGGACAAATGAGGAGGTGAATCTCCCTAATGGGTGACACAGACAGCTAAAACCTTTGCCCAAGCTATCCAAAATTCAAAGAAAAGTTTTACCTAGAGATGCACTTTAAGGGATTTTCTGTTTCAACTGTTTTTTTTTTTTTTGAACATTTGAAAAGTAAAGAATAAACAGTACGAATCAGAGTAGAACAGTCCTCGCTAAGCTCTGTACCTTTAAAAACATACATACATAATATAAAGAGATAAGTGATAAAAGAGGGGACGTAGAAGAGCTATGGCCGAGAGGAGAAACTGACCATGGTCTCCTCTATAATGCCTCACAAAGAGGAAGATCACAACACTTTAATGGATTTTATGTAATTTTTTGTGCAGATTTAAACTGTTAATTATGGTTTTCTTTTCCCAACTATACTTGATTTTGAAGTAACCCTTTCTTTTGGCCATGCAGCACAAAGTAAAGGGTCACTTAATTCCTCCTCCTCCATATGTACATACTTGTGCTTCTGCACCTCTCCTTTCAGCCTGTCAGAACTGAGGAAAGAAAGCTGATTCTACAAACGGACTTTTCCGAGCTCACACAGAACAATGGCTCCTTGGCTGCAATAAATTCCTTTTTTTAGAATTTCTTTCCCTTTATTTTCACCTGGTGATCCTGGCAGTGACACATTTCTTTCCTTCGCTGACCACACTGACTGTATCCATGGAGGAACAGCATTGTCACCCTAAGCTGCTGTTCTGATTTAGACTACAAACACCACCCTCTCACCTCATCTCCAGGAGAAGGCGAGGGTGTGTAGTTTACAGAAGATAGCTTGAAAAGCTGATAAAATGATTTCAAATTCCAGCTGAGTACACAGGAAATTAGGATCCTTGATTTCGATCAGTATCAACAAGAAGTTTTTTTGTACTTGAAGAAAATGCACTTTGCCTAAAAAAAATTGATTGCAGCCATTACATCTAAGCTGCTATAAATTACATTTGCTTTCTTGAAGTTATTTTTTAAGTGTCCCAATTATTTTACCTTGTGCATGCAAAGCAAAGAATTGTTTAACCTCCCTGGCGGTATGATTATTTCGGATTTTAGGTGCTGAAAGCGGTACAATTATTTTGCATGGAAATTTGGCGTTTTATATTGTAGGTCTGTAAATCTTAACAATAACACACTTAAATCTGTCCAAACCAGAGTCTAGTAGATATCCCGGGTATGATAAAGTTTGAAACACAAAAACATAAATTATAATATAATAAATAAAAATAAATAATTAAAAAAAAAAAAAAAAAAATAGTAATAAAATAAATTTCCCCACAATTCACTATCGCTCAATTCTGCAAGTGTTCTAATTTACTATCGCTGTTTTCTAGCTGGTCTAAAGCCACTTTTGACGTAAAGGGACACTTTTTGGTTGCTATGGACAATCTCCAGTTTCCAGGCAGAAAGAACAGTATATATCATATAAAACTGCATGCAGGGCATAGGACAAAGCACTGGGGACAAAAGGGATGTGAAATCATTTCATACAGTACTGTAATCTGTAAGATTACAGTACTGTATGTGTTATGATTTTTACTTTTTTTTTAATTTGCCGCCAGGCTCCGCCCCCGTGCGTCGCGCCGCTCGCAGGGAACGGAGCCTGGCACAGAGAGGCTTCGGAGGAGGACGGAGCCCTTGGACACTGCGGGGGACATCGCAGGATCCCGGGGACAAGGTAAGTAACGCCGCCCTAGGATCCTGCAATGCGATCCCGAGTGTGGCTCGGGGTTACCGCTAATGGGACTGAATTTTAACCCCGAGCCACACTCGGGAAAACCGCCAGGGAGGCTACGTAAAATTCAAGATACAAACATCACAAAGTTGATAGACTTATATAAATTGATTACCTGTTTGCCTAAAGGGAATAACCTTTTTTGTTCCTCACTGCCACTGTTGGGCCCGTAGCTAAAGTGCTTTTGCCACCTTCTGCTCCTGAAATTGGATTATCTGAGCATCACCAATTGATAAATGCCTCTTTGTGCCTTTCTTTAACTTTAAGCTTTCTGAACATCTCCCTCGCCAGTTCCCAGTTCCTAAAACATAGTAGGATGATTGTGTTGTGCAGCATAATAGTTAGGTTACAGTAATGGCTATTTTACTATGACAGCTCATATGCTAAAAGGCCCATTCCAGGCATTTTTTTTTCTTACTTACCTGTCCAGATCCATTTTTATGTCTGGGATGGCCTTTACTCAATGTGCAAATACAGATTGCCTGGTTCCAAGAAAACTGCTACAACAATATTTGAGGGATGTCTATAGACTTGTCTCTGTCTTATCTGGTTTTATGCGCAATTTTGGGTCAGTTTCAGTAAAAACAAAAGTCAGTGTGAGGTCTGCTAAAGGCTATTTTAAAATGGAATTTATCATAATCAAAAGTATCAAGATCTTTAGAATGGTTTTAGATATTGGTAGTGATTTCTGGTTTTGGTGGACAGTAAAAGGAACAAAATGAGCTCTGCCTGTTCCCAAAAATCTTGTGTGTCATTTAAAAAAAAATAATATATTTGAGCTGTTTCATTTGGTGTTGTCTATCAATGAATATAATGACAGATATTTGTTTGTAGTTGGAAGTTCGGAAGTATATGTTATTCAGTACTTTTCCGTTATTCTCTCTATTATGGGTAACTTAGATCCATTGTGGAATAAGTTCAAAGAGTCTAATGCCGCGTACACACGATCGGACTTTTTGACCGGACTCCCTGAGAGGAACAGAACAAATTGAAACAGTAATTACTTGCCAATATAAGAGGATGTAGGCTGCGAGTAAATCAGGGAATACATTGAGCAAACATTTTTTTTTTTTAATTCTCCTATTAAGGGAACTGTGGTAATTTATTATTTTTTTTCCCATAAATTTTTATTAAGGATAATGAAAAATACAAGAAACATATCTCACATTATGACATTAATACAGCATGAATGAACTCATTGAAACACGTGAACTTTGGGAGGTTTACAAATATCATGTAATAAAGAATATTACATTTTCAATATTCAATATTCAAAATTCAAATATTAAATTTTCAATATTCAATTCAAAAAATAACAAAACAAAAAAATAGCACATTATTTTATGCAGCCAACAATATCTCTTAGAAACTGACACAGACCTAGATTATGTACAGACGTTAACTAGCTGAATCTCTTCTATGGTTAATTTTGATCTGAAAACATTTCAGGTAGCTGCTCAGGTATGAAAATTGAATATTCTTTATTGCATGATATTTGTAATTTCTTAGTTATTTTTTTACTCCAGTCTAATTGTCCTATTTTAGACTTGTGTACCCTAGTATCAGTATGCTTCTTAGCATCCTGTGGTCACCGTAGCGTTTTGTGTTCCATTTTTATATACATAAATGAGAAATTTAAAGAAACTTAAAGCAGATATAATGTGTATGTACATCATTCTTGCACATTATGGTGGACTTGCAATTTAGTGTACTCTCCTGATGAGTTGTCTGTGCTCCCTCTTATCACTCTGTCACCACCATCTTTTCTAAGGCCTGGAACCTTCTTCCTTCTCCATTGGTTGGCCATAAATGAGGATGCAACTTACACACATGGGGACAGGAATTTCTTCATCCTAGCAAACTTCTCCTCAAGATGTTAGGATTGGTCACCGATCTACACTTGCACAGCAGTCAGTTTACAGTTGGAAGAAACATTATTAGGTAGGGAAAAGGGTTTTATGGCAGAAAAGACATGCAGAGCCCCTTCTGCCATACAAATCAACCAAACTTTTAGTTTCAGTTCTTAGTGGCATAACAATAGCCATAGCAGGCCAAACAGCTGCTACGGGGCCTGGCAATGGTAAGGGCTTGGAGCTGTTGAAACAATTTAAAAACAGAAAATCTGTGTGCTTGTGAAGATGACACATATCCATCACCATATTATTAAGGATTGCAGAGGTTGCTGTTAACACTGACTGGAGATGTTAGAATCATTGTCACTAGTCACAGATATCCTTTACAGGCTGTCCAGTAAAGAAAATGTATTTAGCTGTCTTAGCAGTGTAGATTTATTGTCCTCAGAACTTCTGCTCATTCTGTCAAGCATTGAAATTTATCCTGTATTCCTAACACAAATCTCAGAGTGTCTCTTCAGCTTAAACTGAAAGCTGTTTGTAGTTGTATGTTTTTAAAGGAAAAAAAAATGAAAGTAATTTGTATTGGGTTATGGAATTATTATATGCAGGAGTATTACCGATCTTGTCATAACGTAAAATGTTTTGGTGGTCATTATTATAGCTACTACAACTCTTGTTTTTGTTTTACTTTTTTTTTTTTTTTTTTTTTCCTTTATTTCTTTTTCCTGACTACTACAAATAAATGCTGTGGCAGTGGATGGGTGGGAAAGCTTAGAATTTACACCAAGGTTCTGAGATCTTAGATGCTGAAAAAGACTGGTGAGCTACTGCAGACAGAGCAATTAGCTGGAAAATGAATGTTTCAAGGTATAGTAATTCCCTGCACTGTTACTCCCTCATTTCCTGACACCTTCTATCCACAGCACTGAACTATTGAAGTGTGCTAACTATGAAGACAGCTCTACTCTCCTCTACTTTATCTAGACATAATTTTTGTTAAGATAAATGACAGTAGAGAGGTCACTGTGGGGCCCCATTGAAATTTACTGAGGGGCTCCATTATCTTTAGCTATTCCCCTGAGTCTAGTATATTGTAAGCCTGTCACAAACTTGGGAAATTCATACTGAATATATGAATTTGAATGCATAAGTAGGGGTTACTACAGATGTAAACTGTATGTCAAAATATGAATTAGATCCACAGTTATATTCACATCCCGACATTACTCATAAATATCAAGTTTCCTTCCACTCCTCCAACCTCTTCATCCTCCTCTGTGGTCACTGGTCAAAGAAACCATCAGTCAAGACAAAGGATAATTGGGAGGGGGGTACAAACTTGTACTTTTATGTAAAAAGTTTAGCTTTACATATTAGTTAAATTAGTATTTAACCTAAAACCAAAACTGAAATACATTGCAGCTTACCAGTCATTAGCTGTAGTGGCTGAATTATCTTTTTTTTTTTTGGCTTTTTTCCCCTTTGCTGTCACCCAATGATCTGGCCAATAACACACCTCCTGTATTAGAGTTCCCCCACTCTGGAGGAATGGGCACAGGGGGCAGATTTGGACAGCAGCATTGTCAGTCTGGGGTGAGGGGAGTGTTAGAAGTACTAGCAAATTTAAATGCACTAACAAACTGAAGCTGAACTCCAGCCCACATTTTTTAATCAGTTACAGCAAACAGCTTTTTTTTCTTTTTAAGGTAATGTTTTTACATAAATTAATATTTTTGATATTTTTAAGCGCCCCTGCCAGTTTTAAATGGTCTCTCTTATCCCTGTAACTGCAAGGGAGCTTTTCTGTTGAAAACCATCAGACAGGCTGGACCACCAGATGAAAATAGATGAAAGAAAGCCTAAAAATGAAAACTAATGCAGCCATCACATATAAGAATTGGTAAGCTGCAATAATAATAAATGTTTGTTTTTGGGTTTAATGCCACGTTAAAATTCAGCTTATGAATTAACATTTCCCTACATTTAGAGGTGGGCTTCAAGTTTCCAATGTCTTTGGATTAATGGTCTACAGTGCCTTGAAAAAGTATTCATTCCCCTTGAAATTCATACCCCTTGAAACCAATTGCCTTCGGAAGTCACCTAATCAGTAAATAGAGTCCACCTGTGTGTAATTTAATCTCAGTATAAATACAGCTGTTCTGTAAAGCCCTCTGAGGTTTGAACATCTCATGGAGCACTGTTCAATCCAACATCCAAAAATGGAAAGAGTATGGCATAACTGCAAACCTAGCAAGACATATCCGTCCACCTAAACTAACAGGCCAGGCAAGGGGAGCATTAATCAGAGAAGCAGCCAAGAGTCCCATGGTAACTCTGGAGGAGCTGCAGAGATCCACAGCTCAGGTGGGAGATTCTGTCCACAGGACAACTATTAGTCGTGCACTCCACAAATCTGGCCTTTATGGAAGAGTGGCAAAAAGAAAGCCATTGTTGAAAGAAAGCCATAAAAGTCCCATTTGCAGTTTGCGAGAAGCCATGTGGGGGAAACAGCAAACATGTGGAAGAAGGTGCTCAGGTCAGATGAGACCAAAATTGAACTTTTGGAGCTAAAAGCATAACACTATGTTTGGCACATCACCCTGAACACACCATCTTCACCGTGAAACATGGTGGTGGCAGCATCATGTTTTGGGGATGCTTTTCTTTAGCAGGCACAGGGAAGCTGGTCAGAGTTGATGGGAAGATGGATGGAGCCAAATACAGGGCAACTTTTTTTTTTTTTTTCAATCAAATATTTTTTATTATGTTTTTCATTATACAACAATAACACAAGAAACAATGAAGCATTTCCATCCCATAACCCCACCCAACATCAATACAAAAAACAAAACAAAAAAAACGCAAACCCCTTCCATATTTGTGCTCAACAAACAGTATTTCAATCATTACTCAAATGATTATGAATGATCCAGCACATTACTACACTTTGATGGTGCATATATTCATAATTGATTATTTCCCCCCAAGATTCTATCTCATAATTAACTTTCCATATTATCATTAATATACTCATCTGTCTGCTTAGACAGGTTGGAAGCTAACCACCATTGCCAAACTGGGTGAAATGTGCAGCGCTTATGTGATCATATAAACCATAACAAATAATATGAGTACAAAAAACGTGAATAATAAATGATGTGCTCAAAAATTCTCAAAGCAGTCCTTTATTATGACATGTGATGTCTATAAACAGAGGAACTTGAACGTGTGATGTCCAACCACCATTGCCAAATCTTTTCACATTTTTTTGGACACCTCCTATGTTTATATGTAAGTTCCTCTCATCTTAAATTAAAATTAATTGCTTTCATCCATTCAACTATCTTTGGCAGTACCCATTTTTGTAACATACGTTTGCGGGCCATATACATAGTTCTCAGCCATATCACATGCATTTCAACTGGGAGTGTATCTTCCGGTATAATCCCTAACAATGCAATTTTTGGATCAAGCTGTACTTATATAGAACACAGGGAATTCAAAGTATCAAATACACACTCCCAGTAGCGATGCAAGTTGGGACATCACCACAGCATATGTATAAGTGTACCTGTGCCAGTAGTACATCTTGGGCAGTTTGATGTACTTGCTTTACACCAAGAGTACAGTTTTAAAGGAGTATAATGGTCTCTATGAATGATGAATAGCTGAGTCAAACACTGTGAGGAGGATAAGGGTACTTTAAATACATTTTTCAAAGCTTGCCCCCACTCCTCATCACTGAGTATCTCTAAATCTCTATGCCACTGTCCAAAACTACCCACTTGTAGATTAGTTCTAACTATCATTTGTATAGAATTATATATATTTCCTATGAGTCCCTGTTTAGCATGTCTTATGCCTCGTACAAACGATCGGACTTTCCGACAACAAAACCGTGGAATTTTGTCCGAAGGGTGTTGGCTCAAACTTGTCTTGCATACACAGGGTCACACAAATGTTGGCCAAAAGTAGTGACGTACTAGACCTACTACGTGTTTTTTCAGCTCTTTAGAGCCACCCTTTGGGCTCCTTCTGCTAATTTTGTGTTAATAGAAGTTTGGTGAGTGTTGATTCGCGCTTTTCTTTTCACGTTTTTCATTTAGCGCTTTTCAGTTCGTGCTTTTCAGTTCGTTTCTGAATGGCCGTTCGTCAACCAGCCATTTCGCGGAATCGGAGGAGATAACGTGTTATTTATTATTGGCCTTGGAGTTATTGCTTTGACATTATTTTTTTGGTTGAATAATGATTTGATTTGGTATATTTTCTATATATTTGGATGCATAGAATGCACTTTTTGGTTAAGTTCTATTGGCAGATAGCATGTCTATTTTTTTTTTTTTGATGCACAATAGAAATATTGTGGAGAATAATACTTGGCTATGTGTTTTACTTCAAATGACAGTTTGGGAGTAGGCAGTTACATTGTAAAAAATACAATGTAAAATTAACAAGGGACACCAACATAGTTGTATCTTTGTTCTTAAAAATGACGGGATAATGGTGTTGTGGTAAAAAAAAAAAAAAAACATAATAATATTATTCTTGATATCACTAGAAAAAAAAAGCCTTTGAAAATTTGTGTGCAATAACTCCATCAGTATCACCAGCAAAGCAGCTTCATTATTATTCCATTAAAGAAGAAGAGAATTGTGCGCTGCATTTGGAGATTTCATAATTTGCCGCGTCACAAATATTAATTTTCCACTACAAATGCTAGTTTACAAGAACGACCGCTTCTACTTCCGAGCATGCATGTTTGTACTTTGGACTTTTGTCCGACGGACTTGTGTACACACGATCGGAAAATCCGACAACACATATTTGTTGGCAGAAAATTTACAGACATGCTAGCCAACATTTGTTGGCGGAAAGTCCGACAACAATTGTCCGATGGAGCATACACACGGTTGGATTTTCCACCAACAGCCTAACATCCAACATTTCTTGTTGGAAAATCCGATCGTGTGTGCGGGGCTTAACAGTTACTGCCAAAGCTAGAATTGATGAAAGATTATATTTTAATAGAAAGGTCCTTGCTTATTAATTATTTATTGACAAATTATACTTCGCCGCCAACTTATCAAATGATTGCAAAACATGATTATGATAAAGTTGGCTAAGAAGCAGAATGCCAGACTTTTTCCATAAATCTAAATTTTCAGGCTTCGCCACTTCATGCAATTGTAAATTATTCCATGTGCTTTTCTTCAGCAGGGACAGGGAAAATGGTCAGAGTTGATGTGAAGATGGATGAAGTCAAATACAGGGCAATCTTAAAAGAGAACCTGTTAGAGTCTGCAAAAGACTTCAGACTGGGGCGAGGTTCCCCTTCCAGCAGGACAATGACCCTAAACATACACCCAGAGCTACAATGGAATAGTTTAGATCAAAGCATATTCATGTGTTAGAATAGTCCAGTCAAAGTCCAAACCTAAATCCAATTGAGAATCTGTGGCAAGACTTTGCTGTTCACAGGCGCTCTCCATCCAATCCGATAGAGCTTGAGCTATTTTGCAAAGAAGAATGGGCAAAAAGTTCACTCTCTAGATGTACAAAGCTGGTAGAGACATACCCAAAAAGACTTGCAGCTGTAATTGCAGTGAAAGGTGGTTCTACAAAGTATTGACTAAGGGGGGCTGAATACAAATGCACGCCACACTTTTCACATATTTGTTTGTAAAAAAAAAATTGAAAACCATTTATCATTTTCCTTCCACTTCACAATTATGTGCCACTTTGTGTTGGTCTATCACATAAAATCCCAAAAATACATTTACGTTTTTGGTTGTAACATGAGAAAATGTGGAAAATTTCAAGGGGTATGAATACTTTTTCAAGGCACTGTATATACATTTTCACAGTGTGCACACATGTTAAGGCACAATATATTAAGGAAGCCTATTTGTGTTGAGGTGCCATTTTTAGAATGAATGGCATCACAGTGCACCAATGCACATAACGCATGCTGCCACGCATTATGATAATACAACAATGCCATTGATTGTGTACAATGCGCCAATGTGAATCCAGCCCTACTGATAGTTTTGGGTGTGGGTTTGTCTTTATTATTATTATTATATTATTACTATTATACAGTATTTATATAGCGCCAACAGTTTACACAGCGCTTTACAACTTGAGCGTAGACAGTACAAATACAATACACTTTGATACTGTAGGAGTCAGAGGGCCCTGCTCTTTAGAGCTTACAATCTAAGAGGGAAGGTCAAGAGATACAAGAAGTAATAACTGTTGGGGATGTGCTGATGGAGAAAGTAAATGTACAGTTGTTAGGTGGGGGCCAGATAGGCTTCTCTGAAGAGATGGGTTTTCAGGGATCGTCTGAAAGTGGACAAAGTTGAAGAAAGTCGGAGAGATTGGGGTAGAGCATTCCAGAGGATGGGAGAGGCCTGGAGGCAAGCATGGGATGAGGTAACAAGGAAGTTAGAGCAGGAGGTCTTGGGAGGAGCGAAGAGAACAATTAGGTTGGTATTTTGAGACTAGGTTAGTGATGTAGATGGGGGCCAGGTTGAGGATGGCTTTGTATGTTATTGTTAGTATCTTGAATTTAATTCATTGGTTGAGTGGCAGCCAATGGAGGGTTTGGCAGAGGGGTATAGTAGACACTGAGTGTTTTGTGAGGTGGATGAGCCTGGCAACAGCATTCATGATGGACTCAAGTGGGGATAGCCTATTTAGAGGTAAGCCAATGAGGAGGGAGTTGCAGTAGTCAAGGCGAGAGATGACCAGGGAGTGGATTAGATGCTTTGTGGTGACATTGGTTAGGAAGGGGTGTATCTCGGAGATGTTGCGAAGGTTGAGGCGACAAATTTTGGATAGCGATAGGATGTGGAGCCGAAAGGTTAGTTCAGAGTCCAGGATTACACCTAGGACTTTGGTGTGGGAGGACAAGTTGTTAGTTGAGCCGTTGATATTGACAGAGAAATCAGGGGAAGTGGCACATGGGGGAGGAAATATCATGAGCTCGGTCTTTATGCATATCTGTGGGCCATATCCTGTGTGTACTGAATAAAAAATGATTGCACAGAATGATTGGTACTTACTATCTTACCCTTACCCATACTTACTTACTTACCCTTACTATCACTTTAAAGCCTCGTACACACGATCGGATTTTCCGATGGGAAATGTGTGATGGCAGGCTGTTGGTGGAAAATTCCGACCGTGTGTATGCTCCATCGGACAATTGTTGGATTTTCCGCGGACAAATGTTGGATAGAAGGTTTTAGAATTTTCCTCGGACAAATGTCTGTTGTCAGATTTTCCGAGCGTGTGTACACAAGTCCGGACAAAAGTCCAAAGTACAAACACGCATGCTTAGAGGCAAGGACGAGCCAGAAGCGGTCGGTCTTGTAAACTAGCGTTCGTAATGGAGAACTAACATTCGTGACGTGGCAAATTATGAAATCTCGAAATGCAGCGCACATTCTCTTCTTCTTTAATGGGATAATAATGAAGCTGCTTTGCTGGTGATACCGATGGAGTTATTGCAAACACATTTTCAAAAGCTTTTTTTTTTTCTAGTGATATCAAGAATAATATTATTATCCTTTTTTTTTTTTTTTTATTTGGGCAAGTTACCACAACACCATTATCCTGTAGTCTTTAAGATCAAAGATACAGCTATGTTGGTGTCCCTTGTAAATTTTACATAGTAATTTTTTTAAAATGTAACTGCCTACTCCCAAACTGTCATTTGAAGTAAAACACATAGCCAAGTATTATTCACCACAATTTTTTTTATTGTGCATTAAAAAAAGAAAACAAAATTAGACATGCTATCTGCCAATAGAACTTAACCAAAAAGTGCATTCTATGCATCCAAAAATATAGAAAATATACCAAATCAAATCATTATTTAACCAAAAAAATAATGTCAAAGCAACAACTCCAAGGCCAATAATAAATAACACGTTATCTCCTCCGATTCGGCAACATGTCTGGTTGACGAACGGCAGTGAAACGAACTGCAAAGCATGAAATGAAAAGGGTGAACTGAAAAGCGCTAAATGAAAAGTGTGAAAAGAAAAGCATGAATCAACACTCACCAAACTCCTACTAACATGATATTAGCAGAAGGAGCCCAAAGGGTGGCGCTAAAGAGCTGAAAAAACAGGTAGTACGTCACTACATTCGTGATTGTTAGCCAACAATTGTGTGCCGTGTGTATGCAAGACAAGTTTGGGCCAACGCCCTTCGGACAAATGCCCACGGTTTTGTTGTCCGAAAATCTGATCGTGTGTACAAGGCTTAACTCTCTGGATCAGCATGTAATAAAGTTTCTGACACACTGACATCAACATGCTGATAATACTAAAGTGTGCTTTAACGCAGTTAAAGTTTTAGTTTTAGCTAACACAAATTTGTCAGTAAAAGTACATTTTGAGTGAGATCTAAATGTGATGAAAATCCATTGATCCTGTAATCTTATTTGAAGTTTTAATCTACTTCTGTTAAGAAAAAAAGATTGCTAGGATTTTAGTTTCAATATTTTTATTGACTTTTATCGCAATGAACAAACAAATGGTAAACAGCATCTGTCATACATTCGGACATAGATTTGCTAGGATTTTAACAAACATTGCAGCAGAGTCCTGCCTTTGTTCCTTTTTGTCCTTTCAAGACTGATTTCTGAATGTGAGGGTCTGCACTCATAACCATTGGGTGCACTTTTAGCGTTCTAATAAGTTAAGAAAAATATTATGACATTCCTATCGTTGAGGATATCTAAAATGTTATCTGTATCTTAGTACAAATGTCTGAGAAAATCAGGGAGTCAATCATGCAAGCAGTAGATGACATTTTTGGTGTACCGTGTACACTGCGTAAAGAATACCTCCATTTGCCATATTGCATTGAATTTTTTGACAGTTTTAGAAAATTCGACTATTTCACATTTTAATGGGAAAGTAATTTTGAATAACATTAATTCATTCATTTACAAAATGGTTTGTATGGCATTTTTTATATGCTCAAATTCCTCTTTAAATTTTGTGCTGTCTTGTCACAGAGGCAGACAGGAGAGAAGTTGAAGAAAAATATGCTTGTGTGTATGTGAAAAAAAAAAGAAAAAAGAAATCTGAAATTCTTAATTAAAAAGTGACATATAAAATCTTCTGATAAAGATCCTTGATCCAAAGTGGGGGCACGCAATACAGGAGGTGTGGTACTGGCCAGATCAGTAGGTGAAAATATGAGAAACAAAGCATAAAAATGAAAGACTAATGCATCTAATAATTGGTAAGCTGCAATATATTACATTTTTGGTTTTGCATGTCATACCGCTTTAAGTGGGCTTTAAAAAAGAATATTTGACTTCTTATTGCAGTCTTTTAGCCTTGCATTGCATTAATAATTGGCATAATGTACTGAATGGGGATGGTACAGAAGGTAGGCCTTGGATCTTTGTGACTTTATCCTGTTTGTATGTTGCTAGGGTGATATGTGGAGGTTAGATTGAGAGAGAGTCAGGTGTAAAAGACAGATTTTTTTAGTAAGGTGGACAATACTACAAAGAGGAAATGATACAAGACTCATTATTGGCACAGCTGATTGTTCTGTCAATCTAATCTACCATGTATCCTATTAGTTTTCACAATATGCTACTAACCACATGCCAAGACCACATATCCTTCTCTAGATAGGTGCTTTCTTTTTGGAGTTCTATTTTCCACTTAAAGGATAAATTTACCTTTTGGTGAGACGGACATATGCCGAAGCATAGAACATGTTACACACTAAATACGTGTGTAACCTGTAACATGTTCTATGCTTCGGCATATGTCCGTCTCACCTCGCTGATCCTGCCCTCTTCTGAAAACTGGTGGGGGATCCTCTCTCTGCACCTGATGTCACATTTTAAGAACAGCCCAGCCGTGTGGGGCTACTCTCGCACAGCCGTGTCATTCATTCACAGGTATCTGTGAATGAGAGAACAACATGACTTGTCTGCCACCGCTGCAGATGGCTTGTAGTTCTCACTGAACTGCGCTCACTTGTAGTGCATTCACAAGCCCTGCAGCTTTCAAACTTAAAACCAGTACAGAGAGTTGTAGGTCTTCTCTGCAGGAGCCTGACATTGCATTCCTAAACTACTTGTGGGGAGGTGCAGCATGGTGCTGTGGGAAAAAACACTCCAGTCCAGTTGCAGTAGCAGAACTGTATTAAAATTTCAGTAAAGGACAACCTGGCAGGAAAACAACCTGACCGGACGGACTCACAGAATGATGCATTAAAGAGTATAACAGTAGGCCTCGGGTGCACCCACAGCATCTGTCTTGAGGGGCAGAATGTGGCATGGCTGATCTGTACCCAAATGGGGAGGCTTCCAGGAAGGATGGTGTGTATCTGCTCTTTCCCTACTCGCCTGGAACCTCTTCCTGCTGCTAATTACTGTCCCTGACAGTTGGGCGACTTGTCCCTACACTACCCACATGCAAACTGTGCGTCCAAGCCTGGGAGCCATGGTCTTAAATAGACTCCGCCTTACTCAAGATGGAGGACAAAATCACATGGAGTGCCAGCATCAAATCGGATAGCTTTCCCAGTGACTCAGGAAACCATAGAGGAACAATGTTGCTCTTGATTTCCTCTCCCTCTGCAATGCTGATGCGGTTGAGCTCCATCTGCAGAGCAGAAAGTAGACGCACCCGCCTACACACTGATGATTGATGCAATTTTTTTGCAGGCTCCTGCCAGAAAGGTAAACAAATGCACTGAGCCTTTAAATTACCCAAAGACAAAAATATGCTACATGGGAAGAAAGGTATTAGTGTATTTAGGAAAGGTGTTGTTAAGTCCCACAATAAATGCCATTAGGATAATCTCTCCTATGAATATAAAAGCTATCTTTGCAGTTCTAGAAGGTTAGCTTGTGGGGATGGGTCATATATAAGGATGTTTTTAGGACCTGAAGACTTGCTTTTGGTAGTGGTATGTAGCCTCCTGGTCCTAAACTGGGGCTACTATGTAAATGTAGTTTTTGACTGGGCTGTAGGCAGCTCAGACTGATTGCATAGTTTGTATTTGGCCTTTCCCTAAGCTCAGTTGGGTTGTACATTTCTTACTGTCACCAGTAGGTATCATTGATACCACAGGTCATAGTATGACATTGTATAACCAGTTTGAGTTATGAATACTTATATTTCTTCCGGCCAGCCCACTAGGAGGTTATTGGCCACTGTTGCATGCTGGAAGAGGATATAAATATTTGGGGTGTGCCATGTGCTTGTTCTCTTGCCTTAGACTTCGGCCTGAGGAGGTGCTGCTGGAGTGAGCTCTGTGCTTAGGCCCAGAAGCCTATCTGGGGCCTATTTATGCTGAGGTGGTTCTGAGGCTGTTCTTCCCAGTGTGGAGGAGGCAGAGCAAAGGTGGGAAGATCCAGGGGAGGCCCCTTGGTGGTGAGAGCCAGGAGGAAGGCTGGTCTTTTAGAAGGGCCTGATGACTCGCTTGGAGGATACTCTAGAATTTGAAAACGGCTCACAGTGTTGCCGGGTCAGCTTAAAGGTTCTAACACTGTGAACCTGTACTTTGTTCTGGATCTGAGGAGTCTGTAAATGATCTTCTGGGGTTTTTGAGACCCCTAACCCTCTCTCCTTTTAACTCCTTTTAAAGTGGTTGTAAAGGTAAAGAACAAGTTATAGCCAGCTCCTCTTTTCTTTTAATCTCTCCTACACTATGTAATTGCTTTTTTAAAACAATGCCTGTAAATACCTTATCTTTGCTCTTTTATGGGTGGTGACATGACCTCCGGCTCCTCTATTCCTCTACGGGCTACAGAGGGAGGGGCTAAATTCCCCCTCCGACGTCAGCTGGGGAGGTCACGTGACTGCTGTGACCTGTCAGAAGAGATCAAAGATAAGGTATTTGCAGGCTTCATTTTACAAAAACATTTATTCAGTGTAGGAGAGATTACTATAACAGAGGAGCTGGCTGTAATTGTTCTTCACTTTTACTGCCAGCTACTAATAGCATCAGGAGGGGGGCTAAGAGGGGGAGAGACGCACACAGGAGCTGACAGGCAGGGAGGGAGGGAGGGAGAGAGGAAAGCAGCGGGATGACGGAGGTACGCAAACTGTCCACAGTAATCAGGGATCAGCAGCCATGGTTACTGTGGTCAGCACACAGAGGGGGGGAGGGGCACAGGAACAGGCAGGATCAGCCTGCCTGTTTTTTTACAGCTCAGAGAGGGGCAGATTAGATAGCACAAGCACTGTGCTGTTTAATTTGCTATAAGGGAACAGGAGCGCTCTCTTTTTTGGGTTACACCACTTTAACCACTAGCCGACCAGCTCACACAGATATACTGTGGCAAGTTGGCTCTCCTGCGCGAAATGTCATGTCAAAGATCTACAGTTCCCAGTGATCGGGAACAGTGATCTCTGTCATGTCCCAGTGAGCCCATCCCCCCTACAGTTAGAACACATTTAGGGAACACACTTAACCCAATAATCGCCCCCTAGTGTTAACCCCTTCGCTACCAGTGTCATTTTTACATTTATCAGTGCATTTTTATAGTGTCATTTAAGTGTCATTTGGGGTCAGATTTGTCCGCCGCAATGTCGTAGTCCTGCTAAAAATTGCTGTTCTACGCCATTACTAGTAAAAACAATAAAAAAATAAAATTCCCTAAATTTATCCCATAGTTTGTAGATGCAATAACGTTTGAGCAAACTAAATCAAATCAATATTCGCCTATTAAGATTTTTTTTTACCAAAAATTAGTAAAAGAATATATATCGGCCTAAACTGATAAATACATTTGTTTTTTTATATATATATTTTTTTTGGATATGTATTATAGCAAAATGTAAAAAAAAATTTTTTTTCAAAATTGTCGCTCTTTTTTTGTTTATAGCGCAAAAAATAAAAAACGCAGGGGTGATCAAATACCACCAAAAGAAAGCTCTATTTGTGGGAAAAAAGGACATGAATTTTGTTTGAGTACAGCGTCGCAATTGTCAGTGCCGTATCGCAAAAAATGGCCTGGTCATAAAGGGGCAAATCCTTCCGGGGCTGAAGTGGTTCAACATTAAAATTTTGAAAAGACCAAAAGTGACTGGCACCCAAATTCTGTTCAGAAGTCCCCATTATAGCCATGGACTCAATGCTAGCTCGCTCCCTGCCTCTGGAGGTATTATCCTGCCTTTAGGGTACAATGAGAGTGCTACAGGTGTGTTCCTACAATTTTCTCTCTGAGAAAATAGCCTTGGTAAATATTAATTCCTAAAGGCTACTTTCCAACTGGGGCGGGCATCGGCGTTGGCTTTACCGACATTTTAGCAGTGCTATTCAGCCGCTAGTGGGGCGGTTTTAACCCCCGCTAGCTGCCAAAAAAGGTTTAAAACTGCCTGCAAAGTGCCGCTGCAGCAGCAGTTTGGCAACGCTACCCCATTGTTTTCAATGGGCAGGGGCGCTTTAGGAGTGGTGTATACACCGCTCCTACAGCTCTGCAAAGATACGGCTTGCAGGACTTTTTTTACCGTCCTGCAAGCGCACCGCTCCAATGTGAAAGCCCTCAGGCTTTCACACTGGAGAGACAGGAGAGGCTCTTTAAAGGCGCTATGCAGGTGCTATTTTTAGTGCTGTAGCGCCTGTAAAGCACCTCAGTGTGAAATTAGCCTTACTATTATACCAACCATATACACAGGGGTTGCTTTTTTTTTTTTTTTTGAAGTGGGAATTATTACCTTTCAAAAATACACCAGTGAATTCATATTTAAAAACGAATGTGTTGCATATTCTCCCCACACTTTTCCTTTTTAGCATGCTGTTTGCTATTGCTCCATTTTAACAGGAAACACCTATGCAGGTTTCCAGCTGTGAGGGTTTGCAGATTTTGATAACAATAAATACATATCCATGAAAAAGGCAAATGCTGTGGATAAAACAACAAGCTCTGATCATAAAGGGCAGTACAGTATGACATGTTTTAGTATGGCATGTGATCTGTAGTATATTTTGAAATCTAATTGGAGACATGGTAGGTAGGCTGACGAAACAAAACTGCAGTGCCAGTGGTGTGTAAGGACATGTCTTGCCGGCAGACATGCCTAACATGACAGAAGCTGGATGTTATACTGCACTATTGTTTATTGCAATAGCGGTTCTGTTTTGCAATGAAAAAATATTGTGTGTGGCAAGTAAGCCCCATTCTTTTAAGATATTTATTTATTTTTTTAGGCAAGAGGAGAGTTAAACTAACAAGACTATCAAGCTACCTAGCTGGAACAATATGGCATAGTCATCTGTCTTGATATCGAGTCAGAATTAACAATCAGTGTAACTACCTACTTGAAATATGGTTACTTGGAGTTTTCCCTCCCTACAACTCATGTATTATTCAAGGCACATTCACCACTGAAAGATGCGGTAGAAACTGCATGATCATTTCATGTGACAGAGACATTGCAAATTGTTCTCTAATCTCAGCAACATATTTTCTTCTTGAGCTTTAAAACTGAAAGCTTTTGATTTTTTAACATTTTGTTTGGGTTATAAATGCATGAAAATAGATATCAAAAACATAATACATTATGAATATAACGTTTACTGAATATGGTCTCTCCTTTTGTTCTAGTTTAGACCTGTGTCATTCCTCCTAGTTGCCTTTATTTTACCATACCATATTTGATTCCTTGTTAAGTCTTCTCCATGTAGCAGTCTTTCTGCTATCTTAGATTCTATAGTGACACGCAGTACAAAGCAGTTCTTGCAGAACAGAATGAAGTTTATTTAAAATGTTTGGACTGTCATTTTGCCCAAAATAAACCATCCACGAGTTAGACTGATTATGAACAGCTTATTATTTGATTTAAGTAGTAATAAAAATAATTGCAAATTATATTGCTATGTTACCCTAGGTAATTCCGTACTCTCACTGTGATGACGCAGTATTTTTTTGTGAGCTCAGGAAGAGCTGGTTCTCCCAATGTTAATCATTTGCAGTGACATATGTCATCTTTGCCCATGTGCACTGTGGCATTACTCTTTTTATTGAGAGGGGTTTGAATCTGAGGTTGATCTTTTGACACCAATGTACTGATATGTTCCCTATATTTGCCTAAGGACTCTGTTATGCTGTCAATACACCCAATGGGTTGTTTTTGTTTTTGATATTGAAAGTATCTTTTGGACAAAAAATAAATAATTTCTAAATAAAGAATGCATAAATAAAGAATAATTGTTACGGATTAGAAATCATTGTCTGAAAAGAAACTAAACAAAGCCAAGGTTAGGTTAGTCATGAATTGCATAATATGAAAGCATATCAAATAAAAAGGTTGGTGGTACAGCCAGGCTTATGCAAGTAAAGTTTAAACTGCTTATGTTTGCCTTCCCTCCTTCCCTCCCTTACCTCCTCATTAACATACTAATGAAATCAATTAAGTAAACCCTTTCCTTTTTCATTGCATACCTTATTTAAGACCCAGTGGCATTGTGGGTGGTGACAGGTGGCTGTATAAGCCTAAAGCTGTAGTTAGTTGCACATATGATCCTGAGTTTAAAGGACTGAAATCAAATGAATTAAAGGGGTGGGGTGTTAGATGATGTTGTACGTCATCCAGCCAGGAAATGGTCTGAGCTCTATGTGACTTGCTGCAGCTTCTAGTGGGCACTGCGAGAGTCTCAGAGTGTGCAGTGAAATCAGAGTAAAGGAGAATAGCCTTTTTACAGTGCAAGTTGGAAGGTAAGGCTGGAGTTAAGCTTTAATATATTTTTAAAGCTGGATCTTCCATTTGTAATTAAGAATCCGGTCCATGATTAGAGGGCTGCCTTGCTTAAGTCTATTAGAGGTTCCTGCTCACAGTTTGTACCCAGTCGGGGTGACAGGTCCTACCTCCTGTTGAGGTCATTAGCTATGTGGTTATGGGTGGTCCAAGTAGATTTATCTCTTTGTGGAATTCAGTCTGTCATTCAACACTCACCCTGTTTATGTCATATATTGTAAACAATGCTTCGTACTTTATGTATATTCTGAAATTCTATAATAAAAATTTATGGTTAAAAAAAAAAAAAAAAAAGAATCCAGTCCATGAACATTTACTTCTTTACTTATACCCATTAATGTAAATGGGTCAAGGATATGTAAACTACAGAAACTTGCCTCAGCTCCCAAGAATACAAATTGAATAGATGTATGCCAAACATCAGTTCAGTCAGACTGACTGTTTTACTATTAATACTTGTGAGTTTCAGCTTCACACTACTCTAGATCTAGCTTAAAAAGTCTGAAATCCCAATCAATCTGACTCACATAGGTTTTTGGGAACCAAACCTCCATTCAATGTATTCTGTCTTTTGGATAGCTTTTCCATTATGGATCTGTGAAGTCTGACTAGACTGGAATATTTGGACTGCTGTCTGTCTTGGACATACAGTATACATTAACAGTCCAATTTGAAATTTAACCCAAAAAAAAAACAATCTTTGAATGAAAAGAACACATTCTGTTTACTGGGAATATCATTTGTAGCTTCTGTTAAGCTTTCCACACTGATGAAAATTCAACTGGTCACCCCTAAGCTGGATGAAATTTGATCACTGTCTGCCCATCCCTGCTCAACAGAAGTTAATTGAATGGTTAACTACTGTCAAAGGAACGTGTTAGAAATTTTTCCTCGATCAGCTTCTGCAGACAATGATCTGCATCTGCTAATTTTTGAATTGCTGCCAGCAGGAGGTACTTTTAGAATACAGTATACCTGCAGAAGGGATTCCTCCATCCATGTTGTTTAAATAGATGGAGGAATCTGTGTTTTCTTTTTTATGGCCAGCTTTACTTTTGGCATTGAATACTAATATACACAGATAACAAATAATTCTAGATCAGTTTTTGTTACTTATAAAGTAGATTTAAACCCTAACTAATTGACATTTAGTTTGCTAAAGTACCATTCATCATAAGCAGTTGCCAAAAAACACTGTTTAAAGTGGAAGTTCAGTCAAAATCTAACTAAGGCTAAACCTACTCCCAGCCCAATTCCAAGACTATTCTGTCCACCCTGTGAAAGAAAAGACCCTTATACTTACTGTGAAGGAACCGTCCAGCACCCAGCTTATGTGCCTCCATCAAGCTAGAGCTTCCTCCAGTCTGGACCCCGGAACCAGATATTAAAGCTGAATATTGCACCCAAGAATCTAGATAACACTAGCTTAGGTGCTCTAGAACTGGAACCCACCTTATTGAAAACTCACACAGAACTTATATAACACACATGACCAGGTAGGGCATGATCACATTACCCTAACAATACAAACTGTAAACAGGAATATAATTAACATAGCTAAGGAACAACCGACAAAAACATAATCTAAGTAAGCTAATCAACATAAACATATATCATTCCACAATGGTTCAATAACAAGGTACAATGGTCACAATTTGAATCTCACCTCCAAAAGATGATCAGACAGACACAGTAGGTGACTCATTTAACAATGGGAATGCACACCTAGGAGGCATACAATGGGACAAAGACACTTAACACATAACACCTTAAACAGATTATACTGTATTAAGAGACCCCAGAATCAGGTTGCTTTGAGCTGATGATATTAACAATCTAAAGCAGTAATTTCTGGTTTGTGCATAGAGACCCTAAATATATATATGGGTCATCCAGTTCCCAGAGTCTGTGTGTTTTGGGGAAACATGGACTTGAATCCAAAGCAAGGGTCCCCCAGGAACACACCTCCCAAAGAGAAGTGTTCCCTTTAAAAGCCATGGCCTATAGTCAGTAGGCAAAAGGCCACTGTGCAGTCCCCTCCAAAAGCCCCTGTCCTTGTTGGGTCTGTCACATGTACCTATTCTGAAACCACTTTGGTCCAGTCACATGATGAGGGCCCAGTGCAAGTTTCAGTGTGGAAGAGGGGTAGCCAACAATGGATGCCCCATAGTAAGCCTATGGGTGATGTCACTGCATAGGCGTTTGCAACCCTTGTTGGCGATCGCTCCTCTTCACTGAAGCTGTGTCTGAAGAGATCATATGACCGGACCAGAGCAGCTTCAGAATAGGTAAGTATAAGCCTATTTTCTTTCACAGGGTAGATAGAATAGTCTTAGAATGGGGGTGGAAGTAGGTTTAGACTTAGTTTTTGACTTAACTTTTTCATCCTTAGTTGCATATCAGCGCTGCTACTCTGCACATCATTTCTGACAACAATGTACCATACCTGCGCACCACCATAACTACTTGTTGTCTTTAATAGGGATGGGCGAACGGTTCGGCCCGAGCATAAGTTCGGACCGAACTTTAGCTGTTCGTAAGTTCGATGAACAGCCGAATAAACGGGTAGTTCGACCATTTGTTCGCCCCCCCCCCCCCAACTGACCACAATGCATTGCGGTGCTAAACAGTGCATTGCAAGCCCTGATTGGCTGAAGCAGTGAATTCTTCAGCCAATCAGGGCACAGAGCACTGTCAGAGTCATGATTGGACACTGTCATCATGATTGGCGTTACTGCCAGTTTAACGCCATATAGTTCTATGTGCGTTACTGGCAGTTTAACGCCATATAGTTTTGTGCGTTACTGCCAGTTTAACGCCATTTACCTTTGTGTGCCTTACTGCTAGTTTAATGCCATATAGATTTGCGTGCGTTACTGCCAGTTTAACGCCATATTGTTTTGCGTGCATTACTGCCAGTTTAATGCCATATAGTTCTGTGCGTCACTGTATGTTTGGCGTATTATATTGCAGTATATTATAGTGTATCCGTTGAGTGTGTCTGTGTAGCTTGAGTACTCAAATTAAAGTGCATCAAACACCTCATTACATTGATTAAAGTGCATCTATGTACAGATTTCAACTTCTTTACGTTTGCTTATAAGCACCACCCCCTCCATCCCAATAATGTCTGGGAGGACAACAAGGAGAGGCAGACGTTCCCTTGGTACTGTAAGGGGGCCAGCAACAAATGTGTCCACAGGCAAAGGTGGACGTGGTGGTCACTCCTCAGGCAGCGCATCATTTCCTCTGTTTAGTGAGTTTGCCCGTGCTATCCAGCCAGAGCATGCAGAGGAGGTGGTGGACTGGCTTACTAAACCTTTCTCATCCTCCTCATTCTCTGTCATGCAAGCAGAGACAAGTGTGCAGTCCTCTGCAGTTGCCAGAGTGGATAAACCTGCCTCCTTGTCCACATCTATTCCTGCTATAGCCCCAACATCAGCCATTGAGGACTCAGCTGAGTTATTTGACCACAGTGTCAGCCACTTGCTCCTTGATGATGCCCAGCCATTACTGGATTCAGATTCAGATGTTGGTTCTGAGATTGAGGATGACAGGAACATGAGCCTAGAGAGAGGGAGGGACACTGGTAGACAAATTGGCATTCATGTTCCCCAAGCCGCAGTGTATTGCCAAGTTGTCTCCAGTGGTAATGATGAAGATGGAGATGATGATGATGAGGTCACTGATGCGACTTGTGTGCCAGAGCAGAGGAGGAAACCGAAGGTGAGGTGGCACAACCCAAAGGAGGCCGACATCAAGAAAGAGTAGAGAGCAGCCACCCTATTCCATCACCTTCTGCAGCTGTTATCTCCCGGCCCACTCCCCAAAGCTCAGCTGTCTGGGTCTTTTTCAGCACATCTGCAGCAGATCGCACTGTTGCTATCTGCAAACTGTGTCTCGGGCACATCAAACGTGGCAAAAACACCAACAATTTGGGTACCACATGCCTAACAAGGCATTTAACATCCAACCACTCAGCCCGTTGGCAAGAGCACCTAAAAGCTGCACAAAATGGGGCACAAATCTGTCCCTCCTCCTCCTCCTTACCCACTTCAGTCTGCTCCTGCTATACTGAGTCATTATCTCGCAGCAGCCTCCACTGACAGGTATGATGATATAGCACAGGGTGTCCCATGTCCTAGCAGCACATCTGCCAGCAGCACACCACC
The DNA here is from genome assembly GCF_042186555.1 of Aquarana catesbeiana. Classification (NCBI taxonomy): domain Eukaryota; kingdom Metazoa; phylum Chordata; class Amphibia; order Anura; family Ranidae; genus Aquarana; species Aquarana catesbeiana. Next base: position 101,661,979 of record NC_133336.1, on the reverse strand, counting down.
AGCTGTAGACTGTAGCTGGCAAATTTCTCTGCCCCATTTGCTGCAGGGGAAAAAAAATACATTCCTTGCCACCCACATGCCCAGCGTCTAAATGCAAGCTTGTCAAAGCTGTTGGCTCTCCAACTTCTGCCTTTCAACCTGGTGGATTCTGCCCCCTTCCTTTAATTGTGCTGTACCACAATGGCAGGTTCCTAGTCGCTACTACTTTTCACATAAGGCCATTCCATCTCTCTACCATCACGTGGAAGGGAATGTTCTGGCATTGTTGCATTGTTGGGCAAGGCAGTCAGCCATAAAATCCACCTTACTGCTGACACGTGGTCTAGCAAGCATGGGTAGGGACGATATATTTCATTCACAGCACACTGGGTAATGCTGCTTGCAACTCGAAAGAATGCAGGACAGGGCTCGGTGCTGCAGCTTGTTGTGCCCCCAAGTCTCCATACAGCTGGTGCTGATGATGCCAGACCTGTAAGCTCTACCCCCTCCTCCTCCTCCGCCACCTCCATGCCCTCCTCTGTAGAATTGTCCTATGAACATCAGGTACCCCCTAAGGGTTCAAAGGGCTATTCCATGAGTCAGGCTAAAAGGTGCCATGCATCTGGTGTATTTAGGGGACAGTAACCACACCGGAGCAGAGATTCTTGCAGCTCTGCAGGGACAGCCCCAGAGGTGGTTGACAACATGCCAGCTGGAGCCAGGAATGGTGGTATCCGATAATGGCTCAAACCTCCTGTCAGCCCTTAGACGGGGAAAGTTGAAAGTTGTCCTCAATTTAGTGGTGCAGTGTTTCCTAAGTACGTACCCAGGGTTGCGAGATGTACTAAAACAGGCCAGAAGAGTCTGTAACCATTTCAGGCGGTCATACACAGATATGCCCTGTACACACGGTCGGATTTTCTGACGGAAAATGTGTGATAGGACCTTGTTGTCGGAAATGTGGGCTCCATCACACATTTTCCATCGGAATTTCCGACACACAAAGTTTGAGAGCAGGCTATAAAATTTTCCGACAACAAAATCTTGTTGTCGGAAATTCCGATCGTGTGTACACAAATCCGGCGCACAAAGTGCCACGCATGCTCAGAATAAATTAAGAGATGAAAGCTATTGGCTACTGTCCTGTTTATAGACCCGACGTACGTGTTTTACGTCACCACGTTCAGAACGATCGGATTTTCCGACAACTTTGTATGACCGTGTGTATGCAAGACAAATTTGAGCCAACATCTGTCGGAAAAAATCCATGGATTTTGTTGTCGGAATGTCCGATCAATGTCCGACCGTGTGTACGGGGCATAAGTGCTCGGTTGGCTGAAATTCAGTGGGTATTCCACCTGCCCGTAAACCGCCTGATTTGTGACATGCTCACCAGGTGGAACTCGACATTGGCAATGCTGCAGTGGCTATACATGCAGAAGAGGGCCGTCAACGAGTACCTGTGCCAGTACGGCACAGCAACATGCTCAGGCCGCCTCTGCTTTTTTTCCCTTTGCCAATGGCTGATCATTAAGGATGCATGCACTGTATTGTCACCATTTGAGCAGGCCACAAGGATGGTGAGCAGTGACAGTGCATGCATCAGTGACACAATCCCTGTTGTGTTCCTGCTGGAGCAGACTCTGCATGGCATTATGGACAGGGCTCTGGAGGCAGAGCAACAGGAGGAAGAGGAGGACTTCCTTTTCTCTTAAGGCCCACTTTATCCAGACACCATCATTCCTATGTCACAGAACACACAGGAGGAAAGGGGGAGGAGGATGAGGAGGAGGATTATGGCACTTATATAGGCTTTGAAGAAGAGGTAGACATGCCTCAATTTATAGGCGATGGCTTTCCAACCCCAGGACCCTTGGGAGTAATATGTGGCTGGGAGGAGGAAGTTCCAGATGCTGTCATCCTGAGTGACCCTGAGGAGTCTGCTTCTCAAGCCTTGGCAAATTTGAGGCACATGGGCAACCTCATGATTCAAAGCCTGCGAACGGACCCAAGAATACGTAGCATAAAGGAGAAGGATGATTACTGGTTGGCAACCCTCCTTGACCACTGTTATAAGGGGAAGGTCTCAGAACTCATCCTGTCCCCACAGAGAGTGCAGAAGATAAAATCTCTTGAGGGCATGTTAAAGAGGATTTTATTGAACGTTTTTCCTGACTCAAGTAGGTTACAGTGTGGTGGAAAACGATGTTCTGAGTCTTCTGTTGGTCAAGAGAGGAGCGTTGGAGAAGGCGTCCACCTTAGTGAGGCATTTCGGAATTTTTGTTAGTCCTCGCTGCCCAGGGCTGTCAGCTTTCACATCCCATTGGCAGCGTCTGGATCAAATGGTGGACGATTACCTCGGGGGCCAAAACAGAGATGGAGAGCTTTACAGCAAGGCCAATTCTTGCTTTCATTAAGATTACCTCTATAGGGTTATGGTGGGAAGGCGCCACCGACACCTAAAGACCAATTTTTACGCACTACATACTTCTATCCAAAGTCAAAGTGACACCAGAATGTATCCAAAAAATCTCTAATCTTGTTCCCAGTGCACTACATTGTGGCCTCATCATTCACACTCTCTTCCCAGCTGTTGCTGAGCAAAATAAAGGCAGCTTGCAGGGAAAATGGCATTTTTTTGGCTTTATAAATGCAATTATTGCTGCAGCAGATTCTAGACATGGTATAGATCTGCAGCTTTACAGGTAGACTAAGGGGACCCCCCAGTCACTATATTGGACGGATTTTTTTATTTTTATGCTTTCACTTTAAAAATCAAAAATTTACCGCTCATTTAAAAATGATTTTTTTTTTAACAAAACTTTTTGTTATTGATACATGTCCCCCAGGGCAGGACCCGGACCCCTATAACCATTGTATGCCCAATTACTTGCATATAAGCCTTCAAAATGGGCACTTTTGATTTTTGACGTTCGGGTCCCATTAACTTTAATGAAGTTCGTTATTCGGGTCCAAACTTTCGCAGTGTTCGGAAGTTCTGTTGTGAACCGAACAAGGGTCTGTTTGGGCCCATCCCTAGTCTTTAATAGGAGAACATGTGACATGGTGACAATGCAGGAAAATAATTTGGAGACTAGGACAAAGTGTTGATGTCAGGATTGCCAGGTATTATTTAATAAAAGCAGCAGATTTTAGAATATTAAAAAATATTTTGGAATTTAACAAGTGAAAACTTGTATGAGGTCTTAGTGATCAGTTTTACATCTACTTTAAGTTGTCACAAAGCTGGATGTCAGCTTTCTTTCGTGGTTTCTGAAGAGCTCTCAGCTTCCTAAAGTTAGCAGTGTAGATGGGCTGCAAAAATAAAAGTGCTGTGTCTACACTCCATGCTGTATCAGGTGTGGCTGCAAGAATGACATCCTCTGACATATGGCCTAGACATAATTATAGTAGTGCATCTTTAGCAGAGTCCAGAATTTATATTAACCACCATAAGACGATACAAAGGCCACTGTTTGAATATGCAACTAGTATGTTCAGCAAACACATGACAGCAGATGTTGACATGTCTATTTTGGACATCTGAGTAAGTGTCAGTAAGGAATGCTTGCACACTCCCAGTCTGAAGGAAGCAAAAGTATGACAGGAATCTCTTTTCCATGTCACTGGTATACTGAGATTGATGTTCTTTTTTATTTTTTTATTTAGTAGAAAAGAGAAAATTAAACAAACCACTCAACCCAACTGACAAATATTAGTGTACAAATGGTCCATACACACTTCTAAAATAGTAAATGATTTCCTGGCTGTCATATTGATGCTTTGGCTTTGATACTTTGAGTCACTTACTTAGAATACAGGTAAAATATTTGTTTTTAATTGTATCTGACTCTCATTACAGTATGCCTGTTCTAAGTGTGTGACTCAGGAGTACAGAAGCGAAACACAGCCATGCAACTAGTCTTTTCAAAAGAAAGTGAGCAGTGGTAGCCCCAATTTTAGCAGATATCCTTTATCTAGTATTTTAACCATTCAGATTTGTTCATTGTGTATATTACATACAATTTACTAAAATGAGTTTGTGTTCACCTACGCATGCTTTTCAGTGAGGCATTCAAACAATTTAGATTATTGTGCTTAGCAAATGTTTAAATTGTGAATGCATTATTACCCTGTTTCCCCGAAAATAAGACCTAGAGTGATTGTCAGTGATGGCTGCAATATAAGCCCTACCTCCCAAATTACCCCTACCCCGTTTCCCCGAAAATAAGCCCTACCCTGAAACTAAGACCTACAAGGACTTTAACAAGGGCTTATTTGGGGGGTAGGGCTTATATTGCAGCCATCATCGACAATCACGCTAGGTCTTATTTTCGAGGAAACAGGGTAACTAGTGACTTAATGGTGAAAGCCACAGTGCAACATTAACTTTACCATTTCTAAGTAAAATGATTGACCTTATTGTTGAAATCATCAGACCCATATTAAAGAAAAGTTGCTGAAATTGTGGAAGTGTTTGACAGTCTTGTTTTTTTTTACATTATTCAATGCCCATATGCTTGTTATATAAAAGAGATAACAAACTATTGTATTATTGATTTAATATCACATATTCTCAGTGCCTGCAGTGGATTCTTCAGTTATTTCTTAGGAAGAATCCAGCAGGGAGGATATGGGCACAAATGCTCTGTACAAAGATGAGTGAGATCGTTTGAGTGCCAAACTTGTGTAGAAGTTATATTTGTGTCTGTGTTTTGTGGTTTTGTGAACTGCAGACCTGCTAGTGGGTTATTCCGTTGCCCTCTCCTACATAGTTTATTACTTATCCCATTATACGATAATAAAATCTTGACAAGGCCTGTTAACTGATATTTGGCCAAAATACAGTTGTGTATGCAGGATGTTCTGGTTTGATTGATGTTTCTTCATCACTCAATAAAGAAACATTTAAATATCATAACTTATGCCCCGTACACACGGTCGGATTTTCTGACGGAAAATGTGTGATAGGACCTTGTTGTCGGAATTTCCGACCGTGTGTGGGCTCCATCACACATTTTCCATCGGATTTTCCGACACACAAAGTTTGAGAGCAGGATATAAAATTTTCCGACAACAAAATCCGTTGTCGGAAATTCCGATCGTGTGTACACAAATCTGACGGACAAAGTGCCACGCATGCTCAGAATAAATAAAGAGATGAAAGCTATTGGCCACTGCCCCGTTTATAGTCCCGACGTACGTGTTTTACGTCACCGCGTTTAGAACGATCGGATTTTCCGACAACTTTGTGTGACCGTGTGTATGCAAGACAAGTTTGAGCCAACATCCGTCGGAAAAAATCCTAGGATTTTGTTGTCGGAATGTCCGAACCAAGTCCGATCGTGTGTACGGGGCATAAGACAGCGTTTGTAAAGTCATTATCAATATCAATGTGTCCAGTCTCTTCATTCTCAACCACATGATTATAGCTTATAAATGTCCAATCTGGTAAAACATATTTAAGCCAAAACTTTTTATTTTTAATTTTGGATGGAGCAAGGAGTGCTTAAAACCAATGTATTTTTTATTTTTTTTTTGCTGTCTGTGTCCCTTTGAGGAAGGTTTTCTTTACTTGCTGCCTTAAAGTGATTGTAAAGGCTATTTTTTTTGTTTTGTTCTTTAAATAACAAACATATTACCTCATCTATGCAGTTGGATTCGCACAGAGCAGCCCCGATTCTCCTCTTCTCGGGTCCCTCTTCTGCTCTCCTGGTCCCTCCCTCCTATCGAGTGCCCCCTCAGCCAACAGCTTGCTACAGGGGGGACTGGAGCCGACTCAGAGCTCCATGTATTCATTCAGACACGGAGCCTGACCTGGCCCTGCCCCCTCTCCACCCTGATTGGCTGCCTGACTTTGATTGACAGCCGCGGGAGCCACTGGCACCGCTGCTGTGTCTCAGCCAATCAGGAAGAATGTCTGGGACAGCTAAGACACTTGTGGACATCGCTACAGAGAGAAGGGGCTCAGGCAAGTAATTGGGCGTGCTGGGGAGGCTGCTACACACAGTAGGTTTTTTTATCTTAATTGCATAATGCATTAAGATAAAAAACCTTCTGCCTTTACAACTCCTTTAAGAATCAACTGGAAGTGAGAATAGATCTCTCCACAGAACAAGAAATCCTCTTAGACAGTTGACATTGGAACAAGCTTCCTGTCTTTCACATTTTCTGAGCCTCCACCAATAGGAACAGAGGCAGAAAAACGCTTCACTACGTTGAACGCACAAGATTTATTTTCTTATTTGCAATAGTTTGGCCAAATCTTGGCCTTTCATCAGTATCAATTTACTACAGTCTCATTAACTGCCTTCTGTAAATAACGTGCTATCCCTACCTTTTATGATTCTACAGCCTTTACTTTTTATTTTTTTTTAGGATGATGAAGTTGTCCTTCAGTGCATTGCGACCATCCATAAGGAACAGAGGAAATTTTGTTTGGCAGCTGAGGGACTTGGGAATCGACTTTGCTTCTTGGAGCCAACATCAGAAGCCAAAGTAAGAAAAAAAATAATCAGTAATAATGTTCTTTTCTAACAAATAAAAAAATATTAAAACTGCATAATTTCTGATGTGCCATGGACCCAGATGCACTTCAAAGTATTTTTCCTTAGAAAACTTTGAACTTTCCAAACAATGTAGAATTTGCAGATATACTGACCAAGCAAAATCCATAGCCACTATGATAAAGAGGCTGCGTTGTGGATTTGGGCAAATAAATGCTTGATATGTACATTTTCCACGCGTCATACTATGGTGTCCATTTATTAAACTAATATAGGCCTCAATAGTGACTATCGCGGCTTATCTGCACTGTGCAGCAGTTAAATAAGCTGCAATGAGGAGTGGGGATGCTGGTCTCTGCTTCTCATCACAGCTCAGTGAGAAGTTGACAGTGGAGTCAATACAAACAGACACCTTTAATAGGTGCGGTGTAAGCACCGGACTGGCGGTTTGTGTAAATTATCTCACTCTCTACTTTTCCTTGTCAAATTTATTTATTGAATTTTAACAATTAGTATATATAAGTACATATGGTGGCAGCAAAAGAAAAGATCACATACAGTATATGATAATGATATTGAGTTGTAGTTCCAACATAAACTAAAAGTAGTTTAAAACAATTTTAGCATGGATCTAACTACTCAAAAGATTGCGTCATACATTGTATAAGAGAGGATAAAACCAACTTAGACCAGGTTAATATAAGATGACCTCAGATAAAAAAAAAAAAGTGTTAATTGTTATCAAGAGTATAGTTTTTAAATAAAAAAAAAAAAGATATAATTTATTATAGAATCTAAAATCTTATACTACATATTGGAACTATGTACAATTGGTATAATGATAACCAAGGACATAAAAGTTCTGCTACCACAACTATATAAAGAGAAAATTTAAAGAGGAGAGCGAGAATAGGGGGAAAAAGTAGAAGAGAGAAAGAAGATAAAAGAAAAAGTAATCTTAGGTAGGAGAAAAAATAGATAGGGAAGAAAGAGATGAGAGGTTGTAGGGGTCCCCGGGGTAGTACATGATAATAAACATATACCATGAATGCAGAGAATGGGAGTATAAATCGAGATTACCAAGTTCTTAGTAGGGAAGCATCAAAATTGGAAGGCAAAAAGTGAGTCACCCAGGGATTCCATATATTCTCAAAGTTGGTTATTTTATCTTGAGTTATAGCCTCTGTTTTGGCATGGATCATTGCTTGATTGACTCTATTTTTAGTTTCAGCAATTATTAACTCTCTGCTTTTCCACCTGAGAGGTGATGATAGCAGGGAGAGAAAAGGAAACCAGCTATGAGGAACCAAAGGAATTATGTCCTCAGATTCATTTGTCACTGCTCGACAGCCTCTGTAAAATGTAGAGCAGGTTGTATATACAGTATATACAGTTTGTGTGTATGTATGTGTGTATATTATACATATATATATATATATATATATATATATATATATATATATATATACCGTCTAATAGTTATGGACCTTTAACCGCTAAAAATACCCTAATGCTGGGGACCCAGGAATCTAGTCTAGGTATTTTCCTACACCATATCCCAGGATATTTCTGTTAATATAAAGTTATCAATAGATGGGAACTATGAGATGGACCATTCATAAATAATTGTGTTTTTCTTTATATCAGGATATTCCTGTAAAACTTGTAACTGAATGTATTTATGAATACATTCGGTTATAGGTGTCACAGAGACGTCTTGCAAGACCATTGATCTTGCAAGACCATTCATCACATATTTCATTCTCAATCAGAGAGGGGAAGTACAAATGATAATAAACAGGCTCTGCTCTGAGAGCTTTACACACATTAAAGAACCGCGATTTGTAAAGCCAGGCCAGATCATGCTTTAAATAAAAGCACACCTTAAAACAGAAGTTTGGGTTTTTAAAAAAATAAAGATTTATACTCACCTAGGTGGATGCATCATTGATCCAATGCTACATCTGTCCGCCGTCTCTAAGACCGAGAACTGAGCGATCATACACCATTGGTCACTCAGCTCTCGTCTTCAGGCTGGAAAGAGCTGGTGACTATCAGTCCCTGGCTCTCTGCTCTGCCCCTGCGGCGCTCACTTGAGCTCTGAGCTGTGGAGGGGGTGGGAGTGGCTGCATCAGGCTCTCAGCAGCTCTCTGAGATGCTGGGCCAGATGCTGGTACAGACATCTGGGTGGGTACCAACCATATAAGGGCCTTAATGTGCTGTCAGCTGAAAATGGGTGACAGGTATGCAGAACGAACTGCACTCCTGTGTCCTGTGAACCCCCCGGGGCATATAGGTAAATAACTTTGGCTATACTTATCATTTGATGTGTATAAATGCACAGAAGTGTCCTATGCTTTAAAAACATGGCACGCTGCAGTGCATAGATATTCTATCCCCAAAGGAATGTTTGAAGTTTTGCTAGAACAAAGGGAAAATTGAGGAATGAATCATTTTTTTCGGAATCATAGGAACTGTATATTTATTTCAATATTCTATAGATGTATAATTATTATATGCAACAATTGAATACATGATGTATACTGTACATAACTAACAAAGACTTATTACAAATAAGCCTTCTGATGCATGGAGAAGTGTCTTCATAGAGGAAAACGGGGTTAAGATAAGCAGATCACCTTGTATTATTATAAAACATATTCTCTTAACCAGTCTCATAGGAGACTGGTTAAAAAATTTGGAGCAAGGTTAAAGTGATTGTAAATGATCACTTTGTAACACAAACCATTCAGTTTAACCCCTTCACGCCGCAAATGGTCAGGTTTCTTGGGATAACAACCGATGCAGCTAAAAGCCGCTCGACTGTTATCCCAAGCAGCAGGAGGGGACGTCCCCCCCACCCCCCGCCTCCTTCCATGGTTCGCCCTGGCTCTTCTGTCTCACCTGGATTCCTGAGCGACCAACCGACATGTCCGCTGGTTGGTTGCAGACCCGAACGTAGCCGGAATTGGCTTTGATCGGGTCTCGGATCTAGTAACTCGGAAGCGATGCCATGACATCATTTCTGGTTTACGGAAGACTTAAAGGCGCCAAATTTTTAAAAAATTACAGCATTCAATACTGCCAAACTTGGCGTTTTGAATGCTTTTAAGTGCAGCAATAAAAATGATCAGAATTTTTTTTAAAGAGACAGTGTAAAAAAAATACAAAAAAGATAAAATAATGTAAAGCGCCATGTTCCTCCACGCTCGTGTACGTAAGTCGCACCCGCAAATGTAAACCGTGTTCAAACCACACATCTGAGGTATCGCCGATCATTAGAGCGAGAGCAAAAATTCTAGCACAAGACCTCCTCTGTAACTCTAAACAAGTAACCTGTAGAATATTTTAAAATGTTGCCTATGGAGATTTGTAAGTACTGTAGTTCATCGCCATTCAAATCATGACATGTTAGGTAGTGTGCGCAATTTCAAAGCATGACATGTTAGGTATCTATCTACTTGGTGTAACATCATCTTTCACATTATACAAAACAATCTGGCTAACTTTACTGTTTTGTTATTTTTTAATTCTTGAAAGTGTCTTTTTTCCCAAAAAATTGCGTTTTAAAGACCGCTGCGCAAATACAGTGTGACATAAAATATTGCAACAATCACCGTTTTATTCTCTAGGGTTTCTGCTAAAAATATGTATGTGTATATATATATATATATATGTATATATATATATATATATATATATATATATATATATATATATATATATATAAAATTTTTGGAGGTTCTAAGTAATTTTCTAGCAAAAAAAAATATGGATTTTAACTTGTAAGCAACAAATGTCAAAAAAAGGCTTAGGCATGAAAGGGTTAAAACAGAAATGAACGGCTACCCATTTGTGTATAGATATTTAAAAAAAAAACAAATATATATATATATATATATATATATATATATATATATATATATATATATACATATATACCTTATTTTCCCTTTTTATATAAGTGATCACATTCCCTCTGTTCCCTCTGTTCTGAGCTGCATAAGAGCTTTGGGGGAGGAGCAGCAATGGCACACTGATCTTCCCAGTGAATGGCTGTGCAGGGGAGGCGTGTCAGGACAAGTCTGATCAATGGAGGGGAGCAGGCTGAATTCCCAGCATTACTAGAGAACCTTGTGTTCTTCTGCTTGATGTGGTCAGTTTTTAATAGTAAAGCAGAGGGACAGGCAGGAACACCAGGGATTTCACACAAAGGAAGCAATATAAAGAACAGGATACTTTTTCATACAAGTACATGGTACAGCAGGTACATATCAGGAATCTGAGGTGTTGGGGTAACAAACCCTTTAATGTGCAGTCCTGATGTTCCCACACCATGAGTCAGTATAGTGAAACTGTTGTACAAACATACAAATGTTTCATAGTGTGAGAAGATAACAGAAAATTGAATTCAAATACTTACCGTAATTTTCCTTTCCTGACGAGCTCCATGGCAGCACAGCTGGGTATACGCTCCGTCCCCCCATGCCTCCAGGACTTAACTCATATAAATTTGAGCCCACCTACAGCTTCGGTGTTCTGTAACTAGTCCTACCAAGCTGGGTGGGATCTGTGCTGCCATGAAGCTCGTCAGGAAAGGAAAATTACGGTAAGTATTTGAATTAAATTTTCCGTTTTCCTGACGGCTCCATGTCAGCACAGCTGAGAACTAACTAGCCAAAACAGGGGAGGGATAATGCTACACACTCTTCAATTCTGACTAAAAAAACAGAAGCCAGGATGCCTCTGCCAAACTCAACTGTCATTAATCCATGAATATTTTGGTGCCCACGTAGCTGCCTTGCAGATAGTTTCAGACACTCGGCCTGCTGCCACTCTCAAGGTCGAGACCCTTCAACTTGTAGGCCAAGGAGATGAGCTTTACCTACCAAGTCGCAATAATCTTGCTGGAAGCCATAAAATCATTATGTGTTCCACCTGGAATGACAAACAGATGCTCCGACCTCCTGATGGCAGAAGTCGCCATTTTAAAGCTTGGCACACATCCAATGAGCTAATTTCTTGAGTACTTCCCAAAAGGAATGTAGAAGCACAACCTCTTGTGTGATATGGACTCTGAAGGTCAGTTCAGGCACAAAATTTGAGCATTGGCATGAGTACCACCCTGTCTGGAAGTACACGAGTATGGGTTCTTTAAACCCCAAGGCCACCAATGCTGACTCTTCTGGCTGATGTTATTGCCACCAGTAAAGCAGTTTTCAGTGAGCGGTACCACAGGGTGATTGAAGGCATCTGATGCAATAACATCCAACAGGAATGGGAGATCCTATTTTGGAAACAATTTGAGGTTTCAACTAAATTGCATCTTGAAAAACAGTATAATTAAGTGTTAGATGCCCACTGTATGAAGGCAGAGATAGCCGAAATGTGTGCCTATAGCATACTTACGCATAAACCTAAATCAAACCATGCCTGCAGGCATTTCAGAACAGCCTTCTTAACAGTCTAGCGTAAAATCTTGATCAGCAATAATACTGGGAATTTATGCAATATTCTACTATAGGCACACTTAGCGCTGTCCTTTCTTGTTTTCATAAGAGTATTTACAATCTTCACAGAGCATTCAAAATCTATTAGCCTCTGCCTCTCTAGACCCAGGCCATCAGCCTGAGCCTGTCCAATGCTGGATGAATGGGACTTTGGAGAAGATTTGATCCTTGACACTTATAAGGATGAGCAAAGGGTACCAAGGCCCTTTCAGCCAATCTGGGATCATCACCAGAACCGTCACCTTCCCCCGCCACAGCCTCAGCTGGAAGCTGAGAATCAGAGGGAGCAGCAGAAAGGCATAAGCTGTCTTGGACTTTGCAGTCAGCACCTTCCCCCCGATTGCTTGCAGATTCTGGGCCCTGGAATGGAACTTCAGCAACTTGGTGTTGACTGGGGATGTCAGCGGTCTACCTCTGGAAGAAAAATACCAAGCTCTGCTAGTTCTCGAAAGACTCTCAGTAGTCTGGACCATTCTTTGTCGTCCAGACTTGTCCTGGACAAATAGTTTGCCTGAAGATTCTTCTGACCAGGCACATAGGCCACAGATAGCTGCAGAAGATTGACTTGGGCAGATTCTAGAATTAAAGAAACCTCCTTCATAAGGGAGAGACTTAGCCTTTTTTCCTTGATGTAGGCCACATCGTTGCCCTGTCCACCTTTACCAGGACAGGCTTACCCTGGAACATTGCAGACAATTTAGTTTCTTTAACCACCAGTTTAGGTCACTGGTTCAGAAACCCGACTTGAACAGGAGCAAGAGTTAAACTGAGCCTACCTGAGCTGCTGGAGCAAGGCGATTTTTATGGCTCAATCTGAGACGTGAAGGATGAAAGATCTCCAAATATGGCCTAAAATGCTTGCCTTAATGGACTACGTGTCAATCACCAAAGCCGTACCTATGTCCACAGAGGAGCCACATAGTGCCCCTAAGGCATGTATTTAGGAGGCACAATCCCAAAATAACAGAAAGCATCCTGACATGGAACTCTTTACTGACTTACAGCGTTAGCTTCCCAGTTTTTCCTGGACTCCCAGCCAGAAATGCAGCAGCTAGCCTCTCTGGAGTGAGAGTGAGCGTGGAAACTGACTCTTGAGTTTTTCGGTCTCCTTTAACTCAGCAGACATTCATCTTGAGGCAGGAAACCAAACTGACCATTATTAAATTTAGGCTTGACCTTCTACGATCAAGAAAAATGCAGTGATAGCGTTTGTCCTTGAAGGCCACAACATCTGATGGTAAGGAAATGTATATGGCCAATCCCACAAGGGACACACACTGACCAGACGTGTGAACCCAACCCCTGGACATCTTTTAGTTCAAAAGGGCATAACTTTCACATCCTGCTGTGACGACATACTCCAATCTTGTAGACCGAGCACTTGATCCATCCAACATAAGAGAATTGTCAAGCTGTCCTCTGGAGGTACTTCAAATACTTCCAAAGCTTCACTTCTATTTAAAGGCATTTCACCAACCTTACCAATCTGGACAAAGGTCGTCCTCATCTTCCTGTTCAGAAGAGACTGAAGAGGATTGATTGGCTTGATTGAATAAAAGACTGGACATTGCCAGAATAGATGGCCCTTGCAGAAGATGAATTCAGCAATTCCTTTAGAGTGTCTTGACCATATGCTTAATTTTGACAACTTGGTCACCATCATCTTAATCACAGCCTGCCTGAACAAAGTAGGAATCACATTCATTTACCTCTACTTGGGAAGAAGAACAGCCGGTTAGGTGTCGTCATCATCTTTATCCTTGGCCGCTTGAACAAGGCAACATTCTTGCAGTCATGCTCTTCTGTCTTCTCTTTGGAAGAATCTGAAGCAGATTGCTTGCCTGGGAAGGCTTGAAACTGCTCAGTAACCATTTCACAAGGTGAGTGGAAATACTCCTTTAGAGTGTATTGACCACAGGCTTAATGAATGTGACAACCTGTTAGGCGTCGTCATCCTTATTCTTGGTTGCTTGAACAAAGCAGAATTATGCAGTCATGTCCATTTGGAAATTCGGAAAATGGTCTGTTTCACCTGGTATGGCTAGGCAGCTTCTCATTGCCAGAGCAGATAACCCTTTCAAAGGGTGAGCAGAAACCACTCCTTTAGAGTGTATTGACAGTGTGTTTATTGAATGTGACATCCTGTTAGGTGTCATCCTTATCCCTGGCTGCTTGAATCAGTGGGATACATATTGTCATGCCCATCCATGTATTCCTCTTAGAGTCTGAAGAGGGATGTTTTGCTTGGGAAAGCTGTGAGATTGCTCCTTGCCAGGGAATTCAACCCCTTCACAGGGAAAGTGGGAATAACTCCTTTGAGTGTAGTGGCTACTTGTTTAATAAATAAGACTACCTGTTAGGTATCATTGTCCTCATCTCTGGTTGCTTAATCAAAGCAAAATTCACACATTCATGTTACTTCACATCTTCTCCTTTGGAGAGTCTAAAGAGGCTGATTTGCCTGGAAAGGCTGTTAGACTGGTCATTGCCAGAGCATATAACCATATAAAAGCAAGACTCATACAGCCATGTTCATCCACATCTTCTTTATTGAAGAGCCTGAAGAGGGCTGTTTTGCTCTGAGACTGGTAATTACCAATAGATAACCTTTCCGCAGGGTTTTGTGTGCCATTTAACAAACCAGCCCATAAAAATAATTAAATGCAGTAAAATAGTTAGCTTAGTTAACCGCTGCTAGAGGGAGACTGAAGCCTTCATCTACAACCCTGATTCAGCAGGTGGTTCATGAGCTAAACCTTGCCTGCAAGGAATTGGGACATAATGAAAAAGTTTGTTCAGAACAGTGACAAAAAAGGTAGGTTTTTTTAACAGAATTACAATAATATTCCGCAATGTACACAAACCAAGGGAATTGTAGACATCATAAACATGCTTCTCCCCATTTTTTTTTGTTGCTTGAAAGAAATATAAAAGGATATCCCATATCGCAACAGGTCAAGGCTGGCTCCAGTAGTCATCCACAGGTGACTCCTCTACCTTCTCTGGAAATGCTGGTCTTTTGAGAGGGTTGACATTATGGCAACAGTAAAGCAAACATGAGAAGCCACCAACAGGTTATTGCCATGTGTGAACAGACAAAGTGTTACTTTGTGTACCTGTTATGAAGAGTACTCCCTGTGGAGGAGCTCAGGCTATGCATAGAGGCTGCAGGGAGCAAGGCACAACAATACCCAGCAATGCAGCATTCATTTAGATACAAAACATTTTTCAAATTTAGCTCATCCATCCTCCGTCATCCGACCGTAAACACCGGCACAGTGCGGGTGCGTGTGCATAGGGGAGACTCTGCTAACACCGCTGCCCACTTTACATGGATCCAGCGGACCCCATACAAGGCTGTTAGCCCTGACAAAAGCCACTCCAAGGACCAGCAGCGGGGCTCCCTGGATTATGGGTCATTTAGCTGAGACACCGGGTACTGCGTCCAGTCTAATCCACACATGGACGGACAGCCAGCCATTTAGACCAGCCAGGTAGAGGAGCACACCTAGGTCCTTCACATAGGAGTAAAAAAGAGGAACACTGAGGATGTAGGTGCGCTCAATTTATATGTGTTAAGTCCTGGAGGCATGTGGGGGCGGAACCTATACCTAGCTGTGCTGACATGGAGCCGTCAGGAAAAACATACAAATGTTTCATAGTGTGAGAAGATAAAGGATTCTGCTAAAATGTGAATTGTGATTTATTATTTATAGTCTGTAGTGAAAGGAGCTTACAATACATTTTTAGTATGACAATTTTTACATCGTTAAAGTTGAACCCACATTTCTGTCACTGTAAATTACATTCTGATTCAGGCAGAATGCAGTTGAACTGTACTTTACAAGTGGGAAGTTTTTACAGGGGTAGATGACAGCTACATTTGACATCAATTTCAAAATGTCTGAAAGAAATGTTTGTGTTGTCTAAAGTAACCAGTCAAATTATTCCTTTCAGTTTCATAGTGTAGATCATAAATCTGATTAACTGATTTGTTTTATCAGTCGAAAACAAAAGCTGCTTTTTGTGCTTTCCTTTATTGTATGTAAAATTAACAGATTGCGGAATCATTGTAATCATTGTGGGTGTGGCAGATTACTGGACATAGAAAGTCTAGTATGGAGAAACTAAGCCTCATTTTAAAAACTGGCTAAGACAAAAAAGTGAAAAACTTGCCTCTAGTGACCAGTTAGATATTTTAATTCCAGAGACTAAAATATGGATACGTCTTTGTGAATTATATTTTTTCTACATATTTATAAATATTCTATAATATGTTAACTATCATGAGCATCTCAGTCTTTGATAGAATAATACATTATTTTTGTTCATTTGGTTCTTGTATATAACACATTTTTTCTAGATCATTTGTGCAGGATGTCTTAATTTTTGACAGTGTGTAACTAAGACTGCTGCATGTGGGCAGCATATCCAAAATAATTATAGCTCCAAAAAAAAAAAAAAACTGTTGACCAGTACATAATGTATTAGGTGGTTTTAAAGAGTCAGGCCCTCAAAACTGAGAATGACATTTTTGGTGCTGATAAGTTAAATCAACTGACAGTTTCATATAATTCTTGTGGACGTAACAGAAGGAAATGGGGGCACATAGATGAGGGACACTCAGAACTCCTAGGTAGACAGGAGTTGAGAATCATGGCAGGGATAACTTTCCAGTGGGGTATCTAATTCTATAAGAAGCTAGGGGTTGACTCAGTCTACTAAACTAAGGCCGGCTTTTGTTCAAATCACGGCCTGCTGAACCGGTTGAAATTCAAAATGTTAATGGGCAGGCCGATTGTAACAAGTTGATTGATCATTCAACTTGGGTACAATCAGCCTGCCGGATTCTCTTGTGATAGCAGCCGCTAGCAATAATCACTGTCTTCTCCCAGCATGAATGGCTTCCCCCGCCTCCCCACAGGGAGAAGAAAATTGCTGATTCCCCTGTCAGCACTGTCTGTGTTGATGGGGGAATCGTGGTTGCAGGAAAGAAATACACACTGTGTATGGCCGGCCTCAACATATCTTACGGTTTATTGATCCTTTAAATAGACAATTGTCTTACATCCTGCAGATATGACAAGAAGTTTAGCAAGAAAATTGTTTATATGTCGGAAAAACAGATTTATATGCAGACCTGTGTAGAAGCGGGTTTCAAACTATCTACATTTTTAGTGACATATGGGTCTAGCTTATCATTCAAGCATCCTTTCTCAAATGTGATTTCAATATGCAAATATAAATCCTCGTCAAAGCAGCCAGCCATCCAGAAAACATAGGTGTGCAGTGTGTCTGTATAGATTATTACAGAGTAACAGAGACGCATTAGCACGTGAAGCAGCATAATTGCTTTTTTGCAACAAATTAATTGCATGAATAAGAAAACTAGCACAAATAAATAATAAATATATACAACCATGGATAATCTAAATCTCTAAACAGCATACTATATTAATAGACATTTTATATTTTACCTGGAATATGAAAGCCCACAAGAAAAAAGATATATGTATTTCTCAAAATTGAGGTATCATCAATGTTAAAAAGAGAAAAAAGAGAAAAGGCATAAAAAAATGAATGTATATTCAGCATTTGATATTGTATTAAGAACATTTCAGAAGAACAAAACATGATATCTGCTGTTTGTCAAAATAAGCTGTGGAAGTTCCACTAGACACACCAAGACAATGTCATACAGCTCTGAATAGGGCACATTTTGACAGAAAGAGGGCTGATGTTTGAGGCAAACTGAGAAAAATAAAAAAGACTGAATAAGGGGGTTATAATATAAGAAGAAAAGAGACATGAAAATATATGTAACAAGAATCTTCAAACAGCAGAATACACCATTGAAATGCATATCTGTTTACGACTTTACCTGCCAAAGAATCTGTAAATTTTGTTCAGCTACTTTTGTGTTTATATGCCTCTGCTGTGCTGCATATCCTAGAACAGTATGAAAAATCTCAAGGTACCCCCATTTTTCCAAGATGAAAAAAAAATATATATGTTACTTATCAATGGGAAACTTGTGCCTGGGAGAATGCACACAACCATCTTGATGAAATTAACTTCACATAAAAAGCCCCCCTTCTTATCAGACATCCCCCCATCACTTCAGAGGTCCCCACTGTACATCAGAATCCCCACTTCATATAAGAGACCCTCCATCACATCAGAGGCCCCCATTCGTGTCAGAGGTTCCCCATCACATAAGAGACCCCCCCATATATCTGATCCCTCCCATACATGAGAGCACCCCATTACATCAGTCACCATTTACAGTACATTAGAAGACCTCTATACATGAGCTTTTCCATCACAGAGCCCCCCAATCAAACAGCCCCCCCAACAGAGAGCCCACCTTTCCAATCACACAGTCCCCTCTTCACATCGGAGCCCTACTTTTTGGGTGCAGCCATGCTGCAGAGGGCGGGAGGCAGAGGTCTGAAGAAGATGGACTTCCATATTCCCCTGAATGCCATAGCAACAAATGAAGCTGTGCATCCTGACCCTAGACCGTAGTTGGTTGCTTTGGTGCTGGCAGCCAGCCTGCACCATGGCAACTTATGACACTGAACCAGGGAAAAATGGGTCCTTTGCTAGCAGCACCTCTGGGTAACCCAGATGACACCCCAGTTGAGAAACACTGTTATAGAAGATACCTTGGTTCATCTTTACTACTTCCTGTATCCTCCTCCCCTAATTGGACAACAGTGATCATGCTGATTCATTGTCCATTGTGCTGGCTGTATGTGGAAAGGTGAAATTGGAAGCAGAATCCCTGGACATGCAATCAGTTTGATATACTTCTGTAAATAAATAATTGGTTTCCCAGAGTGCTTTCAGTTATAGACAAGTTTATGTACTGTTCCTTCTTGCGTATACACTTGGGGGCAGCTCTTTTTACAACCAGGGGTTTGATATTTGATGTTTGATTAAATACCATTATGCCACTTCCCTGTAAAATGTGGGCTGTTGTTATGTTGACCGGAACCCATCTGTCCTCCAATTTTCTTCCAACTAGCTAGTTATCTCTAGTTTATCCAGGTTATGGATACCCTTCCTTTACAACCTGGCAGTCAGCTGGATTCCAAAGTGCTACAAAATCTAATGTCTTTTATATTAAAGTTGTTTACCTTAATGCATTCTATGCATTAAAGTGGATGTAAATCCCAATTCATGAAATTTGAGCTGGGCACATATATCTGCAGTGTTTTGTTATTTCTCTTCAAAGCACTTTGTCCTGTAGCTTTCTCCTGCTCCGTTCTGTGATCAGCCTGATAACTTCTGACAAGTTCTCTGTCACACATGCTAAAAGCAGCTGGAATTTTGTGTTGGAGAGGATGCTATAAATAGATTAGCACAGAGCCGAATGATTCAACAGTCTCTACCTATGAGGAGAGGGGATGTGTGCCTTTCCTTCAATCAACTGTCATGGGTGTATGCCCAGGCTTCATTGCACTGCTAACCAGTTAAAGAAAATCTCCTAACATTTGTACTTTCTAAACAGTATATAAAGATGAAGACAGCAGATATGTATATAAAACTTATGCAGGGAGATTTGTTTTATTCCTGTGTATCATCTGAGGCTGTTCACTTCACTGGGTATATGTGAGGGTTTACATCCACTTTATGGTAAAAAACCCTTCTATGTGCAGCCCCCTCCCATATTTACCTGAGCCCAATCTCGATCCAGCGCTGTGCTGGAGAGCATTGTCTCTCTCTACTTTCCCTCTTCTCACTGGACATGGGGGCAGCAGC
Source organism: Aquarana catesbeiana (assembly GCF_042186555.1). Taxonomy (NCBI): domain Eukaryota; kingdom Metazoa; phylum Chordata; class Amphibia; order Anura; family Ranidae; genus Aquarana; species Aquarana catesbeiana. Next base: position 101,642,217 of record NC_133336.1, on the reverse strand, counting down.
AGGAGCCATTGGCTTCTGCTGTTGTCAATCACAGCCAGTGAGCAGAGAACTGGGGGGAGGGGCTGAGCAGTGCTCTATTGTCTATTGTGCTAGCATGAGTGCCCTCATAACAAGTGACAAAGGGGAGGAGCCAGGAGCACCGGCTGGGGACCCAAGAAGCAGGGTCGGATCTAACCTATCTGATGTGGGGGTGCAGTAAAAAAGTCAGGGGGCATAACGTCAATAGTGTGACAAAGATGCAGGAAACCAGTATTCCCTGTTCACTCGGCACATTTCTGTACCACAAGTCACAACCTGGAAGTGACATCTGACAGGTAGTGCAGAGGCGGTACAGGAGTGAACAGTGAACACTAGTATGTATTAGGCTGTCATTAGATTAGGATGATTAAACAAAACCTGTGCCCCCTTATATCACGTATGCCTATCAATGTCCCTTATTACATCAGGAGTCCTCATCGGAGTCCCCCCTTGCAATTTCCAGTAATTTTTTCCTAACACAGCATTTACATGATTTGCTCACCCCCTTATTTTTACCTCAAAATTAGTTATTAGTGAGTAGTATTATATTAGTGTGACTTTTTTGTGTAACGTAGTGACATGTTAAATCTCAAAATGAACGTATGTAAAGTGAAGGAGAACTATATTTCTTTTTCAATGCAACATTGAGAAGCACATGAGGAAAAATGGTTTTGTTGTAACAATATGATAAGATCATGTTGGGGTTAGGGGGCACAAATTAACACAACAGGGACTTTTTTCACAGGTATGAGATCACTAAAATATCTCAGCTTTTGATGCATGGGCAGTGAACACAAATGGCTGTGTTGTATTTATTTTTTTTTATATTACTTAGACTTTTTTGTTGAAGTTTTATGATATTTTTATGTCATTTTGCTCTTTTTTTCCTCATAGATGGTATAGATTCAGTCAGTGGAGACCTGATCTATACCCAACCACCCATGCAGCCATGCAGCCATGCAGCCTTGCAGCAATGCAGAGCCTCAGTACTGACAGTACATTTTCAGAGGCTCAGTACTGACAGGGGTGATGTCACTCGTGATGTCACATCTCTTTTAATATACGTATAGACACAACGTGGAAGCGTTATGTTGAATTTCACTTCTACAGAGTTCTCCTATGGAACAGTTTGAAGAACAATCAGAAGCCCAAGCTGGAGTGGCCCGTCCATTAAGGGCGCACGGGCACCGTCTCCCCTATCCATGCTTCCGGACACCCGATGCATGAATTCCAATGGGGGGGGTTTAAGCCAGAGGCTCTAATAGGCTTCAAAATAGGGTGGGCTTGGGGCGCAGTGATTGCAAACTGAGCCCACCCAGGTGTGTTACAATAGTGAATGAATATTCGCTATTGAAACACTTGTCCGCCTCCCGGCCAATCAGGAGGCGGATCTTGAGACCCGTCACCCGATTGTTTGAAAGGACAGGCGATCCTATTGGATGCCTAGGAGGAGGGGAGGAGACGCAGGACGGAAATGAGGAGGAGGAGAGGACACAGGAGCCACTGCCTGATGCCTGCTGCCTGCTGGCTGCCACCTAGATGGGGTAAGTGCCGGACCGACCGGCAGACAGCGAGCCACCAGCTGTCAGTGAGAGCTGCAGTCCAGGTATAAGCCCAGGAGATGAAACATCCAGCTCTTGGGCTCAGTGGCAGCTGGTGTCTTTGCCACACCCCAAAAAAAAAAAAATCACCCCCCCCATCTAGCCCCCCCCCCAAAAAAAAACGCCAGCTGCCACTGAGCCCAAGAGCTGATTGTTTTATCTCCTGGGATTAGACCTGCACTGCAGCTCTCACTGACAGCTGGTGGCTTCAGCCTACATGCTGAGGGGGTCCTGCAGAAGCTACCAGCACCAGCCGCCATTTAAAGTGCCTTGAAAAAGTATTCATACCCCTTGAAACTTTCCCCATTTTGTCATGTTACAACCAAAAAGTAAATGTACTTTATTGGGATTTCATGTGATAGACCAACACAAAGTGGCACATAATTGTGAAGTGGAAGGAAAATGATAAATGGTTTTCAATTTTTTTACAAATAAATATGTGAAAAGTGTGGCGTGCATTTGTATTCAGCCCCCCTGAGTCAATACTTTGTAGAACCAGCTTTCACTGCAACTACAGCTGCAAGTCTTTTTCTACCAGCTTTGCACATCTAGAGAGTGACATTTTTGCCCATTCTTCTTTGCAAATTAGCTCAAGCTCTGTCAGATTGAATGGAGAGCGTCTGTGAACAGTAATTTTAAATTCTTGCCACAGATTCTCCATTGGATTTAGATCTGGACTTTGACTGGGCCATTCTAACACATGAATATGCTTTGATCCAAACTATTTCATTGTAGCTCTGGCTGTATGTTTAGGGTTGTTATCCTGCTGGAAGGTGTACCTCCGCCCCAGTCTCAAGTCTTTTGCAGACTCTAAAGCCCCGTACACACAATCGGATTTTCCGACGGGAAATGTTGGATGTCAGGCTGTTGGTGGAAAATCTGACCGTGTGTATGCTCCATCGGACAATTGTTGTCGGACTTCCCGCCAACAAATGTTGGCTAGCATGTCTTCAAATTTTCCACCAACAAATGTGTGTTGTTGGATTTTCCAATCGTGTGTACACAAGTCCGTCAAACAAAAGTCCAAAGTACAAACGCGCATGCTCGGAAACAGAAGTGGTCTGTCTTGTAAACTAGCGTTTGTAATGGAGAATTAACATTTGTGACGTGGCAAATTATGAAATCTCCAAATTCAGCGCACAATTCTCTTCTTTAATGGGATAATGAAGCTGCTTTGTTGGCGATACTAATGGAGTTATTGCAAACAAATTTTCAAAGGCTTTTTTTTCTAGTGATATCAAGAATAATATTACTATGCTTTTTTTTTTTTTATTTGGGCAAGTTACCACAACACCATTATCCTGTAGTTTTTAAGATCAAAGATACAACTATGTTGGTGTCCCTTGTCAATTTTACATTGTATTTTTTAAAATGTAACTGCCTACTCCCAAACTGTCATTTGAAGTAAAACACATAGCCAAGTATTATTCTCCACAGTTTTTTTTATTGTGCATTAAAAAAAATAAAACAAATAAAATTAGACATGCTATCTGCCAATAGAACTTAACCAAAAAGTGCAAACTATGCATCCAAAAATATAGAAAATATACCAAATCAAATCATTATTCAACAAAAAAAAATAATGTCAAAGCAATAACTCCAAGGCCAATAATAAATAACACGTTATCTCCTCCGATTCCGCAACATGTCTGGTTGACGAATGGCCGTTCAGAAACAAACTGAAAAGTGCGAACTGAACAGCGCTAAATGAAAAACGTGAAAAGGAAAGCACAAATCAACACTCACCAAACTTCTACTAACACAAAATTAGCAGAAGGAGCCCAAAGGGTGGCGCTAAAGAGCTGAAAAACCATGTAGTACATCTAGTACGTCACTACGTTCGTAATTGTTGGCCAACATTTGTGTGACCGTGTGTATGCAAGACAAGTTTGAGCCAACACCCTTTGGACAAAGTTCTACGGTTTTCGTGTGTGCGGGGCTTTACAGATTTTCATAAAGGCCAAGGAATACACCAGACGGTTCAGGGATAAAGTTGTGGAGAAGTTTAAAGCAGGGTTAGGTTATAAAAAAATACCCCAAGCTTTGAACATCTCACAGTTCTCTGATTAATGCTCTTCTTGCCTGTGCCTTATCTGTGAGATGTTCAAAGCTTGGGGTATTTTTTTATAACCTAACCCTGCTTTAAACTTCTCCACAACTTTATCCCTGAACCGTCTGGTGTATTCCTTGGCCTTTATGATGCTGTTTGTTCACTAAGATTTCTTAACAAACCTTATACTGAGATTAAATTACACACAGGTGGGCTCTTTTTACCAATTAGGTGACTTCTAAAGGCAGTTGGTTCCACTAGATTTTAGTAAGGGGTATCAGAGTAAAGGGGACTGAATACAAATGCATGCCACACTTTTCAGATATTTATTTGTAAAATATGTTGAAAAACATTTATCATTTTCCTCCCACTTCATAATTATGTGCCACTTTGTGCTTGTCTATCATATAAAACCCCAATAAAACCCATTTACGTTTTTGGTTGTAACATTACAAAATGTGGAAAATTTCAAGGGGTATGAATACTTTTTCAAGGCACTGTATTAATGACATTGATATAACAGAGGTTAAAGAAGTTTCACCACAGCTTAAAAAATGTTTGTGAACACCCCCAAAGGACCGAGTGCTACATGCACATCCACAATGTTCCATTGCATCTTTGCTGAAGTAGTGTGGTTGACAGCACAGCCCCTCCCCTCACCTCTGTTCGACCATGCTACTTAACAGGAGATTCATTTTTAATGTTAAGCCTTGACGTCATATCTGGTGTGCTGTCCGGAACCCCTGGACACTCACAATCTGCGTCTCCTGTCTCCATCCCTGGATTTACAATTTTACAAAGGCTCCGTCATACAGCCTTACGCCATCCCTGGCTGTGCTAACAGACAATCTAGCTGCTGACATCAGGTTACCCACACACCACCACCGGTGCACATCGGGCTCTCCACAACATCACCTATACAGCATTTAGTTATGTACCATCTAGGGGAACGAATAACTCTGCCCAGGCCGATCATCTCCTTTCTTCTCTCCAGCACCTGCTTTTAACATGGTATGTGGATTTAGCCCCCTTCTTGTACCAGTGTGGGGCAATGGCATTTTGTGGCTGACTGTTATGCAGACCAGTCTGTCTTCTCAGGACTTTTTTCTCTTTTTCATTTTAATACTATTACTGGACCTATAAACAATTTTTACATGATGTTCAGATCACCCTTCGCTTTGGTCATCCATCTTTGTGGGACTACACCTACAAGCTACATCAGCATTTGGTTGTGGTTGTACAGACTCACATCTCTCAGCGCTACTATTGCGGAACTTTGTGGTTGAACATAAACAAGATAACACCACTGTACATGCTATCACACTGTTCTATATTACACATGCAGCAATCAGCTATGATGCCCATCACACCTAGCACCCCACTGCCACCTTGCTAACACCCTACCCCCTGTCATCTTTATCCTTATCACACCTGGCACCCCACTGCCACCTTGCTAACACCTTACCTTCTGTCATTCTCATCACACTTGGCACCCCACTGCCACCTTGCTAACACCCTACCCCTGTCATCCTCACCCTGCCTGGCACCCCACTGCCACCTTGCTTACACCCTACCCATTGTCATCCTCATCACACCTGGCACCCCACTGCCACCTTGCTAACACCCTACCTCCTGTCGTCTTCATCCCCCATAACCCACTACTAGCTTCCAAACACCGGCATTGACAAAGCAGTTTATTCCAATGTTGAGCGGACAAGGGTCTCGTCCCCACAAATGTGTCTTGGCAGGTAACGGGGTGCCACCCTAGGTGACTGATTGATTACTAAACCCACAACAGTAAAATCAGTCTGCATATGCAGTAAAGCATGTTAGTTATACTCTTTGGACCTAATTGGTTAATCCTCCACATTGTGTAAAAAGGCTGTTCGATCCTGTCTTCTCTGATCCTCCGCTTCTTCCACTGACTCCAAAAAATACCCTGATATTTACAGAGAGTTTTTCTTTTCCTGGGAGAGTGTGTGTGTGATCAGCACAGGGCCAATCAGCACTGTCCAGACACAGGGTCAAGGGTCCAGAAGCCTGATAGGACAATCGTGGGAGAAATGAAAACTCCTCCTACAAGCTTTCACCACACACACTGATACAAGTCACAAGAATGCTCTAAATGTTATATAATGCTGATGAAAAGGGGTATTTATCAGTTTATATTAATGAAAATAATAGCATTTCCATGTTCTGTGTACTGTGGTAGACCAGATATAGTTAATGTAGGTTCTGGGTTTGGTAACACTTTAACTACAAAATTTAAGGTTAAAAAACAAGTTTGGGTAAACATTAATTTTTCTTCTGCAAATTGTCCCTTTAATAAAGGCACTAGAATTATGTTTCTGGTACAGGAGATTTGTACCAGTAATTAAAAGAAAGAAAAACTAAGTGAAAAGCGCAATGAAGGCAACAATAACTCATTAGGTTGACTATGGGTTAATAAGGGAATAAAATACACTGCTCAAAAAAAATAAAGGGAAACTTGGAAAACACATCAGATCTCAATGGGAAAAAATATCATGCTGGATATCTATACTGATATGGACTGGGTAATCTGTTAGGAACCAAAGGATGCCACATCATTTGATGGAGATGAAAATAATTAACCTACAGAGGGCTGAATTCAAAGACACCCCGAAAATCAAAGTGAAAAAATGATGGTGTCCTGGGGTTTTTCTCCCAGATCTGGGCCAGGGCATCACTGAGCTCCTGAACAGACTGAGGTGCAATCTGGCGGCATCGGATGGGTCGAAACAAAATGTCCCAGAGGTGTTCTATTGGATTAGGTTAGGCGAGTGTCTGGGCCATTCAATGGTATTAATTCCTTCCTCCTCCAGGAACTGGCTGCATACTCTGGCCACATGAGGCCGAGCATTGTGCACCAGGAGGAACCCAGCGTAGGGTCTGACAATGGGTCAAAGGATTTCATCCCGATACCTAATGGCAGTCAGTGTGCCATTGTCTAGCCTGTAGAGGTATGTGCTTCCCTCCATGGATATGCCTCCCCAGACCATCACTGACCCACCACCAAACTGGTCTTAGGCAGCATAACGTTCTCTGTGGCTTCTTTAGACCCTTTCACGTCTGTCACATGTGATCAGGGTGAACCTGCTCCCATCTGTGAAAAGCACAGGGGGGCGGTGGTGGACCTGCCAATTCTAATGTTTAATGGCAAATGCCAATTGAGCTCCACAGTGCCGAGCAGTGAGCACAGGGCCCACTAGGGGATGTCGGGCCATCAGACCACCTTTTTGTAGGGCTCTGGTAGTGCTCATCCTGTTCCTCCTTGCACAAAGGAGCAGATACCTGTCCTGCAGATGGGTTACAGACCCTCTATGGCCCTGTCCAGCTCTCCTAGAGTAGTTGTCTGTCTCCTGGAATCTCCTCCATGCTCTTGAGAGACACAGCAAACCTTCTGGCAATGGCACATATTGATGTGCCATCCTGGAGGAGTTGGACTGCCTGTGCAACCTCTATAGGCTTCAAATACCGCCTCTTGTTACCAGTGGTAACACTGCGTCTAGTCAAATGCAATACTAGTGAAAAACAGTCAGAAAAGATGTGTAGGGAAATATAAATCAGTGGCCTCCACCTTCATCATTCCTGTTTTGGAGGTTGTCTCATTGTTGCCCATCTAGTGCACCTGTTGTTAATTTCATTAACATCAAAGCAGCTGAAACTGATTACCAACACCCTCTGCTACTTAACTGACCAGATCAATATCCCAGGAGTTTAATTGACTTGATGCTATACTCTGATTAAAAGGTGTTCCTTTCACTTTTTTGAGCAGTGTGTGTGTATATATATATATATATAGATATATATCTATATATATATATATATACCTTTCCTTCAACAGTCCATGGCCCCTGCCGGCATTGTTGGCATCTTCTGCTGGGTTCAGGACTTTGGCTGTCTTCATTGGCTGGCCCAGGATGACGTCAGTCCTGCAAATACTTGCAAAGCTCAATGTACATTACAAAAAAAAGAACAGGCAGGTAGGTTTCTTTTAATGCAGAAGAGACATTCCACGACTCCACTACAAATAAAATACTGCCTGCTTGCAGATTTTGACAGCGAGGCTTTAGTTCCTCTTTATTTTACACATAACAGCCATTTATGAAAGAAAGCTACAATGGTAGCATTCAAGCAAAAACAAGTGCAAAAAAACCTTTACAGCTAGGTCCTGCAGATTACACAGGTAGAATGTGGCACAAAAAGCTCATGATACAGAGTGGGTGGCTGTCACACTGGTTAAATTACTGCTGAATTTCTGTCATCATTGTTCAGCAGGCCATTGTTGCTCTGCATAAAGATGCTTCTGGGGCAACTACCTTATCTTAAGGTACTGGAGGTCCTCATAGTGAACCCCCTATATAGCAATGGGAAGCAATCTCTAGATCTCTACTTTTGCATGTGGTTTATAGATCTCGAAACAACATAGACACATGCAGCCTGGAAAAGGTTGCCTGGATGAGGTCTTGGTATAGATATTCATCTTGCATCCTTTCCTTTCTTACTGAAATATATTTATCAAGAAATAATGTTTTAAAAAGGTGATACTTCCATATGCATTTCTGAATATGAATCAAAATAAACTTGGGAAATGTAGACATTTAGAGGAGCATTGCTATGTTTAGAAATAAAGGACAGTTATGCATTCCTTCAGGTAAGTTGTATGTTCTCTTTGGCTAGATTCACATCTATGTGGTTTCCCTGTGGCTGCAGTTGCACGGACACAGCAGCCCACTCATTTAAATGGACTGCTGTACCTGTGGGAAATACAGAAAAAAAGCCACTGAACCACTGAACCTTTACTAAAATTGCAGCCGCAAGGAAATAGCATTGCACTATGCCTTTCTGTGCATGAGAAAATGCGCTGCATTTTCCAATATGTGGGGGTACCAATAAAAATGAATGGCACCCCCATGTTTTTATTACAAAGCAGCATGTTTTTGGCACATGAATGTGTGCGATTTACTCGCAGTCCTGCACCCACATAAATGTGAACCTAGCCTTAAAGTCTATATCACCATTCTTTCTTCAAACAAAATATGAAAATATTGACCGGAAATTGGAAAAATATGATTGATTTACTAAAGGCAAATAGACTGTGCACTCTTAAAGTGCAGTTACACTAATGTTCTCCAAAGCTTAGTAAATGTGGTAAAGCTCTGCTGATTTCCATAATCCAATTGCCCTTTTTAAATTTTCCTTGCAGCTAGTTATACATTCTTTACAAAGTGAATCTTTACTACATTTGTATTTGCTAAGAAAAGTGTAACTGTACTTGCAAATGCTACTTGCCTTTAGTAAATCAACCCTGATGCTAAAACTTAGCATTAAAGTGTGCAGTCTTGTAGCAATCATAGGTCATTTTGTTTACACATTAAGTTCCCATATGCTTACATGTATACCCAGTCATATTTCCTCATACAGTGGAAAATACAATAATGATAATCTCAATATTACATTATCTTCAATTTCCAACCTTTGGTCCTGTGGTTTCCTCAACACAAAGTGCTGATTGTTCCATATAGACATGAATAAACCTGTCTGCTGAAGATAATAGATCTGTAATTATTACTAGTCCAATAATGCGGACTGTAACTATCATGGACTATACACAACTGGCAATGTATAGCTATAGTTCAGTTGTAGTCTGTGTTGGTGAGTCACAATAAACTATTACATGCATATAATGGGTCATTTGTATTACAGAGGTGTGAATCCAAAATTCAACCAATTCAACAAATTCAGTCAATTCAAAGAATTGTCAAAATAAAGAATGTTTTTTCTTATGAGAGAGACATTATATTTTACGAGCTTGTCGTTTCACAAGTCTGTCAGTTTAATAGATGTATCTTTTCAAATGTGCTTTGCAATTTTTTGCCATCCTCTGAAGTTTCAATATATTAGTTCTTTTCTGTACAGCTAAGAGTCAGAGTACGTTAAACAGCAAAGAGTAGAATAACGCACTGCAGAGAGGGTCATGATGAATTAATTGAACTGGCCGCAGTAGAATGTTAGAAGAACTCGCTTGCTCTGCAAATGACTGCAGTAAAAGATTTGCTTTCACTTCCATTATTTAGTTTAATTACATTGGGATTTTTTTTTCATTCTATATATGAACCCTATGTAGTAAACTATGTAAGAATTATAGAGCAGATATTCTTTCAGTAATATAACCTAGGTACTAGGCTGGGGAAAAAAGACACGCGCAGCATATTATTTACTGAATATGATTGCTACTTAAAAGCAAATCTCTAGAGAGTTCTCTGTGTGCATTTTTCTGGAGTGGTTAATATGTACCTATCATTTTAAAAAGAAACTGGATTTCAAAAGTAATAAATAAAATCAGGTACCACAAAATGTATTCTGCTCTGATTTGTCTCTACTTTTTCAAGAAGGAGCTTTTCTAGCTATTAAAGTGTATGTTTAGGAGGAATTACCCAAATGTAGCCACAAACTTCCCAAATCCCTATAGAGCTTGTCAAATTATTTTTTTTCTTTTAATTTCTTGTAATGACAATCGGGGCAGGCATATTGTACTTGTTTGTAGCCTAAATAATGAAATTTGCACTTAAAACTGTAATTTTGCAACCTTTGTAAATGCCAGTAAAAACTTGGCTGTGCCAGTAAATTTTAGGTGTCGTCTCAGTAAATTTCAATCTGGTAGGTTTTCAACACTGCCCGGAAGCAAGTGGAGATCACTTTTATTATTGGTATCTACTCCAATGATTTCCAGCTTCTAGAGGGATACCACAGGTATGGTATATGCATAGTTACATTGGTCCAAGCTGAACAAATGTAACTATTGTACAGGATGCCAGGGATGGGTCCTAAATGGCAGATATGTATCCCCATTATTTGGGTTGTGGTCCCTTTAAGGGTGACGGATTGAGTACAGTTTGGAGCACTCAGGGATTCTCACTTTCTCACCCATACAAGGTAAAGGATTCTAGGGGAAAACTGATTCACAGTTTTCCAAAACTGTGCTTATATGGGATCGGGAGGTTGGAGGCTCAGAGGAACTTTGGGTAGGGAAGAGCCTCCAAACCTTGGTTACAGAGACTTCGGTCCTGAAGGGGTTAACTTGCCTACTGGAGGGGCCAGAAAAGGAACAAACCTATCAGCAGGTGTCTGAGGTGGAGGGTGAAGCATGACACTTAGGAGACAGGGTGATGGACTGCTTGTGACTGAGACACAGATACACTATATTACCAAATGTATTGGGATACTTTGGTGCCTTTACACGCACATGGCATCCCAGTCTTAGTCCATAGGGTTCAATATTACGTTGGCCCACCCTTTGCAGCTATAACAGCTTCAACTCTTGGAAGGCTGTCCACAAGGTTTAGGAGTGTGTCTATGGGAATGTTTGACCATGCTTCCAGAAGCGCACTTGTGAGGTCAGGCACTGATGTGGACGAGAAGGCAGAGCTCACAGTGCCCGCTCTATTTCATCCTAAAGGTGTCATCCTATCGGGTTGAGGTCAGGACTCTGTGCAGGCTAGTCAAATTCCTCCACCCCAAACCCTCTCATCCATGTCTTTATGGACCTTGCTTTGTGCACTGGTCCACAGTCATGTGGAACAGGAACAGGAAGGGGCCATCCCAAACTGTTCCCACAAAGTTGGGAGCATGAAAATTATCCAAAATGTCTTGGTATGCTGAAGCCTTAAGAGTTCCCTTCACTGGAACTAAGGGGCCAAGCCCAACCCCTGAAAAATAACCCACAAAATAATCCCCCTCCCCAAATGATTTGGACCAGTGCACAAAGCAAGGTCCATAAAGACATGGATGAGTGAGTTTGGGGAGGAGGAGCTTGACTGGCCTTCACAGATTCCTGACCTGGACCGGGAGACTGCGAACCAGGCCTTCTCATCCAACACCATTGCCTGACTTCACAAATGGGCTTCTGGAAGAATGGTCAAACATTTCCATGAACACACTCCTCAACCATGTGGACAGCCTTCCAAAAGTTTAAGCTGTTATAGCTGCAAAGGGTGGGCCAACTCAATATAATACCCTATGGGCTAAGACTGGGATGCCATTAAAGTTCATGTGCGTGTAGGCAGGCGTCCCAATACCTTTGGTAATATAGTATAAGTGCATGGTGACCTGGCTTTTTAACCTCTGAGGCAGGTGGGGACATAATCCTGATAAGGGGCAAGTTTTGCAGACTGGGGATCTCAGTCTTCCTGTGTTACAATATGTAAAAATATCTATTCCTGAAATTCTTTATTCCAATCACCATAGAATATGTGGAGGTTGATTGCCCAAGAACGAGATGGGAAGTGTGAAAGTTGTGAAACCACTATGTTCGAGTTACATAATCCTATCTTTGATGCTAGGAGGGCTGTACAGATGTTAATTCCTTGATTTACATGGCTAAAGGCGTGGAATTTTGTAATTTTTCATCTGTGGACATGTATAGTTTTCAGTGATCAGGGGCTTTCTTTATCCTTGATTTGTGGATCCATTGTGGGCTCTGGTCAGTCAGGACTGCTGTTCTTGCAACTTTCAACACTTCAAAAGATCCTTGGAAGATCTTCTTGCTGCTAGTTGCTTGACCAACACCCTGTCTCTGGGTATAAAAGGATGTGTTGGTTCTGTGGAGAGAGGAGGAAAGGTGACAGCTACCTTGTCATAATTTTCTGTAAAACTACTTACCAGGTTTTTCACGTACTCTTCCTGTAAAGAATATAGATTAGGTTCCTCTCCTATTTCTATCTATTTTCTCTGTGTTGGTTTTCCCATTAATATCTCATAAGGGGATAAGCCGTTTCTAGAATGGGGTGAGGTACGGATTTGGAAAAGTATTGCGGGAAGAAATTCTAACCAGTTTCTCAAAGTTCCTCCTGTCGCTTTCTTTAGTTTATCTTTAATATTTCTGTTCATCTTTTCTACTACTCCTCCTGCACTTTGGGGATGATAAGGGATGTGTAGTTTCCATTGAATACCTATCAAATCAACCTATCAGCGAGTGCATTCCCTTTTGCTATTTCTGTTTTATCATATGAGTGCCCGCGAATCTTAATTACATTAATGTGGCAAGGAAGAAGGAACATTTCAATAAAGCGTCCACATGCTATCTGTGTAAACATTCACATCCTGTCCTTCAAAGAGGAGTTGCGCTGAAGTTACTCGCAGTGGTTTACTTTCTAAGATATTGTCTGGGAGCCTGACAACTGAGTAACCAGTCTTGTATGTGTGATCGTCAGGACGTGTACAGCTATCGTCTACAAACACATATAGGTAATCAGGGTTGGGGGTGTCTTTTAAATCAGAACGTGGAGAAGTAGATTCTAAAAGCTGTTGATTACAGTCATGTTGAGGAATAGGATCAGTTTCTGAAAGATGCAAGAGAGAGTGTAGAAACCTGACTTGTGGTGTGGTCTCTGAACATGATTTGATGTCAAGATGTTGTATGTTAAAGAGTATAACTTCATAGCCACTTGTACGTTGTGCTGTCATGTGCTGAGTACTCATGTTCTGCATAAGGTGAACTACCGAATGTGTTGTGTATAATGTTGTCTGCCCTCCCAATGTTAATTTGGATGCCTCCTTTACAGCCATTGCACAAGCCCTGAGAGCTTGAAGGCAAGAGGGCATCCCCTGAACCTGCACGGGTAAGACCCAATGCAGGTGCCCTTGAGAGGGACGCAGTGAGGGTGGTAAATGCTTGCAGCATTTCCTCAGTCCAATTAATCATTTTTGGAGAGCCCAACAACGTAGCTGCTCTATGGATCGAATCCCAGTGTGAGCAATCAGGTATCCATTGTCTGCCGTAGACAATCGAGCCGAGGAAGGAGAGAAGCGCGGCCTTCTCCCTCGGGGGACTGAGGCATGTAAGTACTTTGACCCGAGCCGGTGACACCAAACGTTCCCCTTGTTTGATTTTGCACCCCAAATACTCAACCTGCGACCTGCATCTCCGGATCTTTTTGCAAGACACCAAATGACCTTCTGAGGCGAGGCGATGCTCAGAGTTGGACTCACAGCTTCCCTGGCTCTCACTACATAGCAGTAGGTCATCTACATATTGAAGCAGTATGGAACCCTGAGGAGGTGTCCAGTCGTCAAGGGATCATTTCAATACCATAGAGAAGGCTGCTGGGCTGTCAACAAATTCTTGTGGGAGCCGTGTCCAATTGACCCGGCCCCAAACAAAACCAAAGATCCTTTGTGCGTCCTCCCCAACCGGTACACTAAAAAAAAAATGTGTTCCATGGACTAACTATTTCCTTTAGTATGCCTTCCTTTTTGTATTCTTCAATCAATGGTGAAATGCCCTGCAGTTTTTCTTCTGTAAGGGGATATTGTTTTTGAAAGTGTGATATTGTGTTGGGTTTGAAAGTAGGAGAGTAAGGTGTACGATTAAGTTGTCCTACAGAGGTTTTGTCCTTAGCCCAAATTGGGTGATTTTCTAGCGTTCTAGGTAGAAGCATGTAATGTCCCCTGAAGTCGTGATATTTAGGATTAGTCAAGTCACATAGTGGAGACTTTGCTGTCAATCCACCTTCTTGGTCAAATCTTATATTGATTCTTAAAGCAGACATTAAGTCTCTTCCCATTAAGGAAAGGTCAGTCAGTCAAAACAGCAAAACACATAGTTGTAAGAAGTTCGTCCTGTAATGTACTAACTTGTAATGTAGGAGTCACTTTATGTTGGACATCAGTTCCATTAATAGCCATTGAGCAACCCTCTGTACATTCTGAAGTGATAAACCTACAATCAGTGAGTGATATATTTTATGTAGACAAACCAAAAATGAGTAAAAATCTTCCCCTGGATTTTGTTTGCAAGACAACATAGTGTGTACACTTGTATGCTTTCTGCCAAGCTAGTCCTAGTTGGCCCCAAAAAATATCCCACCCTTCAGGTTTGTCATAGGGATCTGCCGTGATAAAAGCTGCCACTACATCAAATTCAACCGTGGTTTCAGGGTATACTGCTTGAATAATGATTTGGAGATCTTCTGCTCCCATCCTAGCTCCTATACAATACCTTTTTAGAAAAGCTGCAGCAGCTCTGGGATCCTTTCTAGGTTTAGGGCAGGTGTCCCTTATATTAGCCGACAGGGAGGGGGATCTGAACCTGAGTATTACCTATCGTGATCAAAGGAAGGGCCTTAAAGGGTTCCTTCTCTTTGTTTGCAGAACGAAGGATTATCTGACCCGCAGACTCTACTTCTTGTAATGCTATAGCTAGTTCTTCTGATTTTTTTTTTTTCTCTAGCCTCTTTGCTTCCCTCGCTTCTTTCTCCCTGTCTTTCCTTTAGTACATTTTACAACATTTCATCATATATTTACAATCCCAGTGTCACCCGGGGGGTAATTGTGTCGATTATGCGTCCCACAAATTTTCATTACCTCCTCCTAATCTTCCAGGGAACACGGTCCCAATGACCCCAAGCCTGAAAGATACAACTGATGTGCACAAGTTTGTACATTTTCCCAAAAAGGATCGACACAATTTGCCCCACAAGTGCCTTTTACAAAATCATAGGGGGAAGGTTGGTCCCGCTCACCTTCGGGAGCTTCCTTCCCTAATTTATTTCCCATAATTATTTCACAATATCCTTAATGTCACAATGATACTTATAATACGTATTACTCCTCTTACTGTTAAACCTTCTTCAAATACAAAATTATTTTGTATATTGAATTTCAACATTTGAACCCTTGGAGTACCTTCTCTTAATAAAGGTCTCTTTCTCAGTTTAAGATGGTAATACACTCAGAACACCTATGTGACATTTGTTTAACACACAACAAACACAAAAACACTGATATAACTCTATAACTTTATGTATATCACTTATCAAGATCAAACCAAATAGTAAATCAACTCCCTTATGTCGAAGTATATATTCACACATGCATATGATCACAACAAAATACAGAGCAATATATTCATGAAGAAACAACGTTAAATTGTGTGCACACAATTTCCCCTTCTTCTCTTTTTTTAGAGCTCCATACACCCGTCCTGTATTTTAAGAAAGCATCAAATGCTCTCTATAATACTATAAGTCTGGCCAACCTAGCGGGACATCATTTAACCATTAAAACTATGCGACTTCTTTATCCCAGGAGAGCCAACCTAGCAGTCTTCGAGATTATGCTACCTCTTTATCCCAGGAGAGCCAACCTAGCAATCCTCGAGATTATAAAATTAAAAAAAAAACAATAGGGGTCAATCGTGCTAGGATAAGTGAAAAGGCTTCGTAAAATAAATTTACAAAGTTTCCACTCACCTTGCAGTCGATCGACCCCACTTCTGGTACCATTTCTGTTAAGCCACCCCTATTTCTCCTTTGAACCCGGGTTGAACCTATGAGTGTATGGATAGAACTCTCTGATCGATCGGGTAATCCAGACACACACATGGGATGGTGAATCGAAATTACAATGGTTTACTGGGTTTGCATATATCTTATACACTTACAGAGAGAGAGAAAAACCTCCCTCTTATTATCAGCCAATGAGATTGAAGCATAGACTTTATGAAAAAATAAGCTTAAAACATCATAAATTGCATATTCTGCCTATAGATATCCCTCAGGCTATATCTAAATATAAATTTATATATATATATGTGACCACGTATGCTAGGCAATCTGCCAATGTTCCAGACACCCAACTTCTAACATGTTATAACTTTGTTATTCATTGTCTATATTAAAATGTCAGGCTAACCACAGGTACATCCTGTTCAAGTACATAGCTCACAAATAATCTTTGCACTTCTAATTTTTTGCATAAGAAAGCAAAATACATTTCTTCTTGTATAACATATCTTAAAGCAGCACTCTAACATCCTTACAAGGTCGAGTCGACAAAACAGCTGCATGCTCCGGTGTCAATGATAGCGTTGACTGGAATTATCTTTCCCCGGAGCTGTAATGAGAGAGGAAGGGCAAGGTGGGTAGAGTTGGCAGACAAAGCAGAGAGACTGGTAGACACAGAAGATGAGCACATACTTACCTTGATCGGACAGTTATGGACATAGTGTCCTGTTCCACCACAATAGAGGCACAGGTTCAGTTGACGACGACGTGCTCGTTCATAAGGAGATAAGGCAGGACGCATCAGTCCTAGCTGCATGGGTTCAGAAGCGTCAGGCATCGAGTTGACTGGGTTCACATTTGGTGGAGGTAGGTAGCGAGCTGCAGGAACCGGAGCCCTTGCAGTCATCCATACCGGGCGGGTTTGCTGAGCAGAGCGTTCAGATCGGCATTCCCAGAGGCGACGGTTGATCTGGATTGCCAAGGAGATTAAGGCCTCGAGAGAATCTGGTATGCTAACTCGAGCAAGTTCATCTTTCAGCCCTTCAGACAGGCCCATGCGGAACTGGTGATGTAGGGCCGCATCGTTCCATTGAGTGTCCGCGCTCCAGCGCCTAAAGTCAGTGACATAGTCCTCGGCCGGTCTGCGGCCTTGCTGGAGCGCGAACAGGGCTGACTCGGCTGTGGCAATCCGCTGAGGGTCCTCATAAAGCTGAGCCATGGCTTCAAAAAAGGAGGGTAGGGAGTGGGTTAGGACCGAGTCCCCCTCAAGTAGTCGATGGGCCCAGGTCTGAGGTTCTCCTTGTAGGAGGGAGATCACAAATCCCACTTTGGTAGCCTCCAGAGAGAAGGTCCAGGGTTGCAAGGCAAAATAAAGCTGGCAGGCATTACGAAAGGCCCGAAACTTGGTTTGGTCTCCGGAGAATCTTTCTGGGATGGGGACCCTTGGCTCAGGTGGGAGCATCACAACGGAAGGAGAGGAAACAGGCTGTGCTGGAGCTGTGGCCGAAGAGGAAGTCATGGAACTAGGGCCAGCAAGATTTTGAACTTGTCCTTCCAGTCTGGTATAATTATCCTGTAGGGATGGCACAGCTTGGGTAAGGGCTGCAAGATGCGTGCAGATCTCCTTCATCGGGGAGTTCTCTCCTGCAGGCTCAGTCATGGCTGTTTCGTACTGTTAGGTACCTGGTAGTAGAGCCTGACTTGTAGGAAGAGACCTCTCATACAACGCTGGTTCAGGAGCCACTGGAGTGGGAACAGTGGTCTTGTGAGCACAGTGGGGTAGGAGTGCCTGGTGAGGTAGAAGTCTCTGGTGCTGGTGCAAAGTAGAGATCCTTCCAGGGATGGCTGGACTGCAGGTGAAGGCGGTCAGCGGAGGACAGCAGACTGAAGCGCTGGAAGATACAGATGCAGTGGTCACTGGAGCTGAAGGTGCAGCAGCACACGGAGCTAGCGGCAGGCACAAGCAGGGTCAGACAGTCCGGGTCGGCAGGCAATCAAGGCAGGTGGTAACGGCAGGCAAAAGGCAGAGTTGGTAAGCAGGCAGAGGTCGGCAACGGGTACTGGCAGAGATAGCAGCAGGGTCAGGCAAGCCGGGTCGGATTGGAGAGAGAGGGATGGTCAGACAAGCCGGGTCGGTATGGCAGACAGATCAATCAGGTGCAGGTAACAGTTCACAGAAGCTGAAGACAAAACAGCAGCGCGCCAGTGCAGCTTGAAGACCTTTATGCGTTCATTGTTGCCAAACAACGTTAACGCGCACGCTCACGCACCTGCCGCACGCACGCACACACTCGTCGCGCACCCGCGTGTGCCTGAGGGACGCGCTGACACACAGCAATAGCTGGACATTGCTGCATAGTTTGAACAGGGGAGTGCAGGAGCATGCGTGCACGCATATGCCCCCGTCTGGTACTGACAGATCCCTGACAGCCGAGTTCTGCTTAAAAAAAAAAAATCAAAGTCAGCAGCTACAAATACTGCAGCTGCAGACTTTTAATAATCGGACACTCACCTGTCCCAGGGTCCAGCAATGCGGGGGAACGAAGCTCTGCTCGTCTCCCCCTCCTCTCTGTGGCGTCGGCATTGTCACTGTGGGCACCCAGCTGTGGCTTCACAGCCGGGCACGCACTGCGCATGGGCGAGCCGCGCTGCGCACTGTGACTGGCTGGCCAATCATCTGGGACCTGTGTTGTGTCCCAGATGATTGCCAAGAGGGAGGGGGGAGAGGGGATCTCCCTTCCGGTGCGCCGGGAGGAAGTGGGAGCTGGGACCCTCTGAAAAAAAAGGTTCCCGCTCCCTCCCCAAAAAAATGACATGCCAAATGTGGCATGTCAGCAGGTCACCTCCCTTAAAGCAGAAGTTCCATTCTTGGGTGGAACTCCGCTTTAAATTGCATTAAAAGTGACTATTTGGCTGCTACAGACACAGGCCTCTTCTGATTGCAAGATAGTGCAAGCCACTTCTGCTACCAGCACACAGAATGTGTTTGCCCTACTAGCTTTAAAACCCAAGGCACTTAGCAAACTCTTATTACCAAAGGTACTTGATGGAGTTTACTTGGAAAATGTGCAAAATGTAGACGGAGAGGGTAGCTGGTGGACCTATCCGCCCCCTCTCAGTCTGACTGCTTCCTTCTACAATTCCTTCCCTAACTGTCCACGTCCCCCCCCCCCCCCCCCCGAGTCTCTTCTCTTTTCTTTCTCCTCTAGATATGTCTCTTGTACGTGAGACTAGCTCCCCCTTTCTATTTTTTTCTTTTTTTTTCTCTTACCATTCTCTGCTGGACCAATATGGCAATTTAGCCAAAGTAGAGAGAGGAATGAAACTACTAATAAGGAGCATAGATTTTATCGAGTCTAGCGAAACGACGGACTTTGGAGTAGTTAATATGTACAAATATGGTAGTTAGTCTTGGTAGACCTCCAAATAATTATTACTGCAAAGGAGAATAGGATAAATTACACTGCCTAGTACGGTAATTATTATACATGCTCTGTTCTCTTTGAAAGATGCTACTATTTGTATTTCATTGTTTGAACACGTGGTTCTTGAATGATATTCCTACACGCTGTTTGTACATGTATACTAACTATGTATGCTATTGGAAACGTTCAATAAAAATTTTTTTTGGCAAAAAAAAAACCCAAGGCACTGTTTTGGGGTAAAGGCTACCTGTGAATCCCACCCCTTCATGCTCTCCTCACTTCCCTATTGACTTCAAAATATAATGAACACTCTCACTACCCAACACGGAGACCAGAATGATATTTTTGACTATGAGAGTTCTGGTTTCTCTTTTTCATTTAAAGTGACATTAAACTCAGTTTTTTTGTGCATCAATTGTTCTAAAATATCAAGTATACCATAGCTCTGTTTTCTTTTAAAGTGTCTTACCATTGTTTTCAAGTTTCATTTTTTTTGTCCTGTGCACACTCCATATCCACTGATGCACCTTGTTGCCAACATCCTATTTTCCATAACTATAAAAAGATACAGAGCCCCCCAAGAAGAGTACACAGGGGACTTTTAGGGCGACTATGTAGAGAGATTAGAGAGTATGAGGATATATATAGAAATAACAAAATGTATTGAGATGGTATTAAAAAATAGTAGGTGCATACATCACCATATAGAACATAAAAATAGAGATAAAACAATACAGTTGATATAATTGGAATTGTTGGTCTCCTTTTGTTTCACCCGACCCGTTTCAGGATCTCAATATTAATCCCTTCATCATGGGTATTTCTTTCAGGAGAGATCAAGACAAATGACAATCTATAATAGAGCATAATAAAAGTTTGAGTATAGAAAACAATGGACAAGCAATGAGCATCATAGGAGATGGAACGAGGATCACTGACAAGTCAACTGGATACTGTATTTCAACACTGCCAATATTTAAATGTGTATATAGAGGTATGATCTACGCAGATATAAAGAACTCATACGTAAGGGTGGATGATGAGGTAATGACCCCACTGTGGTACCACGAACAACCAGATATGGAGCTTTTTGGGTATGGTGTCCGAATCTGTGGAAATCCCAGAGAGCGTGTCAGAGCTTGAAAGAGTCAGAGGTGACGATGAGCTTACTAGTGGCCCAGGGTGGCTATAGCAGGACAGACACGGTGCATTGGGATACCTAAGTATTCTGAAATGATATATGTGCACACATGTATAAAAATGTTTGTTTAAATACAGACATTTTCATAAAATTTTCAATTAGACAATCTTTAAAAGTTTTTCACAGTTACATATAAGGCATGGTGGATGAGACAAGTATTGCACAGAAGATCTTTTTTTTTTTTAGTTTTGTGATTTGTGGCACAAGATGAACACTTTTTGAAATCTATGTGGACATTATTATATTTATATATATTTTGTGAAATATATGTTTATGTTATTTTATTTTATATATCATTTGATAAGAACACTTAAGGGATTAGTAATTGGAATTATAGTTTTTTTGTAATAGGTCCATTATTATACACTAAGGATTATTTTGTTTTGCACAACATTGTACAGTATTTACTGCACAAATAGGAGAAGCACCTTACGTCAATATTTACAATTTTTTTGAGTGAGATTTTCACTTAAAGGGGCAGTTGCTGTATGGTTTGCGGAGATTCAGAGGTTAGCACCATTTGTACTTGAAAAATATTTGCAGAATGTTCAGTTGATCTAGAGATATTTATTGAGAAACTTGACATTTCCTAAAAAAAATTAGTGTTGTCCTATTCCCTCATGCCTTCCAAGTCTCCTTTTTTGGTTACAAAGACAACCCGTCATTAATAGAAAGACCTGGCAGTCAACAGGGCCAAACTTTACTGTTAATGTTCAATTCCGGGCAACTAAAAAATTATCCCTTGCAATGGGGCTGTGCCTGGAAAACAGGAGTTAATAGTTCATTATGTCTAGGGAAGAAAATAAACGGTTTTAGGCCTCATGCAGACAGGGCATTGCCCAACTCGCCTTAAAAGTTTAAACGCGTGTAAACACTTTTAGGCATGTTTAGGTGTATCAAGCGCTTGGCTGTTCATTTTATTGGCCAGAATAATAATTTATTCTGCCCATTGAAATGAATTAATGCTCAAGCACTAAACGTGCTTAGTGTTAAAACGCATATATGTACTTACACGCATCTAGCATTTTCTCTGCCAAAACGCTACAGCTCCTGGACGCACTAGCAGTGTTTTTTTCTGCCTCTAAATGCCTCTCCCTCTAACATGGAAGGGTGTTTAAAGGCAAAAAAAACCATCAAACATCCCTAAAAGCAGTGTTTTTAAAGCTTAAATCTTGATTACATGATCCTCCACTCCACTGGCAGATGCCACTGCCCCAAGCTTCAGCAGTGGACTGTTCCTCAGTGTCAATGCAATGCTATGGACCCGGCTTTGGTCTTGATGATGCAAACAACAAAAAAGAGGATAGCCGTGGATTGTGTGTAGACATATAGAGAAAACAACAACAGGCATAAAATCAAGAAATTTATTACAACAATGATTCAAAATTACACAAGTAGAAAATATCGCACAACATAAAATATGTCTATCTTGGTTCATATTGGATGAATAGAGATTCAAGAGACTCTACATGTGATCTCAACACGTTTTGAACATTCTTCTTCAGATAGTACATTAGAGCTGCACGATTAATCGTTAAGAATCGAGATTGCAATCTTTCCCCCCTCGAGATCTTGACAAAGCTTTTTCACAATTCTTTCTTTCTATGCAGAGAATTCTCTGCCGAAGCCGATAGCTGTTAAATTTTTTTTTGGATGGGCCTATTGGATCCTCTAAAAGATGAACTGGCACGGGTGGGAATACCCCAATCCTTGGATACCCTTATCAACCTATCGATACAGATCGACCGACGCCTAAGAGAACGTCGATCTGAGAGGCCCACAGGACAATATCGTCAAACTTGGATGCTGCCCAAAGTTCCCAGCTTCCCCAGCCAGGCTCCTCCAGCTCCAGTAGCATTTGGGCTTGTTTCGTCCCTCTCTCACCACGGAAGAACGACAGCGCCGGTGACTAAACAACCTGTGAATGTATTGTGGAGAACCTGGGCATTACGTGAGATCCTGTCCAGCAAAGATGCGTAAGTGCCTGTCAATCTCTTCTATGCATGTTCCTGCTTTACCCAACCAATCTTCTCATCTTGCTCTCCCCATCCTGTTACAGCTTCCAGGAAGGAGTATCCAGGTATCCGTCATAATTGACTCCGGAGCCTGCAGCTGCTTCATAGACTTAACGTTTGCCACAAAGCACCTCATTCCGCTTCAGCCAAAGACACGAGAACTATCAGTACATCTAGCCAATGGGTCCACCATTAAGTCAGGTCTGGTCACACAGGAGACTGTCCCATTCCTGGCTATTATCGCTTCCCATCACCAAGAATTACTACGCCTGGATGCCATTTCATCACCTTTATTCCCATTAACCTACAGTGGGGATGGAAAGTATTCAGACCCCCTTACATTTTTCACTCTTTGTTATATTGCAGCCATTTGCTAAAATCATTTAAGTTCATTTTTTCCTCATTAATGTACACACAGCACCCCATATTGACAGAAAAACACAGAATTGTTGACATTTGTGCAGATTTATTAAAATTAAAAAAAGAAAAACTGAAATATCACATGGTCCTAAGTATTCAGACCCTTTGCTGTGACACTCATATATTTAACTCAGGTGCTGTCCATTTCTTCTGATCATCCTTGAGATGGTTCTACACCTTCATTTGAGCTGTGTTTGATTATACTGATTGGACTTGATTAGGAAAGCCGCACACCTGTCTATATAAGACCTTACAGCTCACAGTGCATGTCAGAGCAAATGAGAATCATGAGGTCAAAGGAATTTTAAGGGGGTCTGAATACTTTCTGTCCCCACTGTAGGTATGCACTGGCTGCAGGCCCACAATCCCCACATCAAATGTATATAGCAAATATCGCAGCGCTGTAGATTAAAAGTGAGTAACAATACCAGCGTTGACTGGGACTAATTGATTAGAACCCAAATTAAATAACTAACACAATTCTTGAAACCTAAATCAATAAGTGTTTCCTGAACAGTCCTAACACAGTGAAAAAAGTCCAAATAAACGTAGTGAGAAGACATAAAGCTCGGACACCAGTCTTTAAAGTGGGAAATGTAAAATAGAACAAATTCCTCCACCGCACCAATGTGGTAGCTGAAAATAAAATGCGCATCAAATGTGCCACCTGAGAAATCAAATTTCCCTCAACTTATTGCCAGCAACACTGTCTACAAGAAGCCACAGGCAACCCCTCACCCATATTCTGTCTGGACACTGACTCTGAGTTACGTCAATCAATCCCAGTGGCGTACCATGATTTTCTAGATGTTTTCAGTAAGAAGGGTGCGGAGACCATTCCTCCCCACAGACCCTATGATTGTCCAATTGAGCTTCTACCAGGGGTCGAGGTCCCCATCGGGGGACTCTTCCCTTTGACTGAACTTGAACTAGGCACGCTGAAAGAATATATCGATGACAATCTGAAAAAGGTGTTTTTTCACCCATCCACCTCTCCGGCAGGAGCAGGCATTTTCTTTGTTGAAAACAAGGACCACTCTCTACGCCCCTGTGTGGATTACCGAGAATTAAACAAAATTACTATTGAAAATTGCTACCCACTACCCCTTGTGCCCGAACTGTTTCAAAAGCTGGAAGCTGTGGTCATCTTCACTAAACTGGACCTCCGTGGAGCATACAACTTAATTTGCATCTGAGAAGGAGATGCGTGGAACCAATTCGGCCACTTCGAGTACCTGGTCATGCCTTTTGGTTTATGCAACACTCGGGCCACTTTACAGCACTTTGTCAAAGACATCTTTCGAGATTATCTAGACCTATACGTCATTGTATACCTGGATGACATCCTGATTTTCTCCTCCTCAAGGATGGACCACCACAGGCATGTCAGAAATGTGTTACCCGACTCCGGCAGCATGGCCTCTATGCCAAACTGGAAAAATGTGAATTTGAACTACAGAGCATTCAGTTTTTGGGATTGATCATCTCAATTTAAGGCATTAAGATGGACCCCTAGAAAGTCACCGCCATCTTAGACTGGCCAGCACCTGCAGACAAGAAAGGGGTCCAACGTTTCATTAGGTTTGCCAACTTCTATTGGAAATTTATTAGGGGGTTTTCAGCCATTATCACTCCCATTACAGAACTAACCAGGCAGGGAATATGATTTCTCTGGTCCTTCAAAGCTCAGACTGCCTTTGAAGCTCTTAAGAAGTAGTTCACTTCAGCATCCATTTTGAAGCACCCTGACCCTGCCCTACCGTTTGTTCTTGAAGTTGATGCTTCTGAGCAGTTGCAGCAGTGCTTTCTCAACGACAAGGGTCCAAGGCCCTACTCTATCCAGTTGCATTCTTTTCCAGAAAACTATCATCAGCAGAAAGGAACAATGATGTAGGAGATTGTGAGCTCCTGGCTATCAAGGCTGCATTATAAGAATGGCGATACTTACTGGAAGGTGCAACACACCCAATTCTGGTCTATACGGACCATAAAAATTTAGAATATCTGAGGACGGCGAAGAGATTAAAGCCACGGAAGGCAAAGTGGGCACTATTTTTCTCTAGATTTTCATTCCACATAACTTACAACCTGGGGTGGAAGAATACAAAGCCTGACGCATTATCCCGCATGTTCAATGACTCTGAAAAGATCACACCTCCAGACACTATCCTGCCCTCAGGAAACTTCCTTGTGGTACAGGAAAACCTATTAAAATGATACAGAACTAGTGCGCACAACCAGAATCTCACAAAATCAAGGGTACTAGAGCAAAGATTAGAGAAGCTGCCAACATAAGAGGTGGCCTCACCCACCCTAATAGATAATGTATTAAAGGTAAAAATTATGTGGCGCTAATCAAAATTTACCACTTGATATAAATCTCAAACTAAAGAAATCTCAATGCTTCCTTACTGCTCAATACTCAAAAAACTCTCTTGATGGACAATACTTACTTCTCCCATTAGGGGGCAACCAAATCAACAAAACTATTAAATACTGGTAAATAAACCAAAATAAAATAGAATAAAATATATATATATCATCCAATAACTCAAGTGTTCCTCAATCAGACTGTGTAAAACTGTGACCAACGGTGCTTTTAAACACCGACACAATAGATGAAAATAAACAGTTCCTCAAAGTGTGTCATACATTGTGCATAATTTTCTCCAGCTTAATAAATAAAAATAATTTCCTACACAAAATAAATAATGCTGATGGATAGATGATATCAAAGCAACTGTGATGCAATAATAAATATAAAAGTGCAACTCTATATCACATATATATATATACAAAGTGATCAAGTGCAAAAAAGTGACATTAGTGCAGAGCCGTGCATATATACAGATCTGACTCTGAAATAGACTCCCAAAATCCAACTTCTCTATCCTCCTAAAATTATAGTATAATGAAGATACAAAAAAGAAAAAAACTGTGACAGTAAACTGTGATCAAGTCCAAAACTAATGCTTCATGCAATGTGATTCATAATGTCCATACAGATGGTTAATATTAACATGCCAGTAGCGTGACTTTGTGCTGGATTCATTCACTTGAAAAGTAGGTGCAGCACACAGGTGTTTCCCCCAGCCTCTCACCTCTATCAGCGGCCCCCAATGGGCCAAGTCAGGCAGATAGTTAATATTCCTCTGTCAGGGATGATGCTCCAACAGCCGTCCCCCTCTTCCAAAGGGTATGCGTGGGTCAGACTCTCTATCTAGTCACCAGCGCTCCCACCGACCCCAGAATAACAATGAAGAAGGAGATGCTTCCATAGTGAAGTAATTCCAATACAAGTTTATTGATAAAAAGTAGTAACTTACATTAAAAACTGAAACTGTTAACGAAATTGCAGCAGAAACAATCAGGCTTCCGGGTACGGCCGTCCCCTTTGATAAAGTCACGTGGTGTGACGCAACGCGTAAGGGTAGGAGGAGCCAGGTGCCGACGCTTCCCGGGGACGGCCGTACCCGGAAGCCTGATTGTTTCTGCTGCAATTTCGTTAACAGTTTCAGTTTTTAATGTAAGTTACTACTTTTTATCAATAAACTTGTATTGGAATTACTTCACTATGGAAGCATCTCCTTCTTCATTGTTATTCTGGGGTCGGTGGGAGCGCTGGTGACTAGATAGAGAGTCTGACCCACGCATACCCTTTGGAAGAGGGGGACGGCTGTTGGAGCATCATCCCTGACAGAGGAATATTAACTATCTGCCTGACTTGGCCCATTGGGGGCCGCTGATAGAGGTGAGAGGCTGGGGGAAACACCTGTGTGCTGCACCTACTTTTCAAGTGAATGAATCCAGCACAAAGTCACGCTACTGGCATGTTAATATTAACCATCTGTATGGACATTATGAATCACATTGCATGAAGCATTAGTTTTGGACTTGATCACAGTTTACTGTCACAGTTTTTTTCTTTTTTGTATCTTCATTATACTATAATTTTAGGAGGATAGAGAAGTTGGATTTTGGGAGTCTATTTCAGAGTCAGATCTGTATATATGCACGGCTCTGCACTAATGTCACTTTTTTGCACTTGATCACTTTGTATATATATATATGTGATATAGAGTTGCACTTTTATATTTATTATTGCATCACAGTTGCTTTGATATCATCTATCCATCAGCATTATTTATTTTGTGTAGGAAATTATTTTTATTTATTAAGCTGGAGAAAATTATGCACAATGTATGACACACTTTGAGGAACTGTTTATTTTCATCTATTGTGTCGGTGTTTAAAAGCACCGTTGGTCACAGTTTTACACAGTCTGATTGAGGAACACTTGAGTTATTGGATGATATATATATATTTTATTCTATTTTATTTTGGTTTATTTACCAGTATTTAATAGTTTTGTTGATTTGGTTGCCCCCTAATGGGAGAAGTAAGTATTGTCCATCAAGAGAGTTTTTTGAGTATTGAGCAGTAAGGAAGCATTGAGATTTCTTTAGTTTGAGATTTATATCAAGTGGTAAATTTTGATTAGCGCCACATAATTTTTACCTTTAATACATTAGGAAAACCTATTATCACGGATCAAACAGGCCTCCTCTGAAACTGCCTCATCCCCTGAAACCAGATTAGAGGCACAGGATGGCCTACTATGGCACAAAGGTAAAATCTTTGTACCTAGAAACTTAAGGATTGTGGTATTGGAGCTCTGCCACGATCACAAGCTTGCTGGACACTTTGGTGCCCTGAAGACGGCTGAATTTGTGCAACGCACGTTCTGATGGCCCCAGGTAGTAGGCGACTTTAAAAAGTAAGTGGAATCCTGCACCATCTGTACCTGAAGTAAGAATAATAAGGTCAAGGCTTGGGGTTTGTTGAAGCCGTTGCCCGTTCCAAAGAGACCCTGGAGAATGATCTCAGTGGACTTCATCGTGGAACTCCCCCCGACAGAGGGCTTTACTACCATCTTCGTGGTGATAGATAGACTGTCAAAAATGTCCCATTTTCTGCTAATGAAAGGAACACCCTTGGCTGTGGAAACAGTACAAATCTTCATTAAAAAAAAATAGTAAGGCTCCATGGAGTTTCAGCCAACACTGTGTCCGACTGGGGAGTACAGTTCACTCCCAGGTTCTGGAAAGCCTTGTGCGGATCTCTAGCGATTGAACTGGCCTTCTCCTCTGCATACCATCCCCAGACGAACGGGCAAACGGAGAGAACTAACCAGACCCTGGAACAGTACCTGCACTGCTTCTCATCCTTCTCGCAGGATGACTGGGTCTCTTTGCTTCCTATAGCCGAGTTCGCCCATAGCAACTCTTCTCATTCTGCAATCAAACAAACTGCATTCTTCGCCAATTATGACTTCCACCCATCCTTTCTGCCCAGCACCATACCGGAATGCTCAATTCAGTCTCTGAAACAATGGACTTCTTCTGTAGAAACAACAAACTGTTACAAGAGACCATGACCAAGACGCACAAATACAATAAAAATATCTTCGATAAAAAGAAACAAGGAGAACTAACCCTGGAACCTGGCAACTAGGTATGGCTATCCACAGTGAATCTGAAGCTGGCTTGCCCCTCAAGAAAATTGGGCCCTAAATTCGTGGGACCCTTTCCTGTAATAAGGAGAATCAATGATGTAGCCTACGAGCTGAAATTACTTGACTTGTTTAAAGTCCACCCTGTCTTCCATGTGACCCTGTTAAAACCTGCTATCCCGGATCCTTTCCCTGAACGAAGTACTGGTCCACCGGAGCCTGTAATGATCGATGGAGTGGAAGAATTTGAGATAGACACAATTCTGGACTGCAGAAAAAGGTATAATCAGATTCAATATTTGATTAAATGGAAGGGTAATGGGCCAGAAGAGAACTCTTGGGAGCCTGACAGCAATATTCATGCCAAGAAATTGATGTCATCTTTTAAGAAATCCCATGCTGTGAAGTTAGACCAGTTGAGCATCCAAAGGCTGCCCTTAAGAATGGGGCAATGTCAGGAAGTGCCCTGTGGAAAACACAATGCCGCTGGCCGAGCTGGTGCACGTCTGTGTGCGCCAGTGTGCGATTTTCAGCGCCAGACGGCCTATTTAAACAGGATGTGCAGACAGGACCAGTGCTGTCTGATCTGCAGCTTCCTGTGACCCCTGCTCCTTGTTGATCTGCTCCTGTGATCTGCTTCCTGAACTACCCGGCCTGCCTTTGGACTCTCCTTGCTTTCTGCCTGCACTTGACCCTGGCTCATCTCTGACCCTGATTCTGTCTGCTCCTTTAAGTACCGTGCTGCCCGCCAGTTACTAACCCGGCCTGTGACCCAACCTGTTTGCCTTCTGCACCTGCTCCAGCATCACCTGTCTGTGTGGAGATCCAGTCTGCCTGCACCTGCTTCTAATCCACACCCCTCTGGGCTGATCCACTGTCTGCCAGCCTCTGCATCTGGGGGTGTGTGTGTGTCCGGATATCGGGGTGATCCAGTTTCCAGCCTGTCTGGTGTTCTGATCCTCCTCCTTGTTGGTCCTCATCCCTGCAGCATCATAAACCTCAGAGCGGCCAATCTGACATCTGACCCGCCAGGCACTCATACCATTCTGCACTCCCGAGCCACCTAACTGTTCTATCAGGGGTCGGGAGTCAGATACGTAAGGGAAGCCTTCCTCCACACTATCGGGCTCATCCCTCAGGTACGTAGGAACGTGACAGTGATTCTCATTTTGGCCAGTATCGTGCACCTCTAGTGTACATATGAATAGAATCAAAAGGAGTACAATCCCCAACACTTGATCTTAAGGATACATCAGTTAGTAAGATGCAGAAATCATCATCCAAAGGGAAAAACCTCTATCCCATAGGGGAAAAAATCCTAAAGGAGGAGCAGGGTAGATTATAATTCATCAGATCAAGTGGTTCCCAACAGAGTAATCACATTCCATCGATCGCTTGATAGTGTGTGTCAGATACTGTATTACAGCCAATCAGTAGTCCACAATGAATCTTTGGACAGCAAATGTGGGTATCATAAGATGCGAACCCCGAGAGCCCCTCCACACACAAGGGGAACCCACAGGTCTTCCATATATCACAACATTTTTAGTAAGATTAATAATCACATCATAAAGGCATAGCAACCGTAGTCTCAGGTTTGTGATACAGCTGAACCTGAGACCATGGTTGCTATGCCTTTATGATTTGATTATTAATCTTGCTAAACAAGTTGTGATATATGGGAGGCCTGTTGTTCCCCTTGTGTGTGGAGGGGCTCTCGGGGTTTGCATTTTTTGATACCCATATTTGCTGTCCAAAGACCCGTTGTGAGCTACTGATCTACTGTATTGCAGGATCTGACACACACAACCAAATGATTGATGCTATGCTATGTGATTACTCTGTTGGAGACCACTTGATTTGATGAATTATAATCTACCCTGGTCCTCCTTGTAGATTTTTTAATCCAAAACTTGTACAGATCTTCAGAGATGATCATCAGATGATCAGGTAAAAAAAAAAAAAAATCATAGTATATCAAGCTCCAGCAATTACATGTACTCAGAACCGACACTAAAGACGCACTGAAAAGAAGGTGGGACTATCTATACAGAGCATCTCCTAGCTATGGTGGGAGAAAGGGACAAAACAAGAATGCATGTGTAACATGGTATGACCAAAACTGTATTTTTATCAGAATGGATTCCCCAAATGACTGTTATTGTTCCTTTAAAGCGGTAGTAAACCTCTGTTTATTTATTTTTGAAACCTGCATGGTAAAGTTATAATGTGTTAGTATGCATTGCATATTAGCACATTATGTGAAACTTACCTTAAAAAGAAGCCCACCAGCGGTGCACTGTCATTGCTGACAGGGCTTCCATCTTCACCTGGTTTTCCTTCTAAGTTGGCAGGCTCCAGTCTTTTGATTGGACAAGCCTTGTGGCATCATGCGCGTGGAAGCCGCTGTTCATGGCACAGGGCTCTGAAAGAACGGCACGGGTATGCTGTTCCTTCAGAGTGCATGCACCGGTGACGTCACCGGCGGCTTCACAAGTAAATATCTCCTAAACTGTGCACGTTTAGGAGATATTTACTGTACCTATAGGTAAGCCTTCCTATAGGCTTACCTATAGGTAAAAACCATCCATGGGAGTTTACTTCCAATTCAAGGTCAGCACCAGAAGTATCTGCTCAGTATAAAAAAAAAACATAATTTTAACTAAAATTCTTGTGGATGTTCATGCAAAGATCTGAATTAAATAAGAAGCGGTTCAAGCACTCATGTTTAAAGGCTAGTCTTGGGTCACATGCCTGTGATCCACTTAGAAATACAGCATTCTTGATAAGGTAGTTTCCCATAGACGACTACACTTTGATGATATAGTAATCATGAACTCAGTTAGGAACTTTAATGGATTCATTTTCAATTAAAATAAAAACTGTGGTGTGACATAGACCTAAACTGTTTACAAGTTTTATGTTGTGCTTTTGAACTCTGAGCAATGGGGTGCAAAAAGGTGATTTGACTACGCAATCAGAATTTATTTTCTTTTGATCAAATCATTTTCAGGGAGCCTTTTAGCACACATCTGTCCTTGAGAAAAGTAATCTTGGGGATATACATGTATTAGTTCTGAAAATGATAATTATATAGCTGGCCCTATCATTAAAATGTCAGACTCACAGAACTGGAATGAAAATGAAGCAAATACAAATCATAAATTCTTTTAGTTGTTACAGCTTAGAAACCAATACATCAACATGGTACATAGAGGCTGGCATTTATAGAAAGAAATGTCAGCAATAGCAGCATACATATTTTTCTCAGGATGAATGCGCATTAGTAGCATGTGGTTACCCCCTCGCTGTATGTTCATTGAAGTCAGTCAGGCAGTGTTCAGCCTGTTGGCAGTGCCTAAAGCCAAGAAAACAGCCCATGTTCAACTCCCCTATAATCCTAATCATGAAAAGAACCAAGTACAAACTCTACCTTAGCTAACCTCTTATACACCCACTCTCAAAATTTAAAGTACACTTTAAAATATTATTTGTGCTACAACTTTATTATGTATTGCATGAAATGAACACAGTTAAAATCTAGTAAGTATCTCTGTTTTTAATAGTAGTCTCAAAAAGTCAAACCTACATTTACTACAGCCCCTATTTTACGACAAAACATTTACAAGGTAGTTTAAACATGTTTCACGTGTCACTTTGTAGATTGATTGCACAGCTATGAAATTAGGTGTTAAACACATTAGCATCTGTTGAATTCCACAGTAGGCTTATTAAATCGGCATCTCATAGGTTTCTGTGCCAGTGTCTAGCCCCAGAATGACCTAACACCAACAGCAGACCTCCATTCATGACATGCATTAGGTCTGGAAAGATGCCAGCTTTCAAGGGAACTGTTGTTTAAATAACGACAGCTTACCTGTTATGGTTCCAGATTGGAACTGGAATGGTTTGCATCTGGTTTTGAGAGAGGCTTTTACAAATTGTTAACAAAAGCACATATAATAGACATTACATTGGCTGATCCAATTTTAACCCCCCTCCCTTCTATCATCACATAGACAAGTTTACACGTGGCTAATGCAGTGTTGCTCTGTCAGGTTCTAATTTTACATTGCAAGGGAGGGTAAAGTACTTGGTGAAGGTCACCAAGTAAAGATACTGTTCCAGAGTTTTAAAAGGAAATGCAGACTACATGACTGTAATGAAACATACAGTTTATAGTTTAGATTTTTGTTCTGGAAAAAAAAACAAAACAAGTCTGAGGTAAACATAGTCTTTTGTATGGAAGACTATTCACAGGCTGTCTGACAAACATGTGGAAATACTCAGCATAAGCCAGTGCTCACAGACCTGTATAAAACAACTGTTTAAGCTGAAGCCATTTATTATCAATCAACTGTGTTTACTCCTTTTAACCACTTCAGCCCCGGAAGGATTTACCCCCTTCCTGACCAGAGCACTTTTTACAATTTGGCACTGTGTCGCTTTAACTGCCAATTGCGCGGTCATGCAATGCTGTACCCAAACGAAATTCCCACAAATAGAGCTTTCTTTTGATGGTATTTGATCACCTCTGCCGTTTTTATTTTTTGCGCTATAAACGGAAAAAGACCGAAAATGATAAAAAAATGATATTTTCTACTTTTTGTTATAAAAAATATCCAATAACCAAAACTAAATTTTAGTCATACATTTAGGCCAAAATGTATTCGGCCACATGTCTTTGGTAAAAAAAAATGTCAATAAGTGTATATTTATTGGTTTGCGCAAAAGTTATAGCGTCTACAAACTAGGGTACATTTTCTGGAATTTACACAGCTTTTAGTTTATGACTGCCTATGTCATTTCTTGAGGTGCTAAAATGGCAGGGCAGTACAAAACCCCCCCAAATGACCCCATTTTGGAAAGTAGATACCCCAAGGAAATTGCTGAGAGGCATGTTGATCCCATTGAATATTTTTTTTTTTGTCCCAAGTGATTGAATAATGACAAAAAAAAAAATTACAAAAAGTTGTCACTAAATGATATATTGCTCACACAGGCCATGGGCATATGTGGAATTGCACCCCAAAATACATTCAGCTGCTTCTCCTGAGTACGGGGATACCACATGTGTGGGACTTTTTGGGAGCCTAGCCGCATACTGGGCCCCGAAAACCAATCACTGCCTTCAGGATTTCTAAGGGCGTAAATTTTTGATTTCACTCCTCACTACCTATCACAGTTTTGAAGGCCATAAAATGCCCAGATGGCACAAACCCCCCCCCAAATTACCCCATTTTGGAAAGTAGACACCCCAAGCTATTTGCTGAGAGGCATGTTGAGTAAATGCCCTACAGATTAAAATGGTGGGTGTTTCATTTTTTTTTCACACAGTATTTGCGCAGCGATTTTTCAAACGCTTTTTTTTTTGGGAAAAAACACACTTTTTAAAATTTTAATGCACTAAAACACACTATATTGCCCAAATGTTTGATGAAATAAAAAAGATGATCTTAGGCCGAGTGCAAGGATACCAAACATGACATGCTTTAAAATTGCGCACAAACGTGCAGTGGCGACAAACTAAATACATTTTTAAAAGCCTTTAAAAGCCTTAATAGGTTACCACTTTAGATTTACAGAGGAAGTCTACTGCTAAAATTACTGCCCTCGATCTGACCTTCGCGGTGATACCTCACATGCATGGTGCAATTGCTGTTTACATTTGACGCCAGACCAACACTTGTGTTCGCCTTTGCGCGAGAACAGGGGGGGACAGAGGTGCTCTTTTTTTATTCTTTTTTTTTTTTACTTTTTTATCTTATTTGTAAACTGTTCCTTTCATTTTTATTTTTTTTTTAATCATTTTTATTGTTATCTCAGGGAATGTAAATATCCCCTATGGTAGCATTAGGTAGTGACAGGTACTCGTTTTTGAAAAAATTGCGGTCTATTAGACCCTAGATCTCTCCTCTGCCCTCAAAGCATCTGACCACACCAAGTTCGGTGTGATAAAATGCTTTCCCAATTTCCCAATGGCGCTGTTTACATCCGGCGAAATCTAAGTCATGAAATGCTCGTAGCTTCCGGTTTCTTAGGCCATAGAGATGTTTGGAGCCATTCTAGTCTCTGATCAGCTCTATGGTCAGCTGGCTGAATCACCGGCTGCATTTTCAGGTTCCCTGTTGGGACAGGAGAGCCAGAGAAAAACACGGAAGACGGTGGGGGGGGCATTCCCTCCCACTGCTTGTAAAAGCAGTCTAGAGGCTAATTAGCCACTAGGATTGCTTTTAAATGAAAGCCGACCGCTGGCTGAAAAGAATGATACCAAGATGATACCTAAACCTGCAGGCATCATTCTGGTATAACCACTCAAAGTTCAGCAGCATACCAGTATGTTGCTGGTCCTTGTTGGGCATATATTGTAAACTTTTTTTTCATGCAGCCTGTGGGCTGAACTAAAAAAAGATATTGATCGGTGGGTATGCCCACCATTAGAATACCCCCCTTCATCTACCCACTTCTAATGATGGGCATACATGCACCGTTTATATATGCCGAAGCATGGGGGCATCCTCCCGTAAAAGGCAGGAGCAAATCGCTCCTCTACCCACTGCTGCCCCCACGCTTCGGCATATATGCTGAAGTATGTAACTGTGATGGTGAAATCACCTCCGACAGCGCTGGAGTCACGGCTTTATGTATCGTGGGAGCAAACGCTGTTGCTGTCAAGATAAATAAATCCGCGCTGCAACTGAATGGCGTACCTGCTAAGCAAATGATGGTTAACAAAAAACAAAGTAACATTACAGTATAACAGTAATACTTACCATACCTGCAAAGCAAATACAAAAAAAAACATAGTAAAAAATAAAACATTTAACGCAACCTGTGCCTACCTAAAATATATATATGCTGAAGCATGGGGGCATCCTCCCGCAAAAGGCAGGAGCAAATCGCTCCTCCACCCACTGCTGCCCCCAAGCTTCGGCATATATGCTGAAGTATGTAACTGTGGTGGTGAAATCACCTCCGACAGCGCTGGAGTCACGGCTTTATGTATCGTGGGAGCAAACGCTGTTGCTGTCAAGATAAATAAATCCACGCTGCAACTGAATGGTGTACTTGCTAAGCAAATGATGGTTAACAAAAAACAAAGTAACATTACAGTATAACAGTAATACTTACCATACCTGCAAAGCAAATACAAAAAAAAACATAGTTAAAAATAAAACATTTAACGCAACCTGTGCCTAAAATATATATATGCCGAAGCATGGGGGCATCCTCCCGCAAAAGCCAGGAGCAAATCGCTCCTCCACCCACTGCTGCCCCCACGCTTCGGCATATATGCTGAAGTATGTAACTGTGGTGGTGAAATCACCTCCGACAGCGCTGGAGTCACGGCTTTATGTATCGTGGGAGCAAACGCTGTTGCTGTCAAGATAAATAAATCCGCGCTGCAGCTGAATGGCGTACCTGAAAACAAAAAAATGATTAAAACACAGTAAACTATAAAAAAAATTACATACCTGAAAAGCAAACATGATAAAACATAACAACAATAAAACATTGCAGAATAGAATACAGTAAAAAAGAGCAGAACAATAGAGAGAAAATAGAGAGAGAGAGAACAATAAAACAACTATTTTTGTTTTTTTTATTTTATATTTTTTTTGTGTTTTTTTTTTTTTACATTTTTTTTTATAACTGTAACTTTTAAAACTATAACGGTTCCAGGTTTGGGTCTCTCAAAATGTGATGGCATCTTGGGAGACCCTGTGAAAGTGTGTCCTAGTCTGTGCAATGCTATACCCTACGCTAAAACTCAACTAGTGTATGGTAGCGCTGAAAACATTCACCAATGCAAAGACCAGGATTGCCAGGACAGGAGGGACAATAATACCGGGTGTCACGCCTATATCCGCGCTTTCTGCAGATATGACATTTTCTTTGGGGGGCTCGTTGGGTAGGGGTACTCTGGAGGACATAAGGAAAATGCCTCCCATGCAGCCGGCTTACTGCATCTGGTTGGGGAAGGTGAGGTGGAGCACCGTCTGGATACAGAAGGGCTCTGATGATCTCTTCCTGGAATTTAAGGAAGCATCCAGTTCGTCCTGAAGCTCTGTATAGCACATGAGTGTTCAGCAAAGCCAATTGAAATAAGTATACAGACACTTTTTTGTACCAGCGTCTGGCCTTACGGGCAATTAGGTACGGCACCAACAACTGGTCATTGAGGTCCACCCCTCCCATATTTTGGTTATATTCGTGGACACAGAGGGGTTTCTCCACAACACCAGTCGGCGTAGTAATTTGGACTGTCGTGTCTGCATGAAGGGAGGTAAGAACGAAAACATTCTTATTGTCCCTCCACTTCATAGCGAGCAAATTATTACACTGCAAGCAGGCTCTCTCCCCCAGCCTAAGATGGGAATCTACAAGCTGCTGGGGAAAGCCCCGGCGATTAGGTCGCATGGTGCCACATGCTCCAATTTGATGATCAAAAAGGTGACTAAAAAGTGGCACGTTCGTGTAATAATTGTCCACATATAAATGGTACCCCTTTCCGAATAAGGGTGACACCAAGTCCCACACTATCTTGCCAGCGCTTCCTATGTAGTCAGGGCAGTTTGTTGGCTCTACGTGACTATCTTTGCCCTCGTAAACCATAAAATTACATGTATAGCCTGTGGCCCTGTCACAGAGCTTATACATCTTGACCCCGCATCTGGCACGCTTGCTGGGAAGATACTGTTTTAATGACAAGCGGCCAAAAAATTTATTCAGGGACTCATCAACGCAGACAACTTGATGGGGAGTAAACAAGTCTGCAAAACGCTGGTTGAAGTGGTTTACGAGGGGCCGAGTTTTGTAGAGCCGATTGTATTCAGGGTCTCCACAAGGACGACAGAGTTCATTGTCGTTGAAGTGCATGAACCGCAAAATCTGCTCGTATCGTGCCCTGGCCATGGAAGCAGAGAACACGGGCATATGGTAAATTGGGTCAGTGGACCAATATGACTGCAACTCACTCTTTTTATTTATGCCCATGTTGAGGGAAAGGCCCAGAAAGATCTTAAATTCAGACACCGTAATTGGTCCACAATCTCTGGCAAGGGAGGACTGGGGATTAGCGGCGATGTGTTGACTAGCGTATAAATTGCTTTGGTCCACAATAGATCTATAGAGATCTTCGGTGAAAAACAGTGAATAAAAATCCAGTAGCGTAAAATCAACTGTTTCCACCTGAATTCCGGGTTGGCCAGTGAATGGGGGAAGTACGGGTGCTGCAGAATTGGTGGGTACCCAATTCGGATTGGCGAATGCAGCAGGAAGGGCACTATGGGCACGACGGGCCTGTGTTCGTCTTCTTGGTGGCAGCGGGACTCTACTAGTGCTTGCCACCTCACCAGCTTGAACTGCACTTATGGGACTCGCCACGTCACCACGTGATACTGCAGTGCTGGATGTACGACCAGGGTGTACTAGGCCGCTGATGCTTGCCAGTTCACCAGAAGGAATAGCGGCGCTAGTACTTCTCTGCTCCATACAAGGCACCTGCGGTTCTTGCACTTCAAGGACAGAAGAAGAAGTTCGGGGTCTGGTACGCCTGACCTTGGCAGGGACCACAACTCCGTCGTCAGAGCTATCTGTCATGGAGCCGCTGTCCTCTACAGGATCGTATTCTGAGCCTGAATCTGACAGATGAGTGACTTCCTCTTCACTATCTGTCATGCTCAGAAACATGTAGGCCTCTTCACTAGTGTACCTTCGATTTGCCATTTTGGGCTCTAAATTTAGGGGTACACTAGTGAGACTCACAGGCAAAAAAGCTCCTGACTGTCAGCGACTGTATCAAAACACTACCAAAAAACTGTTAGCGATCGCAGGGATCAGGCCTGACTCTGCGAACGCTGCAGTTATGTGTGCTTAGTGTTTTGTAAGTGTC
Organism: Aquarana catesbeiana; assembly: GCF_042186555.1. Classification (NCBI taxonomy): domain Eukaryota; kingdom Metazoa; phylum Chordata; class Amphibia; order Anura; family Ranidae; genus Aquarana; species Aquarana catesbeiana. The sequence goes on along the minus strand of NC_133336.1, from coordinate 101,603,775 downwards.
AGTGATCGATCAATACTGCACTTGGGTGGGCTGGGCTGGGCTGGGCCGAGGGGCAAAACGCAGGTGCTAACAGTTATCTGGGCTGATCCCGCTTCCACTGCGTTTTTGAGGACCCTAAACTGCTGGGGATGCTAGTATAGATCTGATCGGATCAGATATTGATCCGTTCAGATACTATAGCACTAAGGGAGGTGTATGCTGCGTGCGTGGGTTTTAGCGGTACTGGCGCTAACCTGACGCTGCCTGGGGCGACGCAGACCTTATCTGACCCTAAAAACTTAACTTATATCACCGCCGGGCAATTAGGGGGTTAAACCTTTATAAGGTAATAAACGGCGGGTGCCCTAAAACTATAATAAACTATAGTAAACAAACTAACTAACCAGCGTAACCCGTAACAATTATATGGTGATCACTGGTGAAAGGGTTAACTAGGGGGTAATCAGGGGGTTAAAACCTTTAGTAGGTAGTTTATAGGGGTCCCTGTCGCTATAAAACACTGACGGCGAACCTATATACTTACCTCCCTAACTAGCGTCACCTGTGTCACTAATACAGCGATCAGAAAAACGATCGCTTAGTGACACTGGCGACGGGGGGGGTGATCACGGGGTTAAAACTTTATTAGGGGGGGTTAGGGGGGTACCCTAGACCTAAAGGGGGGTACCCCAGACCTAAAGGGGGCTAACCCTAACTGCCCTAACACTTATAACTGTCACAAACTGACACCAATGCAATAATCAGAAAAAAAAAAAAACTGCTTTTGGTGTCAGTGTGACAGGGGGTACAGGGGGGGTGATCAGTGGGTGACTGGGGGGTGATGGGGGGTGACAAGTGTGCCTGCGTGTTCTACTGTTAGTGTAGTGTTGGTGCAAACTTACTTGGATGACTTCTCTCCTCGGCGCCGGAACGAAAAGACCTGCTCGAGGAGAGTGACATCACTTCCTCCGCTTCTGTTTACATTACAGAAGCCGAGGAAGCCTGTCATTGGCCAGGAGCGATCGCGAGGGGAGAGCCACGAATGAGTGGCCTCCCCCTCACCTTTGATCGCCCCTGACCTGAATCCGACCGCCGCAGGCACCGGGGGGGGTCCGATGGGACCCCCCACCCGCGGGCAGGAAAGGACATACCTGTAAGTCCTTTTGCCTGCCCGTGCCATTCTGCCGACGTATATCGTTGTGCGGCAGTCGGCAACTGGTTAAATCATAATGACAACAGAAACTACCCAAATGACCCTGATCATAAGTTTACATACCCTGGTGATTTTGGCCTGATAACACGCACACAAGTTGACACAAAGGGGTTTGATTGGCTATTAAAGGTAACCATCCTCACTAGTGATCTGTTTGCTTTTAATTAGTGTGTGTGTATAAAAGGTTATGAGTTTCTGGACTCCTGACAGACCCTTGTATCTTTCATCCAGTGCTGCACTGACGTTTCTGGATTCTGAGTCATGGGGAAACCAAAAGAATTGTCAAAGGATCTGCGGGAAAAGATAGTTGAACTGTATAAAATAGGAAGGGGATATAAAAAATATCCAAGGAATTGAGAATGCCAATCAGCAGTGTTCAAACTCTAATCAAGAAGTGGAAAATGAGGGGTTCTGTTTAAACCAAACCACTGTCAGGTAGACCAACTAAAATTTCAGCCACAACTGCCAGGAAAATTGTTCTGGATGCAAAGAAAAACCCACAAAAAACTTCAGGTGAAACACAGGACTCTGAAAACATGAAATGTGGCTGTTTCAAGATGCACAATAAGAAGGCACTTGAAGAAAGATGGGCTGTATGGTCGAGTCGCCAGAAGAAAGCCATTACTACGCAAGTGCCACAAAGTATCCCGCTTACAAACGCCAAACGGCAAAGAAACATGTCTCAAACATTTCTGGCACAAAGTCATTTGGAGTGATGAGATCAAAATTTAGCTTTTTGTCCACAACCATAAACACTACATTTGGACAGGAGTCAACAAGGCCTACGATGAAAGGTACACCATTCCTACTGTGAAACACGGAGGAGGATCGCTGATGTTTTGGGGATTTGTGAGCTACAAAGGCACAGGAAATTTGGTCAAAATTGATGGCAAGATGAATGCAGTATGTTATCAAAAAATACTGGAGGAACATTTGCATTCATCAGCCAGGAAGCTGTGCATGGGATGTACTTGGACATTCCAACATGACAATGATCCAAAACACAAGGACAAGTCAACCTGTCATTGGCTACAGCAGAATAAAGTGAAGGTTCTGGAGTGGCCAGCTAAGTCTCCTGACCTCAATATCATTGAGGCTGGGGAGATCTCAAACGTGCAGTTCATACAAGACAACCCAAGAATTTACAGAAGCTGGAGGCTTTTTGACAAGAGGAATGGGCAGCTTTACCATCTGAAAAGATAAAGTGCCTTATCCACAATAACCACAAAAGACTTCAAGCTGTCATTAATGTTAAAGGGGGCAATACAGAACTGGGGTATGTAAACTTTCAGGGTAATTTGGGTAGTTTCTGTTGTCATTATGAGTTGATTGATAATAAATGGCTTCAGCCAAACACTAACCATGAGTGAAAGAAAAGTTTTTGTGTTATCATTCATATTCTCTGAAAAATGGCTAAGAAATCATAAATTCTGCCAGTGTATGTAAACTTATGAGCACAACTGTATATGCTGAGAAATTAAAAACATTAGTGTAAAGACATTCTATAGGCCCAGGTATGTGTGCCTGCAAATTTAAATGTGTATACTAGTACACTAAGAATCTCTATTCAGACTGAGTATAGCTTCCTAAAACTCTCAAGAGATGAGATCGCTGTACCTGGAATCCTGGGTCAACCAATTCACCATAGCAGTTTTGAGGTTGAAGTGGATGCATAGCTAGTTACCTGCAGAACAATATAGAAAGCTAGTGTGTAATTCAAATCCTTGGAAACCACCAACAACTAATATATTTGTTTTATGTGAAATGACCATTTAATATGTGCCGTAATACCAGTTTAGAAATCCCAAAGTTCAAAACTGAACTGACAGTCATAGGTTGAAAGTCAAAATAGAAGCTGTGGCTAAGGCAGTGATTTAAGTTTGAGTAGAACAGATCATGGGGGTTGCAAAAAAGGTTAGGAAAAGCCATGACCACAACCAGAAAGGAACAAACACCTCATTCCATAACTAAGGACCTCCTTTCTGAGTGTTGTTGAATTCTGTGATTGAATGCTGAATCCTCATTGGTTGTTAGTTCTAATATTTGATTTCTCGCTGCCTCTCTCAGTAGTCACTCAATTACCCCATATCTATTATTTGTACAAAAGGGGGACCATTTATAAAAATAGTAAACTCTCCTCGGTCATTGTTGTGAATTTTTCATATAGCACTCTCATCTTGTATTTTTAAATGTAGGCAAAAATTCCCTATATTTTTTGCCATGGAATTAGGTAGGGCTAAATCTTCTGTCATGTTTATATTGCTGTCTGGACCTATTGAGTAAATCTTTAATTAAGTTATAGACAGCAATCAAATTACAGAATTTCTAACCCTTCTCTACTCTGTTCAAAAATGAAATAAAATTAAAATTTCATTAGGTGGAACTGTTTGTCTTTTGAGGTAGTTGTGTTATGCACACACATGAAACCATGAGTACCACCATAGAATGACAATTAGTCTACAGAAAAGATTAGGCATAGAATAAAAAAAAATGTTTTATCTCTGTATACCAGTAACTGATCAATAGTAAACAAGGAATCCCTGAAGAAAACATGACCACATGTTAAATTAGAACTATAGGCTATATAATATATAATTTTTTGCCATCTGTGTCCCATTGCAGAGATTTCCCTTTACTTCCTGTCCAACAGGAAGTAAGAGGAAATCCCTGCAGATTAAGGGAATTCCTTGGGGACCCCCAAGTCACCAGAACTAGTGTCCCCATTGGAAGATTTTCCCTCTATTACTTTTCTGGGGGCAACCCACAATTTGGGATTTTCATTTACTTTCATTTTCAGTGATAATGGTGATTAGGACAAATAGAGAGGGTGAATATCCTTAACAGGAGAACACACAGCAAAAAAACATTGATGTTCAAATCCCTCTCTGAAACTAAAAAAAAAAAAAAAGTTTTTCCTTTAGTTATAATTTTAGTGTAAAGCAAGTCACATATGGAATCCTGGATTTTATTGTGTGCATTTTAGTTACATCTTTCACATATAGAGAATATACTTAAAGTGTATCTCCAACCCAAATTTATTTTTATTTTTTGTTTAGAATGAAGGATTACAACCACAAACCATGGTTTTTATTGCCACCTGAAACTCCATTGGGAAGATTTCCCTTCACATTCCCCCTCCAATTTTATATGCATTTTGGACAGGGCCAATGCTCTATAACCTGATGAACCCAGACATAGAACTTGAGATAAAAAATCGGAAAATTAGTTCAAATAAGAGAGAGAGAGTCAAATTGTAGTCAACAGTTTAGATACATGTTACAGTAATAAGTAAAAATATCCACCCTGTTTTAGAGGTTACAGGAGACCCCCTTCTTTAGGGCATGTGATAGTAGGCTGGGGGTGACTCGACAGAGGTCTAGCATTCTGGAATTGATTAGTATATTAAGTCTGGAATACACGGACCTGAATATCGGCCTAATGACCAACTTTTGTAGAACGAGCATGCTGGAAAATCAGCATCTGATCAGCATCGGCTTAGCGCTGGCAGCCAATGACTGTGAGCGCTGGCCGGTGTGGTCTGACAGGAGCAGTCTCCCTGTCAAAACACAATAGCTCAACAGGGAGATCACTGTACTAATGTTGCATAGTAAGTACAGCGAACTCCTCCCAAGCTCCTCAGTTTTTTTTTCTTTCAGCCCTCTGAAAAAAAAAAAATTAAAGTGTGTAACAGGCTTGGATTGCTTGGGTTGCTGGCATCTCAATGAATTGTAGACAATGGTATGCTTTTAGGTAAACACTGCTTTAATACTGCATGCTATATAGAGTCACTGATAGTACAGTATACTTTCCCTTAGAAGAAAGAAGATTAGGTCAATGTATACTAAACAGGTATGCCATATAATAAAGATACGATTAGTTTATGAATCTGGATGTAGCTTTAGGCAGTGGATGATTACTGAGATTATTACATGCAAGGTGGATGGCTATGACCTTGACATATTAGAATTTTGTCATAGACACAGATATAATGGTAGAAACATCATGTGTGAAGCCTTGAGTAGGAGTGTGGAACTCACAAGGGGGTTGGTGATAATAAATTCAGTTTGATATATAATGTATTATGTTTCCTGTTGCAAAGAGCACCTAGAGGGGCATAGCTGTAACAGATTCATAATATGACCTATCACAAGAAGATTAAGAAGTCTTGATATGTCTTTCTGTGATGTTCAAATGTGGTATTTTTGTTTTCAATATTGATAGTATTTTAGACTACACTATATGAGGATATATTTTTTACTGTATTTAAAAACTTAGTTATTTTATATTTTAGGTTTTGTTCATATGTGCAGGTAGGTGGCAGTAAAACCAGGCATTTGAGCCATGGTTTTACTGCCCCTTAACCACTCACCTGAACCTGGGCATGCAGTCACTCAGGCCTGTACACAATCTGCTGCCACTATACTGTGCTTTGCAGCCTTGCTAAAAAGAAAACAGCATGTGGCATTTGGCCAAACGTGACCAATGAAAGTCAGTGGGGCTGCAATGCAACCACCCTGCAAATGTATGCAATTCAAGTGATTGCAGCGTAGTGTGGCATTTACAGGATTAAATCAGGTTGCAAGGAGGCAACATAATGCCTCCTCACTGTCTGTCAAATACCCTCTGGATAGTGATCTAACACGTGTCACGTGTGAACGACCCCCTAAGAAGACTCTAAAGAATATTTACAAAACTTGTCTTTTTGCTTGTAGTTGTTATTAAAGTGATATTAACCACTTGCCGACCAGCTCATGCTGATATACGTCGGCAAAGTGGCACGGGTGCGCAAAATGACATACCCGTACACCACTTCGTCATCGGCGGCTAGCAGGCACACGCATGCTGCTGGTGGCGTGCATGCCGCGGGAGCGTGCCCGCGGGTCCCGCGGTCTCTATGTCCGCCGGTGGCCCGCGATCGTGGCACGGAGAGGCAGAACAGGGAGATGTAAACAAGGCATTTCCATGTTCTGCCTAGCAACATGACAGGGATCTACTGCTCCCAAAATAGTGTCAAAAGTGTGTGATCTGTCCGCCGCAATGTCGCAGTCACGATAAAAATTGCAGATCACCGCCATTACTAATAAAAAAAATTATAATAAAAATGCCATAAATCTAATCCCTATCTTGTAGGTGCAATAACTTTTGCGCAAACCAATCAATATACACTTTTTGCGATTTTTTTTTTTAACCAAAAATATGTAGAAGAATACATATTGGCCTAAACTGAGGAAGAAATTTCTTTCTTTATATATTTTTTGGGGATATTTATTATAGCAAAAAGTAAAAAATATTCCTTTTTTTAAAAAATTGTCGCTATTTTTTGTTTATAACGCAAAAAATAAAAACCGCAGAGGTGATCAAATACCACCATAAGAAAGCTCCATTTGTGGGAAAAAAAGGACGTCAGTTTTGTTTGGGTACAACGTCGCAGGACCGCGCAATTTTCAGTTAAAGAGATGCAGTGCCGTATCACAAAAAAGGGCTTGGTCAGGAAGGGAGTAAATCCTGTAGTGGTTAAAGTCTTATTTTTTTTCTATATAACAAACATGTTATACTTACCTGCTCTGTGCAGTGGTTTTGCCCAGACCAGCCCCAATCCTCCTCTTCTCGGGTCTCCCGCCGGCGCTTCTGGCCCCTCCCTCCTGCCATGTGCCCAAGTAGGCGCGTCCATTCACACACAGAGCCACGACTCGGCCCCGGCCCCTCCCTCTCCTGATTTGCTCACTGGCCCAATGGCTCCCGCCGCTGCCTCAGCCAATGAAGAGCGAGAGTCCCCAGAGAGCCAAGGCTCTCATGCACATCGCAGGATTCAGGTAGGGCTCAGGTAAGTATTGGGGGGGGGGGGGGGTGCTGCACACAGAAGGTTTTTTACCTTCATGCATTCTAGGTAAAAAAAACTGAGCCTTTAGAACCACTTTATTATGCCCTTATGTTTATTTTTTTAAAACAAGTTGGACACAGATTATATTTTTGCTGGCATTTTATGTAATAAATTACCTTGTGTGAAAAAATACACATATGTTATGCTACAACCAGGTAAGTCTAGATCAGTGATGGCGAACCTTTTTAAACCCGGGTGCCCAAACAGCGACACAAAACCAACTTATTTATTTCAAAGTGCCAACATGGAATTAAACCTACCAGCAGCTCTGTACAGAGGATGGAACTGATCATCCCTCTGAATGAGCCCTAAGGGACCGAAAATGTACAATTCTGCCCAGAAAAAACTTTTTGAGCTTTTTCAAAGGAGTGCGTTACGCTCAGAATGCAGGGATCAGGAATGTGTTACACTCAGAATGCAGGGATCAGAGATGCATAATGCTCAGTGCTCAGAATACAGGGATCAGAGATGGGTGCATTGTGACCAGAATACAGGGATCAGAGATGGGTGCATTGTGGTCAGAATACAGGGATCAGAGATGGGTGCATTGTGCTCAGAATACTGGGATCAGAGATGCCTTGTGCTCAGAATACAGGGTTCAGTAGCGTTGTTAGGTGGGTGCGGGAGGTGCGGGCCGCACCGGGTGACACCCGCCAGAGGGGTGACACCCGTAGGTAGCGGCACGCACCGCTTACACTGCCCTGATCTGCTCCTCCGTCCGGACTTGCGCTGTGTCCCTCAGCGCAGCGGACTGAAGCCGCCTCCCCCTCCTCTCTGTTTACATTTCCACAAGAGGAGGGGGAGCCCGAGGGACACACACGGCTGTGTGTATCATCCGCGCTGTTCTGAGGTCTGTAAACTTTATGTATGTGTGGGTGCAGGGGGTGTCTATGCTAATAGGGGCTCTGCACTGAGGGGGGGTGTCTATGCTAATGGGGGGCTCTGCACTGAGGGGGGGGTGTCTATGCTAATGGGGGCTCTGCACTGAGGGGGGGTGTCTATGCTAATGGGGGGGCTCTGCACTGAGGGGGGTGTCTATGCTAATGGGGGCTCTGCACTGAGGGGGATGTCTATACTAATGGGGGCTCTGCACTGAAGGGGGATTCTATACTAATGGGGGGCTCTGCACTGAGGGGGGGTGTCTATGCTAATGGGGGCTCTGCACTGAGGGGGATGTCTATACTAATGGGTGCTCTGCACTGAAGGGGGATTCTATACTAATGGGGGCTCTGCACTGAGGGGGGATTCTATACTAATGGGGGCTCTGCACTGAAGGGGGATTTTATACTAATGGGGGCTCTGCACTGAGGGGGGTGTCTATGCTAATGGGGGCTCTGCACTGAGGGGGATGTCTATACTAATGGGGGCTCTGCACTGAGGGGGGATGTCTATACTAATAAGGGGCTCTGCACTGAGGGGGGGTGTCTATGCTAATGGGGGCTCTGCACTGAGGGGGGGTGTCTATGCTAATGGGGGCTCTGCACTGAGGGGGGTGTCTATACTAATGGGGGCTCTGCACTGAGGGGGGGTGTCTATGCTAATGGGGGGCTCTGCACTGAGGGGGGGTGTCTATACTAATGGGGGGCTCTGCACTGAGGGGGGGTGTCTATACTAATGGGGGCTCTGCACTGAGGGGGGTGTCTATACTAATGGGGGCTCTGCACTGAGGGGGGTGTCTATACTAATGGGGGCTCTGCACTGAGGGGGGTGTCTATACTAATGGGGGTCTGCACTGAGGGTGTGTCTATACTAATGGGGGCTCTGTATTGAGGGGGGTGTCTATACTAATGGGGGCTCTGCATTGAGGGGGGTGTCTATACTAATGGGGGCTCTGCACTGAGGGGGGTGTCTATACTAATGGGGGCTCTGCACTGGGGGGATGTCTATACTAATGGGGGCTCTGCACTGAGGGGGGGTGTCTATACTAATGGGGGCTCTGCCCTGAGGGGGGTGTCTATACTAATGGGGGCTCTGCCCTGAGGGGGGATTCTATACTAATGGGGGGCTCTGCATTGAGGGGGGGATTCTATACTAATGGGGGGCTCTGCACTGAGGGGGGGATTCTATACTAATGGGGGCTCTGCACTGAGGGGGGATTCTATACTAATGGGGGCTCTGCACTGAGGGGGGATTCTATACTAATGGGCAGGGGTCTACACTGAGAGGGGGATTCCATACTGATGGGGGTCAGCACTGAGGGGGGGAGTATGTACTGATGGGGGGGTCTGCACTGAGGTGGGAGGTTGATACTGATGGAGGGGGGTCTGCAGATTCTGCACTGAGGGAGGGTGTCTGAACTGATGGGGGGTCTGCAATAAGGGAGGGGGTCAGTACTTAGTGGGGGGTCTATACTGAGGAAAGGGGGTCTGCACTGAGCGGGGGTCTATATTAATGGAAGGGGGTCTGTACTGAGGGAGGGGGGCTATATTGATGGAGTGGGGTCTGTAGTTAGTGGGGGGGTCTGTACTGAGGTAGTTGGTGGAGGAGGGGGTGACACCAATTTTTTCGGCACCGGGTGACACCAACCCTAGTGATGCCACTGACAGGGTTCAGAGATGGATGCATTGTGCTCAGAATACAGGGATCAGAGATGCGTTGTGCTCAGAATACAGGGATCAGAGATGCATTGTGCTCAGAATACAGGGATCAGAGATGCATTGTGCTCAGAATACAGGGATCAGAGATGCATTGTGCTCAGAATACAGGGATCAGAGATGGATTGTGCTCAGAATACAGGGATCAGAGATGGATTGTGCTGAGTATGCTTGGATCAGAGATGGATTGTACTCAGAATACAGGGATCAGAGGTGGATTGTGCTCAGAATACAAGGATCAGAGGTGGGTGCATTGTGCTCAGAATACAGGGATCAGAGATGGATTGTGCTCAGAATACAGGGATCAGAGATGGATTGTGCTCAGAATACAGGGATCAGAGATGCATAGTGCTCAGAATACAGGGATCGGAGATGGGTGCATTGTGCTCAGAATACAGGGATCAGAGATGGGTGCTTTGTGCTCTGAATACAGGGATCAGAGATGGGTGCATTGTGCTCAGAATACAGGGATCAGAGATGGGTGCATTGTGCTCAGAATACAGGGATCAGAGATGCATTGTGCTCAGAATACAGGGATCAGAGATGCATTGTGCTCAGAATACAGGGATCAGAGATGCATTGTGCTCAGAATACAGGGATCAGAGATGGATTGTGCTCGGAATACAGGGATCAGAGATGCATAGTGCTCAGTGCTCAGAATACAGGGATCAGAGATGGGTGCATTGTGCTCAGAATACAGGGATCAGAGATGGATTGTGCTCAGAATACAGAGATCAGAGATGCATTGTGCTCAGAATACAGGGATTAGAGATGGGTGCATTGTGCTCAGAATACAGGGATTAGAGATGCATTGTGCTCAGAATACAGGGATTAGAGATGCATTGTGCTCAGAATACAGGGATCAGAGATGCATTGTGCTCAGAATACAGGGATCAGAGATGCATTCTGCTCAGAATACAGAGATCAGAGATGCATTGTGCTCAGAATACAGGGATTAGAGATGGGTGCATTGTGCTCAGAATACAGGGATTAGAGATGCATTGTGCTCAGAATACAGGGATTAGAGATGCATTGTGCTCAGAATACAGGGATCAGAGATGCATTGTGCTCAGAATACAGGGATCAGAGATGGATTGTGCTCAGAATACAGGGATCAGAGATGGATGGTGCTGAGAATACAGGGATCAGAGATGGATTGTGCTCAGAATACAGATATCAGAGATGCATTGTGCTCAAAATACAGGGATCAGAGATGCATTGTGCTCAGAATACAGGGATCAGAGATGGATTGTGCTCAGAATACAGATATCAGAGATGCATAGTGCTCAGAATACAGGGATCAGAGATGGATTGTGTTCAGAATACAGGGATCAGAGATGGATGGTGCTGAGAATACAGGGATCAGAGATGGATTGTGCTCAGAATACAGATATCAGAGATGCATTGTGCTCAAAATACAGGGATCAGAGATGCATTGTGCTCAGAATACAGGGATCAGAGATGCATTGTGCTCAGAATACAGGCATCAGAGATGTATTGTGCTCAGAATACAGAGATCAGAGATAGATTGTGCTCAGAATACAGGGATTAGAGATGGATTGTGCTCAGAATACAGGGATCAAAGATGGATTGTGCTCAGAATACAGAGATCAGAGATGGATTAATTGTGCTCAGAATACAGGGATCAGATATGGATTGTGCTCAGAATACAGGGATCAGATATAGATTGTGCTCAGAATACAGGGATCAGATATGGATTGTGCTCAGAATACAGGGATCAGATATGGATTGTGCTCAGAATATAGGGATCAGAGATGGATTGTGCTCAGAATACAGGGATCAGAGATGGATGGTGCTCAGAATACAGGGATCAGAGATGCATTGTGCTCAGAATACAGGGATCAGAGATGGATTGTGCTCAGAATACAGGGATCAGAGATGGATTGTGCTCAGAATACAGGGATCAGAGATGGATGGTGCTGAGAATACAGGGATCAGAGATGGATTGTGCTCAGAATACAGGGATCAGAGATGGATGATGCTGAGAATACAGGGATCAGATATGGATTGTGCTCAGAATACAGGGATCAGAGATGGATTGTGCTCAGAATACAGGGATCAGAGATGCATTGTGCTCAGAATACAGGGATCAGATATGGATTGTGCTCAGAATACAGGGATCAGAGATGGATTGTGCTCAGAATACAGGGATCAGAGATGGATTGTGCTCAGAATACAGGGATCAGAGATGGATTGTGCTCAGAATACAGGGATCAGAGATGGATTGTGCTCAGAATACAGGGATCAGAGATGGATGCATTGTGCTCAGAATACAGGGATCAGAGATGGATTGTGCTCAGAATACAGGGATCAGAGATGGATTGTGCTGAGTATGCTTGGATCAGAGATGGATTGTACTCAGAATACAGGGATCAGAGGTGGATTGTGCTCAGAATACAAGGATCAGAGGTGGGTGCATTGTGCTCAGAATACAGGGATCAGAGATGGATTGTGCTCAGAATACAGGGATCAGAGATGCATAGTGCTCAGTGCTCAGAATACAGGGATCGGAGATGGGTGCTTTGTGCTCTGAATACAGGGATCAGAGATGGGTGCATTGTGCTCAGAATACAGGGATCAGAGATGGGTGCATTGTGCTCAGAATACAGGGATTAGAGATGCATTGTGCTCAGAATACAGGGATCAGAGATGCATTGTGCTCAGAATACAGGGATCAGAGATGCATTGTGCTCAGAATACAGGGATCAGAGATGCATTGTGCTCAGAATACAGGGATCAGAGATGGATTGTGCTCGGAATACAGGGATCAGAGATGCATAGTGCTCAGTGCTCAGAATACAGGGATCAGAGATGGGTGCATTGTGCTCAGAATACAGGGATCAGAGATGGATTGTGCTCAGAATACAGGGATTAGAGATGGGTGCATTGTGCTCAGAATACAGGGATTAGAGATGCATTGTGCTCAGAATACAGGGATCAGAGATGCATTGTGTTCAGAATACAGGGATCAGAGATGCATTGTGCTCAGAATACAGGGATCAGAGATGCATTGTGCTCAGAATACAGGGATCAGAGATGCATTGTGCTCAGAATACAGGGATCAGAGATGGATTGTGCTCAGAATACAGGGATCATAGATGGATGGTGCTGAGAATACAGGGATCAGAGATGGATTGTGCTCAGAATACAGATATCAGAAATGCATTGTGCTCAAAATACAGGGATCAGATATGGATTGTGCTCAGAATACAGGGATCAGAGATGGATTGTGCTCAGAATACAGATATCAGAGATGCATTGTGCTCAGAATACAGGAATCAGAGATGCATTGTGCTCAGAATACAGGCATCAGAGATGTATTGTGCTCAGAATACAGGGATCAGAGATGGATTGTGCTCAGAATACAGGGATTAGAGATGGATTGTGCTCAGAATACAGGGATCAGAGATGGATTGTGCTCAGAATACAGAGATCAGAGATGGATTGTGCTCAGAATACAGGGATCAGAGATGCATTGTGCTCAGAATGCAGGGATTAGAGATGGATTGTGCTCAGAATACAGGGATCAAAGATGGATTGTGCTCAGAATACAGAGATCAGAGATGGATTAATTGTGCTCAGAATACAGGGATCAGATATGGATTGTGCTCAGAATACAGGGATCAGATATAGATTGTGCTCAGAATACAGGGATCAGATATGGATTGTGCTCAGAATACAGGGATCAGATATGGATTGTGCTCAGAATATAGGGATCAGAGATGGATTGTGCTCAGAATACAGGGATCAGAGATGGATGGTGCTCAGAATACAGGGATCAGAGATGCATTGTGCTCAGAATACAGGGATCAGAGATGGATTGTGCTCAGAATACAGGGATCAGAGATGGATTGTGCTCAGAATACAGGGATCAGAGATGGATGGTGCTGAGAATACAGGGATCAGAGATGGATTGTGCTCAGAATACAGGGATCAGAGATGGATGGTGCTGAGAATACAGGGATCAGATATGGATTGTGCTCAGAATACAGGGATCAGAGATGGATTGTGCTCAGAATACAGGGATCAGAGATGCATTGTGCTCAGAATACAGGGATCAGATATGGATTGTGCTCAGAATACAGGGATCAGAGATGGATTGTGCTCAGAATACATGGATCAGAGATGGATTGTGCTCAGAATACAGGGATCAGAGATGGATTGTGCTCAGAATACAGGGATCAGAGATGGATTGTGCTCAGAATACAGGGATCAGAGATGGATGCATTGTGCTCAGAATACAGGGATCAGAGATGGATTGTGCTCAGAATACAGGGATCAGAGATGGATTGTGCTGAGTATGCTTGGATCAGAGATGGATTGTACTCAGAATACAGGGATCAGAGGTGGATTGTGCTCAGAATACAAGGATCAGAGGTGGGTGCATTGTGCTCAGAATACAGGGATCAGAGATGGATTGTGCTCAGAATACAGGGATCAGAGATGCATAGTGCTCAGTGCTCAGAATACAGGGATCGGAGATGGGTGCTTTGTGCTCTGAATACAGGGATCAGAGATGGGTGCATTGTGCTCAGAATACAGGGATCAGAGATGGGTGCATTGTGCTCAGAATACAGGGATTAGAGATGCATTGTGCTCAGAATACAGGGATCAGAGATGCATTGTGCTCAGAATACAGGGATCAGAGATGCATTGTGCTCAGAATACAGGGATCAGAGATGCATTGTGCTCAGAATACAGGGATCAGAGATGGATTGTGCTCGGAATACAGGGATCAGAGATGCATAGTGCTCAGTGCTCAGAATACAGGGATCAGAGATGGGTGCATTGTGCTCAGAATACAGGGATCAGAGATGGATTGTGCTCAGAATACAGGGATTAGAGATGGGTGCATTGTGCTCAGAATACAGGGATTAGAGATGCATTGTGCTCAGAATACAGGGATCAGAGATGCATTGTGTTCAGAATACAGGGATCAGAGATGCATTGTGCTCAGAATACAGGGATCAGAGATGCATTGTGCTGAGAATACAGGGATCAGAGATGCATTGTGCTCAGAATACAGGGATCAGAGATGGATTGTGCTCAGAATACAGGGATCATAGATGGATGGTGCTGAGAATACAGGGATCAGAGATGGATTGTGCTCAGAATACAGATATCAGAGATGCATTGTGCTCAAAATACAGGGATCAGATATGGATTGTGCTCAGAATACAGGGATCAGAGATGGATTGTGCTCAGAATACAGATATCAGAGATGCATTGTGCTCAGAATACAGGGATCAGAGATGGATTGTGCTCAGAATACAGGAATCAGAGATGCATTGTGCTCAGAATACAGGCATCAGAGATGTATTGTGCTCAGAATACAGGGATCAGAGATGGATTGTGCTCAGAATACAGGGATTAGAGATGGATTGTGCTCAGAATACAGGGATCAGAGATGGATTGTGCTCAGAATACAGAGATCAGAGATGGATTGTGCTCAGAATACAGGGATCAGAGATGCATTGTGCTCAGAATGCAGGGATCAGAGATGCATTGTGCTCAGAATGCAGGGATCAGAGATGCATTGTGCTCAGAATACAGGGATCAGAGATGCATTGTGCTCAGAATACAGGGATCAGAGATGGATTGTGCTCAGAATACAGGGATCAGAGATGGATTGTGCTCAGAATACAGGGATCAGAGATGGATTGTGCTGAGAATACAGGGATCAGAGATGGATTGTGCTCAGAATACAGATATCAGAGATGCATTGTGCTCAAAATACAGGGATCAGAGATGGATTGTGCTCAAAATACAGGGATCAGAGATGGATTGTGCTCAGAATACAGGGATCAGAGATGCATTGTGCTCAGAATACAGGGATCAGAGATGTATTGTGCTCAGAATACAGGGATCAGAGATGGATTGTTCTCAGAATACAGGGATTAGAGATGGATTGTGCTCAGAATACAGGGATCAGAGATGGATTGTGGTCAGAATACAGAGATCAGAGATGGATTAATTGTGCTCAGAATACAGGGATCAGAGATGGATGCATTGTGCTCAGAATACAGAAATCAGATATGGATTGTGCTCAAAATACAGGGATCAGAGATGGATTGTGCTCAGAATACAGGGATCAGAGATGAATTGTGCTCAGAATACAGGGATCAGATATGGATTGTGCTCAGAATACAGGGATCAGAGATGGATTGTGCTCAGAATACAGGGATCAGAGATGAATTGTGCTCAGAATACAGGGATCAGAGATGCATTGTGCTCAGAATACAGGGATCAGAGATGCATTGTGCTCAGAATAAAGGGATCAGAGATGCATTGTGCTCAGAATACAGGGATCAGATATGGATTGTGCTCAGAATACAGGGATCAGAGATGGATTGTGCTCAGAATACAGGGATCAGAGATGGATTGTGCTCAGAATACAGGGATCAGAGGTGGATTGTGCTCAGAATACAGGGATCAGAGATGCATTGTGCTTAGAATACAGGGATCCGAGATGGATGCATTGTGCTCAGAATACAGGGATCAGAGGTGGATTCATTGTGCTCAGAATACTGGGATCGGGGGTGGGGGGGGGGTGATGTGAAGGCCCTTCCCAAAGTAGTATACTCTGTCCCCCTCAAATCCCCTGTCCTCTGCTTTCCCCCCCCCCCTTTTCCCCATAGCACTGTCCTACCTGTGTATGTCAAAGTCCTCCACCCCCTGCACAGGAAGCCACTCTCCAAGTCCAGGAAGGGAGGAGTCATTCTTCTCTTCCTTGGTATCCAGAGGCATTGCACGCTGCTTACAGCAGACACTCCGTGTCCTTTCCACTGGGCTGCCCTCAGTGTATGCAGGGAGGGCTTTACTCACATCTGCGGCCCCAGTGCCCGATTGCACTCATGATAGAAAGGAAGCTGGCTCCTCTGCGCCTGCACCACCAGTGCAAGTGACTGCCTTGCCGGGGGATTCCTTCCCCTATCCTGGCGGCGCACTGCGTGCCCACAGAGAGGGCTCGGTGTGCAAGCTGTGGCACACGTGCCATAGGTTCGCCATCACTGGTCTAGATCATATATTTGCAAACAATTTTAATGTCACAGTCATGATTCAGCCAGAGAAGAGGTTACCTCAGAATATACAGAACATTTGAACAATAGAGTCAGTTTAAAAGTCAGTTCAGAATACGCACAGTATTTTATCAGTACATTGTCAAAGAGAGGACACATTTTTATTCTCTATATCCTTACAGTGGGGTTCATTCAGATCCTGTGTGACCCTCATTGGACACCAGTCAGTGTGCCTGAAACCGAAATTAGCACAAACCAGCGTAAAGCTCCAACTTATCGCCTAGGACAAACTTATATCTGAATCTTTAAAATTAAAAAAAAAATGTAACAACCCAAAACTCCCATCCCAAGCATTGCACATACAACCTTCTGTAAAAGCCTGGTGGCACAAAGAAGAGTTGTTTCACATATAACATGCTAGTTGTATGGTAAAGTATGGTGGCATTATTAATATTTGTTTTTTTCTTATGCTGGTTCTGCATTTGTGGTATAAAACCTCAGTATTTTGTGACTATGCTTAGTAGAACAATAGCTGAAACCAATACTGTTACTTTTGTATCCCAAATTCCTAACTTGACACAGCTATGAGCTTTTTAAAATTGTTATTATGAGAATCCAACCTGTGCTAATTGGGTAATATGCAGCAGTCGGCAATTTCTATCCAATTGAATAGTCAGAGTGAGTAGCAACTCACTTTAATCTCTAAGGTAGAAAAATAGAGATATGCCATCAAATCTCAGTTCATACAATATCTGAGGGGTCCAGTCTATGTGGATGGGGGGGACACATGGTCTGCATGTTCAACTAACCACCGAAGCAGGAGAAGTAGAATTTTTGCAAGTCTAGGCTCACATCTGGCAGCTCAGATTTGAATGGGCTGTTATACCTGTGTTTCCTGCAAGGAAAAATTCCCTGACTCTGTGTTTAAAACACAGCCGCATCGAATCACACGGTGCTTTAACACCATGCGGTTTCACACACACTAAAATATGCCATGTAGTATGTCATTACAAATTAATAGTACCCCTGCACATCTGCAAAAGAGCACCACGCTTTGGCTATGGGTGCCTGCAGGTGCGGGAAAGCATGCAATTTACACGCGGTTCCGTACTTGCAACAGGGTAAAGCTAGCCTAAGTCTTTTCCTTTTAATTTTTCATACTGATTGCTTGTGTGTGCCTCACTTTGTAACTTATGTCTTTTGTAACTGTCTATGCACTGTGTGCCTGGGGATATTAAATATAAACAAAATAAGATGGTTTTTGTTTGCTCTAAATAACACACAAATCTGACAAGACTGTTGTGTGTTTTGGTGTATTGTATCATATGTGCAAGTACTGTAAGTTGGATCATAAGTCACTGCAAATCTGTGTGCGATTGCATTGTGTTGCTATGCCCTTGAGAGATCTCATTGCCAGCTACAGGGATTTGTGTGCATATATGTGTGTCTGTGTGGCAGTGGGAAAGGTGACTGATTTGGGATTTTTGCTAACAGGATAGCATGTGGAATCTCAGCGGTGTGGGGGAAACTCCTAACTGACACACAACCAGTGCACCAGTTTGTATACAGGGTGGTAAAAGACTGGGAATGGTTGTGCGTACTAACCATAAAAAGTCTGGCAGCTTTTGTTGGGAGTACAGGATGCTGTGTGGGTTCCTTCTGATTGAATACCTTATGGCCTCTACAGATACTTGTTTGAATACACATACACACTGATGCACACCCTCTCTACTTCTTAATGCATAGTATCCACTATCAGGGTTTACACTTTTAATTTATGTGGTGGCAATTCTGGCATTGGTGGTTCACATAGATTACAATATTATACGATTAACATTGATTGTGATGATTTTGTACACGTTTTCCTGAAGAAGACAAATGTATTTGAAATACGTTGATTTTCTTATGTGAACTCTTCCATCCTTTAACAACCACCTTGTATAATGGATATGCCAGTTCTGTCTGTAATGTGTAGACATGCTCATAAGTCTGTATTTTTTTTAACCTTGCGAAATAAATGAAATTTCTAACTGTATGTACAGGTGCATGCTCATAAAATTAGAATATCATCAAAAAGGTCATTTATTTTAGTAATTGAATTCAAAAAGGGAAACCCATATATTTTATATATTATATATTTCAAGCATTTCTTTCTTTTAATTTTGATGATTATGGCTTACAGCTAGTGAAAACCCAAAATTCAGTATTTTAGAAAATTAGAATATTACATAAGACTAGGGATGAACCGAACACCCCCCCTGGTTCGGTTCGCAGCAGAACATGCGAACAGGCAAAAAATTTGTTTGAACACGCAAACACCGTTAAAGTCTATGGGACACGAACATGAAAAACACGAACGCTACAGGGAAGCCATAGGGATGTACCTGTGCATCAGAGGGGGGCGGGGTCACCCGATGACGTCACCGTGTGGCCCCGCCCTCAGTTATAAAAGAGTTGTCACCTGCGAGCACGCATCATACGGCAGGTGCCTCCCATGGAGGTAGGTCGGTGTGGCGTTTTTTTTTTTTCGGTCCGTTGGCGGAGCAAGAGAAGAAGACTTTGTGGGACAATTTTATTTTTTTATTTTTTAATAAAGGACTTGTCCCCAAGCTGTGTCATGTCATTTTTACCATTTTGACACTTTTTTTGTGAAATGGTAGGCCCGTTAACATTTCACACAGGGGGGGTAGACCAGGATCTGGGGGTCCCCTTGTTAAAGGGGGCTTCCAGATTCCGATAAGCCCCCCTCCCGCAGTCCCCCACAACCACCGGGCAAGGGTTGTGGGGATGAGGCCCTTTTCCCCATCAACATGGGGACAAGGTGCTTTGGGGGTTACCCCAAAGCACCCTCCCCATGTTGAGGGCATGTGGCCTGGTACAGTTCAGGAGGGGGGGCACTCTCTCGCCCTCTTTTCCTGCAGCCTGCTAGGTTGCGTGCTCAGATAAGGGTCTGGTATGAATTTTGGGGGGATCCCACGCCATTTTTTAAAAAATTTTGACGCGGGGTTCCCCTTAATATCCATACCAAACCTGAAGGGCCTGGTATGGAATTTGGGGGGACCTCCACGCATTTTTTTTTTTAATTTTGGTTCGGGGTTCCCCTTAATATTCATACCAGACCCAAAGGGCCTGGTAATGGACTGTGGGGGAATCCCATGCCGTTTTTTTTCAATGACTTTTATCTGTATTGCCGAGACCCGACAATTCATTATAGCCGCGAGTAGTTTTAAATGACTTTTTTTCCTTTAGAAATGTCATTTTGTGCAGGGACTGTTCTAAACACAGGAAACATGCGCTACTTTACAGGCGTACTATAGACACCCCCCCAGGTACGAAATTTAAAGGAATATTTTACTTTTATTGTTTCACTTTAAGCATTATTAAAATCACTGCTCAAAAAAAAAAACGGCCATTTTTAAAACTTTTTTTGCATTGATACAGGTCCCCAAACACTTTTTATGACAATATCATGCATATTAACCTTTAAAATTAGCACTTTTGATTTCTCCCATAGACTTTTAAAGGGTGTTCCACCGCTTTCGAATTTGCCGCGAACACCCCAAAATTGTTCGCTATTCAGTGAATGGGCGAACAGCCAATGTTCGAGTCGCACTCATGTTTGACCCGAACATAAAGCTCATCCCTACGTAAGACCAGTAAAAAAAAAAAAAGATTCTTAATAGAGAAATGTTGGCTTGCTGAAAAGTATGTCCATGTACAATATGCACTCAATACTTGGTCGGGGCTCCTTTTGCATGAATTACCGCATCAATGCAGCGTGGCATGGAGATGATCAGCCTGTGGCACTGCTGAGGTGTTATGGAAGCCCAGGTTGCTTTGATAGCGGTCTTCAGCTTGTCTGCATTGTTGGGTCTTCTGTCTCTTGTCTTCCTCTTGACAATAACTCACAGATATTCTATGGAGTTTAGGTTAGGCGAGTTTGCTGGCCAATCAAGCACAGTGATACTATAATCATTTAATCATTAATCATTCTTTGCTACATATACTGTACTTTTGTAAAGTGTATGGAATGTAGGATATGGGCACATTAGCATAGAACTGTCTCTTTCTTGTGAATGGAGGCTAAAGTTTAAGTAGGCCCAGAGCTGAGAAGTAAGAGATATATATATAAAAAAAAAAAAATCAAAGGCCGTGTGTTGTGCAATAGACAATAATATGCCTCTTTTATCTCCTTTCTTATCCCAGTGTGACTGAATGACAGATATAAGGCCATACATGTTTTAGATGAAACTTCTCAACCAAACACAAAGCTAATCTAGAATGTACTGTATGTAAGAAGGTAGAAAATATAATTTTGACAGATTTGAAATCATTATTGATGAGGGATATTGGGTGGTAGTTAGTATACTGTCCTAGGCTCTCATCCCTCTTACACAGCACATTGATTTATGCTGTGCTGTTCTCAGGTTGCAGTGGAGTGTCTTGGGTGACTGAACAGTATGTAAAGGTGAGGTGTAAAGTTGAGGTACAAAAATATCCACAAACTTTTTATAGTACAGTCTTGTAAGCTTATAAGGATAAGGAGTCTTCAAGAGTTTATCACATTTAGGATGCTGATTTGATGATTTTTTTGACCAAGAGAATCCCAGGCTAATCTTCAAAATTTATGACTAGCTGAGCACTAACTTATTTTTGGTGTGCCTTGTCAGACCCAAGTTAAACTCCATACAAGCCTCCTCAATTGTAGCATGAAAATTCATCTTAGGTATTTTTTATGTTCTCTCGGTATGTCAAAAATTGTTTTCCTTTTTGCAAATCAGGCTTGTGTTCTCGGCAGAAGAATCCATTTACTGTATTCATCGGTGTATAACACGCACCTTAATTTTAAGAGGGAAGTTTTAGGAAAAAAAATTAAATTTTAAATAAAGAATTTTGAAGCAAAATAAGGGTCAGTGCCCATCTGCAGCCATGCCATTGCCCATCATTGCAGCCTTGCCCATCATTGCAGCCTAATCAGTGCCCATCTACAGCCTTGCCCATAATTGCAGCCTAAACAGTGCCCATCTGCAGCCTTGCCCATCATTGCAACCTGAACAGTGCCCATCTGCAGCCTTGCCCATCATTGTAGCCTAATCAGTGCCCATCTGCAGCCTTGCTCATCATTACAGCCTAATCAGTGCCCATCTGCAGCCTTGCTCATCATTACAGCCTAATCAGTGCCCATCTGCAGCCTTGCTCATCATTACAGCCTAATCAGTGCCCAGTTACAGCCTTGTCCATAATTGGAGCCTGATCAGTATACACCGCTCCTAAAGCACCCCTGCCCATTAAAATCAATGGGCAACGCTGCCGAACCGCTGCTTTGAGGTGCTTTGAGGGCAGTTTTAACCCTTTTTTGGCCGCTAGAGGGGGTTAAAAGCGCCCCGTTAGCGGCTGAATAGCTCTGCTAAAACGACGATAAAGCGCCGCTAAAAATAGCAGTGCTTTACTGCCGACGCCCCCAACGCCCCAGTGTGAAAGTAGCCTATAACTTGCACAAAGATGCACTTATGTGGGTTATTTTTACCAAAGATATGCAGCAGTATAAATTTTGGCCAATATTTATGACAAAAAATTACTAATTTGCAAAATTTTATAACCGAAACAAAGAAAAATGCATTGTTTTTACAAAATTTTTGGTCTTTTTTCATTTATAGCGCAAAAATAAAAAACTCTGTGGTGATTAAATACCACCAAAAGAAACTTCTATTTGTGTAAAAAAAAGGACGAAAATTGTGTATGGGTACAGTGTTGCATGACTGAGTAATTGTCATTCAAAGTGTGAGAGCACTGAAAGCTGAAAATTGGTCTGGTTAGGAAGGGGGTTTAAGTGCCCAGTGGGCAAGTGGTTGATCCATTCTCTGCATTAAGGTAAAAAAAAAACTTTCAAAAGCTGCTACCCTTAGCCCACTCAATCCAGCGCTGTGCAGCATCTCTTCTTCCTTCTCTGCCTTTTCACAGGAGACCCAGCAGCAGCGAGAGTCATTGGCTCCCGCTGCTGTCAGTCAAATTCTGTGAGAAGGGAGCGGAGCTAAGCTGTGCTGTGTGTGTCTATGGATGCACACAGCCAGACTCAGGATCGTGCCCGCACAAGTGCCCCCATAGCAAGGAGCATGTTAAGGGGCACTCAGAGAAGAGGAGAAGTCAAGATCGCCAGAGGTGAAACTGCATAAAAGCAGGCCCGGACCACTCTGTGCAATGTCACTCTGTTCAGGTAAGTATAACATGTTTATGATTTTCAGGGAAAAGAAAGAAGCTTCACAGCAAAATGCAAAATAGATACATGTCAAGCTAATGTACATGGAGTCTCAAGATACTGTATATTATACACTGCAATTCCGTGTTCTTTATGAATAAAGATATTTGAACTAAAATGTAAATGGTGTATATATATATGGGGTCTTTCAAATTTACAATGTTTGTGATGGAGTGAGATTGTCCACACAAGACTAAAATTTATTTTACTATATTTTAGGTTTTGTTATTTTTTCTAAACTACAATGAATCAATAACACCGTATTTATCGGCGTATAACACGCACCAGCGTATAACACGCACCCCAAGTTTAGGAGGGAATTTTAAAGAAAAAAACTTTTAGGAGGGAAGTTTAAGGAAAAAAAACTTACATTTAAATGCCCATCAATGCAGCATTATCGTGTCCATCTGCAGCCTTGTCAGTGCAGCCTTGCCTCAGTGTCCAGTGCAGCCTTGTCAGTGCAGCTTTGCCCAAGTGCAGCCTTGTCAGTGCAGCTTTGCCCCAGTGCAGCCTTGTCAGTGCAGCTTTGCCCCAGTGCAGAATTGTCAGTGCAGCTTTGCCCCAGTGCAGAATTGTCAGTGCAGCTTTGCCCCATGCAGCCTTGTCCCCAGTGGTCAGTGCAGCCTTGTCCCCAGTGGTCAGTGCAGCCTTGTCCCCAGTGCCGCCGACATACACAAGTTTAGTGTGTATTTTTAAATATGGCGCCGCGGAGTTCGGAGGGACTCGGCGGCTCTTGTTCATCTGAACGAGCGCCGCCAAGAACACAGTGACTGGGCGGAGCCGAGATACACATAGCCGAGGGTTCTCGGCTCTTCTCGGCGCCGTTCACAGTCACGCCCAGTCCCTATGATGGACATAACAGAGGTCCAATGGCGGGACTGGGCGGGACTGTGAATGGCGCCGAGAAGAGCCGAGAACCCTCGGCTATGTGTATCTCGGCTCCGCCCAGTCACTGTGTTCTCGGCGGCGCTCGTTCAGCTGAACGAGCGTCGCCGAGTCCCTCCGAACTCCGTGGCGCCATATTTAAAAATACACGCTATGTGAATGTCGGCGGTGATCGCTCCGATAGATAACAAAATAGCGGGGATTGGTGTATAACACGCACCCACGATTTTCCCCTGATTTTAAGGGGAAAAAAGTGCGTGTTATACGCCGATAAATACGGTATATATTTTTTAACCAAGTGAAAGCATGTCCTTGATATTTATTTATTTCCTGATCTTCTTCAGTGGTGCATTCTCTGAGTCTGTAATTAGCAACTGATAATATTGTATTTTTGCATATTTAGGCCTCACGCACACAGGATGTTTTTTTCCTCTCTCTGGATGCTGATGCTCCAGGGGAAGAAAAAGCAGCAATAAAAACACCCCATAAAGCCACATTTTGCAAACACGTTTAGGTGCCTTATGTGCTTGGGCTTAGCTACGTGCTTAGCCATGGAATAAATGAACACTCAAGCGCTAAAAGTGCCTAGTGATTAATTGCGTTTGGACGATTTTACATGCATTTAGGCACATTGTGTCTCCTGAATGCGCTGGCTCTGGGGTTTTTTTTCTGCCTCTAAACACTACTGCCTGTAAATGTCTGTAAGCACATGTGGGTGGCTAAAATAGAGGGGTGTTTAGAAGCAGAAAAAAAGACAAATGCTCTTAAAAGTGGTGTTTTTGACATCCTGTGTGCATGGGGCCATATAGTTATTGTCTTCACTATATTGTATGGTAAATGTTATGCTTCTTCTTTCACAGTATGTCCCTCCTGACCTGTGCATTTGTAATTTTGTGCTGGAGCAGTCCCTCTCTGTCAGAGCCCTTCAGGAAATGTTGGCAAACACAATAGCAAATGGCAATGAAGGGGTAAGTCAGTTTTCACTTTTGTGATAGTTTAGCTCATAAAAACTTTTTTCCTAAGGCCCCTTTCACACTGGGGCGGTAGGGGGCGTCGGCGGTAAATCAGCGCTATATTTAGCGCTGTTTTACCGCGGTATTCGGCCGCAAGCGGTGTGGTTTTAACCCCCCGCTGGCGGCCGAAAAAGGGTTAAAACCCCTCGTATAGCACGGCTATAGCCGCGGTATTACCGCGGTATAGCCGCGCTGTCCCATTGATTTCAATGGGCAGGAGCGGTTTAGGAGCGGTGAATACACCGCTCCTTCACCGCTCCAAAGAAGCGGCTGACAGGAGATTTTTTCTTCTCCTGCC
Organism: Aquarana catesbeiana; assembly: GCF_042186555.1. Lineage (NCBI taxonomy): Eukaryota > Metazoa > Chordata > Amphibia > Anura > Ranidae > Aquarana > Aquarana catesbeiana. Next base: position 101,578,616 of record NC_133336.1, on the reverse strand, counting down.
AGCGCACCGCTTCAGTGTGAAAGCCCTCGGGCTTTCACACTGAACAAACAGCGGAGGCTGTTTAGGGGCGATTTGCAGGCGCTATTTTTAGCGCAATAACGCCTGCAAACCGCCCCAGTGTGAAAGGGGTCTAACACTTGGTCATGAATGGAAAAAACAAGAAAACTTTGATATATTTAGGGAAGTTATTTGTTTTAATATTACCTTGCAAAGTACAAGATGAACATTGTGCTGTCACAGTAAATGTTTTATTTCCTCCGTATTAGTTAATTACCTAATTAAAATATCAATTGTCAATAAAGTAAATGATTTCATGCAAGCTTGTCTGCTTTTGTACGTTAAATATTACATTGTTCCTAAATTTATTAAACATTTTATTTTTAGTAGAGTTTTATATCACATTTAAACTATGTATAATGTACTGTATGCATGTTTTCATATGCAGTGTGTGTCTGTGTGTACATATACTGTATCTCACAAAAGTGAGTACACCCCTCACCTGTTTTATTATATCTTTTCATGTGACAACATTGAAGAAATGACACTTTGCTACAATGTAAAGTAGTGAGTGTACAGCTTGTATAACAGTGTAAATTTGCTGTCCCCTCAAAATAACTCAACACACAGTCATTATTGTCTAAACCGCTGGCAACAAAATTGAGTACACCCCAAAGTGAAAATGTCCAAATTGGGCCCAAAGTGTCAATATTTTGTGTGACCACCATTATTTTCCTGCACTCCCTTAACCCCTTTGGGCATGGAATTCCCCAGAGCTACACAGGTTGCCACTGAAGTCCTCATCCATGGATGTTAGAGACCTTGCGCTCCTCCACCTTCCATTTGAGGATGCCCCACAGATGCTCAATAGAGTTTAGGTCTGGAGATTTGCTTGGCCAGTCCATCACCTTTACCCTCAGCTTCTTTAGCAAGTCAGTGGTCGTCATGGAGGTGTGTTTGGGGTTGTTATCATGTTGGAATACTGCCCCGTGGCCCAGTCTCTGGGAGGGGATCATGCTCTGCTTCAGTATGTCACAGTACATGTTGGCATTCATGGTTCCCTCAATGAACTGTAGCTCCCCAGTGTCGGCAGTACTCATGCAGCCCCAGACCATGACACTCCCACCACCATGCTTGACTGTAGGCAAGGCACACTTGTCTTTGTACTCCTCACCTGGTTGCCGCCACACACGCTTGACACCATCTGAACCAAATAAGTTTATCTTTGTCTCATTAAACCACAGGACATGGTTCCAGTAATCCATGTCCTTAGTCTGCTTGTCTTCAGCAAACTGTTTGCAGGCTTTCTTGTGTATCATGTGAAAGAGGCTTCCTTCTGGGACGACAGCCATGCAGACCAATTTGATGCAGTGTGCGGTGTATGGTCTGAGAACTGACAGGCTGACCCCCCCATCCCTTCTACCTCTGCAGCAATGCTGGCAGCACTCATATGTCTATTTCCCAAAGACAACCTCTGGATATGATGCTGAGCATGTGCACTCAACTCCTTTGGTCAACCATGGCGAGGCCTGTTCTGAGTGGAACCTGTCCTGTTAAACCACTGTATGGTCTTGGCCACCGTGCTGCAGCTCAGTTTCAGGGTCTTGGCAATCTTCTTATAGCCTAGGCCATCTTTATGTAGAGCAACAATTCTTTTTTTAAGATCCTCAGAGAGTTCTTTGCCATGAGGTGCCAAGTTCAACTTTCAGTGACCAGTATGAGAGAGTGAGAGTGATAACACCAAATTTAACACACCTGCTCCCCATTCACACCTGAGACCTTGTAACACTAACGAGTCACATGACACCGGGAAGGGAAAATTGATAATTGGGCCCGATTTGGACATTTTCACTTAGGGGTGTACTCACTTTTGTTGCCAGTGGTTTAGACATCAATAGCTGTGTGTTGAGTTATTTTGAGGGGACAGCAAATTTACACTGTTATACAAGCCGTACACTCACTACTTTACATTGTAGCAAAGTGTCATTTCTTCAGTGTTGTCACATGAAAAGATAGAATAAAATATTTACAAAAATGTGAGGGGGTCTACTCACTTTTGTGAGATACTGTATATATAACTAGAGTGTTATCCCCCATTAAGCAGAAAGTAGTGATATTTTAATTTTCCTTAAAGCAACCATTTTCTTTCCCAATGTATATATGAACTGCTGCCATATTTGAAACATGCAGATACAAAAAAACGAATTGGTGCATGATTATTCAACAAAATCTGTTTGTCTGTTCTTCAAGTCTCATTTTTCTCCCATTGGACACTGCCATCTTGTCATTTGCACAGCACAGAGAAAGAACATTTCAGAGTATCAGACACAGCTTGCACACCAAAGATTCCTCCATCCTTTATATAATAGTCAGCAGGGCACATATGTGATTGCCAGGGGAAGCGATCAGAGATGGAGATGAAGACGTAGCTGTTGTAAATTCAAAAAAAGTTAAATTGTGTATATTAGTAATAAAAGAGCTGTTTGATATGCTGAGGCTGCAGATTTTGGGGAAAGAAGGTTTGTGTTTAAAACAGCTGGTGGGACAATTTAAGAAATTACCAAAATGTTTATAAGTTTGGGGAATTGAAGGTTTCACTTTAAGGCTGGGTTGGGTTCACACTATTGTGAATTGGATGTGGATTTGCCTGCATTCAATTTGCATGTTAGGAGATTGTGACCGGCTCTCTATGGAGTCGGTTCACACATCTCCGAAGCAGCTCCAGAGCGAATTGCACAGGAGTCCTGTGCATCTTCTGGTCCGAATTCAGCCAAAAATTGAGCCGCTCTGTGCGGCAGTGTGAACACCTATTAGCAAAAGTATGTAGGCATAGGACACACCGCCGAAAGAAGAATTATACGAAAAAAAATTTTTAGTTAAACCCACAAGTGCTTTTTATTAACCACTACTATCCCTTTATACTGGCTTTTAGAATTAGATATTTAGAAACTGGATGCATGGTTTAGCACTGAGAAACACTTTTTGAAAGATAAATAGTGCATTTTATATACATTCTATAAACTATAGATCAAACCAAAATAAGGGACAAATAAGGACAAAAGAGGGACAGAGGCACTTTGTTCCAAATCAGGGGCATTCCCTCGAATCCAGGGACGGTTGGGAGCTATGATAGGCATTGTACTTTCTGTGCCTTCCTTTCTAAACCCCTTGACTTGTCTGTTATAACTTATGCCTCTTCCCTTCTTTCTTTGCATCAGCAAAACAGGTGTTTTTCAGCTCAGACTAAGCATTGTGTTTAAAAAATACAGTGTGGCGCTAAAGTGAACTTGTTCCTCATTAGGGTCAGACCCACTGAAATATCAATCAGAGGGCCAAAACTTCCCAGTGAGGTATTTAATCAAATAGAATTTTGTTCAAATCCTATAGAGGAGAAGTAGTGAAATCCCTGAGTAAACACCCCTATAGTCTGCCTAATCAGATGTATATTATACTGTATCCAATAAAGTATAACCAGACAGAAGGTTGATTGCAATACCCTAAAGGGGATATCTATATAGAGATTAAATAGATGTGCTATCTAAAAAGAAAGATCCCCATAAGGGGGAAATAAAAAACGTGGTGTTTAAATTAGAATCCCGTGAATGAACACAAAATATGCAAAAACGTGATATCAGCAGACGTATATATCCGCTACAAACAAGTATCTTATCAAATACGTGTGTTATATTGGTATATGAAAACATAAAAAATATAGAAATTATGAAAAATTCCTCCTAATATAAGTGCAATAATATATAAATAGTGTTCATAAACAAACTAAATATAAATCAAATGTGAGTCCCAATGTTGGACCTATGGAGGTACACCTAGATACTTGGCCGCTTGAACTCCCTCCGAACAGCCAGAATGGTTCCCGTATAACGAAGTGATAAGGCTGAAATTGTGGATATAGGTATGTATAAAATACTCTTACCAAGAGTGGTGGACTCCCCGGCCAGCGGCTTCGGAGTCAAGGTAAGCTTGTGATAACACGAACGGCAGTAAGTGGAATGCTGCTTCATCTGTTAGTAGAGATGCTGGAAGGTGAGGGTCCCCACCAAACGGTCCCCCACATTCAGGTATTCCATTTACCGTATAGCTCCTCTGGTGGAAAGATCAAAAGGAGAAACTCCACATAGCGTAAAACCGCTTCAAAAAAAACTTTAATGAAAGCTTTACAATGAAAAAGGATCACACTGGCTCATGGACCACACCAGAGACGAGGTATAGCAAAGGTCTAATGGCCCATAAACAATAACAGAGGCCAGAAAGCCAAAACTGATAAAATACAATAAAAACTGGGGTTGAAGTCCTAGAGGACGAAACGCGTCGGGTTAGATATGCCTGTTATGCCACGACCAAATTAAGCGCTTTTTTATTGTATTTTATCAGTTTTGGCTTTCTGGCCTCTGTTATTGTTTATAACGAAGCGGTTTTACACTATGTGGAGTTTCTCCTTTTGATCTTTCCACCAGAGGAGCTATACGGTAAATGGAATACCTGAATGTGGGGGACCGTTTGGTGGGGACCCTCACCTTCCAGCATCTCTACTAACAGATGAAGCAGCATTCCACTTACTACCGTTCGTGTTATCACAAGCTTACCTTGACTCCGAAGCCGCTGGCCGGGGAGTCCACCACTCTTGGTAAGAGTATTTTATACATACCTATATCCACAATTTCAGCCTTATCACTTCGTTATACGGGAACCATTCTGGCTGTTCGGAGGGAGTTCAAGCGGCCAAGTATCTAGGTGTACCTCCATAGGTCCAACATTGGGACTCACATTTGATTTATATTTAGTTTGTTTATGAACACTATTTATATATTATTGCACTTATATTAGGAGGAATTTTTCATAATTTCTATATTTTTTATGTTTTCATATACCAATATAACACACGTATTTGATAAGATACTTGTTTGTAGCGGATATATACGTCTGCTGATATCACGTTTTAGCATATTTTGTGTTCATTCACGGGATTCTAATTTAAACACCACGTTTTTTATTTCCCCCTTATGGGGATCTTTCTTTTTAGATAGCACATCTATTTAATCTCTATATAGATATCCCCTTTAGGGTATTGCAATCAACCTTCTGTCTGGTTATACTTTATTGGATACAGTATAATATACATCTGATTAGGCAGACTATAGGGGTGTTTACTCAGGGATTTCACTACTTCTCCTCTATAGGATTTGACCAAAATTCTATTTGATTAAATACCTCACTGGGAAGTTTTGGCCCTCTGATTGATATTTCAGTGGGTCTGACCCTAATGAGGAACAAGTTCACTTTAGCGCCACACTGTATTTTTTATTCTTGATTCACAATTTGTCTAGTTGTTGTGCTGGCAGCTTTTTACACATTTTTTTGGGACTGGCGCAATATTATCAATTCTAAGCATTGTGTTTAATTACCAAAAGTAGAGCGAGAATGTCATTCATAAGAGTGGGCAGAAATTTGTATAAGTTTGCCTTGTAAGCACCCAGAGCATCAGAGAGCAATCATAAGTGTGCAGTGATCTTTCTGACTGTTCTTTAAACACATACAGAACTTATGAATACCAACAGCGGTCATGTCTTCAGTTCTATAAAGGTGACCTTGACAACATGTTTTGATTGTTTTTTTCTATATCAGGAAATCTTACAAATTCATATAAGGACTTTATATAAGCTTTATATATGAAAATGAAACGCATTTTAACAAAAAATATCAAGAAGATACATAAGGCTGAGGAGTAATATAGTTGTTAAACTGCACATATAGTATGAAGTAGGAATTCCAATAACAAATGTTGAATGATCCCAATCACATTATGGTACAATTTACAAATGTTGGGCCTCAATGGCATCTTAAGAACAGGACATCTGTACCTATGTGGAACTATTAGAATGAAAGAGAAGAGTAAAGCTGGCCACAATTGAATCGACATTTGGCCTGTTGGAAGAAAATAGAAGTAACCCCCATAGGTACCTATGGGACTTAAGGGCAACAGAAATAGAGAAAATGTTTATATATAAAAAATTACTTTATTTGTACATCATAAAAAATATTATATAACATCAGTATAAAAAAATCAACAGTGTGTTTGTTGATTGGATAAAGAAAATACACAAACAGTGACACTCTCCTCTAGATAACTGACGCTTTTCAGGAAGATTTCAATCCTTTTTTAAAAAAAAAAAAACCCTGAAGAAAGGATTGAAATCTTCCGAAAGACGCGTTGGGTATCAAGAGGAGCGTGTCAATGTTTGTGTATTTTCCTTATCCAATCAACAAATAGACTGTTGATTTTTTATACTGATGTTATATTATATTTTTTATGATGTACAAATAAAGTCATTTTTATATATAAACATTCTCTCTATTTCTGTTGCCCTTTATGTCCCATAAGTACCCATGTGGTTACTCCTATTTTCTTCCATTAATCTTTGGATGTTGGCAACACACTGTTTATGGCTTTCTGAGGTGGACCAATTTAAATGACATTTGGCCTGTTCAGCGGGGACTGGGCGAATCTTGATCCATCTAATGATCATCTTCTGCCGAAAGGGAATGTTCTTACACCTTTGTCAATCAACGGCTTCAGACACTGATCAGTGTAATCTGCCAGCAGAGGAGTCATTCTGTCAGAATACAATGTCTCAGCGGGGAGGGTTCATCTATCCACCTGTGTGGTTTGAGGAATCTTTTTGTTTTCTTTTTTGATCAGCCTGCTGGCTGATCAAAAAAGATGAGTCATCTATGGTCACCTCAAGGATTATATAGAAGAGGATAATTAAGAGGACAGGGGATAAATAAAAAAGGGTGTGAGGGAAGAGGAAGGGTAGGGGAGACAGGAGCACCTGAGGCATTTGTTGAAGGAGTGTGCCACAATGTCCTAAATTGTTAGTCAACAGGTATATAATGTTTTATCTAGGGCATTCAGAAAATACAGAATTTGTGCATGGAATAATTTATCAATGCTGAGAGCTTTTGTTCTGTCAAGTACCAAGACATTTTGCGCCTGAGTTAGGCCATAGAGGGCACAACTGATATTTACGCCTTAGCTAAGGTTTTCTTAGCAGCTGTTAAAAAAAGGAAGTAGTGACATATTTACTCTTTGGTAGGTTTTATTAATTATGAACCAAATGTTGTCAGCTACTGTTTGCTCTGATGAAAGAATTGTGGAAACTTATCTGTCAAGGCCAATAGAGAAAACCATTTACTTATTCAACATTGGCATACTAGAAAAACATTATGTAAAACAAAAATACAGTGGTATTACATATAAAAGATGGATTGTAATTACATCCAGACATGTAGATCCTTTTTTCACTTTCAGACTTTTGACCGTAAAGCCAGGATCACACTAATGGAATTTGGTGCAGTGCTTCTATCTGCATTTAACATGTGGTTTTAGGTGTGCTCCCATTGATTTCTATTAGACTGTGTGTCTTCTGAAATCACATCAAAGATGCAGCATGCAGGACTGTGATGCACTTTCATGAAAACGCACAATCTAATAGAAGTCAATGGGAGTGCACCTAAAACCGCATGTAAAATGTGCATAAATTGCACTGCACCCAAACTGTGGCGCACCGGCATGAACCCACCTTAAAACCTGTACTAAGAGAATACCATTGCTGACCTCTCTTCCCAAAAGTGCAGGTTGTTTGTGTAGCATACTCTATTGGCCTTAATTCAGGGTCCCTGACTTGAAACATGCATGTTTATCAGGAAATCTGGCCTCACTTAGAAGCTGCATAAATGTTGTGGGTTAGTACCTCACAAAGTATCGATGGCAGAAGCAGGTCAAGCAATGGCAGTCTGTATATAACTCTCAGTACAGGATTCCTTTCAGTTTTGTGTTGTTTGATAAATAAAAAAAAAAGACTAGTAAAAGCAGCATTCTTAGGTAAAGCTTAAAATGTATGGTTGTATGGGGTGTCTTTTTTAACAAAGGGACAGAAGTCTGGAGCTCATGTTGAGCAGAAAGTGTTATCTACATGCATAATTTAAATTACGTTGATATGCCTAATTGGAATGCTGATGTCTTTTGCATAAAGTTTTCTGCGCCAGCTGTCCAAACTGGTACTGTGAGCAGTTTCATATTACCATTTTCTTTCAACCAAGAAAAAAAAAAGGGAATTTTCTGTAACTTTCCCCAAGATTTACACTTGAGTTGATAGAATGTGTTGAGGATGCAATATCAATGTCATGAAACTTCCTGCAACATGTCTTAAATTACTTCTCCTATGAACCTGCCTGTGGAGATTTATGATGCTAATGGCGAAGCAGCTGTAGGCTTTAAAAAAAGCAAGGGCCCCCCCAGGTGCCATGTTAGAAACATTTTCCTAGTCTCTGCTTAATCTATTGGGAAGAGCTTTTTCACATTAAAATATGGTAACAAGATCTACATGTGAAAGTCTACAGCTCTGAAACCTTTGTTTTGTTTGGTGTGTCCAATGGAATTAAAATGCTACACAATCTAGAAGGTATCCAGTTTCAAAAAAGTACAACCAATTCAGTTGTGTTTTCAATACACAAACTGGAAATGTTCTGTAAAATCCAGGTCACTTTTGAGATCTATGTCAAGGTAAAATCAAATTGTCCGCTTCTTCTATGGGTTGCACATGGTGGATTAATTAATCATATTGGTTTCAAGGACACAGTATAACAGTCAGCTTATTTTTTTCATGATGTTTCATGATCATATCAGCAAGGGCAAAAAAAATGACTTGCTTTAACATGTCCAACAATATATATATATATATATATATATATATATATATATATATATATATATATATATATACTGTATATATTAGATTTTGAAGTGGCAGTCAAAGTACCATATACATTTAGCCACAAGCTTTCCTTCCACCATTATTCACAGATTTATATAGTTAGCAAAAAGTATTGCAAGAAAAAAGAAGTGATCACCTTAAGAACTATTTTTCCCATGAAAAGAGGAGGTATGGTAAATATGTATAATATATATATTTTTAGCAAGTTTCTGTTGCATTAAAAATGCTGTCATGCTTTGATATTACCTGCAGAAGTAAACACAGTTAGGCCTATTTACTGCAACAATGCAATGAACAAAAACTTTGGTCAATGCACATTAACTTGTAGCCAAATTTAAGAATGCAGGATTTTATTAATGTATGATATGCATATATGCACAGCATAATTTTTTTAAAATGTTTTCTATTATGCCTATTTTAATATATGTAACAACAACCCATTTTTTTGTGTTTGGAGTACTTATTTCCTTATCAACAAATGTGTTTCTGCTTGTAAACAAAGTTCTCTTCTTTTGCTGGTTTTATTGACGGTAGGTATTATAAGCTAATTTTACAAGAGTTTTGGTGTACACTACAAATCTTTATCCAATGAGCAATCTATTCAAACACATTCCAGAGAAAGCAGAAAAAAATGCCAGCAAATGTCAAATGACAGTTCAATAAAAGCTGATATACCTATTTTTGAGAAATGCACATGGTAATTCACAGGAAAATCTTTGTATATGACTTTTTGAAGTGCATATTTAGACAAAGGTTTTTAGTTGATAGAGCCTACTGTATGTCAGAGTGTTCTATTTGTACAAAAAAACGCTCATGGGAAAGACCGCAAAAAGACTGTCACTATAAAGGATCACAGAGCTTATTAAAAAAAAATAAGTGTGCGTGGTGTGTTTGGGGACGTCCCACACATGACAACGTTGTCAATTAGGTTTTTTCAAGGGGGTGGTTTGTCTATATGTTAAACTTTTGTCATATTTATTAAATTGTTGATATTTCTTGAATAAAGTATTGTATTATAATAAGCTCTGTGATCTTGTCTTTTGCGGTCTTTCACAAGAGCGTTTTTGTAGTTTAGTTGTCCACCATAATTAAAAAAAATAATTGTGTTTTTTTTTACTGCTGACTATTATAAGTAGAATAGAAAGTGGTGGGAAAATCTAAAATATTAAAGTTGCCAAAAAAAAGTTTTACCTTCGAAAAAAATTTTTTTTTCATCTTAGCAGTGCCTATTTAATTTCAGGCTTTGCCATTTTCAATTAATAAGTTACATGTTCAATTTTAACGAAAATCAGGCTATATTGATATGATTATATTTGAAAGAGCGAGCCACTTCACAGATCTTCCCTACTCCTCACATTACAGGACTGAGGCTTATGTGCACCGGAATACACTACCACATTTATGCATGTTGGCACTCCTAGAAATGAAAAGATAGGACCACAGGAAATGGATAGTTGTATCAAATGAGATTCATTTTGTTCCTTTTGTAAATTAATCTTATGTTGTTTATTATTAGTTACATACATTCTGTTGCTGTATATGACTTTAAATTGTTGCAAGGAACAATGATTTCATTTTAAAGAATAGTGATTTCATCACTCTGTGATCTTAAAATGCTCTGCAGAATTATCGAATTAACATTTGCTTTATGATTTTCTTTTTACTTTAATAGCCTAGTGACCTCTCAAGATGGGTATGTTGTTCTCCGTCTCTTGCCTTTATCCAAGATTTTTTTTTCTGCATGGAGATTGTGGCTTTTTCACTTGAGAGTACCTAGCCCAACATCTGTTATCCATTTTTAAGTCACCATGTAAAAGCAAAAGAGGATAATACAGTGCTGTGCAAATATTGTATGGAAAAATTAGATGCCTTTATTGTACTATTATATTTAAATTCAATATTAACCAAATACCAAGAGTTCTAATCGACATTGGGGACACCATTGCAAGACTAAATGCCAAATGGACCAGTTGGACATCAATTTCATTCTTTATTTTTCTATAGCGCCCCTGGCGGTATGATTATGTCAGATTTTTGCGTCTCAAAGTGGTACAATTGTTTTGCATAGAAATTTGGCGTTTCATATTGTAGGCCTGTAATTCTTAGTAATAACACACTTAAATCTGTCCAAACAAGAGTCTAGTAGACATTCCGGGTATGATAAAGTTTGAAACACGAAATAATGAATTATAATATAATAAAGAACTATAAATAATTATAAAAAATAATAATATAATAATAATAAAAGGAATTTCCGCACGATTCACTATCACTCAATTCTGCAAGTGTTCTAATTTACTTTCGCTGTTTTCTAGCTGGTCTAAAACCGCTTTTGACGTAAAGGGACACTTTTTGGTTGCCATGGACAATCTCAAGTTTCCAGGCAGAAAAAACAGTATATATAATATAAAACTGCATTCAGGGCAATGGACAAAGCACTAGGGACAAAAGGGATGTGAAATGATTTGATACAGTAATGTTATCTGTAAGATTACAGTGTACGTGTTATGTTTTGTGTACTTTTTGAATTTGCCGCCGGGCTCCTTCCCCATGCATCGTGACGCTCTCAGGGAATGAGCCCAACACACAGAGCATCGGGCAGAGGCCACAGCCTGCAGACACAGTGGGGGACATTGCAGAATCCTGGTGACAAGGTAAGTACACTGCACCAGGATTCTGCAATGCAATCCCGAGTGTGGCTCGGGGTTGCCGCTAATGGTACTGAAGTTTAACCCTGAGACACACTTGGGAATACCGCCAGGGGGGTTAATAAAAGTATAGGGGCGTATTTATACCAGAGCGGATATTGATGTCTGCACTCAACTATAAACCACTAGGTTGTCCCATACCAAGGCCTGCAGAGCTCTGTGATTTAGATCTCTTTATCATTCCTCCCTACTTTTTTTACTCATGTGTGTAAAGCACACAACTTTGCTTTTATAAATGTACCTTTTTGTTTGTTTGGTCATGCATTTTTAATGCACCCCTGTGTTTGTTTTTTAAAATCCTTTTCCACCCACGATCTGTATATTGACATTCTCCAGCACAGGTTAATAAACATTGTAACATATGAGAGTTAGCCGACAACACTTGACGTAGTCAGAGACAATGACAGCTGGGGTCCTGATCAGAACTGATCAGAGTACTGATCAGAGTAGTTCTCCATTATTTGATCAGTAAATCAGTTTTGACATACAGTAGTGATCGCATGCAGGCTGGAGGCTCCACTGACAAAAATTTAAAGTTTTAAACCTGCAGAAGAACACTGCCACCTTCAGGCTACTATTTTTTCTATTTTTTTTCATGTGTAGAGTTATGCATTTAATAGTTTAAATGTCAAACACAGATGCATTATTAAACATAATAAATTAATTTAAAAAAAGGTATTTGTTTACATTTTTTGCACATTTTTTTGGAAATGTTGCAGTTTTATAAAATCTCTCCATTCCTGGAGGATGTGAGCATAGCATGTCCCATACCACATTCATTCTCTGACCTCTTAACAGTAAAATTATGATTTTCTACATGTTGTGTGGAATAGCAATTTCCTAACAGCGACATCATCTTAACTTACTGTACCTGCCAAAGTGTGGTATACTGAACATATCAGTCCCTGATTGTAATTCTTCAGGCGGGTGTTAGTAAAAGTTTTATATTTCCTTCTGCAGTCTCCACTGTGACACTTGCTTCTGCCACAAAAGTCAAGCTGTTAGCATCCGTAAGGGGTTCATTGGTGTGCATAAGGGTACATTTAAGTGAAAGTAGCCTGCATACACTTATATGTGAATGAGTTTAAATGAGGCTTAATAAACCAATGATAATTGTGGAAAGGTTTTGGAAAGTTTCCCACTTTGATGTCTCTACAGACAGTGAAAGCAACAGTCAGAAAATACGTAATGGTTAAGGTCATGGGTATAGATCAGTGAGACAGAGATTATATTTTGCCGCAGGCCCCAATTTCAGTAAGTCAGCGATTTACAATTGTTTGTGTGTTTATAGGCTCCTCAATATGAAATTAAATGTTCCCCTATTTGAGACAACCGAATATTTACAGTATCTCACAAAAGTGAGTACACCCCTCACATTTTTGTAAATATTTTATATCTTTTCATGTGACAACACTGAAGAAATGCCATTTTGCTACAATGTAAAGTAGTGAGTGTACAGCTTGTATAACAGTGTAAATTTGCTGTTCCCTCAAAATAACTCAACACACAGCCATTAATGACTAAACCGCTGGCAACAAAAGTGAGTACATCCCTAAGTGAAAAATGTTCAAATTGGGCCCAATTCGCCATTTCCCTCCCCAGTGTCATGTGATGCGTTAGTGTTTCAAGGTCTCAGGTGTGAATGGGGAGCAGGTGTGTTAAATTTGGTGTTATCGCTCTCACTCTCTCATACTGGTCACTGGAAGTTCAACATGGCACCTCATAGCAAAGAACTCTCAGAGAATCTGAAAAAAAGAATTGTTGCTCTACACAAAGATGGCCTACGCTATAAGAAGATTGCCAAGACCCTGAAACTGAGCTGCAGTATGGTGGCCAAGACCATACAGTGGTTTCACATGTCAGGTTCCACTCAGAACAGGCCTTGCCATGGTCGACGAAAGAAGTTGAGTGCACATGCTCAGCATCATATCCAGAGGTTGTCTTTGGGAAATAGACGTATGAATGTTGCCAGCATTCTTGCAGAGGTTAAAGGGGTGGGGGTCAGCCTGTCAGTGCTTAGACCATACGCTGCACACTGCATCAAATTGGTCTGCATGACTGTCGTCCCAGAAGGAAGCCTCTTCTAAAGATGCACAAGAAAGCCCGCAAACAGTTTGCTGAAGACAAGCAGACTAAGGACATGGATTACTGGAACCATGTCCTGTGGTCTGATGAGACCAAGATAAACCTTTTTGGTTCAGATGGTGTCAAGTGTGTGTGGCGGCAACCAGGTTAGGAGTACAAAGACAAGTGTGTCTTGCCTACAGTCTAGCATGGTGGTGGGGGTGTCATGGTCTGGGGCTGCATGAGTGCTGTCGGCACTGGGAGGCTACAGTTCATTGAGGGAACCGTGAATGCCAACATGTACTGCGACATACTCCAGAGCATGATCCCCTCCCTTCGGAGACTGGGCCGCAAGGCCAACATGATAAAGACCCCAAACACACCTCCAAGGCGACCACTGCCTTGCTAAAGAAGCTGAGGGAAAAGGTGATGGACTTGCCAAGCATGTCTCCAGACCAAACCATCTCTAACATCCACCAGCTTCGTGGTTTTGTCATGGAGGAGTGGAAGAAGAATCCAGTGGCAACCTGTGAAGCTCTGGTGAACTCCATGCCCAAGAGGGTTAAGGTAGTGCTGGAAAATAATGGTGGCCACACAAAATATTGACACTTTGGGCCCAATTTGGACATTTTCACTTAGGGGTGTACTCACTTTTGTTGCCAGCGGTTTAGACATTAATGGCTGTATATTGAGTTATTTTAAGGGGACAGCAAATTTACACTGTTACACAAGCTGTACATTCACTACTTTACATTGTAGCAAAGTGTCATTTCTTCAGTGTTGTCACGTGAAAAGGTATAATAAAATATTTACAAAAATGTGAGGGTTGTACTCACTTTTGTGAAATACTGTATAAGTTAGGCTAATTAAAACATTACACTCTGAAATAAGCATTATTTTCTTTTCTATATTGTTATATCCTGGCAAAGCAGTGAACTGTATCTTGCCATGAAAGAACATCCCACAGCTTTAAGTACAAACTATGCAATTTATAGTACTGCCTAAGTTATTTTAAGTACATATAGCAGATATAGAAATTTTGCATTTGAATCTTGCACCACATTACCTGAGATAGTGGTAGTATTTATGGATGTTACTCATCAGCTAACTACTGATTCAGTATACACCGAACAGCCATAACATTATGACTACCCACTTAATATTTAGTAGGTCCACCTTTTGTCGCCAAACCAGCTCTGACCCATTCAGGCATGAACTCCAAATAATATTCACATGAATGGCAGGACCCAAGGTTTCCCAGCAGAACATTGCCCAAAGCATCACGCTGCCCCCATCGGCTTGTCTTCTTTCCATACTGCATCCTGCTGCCATCTTTTCTTAAGGTAAGCAACGCACGTGCACCCATCTCATCCAGCAACTTAAGCTACAGGAGCTCTTCTATTGGATTGGACTACACAGGCCAGCCTTCCCTCCCCATGTACATCAATAAGCCTTGGCCGCCTATAATACTGAAGCCAGTTCACTGGTTTTCCTATCTTGGAGCATTTCTGGCCACTGCAAACTGGGAGCATTCCACAAGAACTGCAGTTCTGGAAATACTCTGACCCAATGGAGTAGCCATATACCCCGCACATTTTTAAGTGCCATTGTAACAAGATATTAAATGTTATTCACTTTACCTGTCAGTGTATATGATTTCAGTGGAAATTTTCATACAAAGACCATGTTTTTGATCAGCCAAGGCAGGTACATTCAATATCTTGAATTAGTTAAAATCCACATGTGTAATTTTATAAATAAATACATCAGGTATCACTCTATTGCGGTCTCACCACCTCCAGTTGATCGGGATGGGCGAGGATTGCCAGCTCCCATCTCTCTACACAACGACCCCTCCCTCTCGGAGGACCACCAGGCTTGAGGGGAAAACATCTATGGAGATCACGGAGGAGGACAGGGGCATGATCCAACAACCCCTCCCCCACTGAGGACCACCAGGCTTGAGGGGAAAATGTCTATGGAAATCACAGAGGAGGACAGGGGCATGTACGTCCGAGGATGAGACCCAAGAGTTTTCCTCCGGACCGTACCCTTTCCAATGCACCAAGTACTGTCATGCCCCTGTCCTCCTCCGTGATTTCCATAGATGTTTTCCCCTCAAGTCTGGTGGTCCTCCGAGGGGGAGGAGTTGTTGTGGAGAGAGATGGGAGCTGGCAATTGGCCGACAGCTGAGCGGCCAGCTCAGAGAAGGAAGGGCTGAGCCCAGCCCTGACACCTGATGCCACATCCGGTTGCTGCATAACCACGCGCCGGCGTGTTTTTTCATATCCACCTTTGTCACAGGGGGTGGCTACACGGCTTGGCAACCGGCTTTTTCATCCTCTCCCTCAACCTTAAGCATTCATCAGCCACTCCACTCACCACTGAATGATAGGAATAGTAAGTCACGGAGAGCACATGACTGGACATTATCTGTGTGTGCCCTTAATACCTAGAGTGCCATTTTAGATTGAATTAAGATGAATTTAAAATGTCAAGACATCTAGCACTTTACCAAATAATTGATAGTAGTGGTTTAAACAAGTTAGTTTTGTCTCTAGCAGATAATAAACAATGCCCTGAAAAGTATTCATACCCTTTGACATTTTCCACATTTTGTCATGTTACAACCAAAAAGGTAAATGTATTTTATTAGGATTTTATTTGATAGACCAACACAAAGTGGCACATCATCGTAAAGTGGAAGAAAAATGATCAATGGTTTTCAATAAACAAATATTTGAAAAATGTGGCATACATTTTATTCAGCCCCCTTTCCTCTGATACCCCTAACTAAAATCTAGTGGAATCAATTGCTTTCAGAAGTCACCAAATTAGTAAATAGAGTCTACCTGTCTGTAATTTAATCTCAGTATAAATACAGCTGTTTTGTGAAGCCCCCAGAGGTTTGTTAGAGAACCTTAGTGAAAAAACAGCATCATGAAGGCCAAGAAACACACCAGACAGGTCATGGATAGAGTTGTGGAGAAGTTTGAAGCAGGGTTAGGTTATAAAAAAATATCCCAAGCTTTTACCATCTCATGGAGCACTGTTAAATCCATCATCCGAAAAATGGAAAGAGTATGGAAAAACTGCAAACCTACCAAGACATGGCCGTCCACCTAAACTGACAGTCTGGGCAAGGAGAGCAGCCAAAAGGCCCATAGTAACTCTGGAGGAGCTGCAGAGATCCACAGCTCAGGTGGGAGAATCTGTCCACAGGACAACTATTAGTCGTGCACTCCACAAATCTGGCCTTTATGGAAGAGTGGCAAGAAGAAAGCCATTGTTGAAAGAAAGCCATAAGAACTCCCGTTTGCAGTGTGCGAGAAGCCATGTGGGGGACACAGCAAACATGTGGAAGAAGGTGCTATGGTCAGATGAGCCCAAAATTGAACTTTTTGGACTAAAAGCAAAATGATATGTGTGGCATGAAACTAACACTGCACATCACCCTGAACACACTATCGTGAAACATGGTGGAGGCAGCATCATGTTGTGGGGATGCTTTTCTTCAGCAGGGATAGGGAAGCTGGTCAGAGTTGATGGGAAGATGGATGGAGCCAAATACAGGGCAATCTTAGAAGAAAACCTGTTAGAGTCTGCAAAAGAGTTGAGACTGGGGTGGAGGTTCACCTTCCAGCAGGATAACGACCCTAAACATACAGCCAGAGCTACAATGGAATGGTATATATCAAAGCATATTCATGTGTTAGAATGGCCCAGTCAAAGTCCAGACCTAAATCCAATTGAGAATCTGTGGCAAGACTTGAAAACTGCTGTTCACAGACACGCTCTATTCAATCTGACAAAGCTTGAGCTATTTTGCAAAGAAAAAATGGAAGAGACATACCCAAAAAGACTGCTGTAATTGCAGCAAAAGGTGGTTCTATAAAGGAATGGTCATCAACCCTGTCCTCAGGGCCCACTAACAGGCCAGGTTTTATGTATTACCTTGGGGAGATGCAGACCAGAATACTGCAATCACTGAGCAGCAAATGATATCACCTGTGATGTATTTCAGTTATCTTGCAAACCTGGCCTGTTAGTGGGCCCTAAGGACAGGGTTGATGACCACTGCTATAAAGTATCGACTCAAGGGTGCTGAATACAAATGCATGCCAAACTTTTCAGATGTTTATTTGTAAAAAACATTGAAAACCATTTATCATTTTCCTTCCACTTCACAAATATGTGCCACTTTGTGTTGGTCTATCACATAAAATCCCAATATAACACAATTAAGTTTTTGGTTGTAATATGACAAAATGTGGAAAAATAGTGTGAATACGTTTTCAGGGCACTGTAAGGATAAGTCCTGATTTTTCTTGGACTACAGTATCGACCTGTACCCTTAACCCTTTATACTCTTAATCTCGATGCCAAGCAAATACCATGCTCCATGGGTGATTTGGAGGAGGAGGAATCACCTCATTCTTACCAAACATGTTTAATATAGACATTATACATGTTTCAAATATATATAAAATAACAAACCCCCATTGTAAAAAAATTAGCTAAATAAAATATAAAATTGTAAATTTATATATAATTAAACTCATACCCATCTGAGACATTATAGCCTAGTTTAGTAATCACTAATAAAACAATTATTGTAAAGTTCCAGAGACAAAGTATTTAAAGTATAAATCCATTTTGTTTCCCTTCTGGAGCGGTCCATTACCCTATTTGAAACCCTCCAGGGGGGAAGCACCCTCTCCACACCCCAAAATTGAAGCGAGTAGGAATCCCCAGTATGGACATGCCCATAATGGTCTGAAACACTATGATGCAGATATCCTTTCAAGATGTTCTGTATTTGCTCACCAATTCTCTTTTTAAGAGTGCGTTTGGTGCGTTCTATATACATTAACCCACACGGGCAGTATATATAGTGGTGAAAATTATTATTTGATACCCTGCAGGTTTTGTAAGTTTGCTCACTGACAAAGAAATTAAGGGTCTATAATTGTTATCATAGGTGTATTTTAAATGATAGTGACAGAATATCAACCATAAATCCAGAAAAAACACATGTTATAAATTGAAAGTAAATAGTGATCAATCGGCGCAAACAAATTATTCTAACCTAAAAAGCCGCTATAGCATTTAAGATCAAAAATACAAATCCTCAGTAAACTTTTAAAAACATAAATAGTGCAGCACTGCACTATACATGTTTTTAAATGTTATAAATTGAGTTGCAGTTCAGTGAGTAAAATAAGTATTTAATCCCCTACCAACCAACAATAATTCTGGCTCCGACAGACTGGCTATAGTTTGTGCTCATGTGGTACACAGATTAGTCCTTTCAATTTTAGAAGGTGCTCCTACCAACAACTCGTTATATGTATAAAAGACCACAGAATCTCTTTCTTCCATTCAAGCCTCACCATCATGGGCAAGACCAAACAACTGTCAAAGAACGTCAGGGACAAGACTATAGACCTACACAAGGCTGCAATGGGCTACAAGTCCATCAGCAAGAAGCTTGATGAGATGGAGACAACTGGAAGAAAAACAAAAAAAAATCAATTGCCCTCGGTCTGGAGCTTCATGCAAGATTTTGCCTCATGAGGTAAGATAGATCATGACAAAAGTGAGGGATCAGCCCAGAACTACACGGGAGGAGCTTGTGAATGATCTCAGGGCAGTTGGGACCACAGTCTCCAAACAAACCATCGGTAATACAATACGTGGCCATGGATTGAAATCCTGCAGCGCCCACAAGGTCCCCCTCCTCAGGAAAGCACATGTTCAGGCCTGTCTGAAGTTTGCCAATGAACATCTAAATGATTCAGAGAAGGATTGTGAGAAAGTGCTGTGGTCAGATGAGACCAAAATTGAGCTCTTTAGCATTAAGTCAGCTTGCCGTGTTTGGTGGAAGAGAAATGCTGACTATGACCCTAAGATCATTATCCTTACAGTCAAGCATGGAGGTGGAAACATTATGCATTGGGGCTGTTTCTCTGCTAAAGGTACAGGATGACTTTTCTGCATTGAGGGACCAATGGATGGGGCCATGTATTGTAAAATCTTGGGTGACAACTTTCTTCCCTCAGCCAGAACACTGAAGATGGGTCTTCCAGCATGACAATGACCCAAAACATACCGCCAAGGCAACAAAGGAGTGGCTCAAGAAGAAGCACATTAGGGTAATGGAGTGGCCTAGCCAGTCTCCAGACCTTAATCCTATGGAACATTTATGACAGGAGCTAAAACCTTGAGTTGCCAAGCGGCAGTCAAGAAACCTTAAAGCTATTGTAAAGGCAGAAGTTTTTTTTATCTTAATGCATTCTATTCTACCCGTATCTCCGATCTTGGTAAAGAGCCTATGATGTAGGCTCCTTACCATGTGATCAGCTATGTCCAATCATATCGTAACCAAAAAGTGCCAGTTATTGGCTTTTCCTCTATTCGCGCTTACAGGGCATGAGTAGAGGAGAGACAATCAGCGGCTCTCCTGACAGGGGGGTAATAATCAGGGCATTGATATTCAGTACAGACCCATCAGCAGTGCCCTCAAGTGCCCACCAGGGATGCCAATCCGTGCCCATCAGAGATGCCAATCAGTGCACATCAGGGATGCCAATCAGAGCCCATGAGTAATGCCTGTCAGTGCCTCCTCATCAGTACTGTCTATCAGTGCCATCTATCAGTGGTCATCAGTGCCATCTGCCACCAGTGCCCATCAGTTCTGCATATCAGTGCCACCTATCGGTGCTGCATATTAGTACCTCATCATAAGTGCCCATCAGTGCCACCTCATTAGTGCCGCCTCATCAGTGCCTGTCAGTGCAGCCTCATTTGTGCCCCTTAGTGAAGGAGAAAATGTATCTACAACAATTTGTAACAGAAACAAACTTTTTCAAAATTTTCGTTATTTTTTTATTTGTTTAGCAAAAAATAAACAACCCAGTGGTGATCAAATACCACCAAAAGGAAGCTCTATTTGTGGGAAAGAAAATGATAAAATGTAATATGGGTACAGTATTGCATGACCACACAATTGTAAGTCAAAGTGCGACAACATTGAAAGCTGAAAATTGGCCTGGGCAAGAAGGAGGTAAAGGTGCCCAGTATTGAAGTAGTTAAGGATTTAGAGAAAATCTGTAAAGAAGAGTGGACCAAAATCCAGTGGCAGCTGGTGAAATTTTAGGATGGGGGGGTGCCAGACCCTGTCCTTCCTTTTTGACCACTCCCACTTCTCATTAGCTCCACCCCTTGTAGAATCCACCCACTCCAGCCCCTGCATTCCACTTGTTTACACCCATAGTGTCAGGAGTATACAGCTCAGCATCACAGGACAGGAGTATACAGCCCCAGCATCACAGGACAGAGGATACAGCTCAGCCTCACAGGTCAGGGTATATAGATCAACATTACAGATCAGGGTATATAGATCTACATTACAGATCAGGGTATATAGCTCAACATTACAGATCAGGGTATATAACTCAACATTACAGATCAGGATATATAGCTCAACATTACAGATCCATCCCTGGAGTCTTTATGTGTGTTCGGAGGCCGTGTGCGATGTTATGATGTCACGCCCGGCCTCTGCATTCGAAAAAATCCCACCGCCTTGTCTGGGAAGACGAGATAGTTTTTTTTTGTTATTGTTTTTTATTACAGGCTTCCCAGCCTAGAGATGAGATGTGGGGACTTATTGACCCCATATCTCTCTGTGAAGAGGACCTGTCATGCCATATTCCTGTTACAAGGGATGTTTACATTCCTTGTAATAGGAATAAAAGTGATAAAATAAAATAAATAAAAAAAACATGTAAAACGAAAGCATCAAACTAGAGAAATTTAAGTAAAATTAACAATAAATTTTTTTTAAAGCGCCCCTGTCCCCACGTGCTCGCTCACAGAAGCGAAAGCATGCACAAGTCTCGCCCACATATGTAAATGGCGTTAAAACCACACATGTGAGGTATCACCGCAAACATTAGAGTGAGAGCAATAGTTCTAGTGCTAGACCTCCTCTGTAACTCTAAACATGTAACCTGTAAAAAAATTGAATGCGTTGCCTATGGAGATTTTCAAATACTACTACTAAGAACCTCTGGGGGAATCTTGGATAGAAAGGGACCTGGGGGTCCTAGTAGATGATAGGCTCAGCAATGGCATGCAATGCCAAGCTGCTGCTAACAAAGCAAACAGAATATTGGCATGCATTAAAAAGGGGATTAATTCCAGAGATAAAACGATAATTCTCCTGCTCTGGTCTGGCCACACCTAGAGTATGCTGTCCAGTTCTGGGCACCAGTCCTCAGGAAAGATGTACTGGAAATGGAGTGAGTACAAAGATGGGCAACAAAGCTAATAAAGGGTCTGGAGGATATTAGTTATGAGGAAAGGTTGCGAGCACTGAACTTATTCTCTGTGTAGATGAGACGCTTGAGAGGGGATATGATTTCAATATACAAATACCATACTGGTAACCCCTCAATAGGGATAAAACTTTTTCGCAGAAGGGAGTTTAACAAGACTTGTGACCACTCATTAAAATTAAAAGAAAAGAGGTTTAACCTTAAACTACGTAGAGGGTTCTTTACTGTAAGAGCGGCAAGGATGTGGAATTCCCTTCCACAGGCGGTGGTCTCAGCGGGGGGCATCAATAGTTTCAAGAAACTATTAGATAAGCACCTGAACGACCGCAACATACAGGGATATACACTGTAATACTGACATATAATCACACACATAGGTTGGACTTGATGGACTTATGTCTTTTTTCAACCTCACCTACTATATAAGTACCGAAATTTGACGCCATTCCACAATGGTGCACAATTTTGAAGCGTGACATGTTAGGTATCTATTTACTCGGCGTAACATAATTTTTCACATTATACAAAAAAATTGGACTAACTTTACTGTTTAGGTTTTTTTTATGCTAAAAAAAATTAGTTTGAAAAATTGCTACGCAAATACCATACGAGATAAAGAGTTGCAACGACCGCCATTTTATTCTCTAGGGTCTCTGCTAAAAAAATGTTTGGGGGTTCTGAGTATTTTTCTAGCAAAAAAATGATGATTTTTACATGTAGGAGAGAAGTGTCAGAATTGGCCTGGGTAGCAAGTGGTTAACAGTGAATGTGTGCCAGCTTGAGAGATGTGTATCAGCTATGGGGAGACTGCAGACTTAGTAACCTGCTCTCCCCTCCCCCCCACCCCACACACATAATCCCCTGCTCTTCTGACCCTACTTGCCACTTGCCCTACTTGCCCTACTTGTCAGTATCTCATGTCCCCTGCAAACAAATCTGCCCTGTATCCTGACATGAAAGGCTAACTGCACAAACTTTCCTCAGACCACAGCTCAGTGCTCACCCCTCTCTCTGCGGTGTCAGCATGTGCTGTGCTCCGGCTCTGGCTTCTCTCAGCAGGCCACTGTAAAGCGAGGTTGGGGGTTGGATCGAAGGGCTAAAGGGTACAGAGCAAGTGTGCAGGAGGTCACTGAGGGGAGATTTACTCAGAAGCAGCAGCAGCTGGTGGGTTGGCTGGTCAGCGGGGACACAGTACGGGCCGGGACACCTCCTCTCCAGTAGTGACATCATAACTAGGAGAACCAAGCACCCGGCTGTAGTGATACTACGGGCGGAATTTGTCCTGCACGATGGATTGCGACACAAAGCAGGTCAAAAGCCTGCAAATGAAGCGCCTCATCTGCAATCTCGTGATTGCATAGATGTGGCGCTTCCCATAGTGCACTGTGTCTGGCGCCCGAACACAGTGCACTTAAAGGACATTTTTTTTATTTTTAAAGGGCCTTTTTTAAATTTTTTTCTGACTGCCTGGGGGGGGGATTGCCCGTGCGCCCCCTATGGATGGGCCGCCACTGCCAAAATCCCTCCTGAGATGTGTGAAAACCTGATAACCAACCACAAGAAACGTCTTACCTCTGTGCTTGCCAACAAGGGTTTCTTCACTAAGTACTAATGTCATGTTTTGCTTCGGGATCAAATAGTTATTTTACTCACTGAACTGCAACTCAATTTATAACATTTGTATCATGTGTTTTTTTCTGGATTTTCTGCTTGATATTCTATCTGTATCATTTAAAATACACCTATAATAAAAATTATAGACCCTTCATTTCTTTGTAAGTGGGTAAACTTACAAAATCCGCAGGGGATCAAATAATCATTTTCCCCACTGTAATGGATATAGGATGCACCAAACGCACTCTTAAAAAGAGAATTAGCGCTACTGTGGAATATTATTGGGTTAGTACTGATGATCTTTCACCTTTATGGATATGTGTAATTTTATAGTATCTGAATAAATTGTTGTAGTAAGGATGGATAAATGAATGTAAAATTTAGAGGACTAGGATATCTGTCTTTATGCTTTAGCTGAAAGCAATGGAAATTGTTAAACTATTACTATGTTAAACTGCTATTCTTTTTTCAGCCTTCATTATAGCATAGTACCCACTAACTGAGTGCTGCTGCTATTCCTTTGTCTTTTGTTAAACCAATTGTAATATCTGGAAAACAAGATGATTGCAGTTAAGGTGCTCTCAATTGAAAAGAATTGTCCACCAAAGTCAGTAGTATGGTTTCTCTCCTTTTTTATTCTTAACTTTCTTTTTCACCAGTTCTTTACTTTGCCTGATCAGGTTCTTTTCTAGATGGATCTGTGTGCTGTCTGCTCGCTGTGTTCTAAAAACTTTTCTAACCAGTTTGCAACTTTTTTTACGCACCAGGACATGAATGTCTCAGGATTAACCAACCAGTAAAGGCCTGACTCTGAGTTTGCTTTACAAATATACAATTACTTTTCACTTAAATGGAAACCTTATACAAAAAATATTGTAACAGTCTTACAGCATTATTTGTATCTTACAAAAAAGTTTAAAAACAAGTGTGTAATTATGTTTTGTTGATAATGTTTGTAATATGAAAATGCTTATGCAGTATCAACAGACACTTCCTTTCTGTACGTCTTGTTTATATCATACAAATAAACCATATTAAAAAAAGTAAATCTAAGGTAAAGAAATTAAAAATATAATTTTCAAAACCAAAGTGTGATTTACAAACAAACCAAATTGCCTGCTTATTGATTATCTTATCTGTGTATTTACTGCAAACGTAAGAGTCAGTTCCCTGTTACTTTTTTGTACCATTGGCCATTGACAACCAAATTTCTTGTTTACAATGGTCAACAATATGAGTGATTTTTCTAACTCCAAGAAAACATTTTTTTGCATACACCATTTGACTGCTAGTCAAGATTTTGTCTAAAGAATACTTGGGATATTACATACAGTATAACAATGCCTTTTGTTGAAATATGATTAAAACAATTCTCCTCTTGTTAATATACTTTTATTTCTTAGCTACTGGCATAATATGTAACTCAGCTTGTTTCTTAAACCAAGGGATAGGGAGGGCATACAATTTCAATTGTGAATGCTGACATTAGTATCCAAATAATTTACACTCAGAATAGTAGAAGTATACTGTACCTCTTCTAAAATGTAAATCTGTTTATTTTATTATTTGTCTTTCAACAACTTTTAACTGTCTTTAGGAGATTGTATGTTTCGTTTTTTAACAGTCTAAAATTATGCAACTAGCGCCGTTATATAAAAGCAGTTTGAATCATATAATATTGCTTTGTTAATTAAAATATAACTAAAGGCAAAATTGTTTCTTTCGTTTTGGACAGAGTGGAGAGGGATTAGAACACCTGTCAATTTTTAGCGCTGTCTGTGCCCCCGTTAGGGAGATTCATCCTCTCTATTTGTCCTTTTTACCATTAGCATTGAAAGTGAAACTAAAAGAAAATCCCAAATTCTGGGTTGTCCCCAGAAAAGTATGGGAAATCTTCCTATGGGGACACTAGTTCTGGTGACCTGTGGGTCCCCAAGGGATTCCCTTAATTTACAAGGATTTCCTCTCACACTTCCTGTTTTGGATGTAGAAACAGGAAGTGAAGGGAAATCTCCCCAATGGGATACTGATGGCAAAAAATGAACCAATGGGGGTCCCCCCCCCCTACTCTATCCAAAATGAAAAAAAAAACTACTTTAAGCATTGCTTATTTTGTTATAGTCAGCCATAGAAACTTTGTGACATCCACCCGTTGGTGCCCAAGTCATGGAAAACGTTACCTTGAGTTTTTACCATTCATCACAGTTGAGAACAACTGCTTTCAAATTCCCTCACCTTGCTGTATTCTCTTGAATCCTTTATTCTAATTGTTGCTCAAGTCCCATGTTTGGTGTGATCTTTGGGGCTCACTTACTGAAACGTTATTGGCAGAGTCATTTTCACTCAGTCCTGACCTGTCCATCTAGGCCTGCTAAAGTTTATACATTTTAGAGCATCAAATATATAACTTTTATAGCTTAAGTAACCAAGAGTATGTTTGCTTATAGTGCGTATGGGTGCACTTAACAGCTTTTTTTTTAACCCAGATAAATGTTGATGTAGTCTAAAAAAATAATGTAAGGGATTTCACGAAGTGTTAAAAAAAATCAGTGGGGTATGCAGAGATATTATTACAAAGCTGTAAAAATTCTGAAGCTAATGAGAAGGCAGAAGCAAGTCTTAGGAATACTCTACCTATTTAAAGACAGTAGGAGGAATAGAATCAGTAACTCCACCTGTACTTAAAACAGGTGAGGAGAAAAGTTAATATGACTATATGTAAATAACGGTTTCTCAGGTACAACAAAGTGTGGAACCCCTCTACCCCCTCCTTTTTTTTGCCCATTTCTTTCCCCTGGTTATTGTTATTGTTGGTGGGGTGCATATAGGAAACAATGTGCAGGTTGAAGTACTGTATATAAAATGTAAATCATTTGTCAGAATGTCTATGTTTTTTGTACAATATCAATTCTAAAAAAGTATGGATGCTGTGTAAAATTTACATAAAAACAGAATGTAATGATTTGCAAATCTCCTAAACCCATATTTTACGAACAATAGAAAATAGAAAACATATCAAATGTTTAAATTGAGAAAATGTAAAAAAAAAAATCTAATTTTGAAATTGATGGCAGCAACACATTTCAAAAACGTTGGGACAGGGCCATGTTTACCATGTTGTAGCATCCCCTCTTCTTAAAACAATACTCTGTAAAAGTCAGGGAACTGAGGAGAGCAGTTGCTGGAGTTCTGGGGGAGGAGTGTTGTCCCATTCTTGCCTGATATAGGATTTTAACTGCTCAACAGTCCTGGGTCTTCTTTGCCATATTTTTCATTTCAAAATGTGACAAATATTTTCAATTGGTGAAAGGTTTGGACTGTAGGCACCGCTCCAGGAGCCTTTAAACAGACAAAAGTGAATCTTTCTTGGTTCGGAGGTAGTAGGTGCTGGCTATTGCTGATAGCGATAAACAGGAATGAATTCTGGACAGCCACACTCGTAGATTTGCCTTGTTTATTTAGAAAATGCACATCAACTTCAAAATAACAACAGACGGGAAAAGAGCTGACGTTTCGCACCAACGTTAGTGCTTATTTATAGCTTATCGCTATGAGTAAGCACTAACGTTAGTGCGAAACGTCAGCTCTTTTCCTGTCTGTTGTTATTTTGAAGTTGGTGTGCATTTTCTAAATAAACAAGGCAAATCTACGAGTGCGGCTGTCCAGAATTCATTCCTGTAGATCTTAGCTGCTGGGAATGACTCCTGGGAGGGAGTGTCATAGAAGAGCTGCAGCAAAAGTTCCATAAAGCGCTTAGACCCAGGTATATTACTCAGTGTGGATGTAGGAGAAAACTTGCAGTCTCTCAAATTGCATATGAATATAAGCCTCTAAAGTTCCATGGTTAAAACGTAGTTTATTGAAACATCAAAGGAAAAAATTACATGAAGTCTGCCAACCAAGTGAGCCAATCTCTAACCACAAGTCCCAGTGACTGTGTGACCATGCCTATCCTCAGATGGAAGGGTCCTGGACGTGTCTCTATGCCTGCCAGTAATGCCGTTGATGGTAGTGGCTTATTGGATCCTGGGGCAAGTTACGTGGATGGGGTGGGGAAACTCTTGTGTCATCCCAGGTATGGCATGTGGTCAGCCGGGGGCTGTGCGGATCTCCCCACAGTGAGGGGGTGGCACAGGGAGGCAGGTCATGAACGTGGTCCCGTCATCATGACGACATGTTTTGTGCTCCTGCGCCTTGTCAATTTGAGAGACTGAAAGTTTTCTCCTACATCCACACTGAATAATATACCTGGGTCTAAGCGCTTTATGGAACTTTTGCTGCAGTTAAGCATCCAGACTCTTCAACTACAAAGCCATGCTGTTGTCATAGATGCATTGTCCTGCTAAAATATGCAAGGCCTTCCCTGAAAAAGATGTCTGTATGGAAGCATATGCTGCTTGGATATATCTTTCAGCATTGATACCAAAATGGACATAGTAGCTGATAGTGTGCCAACATCCCTAAGATATATCAATGGAAAAAGAAACCCTCATAATGTGACTTTAGCGGCAATAGGTAATTTTAAATTGAATAGAAAGTATCTTTGAAAAGATTTTAAAATATTACAACTTCTTTATTATTACAAAAATGTACAAAATGACAATACATATTAAAATCAGGTTGGATAATATTCTAGACACAGTGTACTCAAAAAGGGAATCACCAAACAGGGGGTGAAGACGGAGAACACCCAACACATTTCTAAATAGATTTTTCTTCTTCGGGGGTGCATAAACATTAAAGAAAGAGGATTACCTTCTTTTAAAACAATGAGTACATCTAGAAGTAATAACCAAGATTAAAAATTGCCTGCAAATTGTCCTCTAAACATCACCAAAGAGCGCCAGAACCAGTGCCCAACCCATAATTCACTGAGGTCGGATAATTCACAGCGGAAGGAGTATTCATATATGTGCTAAATCTGGAGCGTCCATGCAGAGCCGGCAGCATTAGAGTTCATCTTGTTACACGATCACCAAAAAAGGGGGAGTACTGTGTTAAATAGCATTCAAATTGTGTTGTATCATCTGTATACTTGAATCATACAATTGGACATCAAAAATTGGTCATGATGTATTTGTCCAAGGAACTATAGGTCAATGTATAGACAAACAGGTCAATAGAGGGGGATCTATCCCAAAGCCATGTCTCCAAAAGCTGGAGTATCAGAATGCATATGTGCAGATGATTGTGTGGTCAGAGGGCAGATAGAATATGTTTTAGGATTGATAGTGCCTTTCCAGATGTGCAAGCTGCCCATTCCATGAGCATTAATGCACCCTCATACTCTCAGAGGTGCAGGCTTTTGAACTGAACACTGATAACAAGCCGCAAGTTCCCTCTCTTCTTTAGTCTGTAGGATGCAGCACCCATGGTTGCCAAAAAGAGTCTCACATTTCGATGCTTCTGACCACAGATATTTTCCACTTTGCAACAGACCATTTTAAATAAACTTTGGCCCAGAGAAGATGGCAGCGTTTTTGGATCATGTTTAGATATGGCTTCTTCTTTGCATGATAGAGCTTTACTCTGCATTTTTGGATGGCACGTTGAACTGTGTTCACAGACAGTGATTTTTGGAAGTATTCCTGAGCCCATGCAGTGATGTCCATCACAGGATCATGCAGATCCATCTAAGGGCCTGCAGATCACAGACCTCCAATATTGCATTTTAGCCATGTCCCTTGCAGAGCTTTCTCCAGATTCTCTGAATCTTTTGATAATTTTATGTACTTTTTTATTGATGAATTAGTCTTTGGAATTTTACATTGAGGAACATTATTCTGAAATTGTTTGACATTTTTTAGACGCGGGGAGGCAGGTCATGAACGTGGTCCCTCTGCTCATCCTTACTTCTGACTTCCCTAAGATGCTCTTTTTATACTTATTCATGTTACTGACCTGTTGCCAATCAACCTAATTAGCTAAAAAAATGATTATTAAAATATTTTTCTAGCTCTTCCTTGTTAATACCACTTACTTTGCCAGCTTTTTGTTGCCCCGCCCTAACTTTTTTGAGACATGTTGCTGCCATTAATTTCAAAATTACTTTCTTTCTTTCTTAAAATGGTACATTTTCTCAGCTTAAAAATTTGATATGTTTTCTATTTTCTATTGTGAATAAAATATGGGTTTATGAGTTCTGCGAATCCTTGCATTCTGTTTTTATATAGATTTTACACACTTTGTTTTGGGATTGGGGTTGTACGTTATTTGAGCATCCTGTATATTTACCTCAAAATATAAAACATCACATTAGTGTGACTTTTATGTAACATGGAGGAATGGTAAAGGTCAAAGTAAGTGTATGCATTTTACTTTAGGAGAGCTTTATTTCCCTTCCAATGCTATGTTGCAATGCAAAAAGAGGAAAAAAAAAACAGTGAGGGCACATATTACCACAATGGCAATTTTTTTACAGGTTTTTGATCACTAAAAATTTGAATGACATTCACTTACATGAGTTTTTATTTTGAACCTCTATAATGATAGTAAGTAACATGATGTTACTACACTCCTGATATAAACAAAAAATATGCAGCACTGTGATAAATATAAACGTCAGTTACATAAACATAGAAAAGTACTTCTGTGCATAACAAAAAAAGTCCAGTGTTCCCACTCAGTAAGTGCAAAAGAAGGTGTTCCTTGTGGATGCATTTTCATGCGAATCACGAAGGGTAGGATTTCAGAGCCACAACGTTGCACCGCCACAGCGGAAGGTCTGTGTGACGGTGTTATATGTGAGTCTAGCGGCATGATATATTGTTTTTATGCAATTTTACCTATTCATTGTGTTTCTTTTTAATAAATACTACACTATGAGACACATCTTTTGTTTATGGCCTTTGGCATTTTGGGACATATGAATGGAGCTCTACCCTGTGAAGTGAAATAATATGAGAGGAAATCCTTGCACTGAAACCTGTGGACATCCCTGTTTTCACCTTTGATGCTTCTTATGATCTTTTGTTAGTTTTCCCTTTTTCCGGCCTATCTGGAGTTCCAGAGATGAGGATAAAAGGAGAGGATTCATCATACTCCACATTAGTGACATTATCAAAGCGTATTTGATGCACTTAATAGTGTAGCCACAAATTCTGGTAAACCTTCAATCCGTATGGTGGTAAGACACCTTCTTTTGCATTTAATGAGTGAGAACACTGGGCTTTTTTTGTTATACAGAGGAGGACTTTCCTATGTTTATGGACTTCACGTTTATATTTATCACAGCGCTGCATATTTTTTGTTTATTGCTTTGGAGGATTGGATATAGTGCTTTTTTTGCTAGCAGCTGTTATTTCATTTTTCTGTTTAGCGCTCACTTTATTTATTTTTTCAGTTTTTGTTACACTCCTAATATAGAGACAATGCGGAAGCATGCTCCTATGTGGTGACATATAGAAGGGCCAGGAACTAATAATTTCTGCTGCCTCTGACAGCTGACATGAAGCAATGCAAAGTGAACAGGATACTTTTTCATGCAAGTACATGATACAGCAGACATATATCAGGAAAATTAAATGTTGGGGGTAACATAACCTTTAAGGACTTGGTTCACCAGTGATAACCTTTTCTAATGTAATGTAAAATAGCAATTAGAATATAAGCAGGCACCCTTAGTTGTACATGTGTCAGTTGAGCCCACAGAGTACTTTGATATGCCAGTCTCAACTTTTGCTGAGAAACCAAGGGTTGCCATACAGCTTTCAATGTCCTGAGATCCCCTACAGGACATAAAGATACCAACACAGAGTTTCAGAGGGCGAATTAGCCCTTGCAAGAAAGTAGATAAACATATCAGTGTTAGTTGGATTTAAGGCCTCCTAGAGAGTTGATGTAGGGCTAAGGTATAGACAGGCACATGAGAGTTCATGCATTTAGTGGCTAAGTGGTTAGCACTTCTGCCTGGCAGCACTGGGGTCAGCGGTTTGGATCCCAACCACAGCACTATCTGCCTGGAGTTTGCATGTTCTCCCTGTACCTGCCTGGGTTTCCTCCCACACTCCAAAGACATGCTGTTAGGTAATTGGCCCTAGTATATGTATAAATATGAGTTAGGGACCTTAGATTGTAAGCTCCTTGAGGGCAGGGACTGATATGAATGTACAATATATACAGTATATTTAACCACTTGACGACCGCCTCACGCCGATGTACGTCGGCAAGGTGGCACGGACAGGCAAAATCACGTACATATACGTGATTTGCCTTCCGCGGGTGGGGGGTCCGATCGGACCCCCCCCGGTGCCCGAGGCGGTCGTCTTTTGTCCCCCGGCGATCGGAGGTGAGGGGGAGGCCATCCGTTCGTGGCCCCCCCCTCGCGATCGCCGCCGGCCAATGGGAACATTCCTTTGCTGCTGTATGCTAAACAGCAGCAAAGGAAATGATGTCATCTCTCCTCGGCTCGGTAATTTCCGTTCCGGCCCGAGGAGAGAAGACAGGTATGTGAGTGCACAAACACTACACACACAGTAGAACATGCCAGGCACACAAAACACCCCGATCCCCCCCCCGATCGCCCCCCGACCCCCCCCCAATCCCCCCCCCGTCACAAACTGACACCAGCAGTTTTTTTTTTTTTTTTTTTCTGATTACTGCATTGGTGTCAGTTTGTGACAGTTACAGTGTTGGGACAGTGAGTATTACCCCCCTGTAGGTCTAGGATACCCCCCTAACCCCCCCTAATAAAGTTTTAACCCCTTGATCACCCCCTGTCACCAGTGTCGCTAAGCGATCATTTTTCTGATCGCTGTATTAGTGTCGCTGGTGACGATAGTTAGGGACCTAAATATTTAGGTTCGCCGTCAGCGTTTTATAGCGTCAGGGACCCCCATATACTACCGAATAAATGTTTTAACCCCTTGATGGCCCCCTAGTTAACCCTTTCACCACTGATCACCGTATAACTGTTACGGGTGACGCTGGTTAGTTTGTTTATTTTTTATAGTGTCAGGGCACCCGCCGTTTATTACCGAATAAAGGTTTAGCGCCCTAATCGCCCGGCGGTGATATGCGTCGCCCCAGGCAGCGTCAGATTAGCGCCAGTACCGCTAACACCCACGCACGCAGCATACGCCTCCCTTAGTGGTATAGTATCTGTACGGATCAATATCTGATCCGATCAGATCTATACTAGCGTCCCCAGCAGTTTAGGGTTCCTAAAAACGCAGTGTTAGCGGGATCAGCCCAGATACCTGCTAGCATCTGCATTTTGCCCCTCCGCCCAGCCCACCCAAGTGCAGTATCGATCGATCACTGTCACTTACAAAACACTAAACACATAACTGCAGCGTTCGCAGAGTCAGGCCTGATCCCTGCGATCGCTAACAGTTTTTTTGGTAGCATTTTGGTGAACTGGCAAGCACCAGCCCTAGGCAGCGTCAGGTTAGCGCCAGTAGTGCTAACACCCACGCACGCACCGTACAGCTCCCTTAGTGGTATAGTATCTGAACGGATCAATATCTGGTCCGATCAGATCTATACTAGCGTCCCCAGCAGTTTAGGGTTCCCAAAAACGCAGTGTTAGCGGGATCAGCCCAGATACCTGCTAGCACCTGCGTTTTGCCCCTCCGCCCGGCCCAGCCCAGCCCACCCAAGTGCAGTATCGATCGATCACTGACACTTACAAAACACTAAATGCATAACTGCAGCGTTCGCAGAGTCAGGCCTGATCCCTGCGATCGCTAACAGTTTTTTTGGTAGTATTTTGGTGAACTGGCAAGCACCAGCCCCAAGCAGCGTCAGATTAGCGCCAGTACCGCTAACACCCACGCACGCACCGTACAGCTCCCTTAGTGGTATAGTATCTGAACGGATCAATATCTGATCCGATCAGATCTATACTGGCGTCCCCAGCAGTTTAGGGTTCCCAAAAACGCAGTGTTAGCGGGATCAGCCCAGATACCTGCTAGCACCTGCATTTTGCCCCTCCGCCCGGCCCAGCCCACCCAAGTGCAGTATTGATCGATCACTGTCACTTACAAAACACTTAACGCATAACTGCAGCGTTCGCAGAGTCAGGCCTGATCCCTGCGATCGCTAACAGTTTTTTTGGTAGCGTTTTGGTGAACTGGCAAGCACCAGTGGCCTAGTACACCCCGGTCGTAGTCAAACCAGTACTGCAGTAACACTTGGTGACGTGGCGAGTCCCATAAGTGCAGTTCAAGCTGGTGAGGTGGCAAGCACAAGTAGTGTCCCGCTGCCACCAAAAAGACAAACACAGGCCTGTTGTGCCCATAATGCCCTTCCTGCTGCATTCGCCAATCCTAATTGGGAACCCACCACTTCTGCAGCGCCCGTACTTCCCCCATTCACATCCCCAACCAAATGCAGTCGGCTGCATGAGAGGCATTTTCTTTATGTCCTCCCGAGTACCCCTACCCAACGAACCCCCCCAAAAAAGATGTTGTGTCTGCAGCAAGCGCGGATATAGGCGTGACACCCGCTATTATTGTCCCTCCTGTCCTGACAATCCTGGTCTTTGCATTGGTGAATGTTTTGAACGCTACCATACACTAGTTGAGTATTAGCGTAGGGTACAGCATTGCACAGACTAGGCACACTTTTACAGGGTCTCCCAAGAGGCCATCGCATTTTGAGAGACCCGAACCTGGAACCGGTTACCGTTATAAAAGTTAGTTACAAAAAAAGTGTAAAAAAAAAATATATATATAAAATAAAAAAAAATAGTTGTCGTTTCATTGTTCTCTCTCTCTCTATTCTCTCTCTCTATTGTTCTGCTCTTTTTTACTGTATTCTATTCTGCAATGTTTTCCTTGTCAAAAGAAGTTTATTGAGTATACAATGTTATAAAGATACATAAAGTAAGTTTACAAGGATCTATAAAGTAAGCTCATTGTTTTACAGTAGGGTTTATATAGGTAAATATCATGAAATTTCAAATATTAAACATTGGATTCACGTAAACCTAAATTAAAGATATATATCATTTCCTTAGTTACCTTTGTAGGTATTTAAATGATTTATACCTACTATACATATTGTTTACAAGTAGAGTGTATATAGGTCAAATAAATTCTGATAATGAGCTTTAATCGTAAGGTGGAGAAAAGGAAAGAGAAAGAAGAAAAAGGGTTGAAAGGTAGAGGTATGGTCCACAAGGTTGTCCCGCTCTTCAGTTTATTATTCTTTTTAGTTCTCTTTGAAGCCTTAGAATGGGTGTCTCTGTAAGTCATTTAATCTGTTACCATGGCAACAGGACAGAGTCATTGAAGTTTGACAGGAACTGTTGTTTTATCCAAGGATGCCAAAGTTTTTCAAATTTTGGAATTTGATTTTGATCGATGGCTACCATCTTAGCATGGGACATGTAGGAGATTTCCATGCCTTGGCCACTGTTTGTTTTGCAGCCGTTATTAGTTGGATCATAAGTTTGAATTGAGAGAGTGTTAACCATTCCGGTTTTAGATTAAGTAAAGTTAAATATGGATCTGGTTGTATTATTTTTTTAAATATTTTAGATGCAATCACAAAGACTTCCTTCCAGAAGGTTTGGATTACTGGGCATGTCCACCATATGTGTAAATATGTGCCTATTTCTGGGCATCCTCGAAAACAAAGAGCTGAGGTATTAGGTGAATATTTTGCCACTCTAGCGGGTACAAGATACCAGCGAGTTAGGACTTTATAATTTGTCTCCAGTGCTAAGATGTTGGGTGAAGATGACTTAGATTGGAGTGCAGAATATAGTTTTTGTTGAAATTATTTATTCCAGGGTGGTTGTATATGGTTAGTCTTGCCCTAGGCTAAATAATTCAGTTAGAAAGGTACTGTTAATAACTTTGGTATTGATGAAGATAGTTTGAATTATTTTGGGATTTTAACCCTTTTAGAGTAAACAATTACATATTTTATTCATATGTAACTGTTTAGATATGTTAACTCATAAAATTGAGGTTGTATTGCTTCAGATTAGAATAAACAAAAACATAATTCTAGGAACTAGTTAGGTAATAATATATTTGTTCTAAGAAAAGAAAGAAAAAGCTTCCATTACTTCTGGATTATTGAACATATTTGTCCTAAAAAGTAATAAATCTATTGTTATTACCTGATAATATATAACTGAACAAGAATTTCCTTATTTCACTTATATATTCTAAGGCTATATGAATCAGAAGTAATAAGAAATATAACTGGAATGTAAGATGATCCCACACAGTGTGTGACTATCAGAATGCAGTTACATTCAGTTATAAATATAGGTTTTTTATAGAGAACCATCTCTTAGTATAATAAATGAAGAGATATCAGGAATTAGGATGTCAGTCCATTGAATCTTCTTGGTCCATGGATGATGTGGCAAAACGGCCTCTTTTGTGAGAATGATGATTCCCACTTTGTTCTGAAATTTTCTGGGTGCTGCCTGAAGGTGAAGATGATGCCATTCTTCTGCGTGTGGGAGTGTTGCTGCTTGTGGGTTCTGTCAGATTTAATTTTAAAAGGGTTTGTTGTAGTTCATCTGCTGATCTGCTTCTGTAAATTGTACCTTGGTAGTTAAATCTGACTGAAAAGGGGAAGCCCCATTGATACATAATGTTGTGGCGTTGCAGTTCCATTAGTTGGGGTTTCATGGATCGTCTTTTAGTAATAGTAAGTTGGGATAGGTCAGCAAAAATTTGATAATTGTGTCCTTGAAAATTAAGTTCCTTTTTTTCTCTTGCAGCAATTAGTATTTGTTCTTTCGTTCTGTAATAATGAAATTTTGTGATTATATCACGTGGGGGTCCATCTTTCTTTTTGGCTGTGAGGGCTCTGTGTACTCTGTCCAGTTCTAAACGTTCAATAGGGATATCTGGCTTTAGTTCTTGTAATAGAGCAGTAATAGTAGATTGCAGGTCTGTCACAGTTTCAGGTATTCCCCTTATGCGCAAGTTTGAACGTCTGGCTCTATTTTCGTAATCTTCGAGCTTAGTTTGAAGTATTAAATTCTCTTTTTTTAATTGTTCCAATTCTGTTATATTTTCTTGGGTTGTAATTTCAATTTCATCCATTTTTATTTCTAAGCCTGCGGTGCGGTTTCCCAGCTCTCTTATTTCTTTGGTTAGGCTTTTTGTTATTTGGTCTGAGGTTTGTTTTAAAGCCTTATGAAGCATCTTTTCAAATTGTAATAATATTACTGGGGATACTGAGGAGGCTTGTGGAGAAGTTTGTGAGAGGATTTGTTCTGTATCTGACTCAAATGGAGAGTCTTGCTGTGACATTTTCTGTCTGTGAGAGCGCCCTGATGCTGTATCTTGTGAGGTGACTGGAGTTGCTTCAGCTGCAGTGAGTGCCTGTGAGCTCTTTGTGAGGTGATTTTTATTTCTGCCACGGTTTCCTCCCAGTAGCATATTTCCTGCCCAAACTTTCACAGTTTGTTCCCTGGGGCAAAAAGGTTCAAATGGATACCTTTTGAGCCTGCAGGCTCCGCTTTGTCCTTCTCTTCTCTCCTCAGCGGTGTGGAGCTCTAACAATGCATGTCTGCTCCGCTAGGCTCCGCCTCCTGCCCCCCCTATTCTGCAATGTTTTATTGTTATTATGTTTTATCATGTTTGCTTTTCAGGTATGCAATTTTTTATACTTTACCGTTTACTGTGCTTTATTGTTAACCATTTTTTTGTCTTCAGGTACGCCATTCACGACTTTGAATGGTTATACCAGAATGATGCCTGCAGGTTTAGGTATCATCTTGGTATCATTCTTTTCAGCCAGCGGTCGGCTTTCATGTAAAAGCAATCCTAGCGGCTAATTAGCCTCTAGACTGCTTTTACGAGCCGTGGGAGGGAATGCCCCCCCCCACCGTCTTCCGTGTTTTTCTCTGGCTCTCCTGTCTCAACAGGAAACCTGAGAATGCAGCCGGTGATTCAGCCAGCTGACCATAGAGCTGATCAGAGACCAGAGTGGCTCCAAACATCTCTATGGCCTAAGAAACCGGAAGCTACAAGCATTTTATGACTTAGATTTCGCCGAATGTAAATAGCGCCATTGGGAAATTGGGGAAGCATTTTATCACACCGATCTTGGTGTCGTCAGATGCTTTGAGGGCAGAGGAGAGATCTAGGGTCTAATAGACCCCAATTTTTTCAAAAAAGAGTACCTGTCACTACCTATTGCTATCATAGGGGATATTTACATTCCCCGAGATAACAATAAAAATGATTAAAAAAAAAAAATGAGATAAAAAAGCAAAAAAATAATAAAGAAAAAAAAAAAAAAAGCACCCCTGTCGCCCCCTGCTCTCGTGCTAAGGCGAACGTAAGCGGCGGTCTGTCGTCAAACGTAAACAGCAATTGCACCAGGCATGTGAGGTATCGCCGCGAAGGTCAGATCGAGGGCAGTAATTTTTGCAGTAGACCTCCTCTGTAAATCTAAAGTGGTAACCTGTAAAGGCTTTTAAAGGCTTTTAAAAATGTATTTATTTTGTTGCCACTGCACGTTTGTGCGCAATTTTAAAGCATGTCATGTTTGGTATCCATGTACTCGGCCTAAGATCATCTTTTTTATTTCATCAAACATTTGGGCAATATAGTGTGTTTTAGTGCATTAAAATTTAAAAAAGTGTGTTTTTTCCCCAAAAAATGCGTTTGAAAAATCGCTGCGCAAATACTGTGTGAAAAAAAAAAATGAAACACCCACCATTTTAATCTGTAGGGCATTTGCTTTAAAAAAATATATAATGTTTGGGGGTTCAAAGTAATTTTTTTGCAAAAAAAAAATAACTTTTTCATGTAAACAATGAGTGTCAGAAAGGGCTTTGTCTTCAAGTGGTTAGAAGAGTGAGTGATGTGTGACATAAGCTTCTAAATGTTGTGCATAAAATGCCAGGACAGTTCAAAACCCCCCCAAATGACCCCATTTTGGAAAGTAGACACCCCAAGCTATTTGCTGAGAGGCATTTCGAGTCCATGGAATATTTTATATTGCGACACAAGTTGCGGGAAAGAGACAAATTTTTTTTTTTTTTTTTGCACAAAGTTGTCACTAAATGATATATTGCAGGGCAAATTTACACCCTTAGAAATCCTGAAGGCAGTGATTGGTTTTCGGGGCCCCGTACGCGGCTAAGCTCCCAAAAAGTCCCACACATGTGGTATCCCTATACTCAGGAGAAGCAGCTGAATGTATTTTGGGGTGCAATTCCACATAGGCCCATGGCCTGTGTGAGCAATATATCATTTAGTGACAACTTTTTGTAAATATTTTTTTTTTTTTGTCATTCAATCACTTGGGACAAAAAAAATAAATATTCAATGGGTTCAACATGCCTCTCAGCAATTTCCTTGGGGTGTCTACTTTCCAAAATGGGGTCATTTGGGGGGGTTTTGTACTGCCCTGCCATTTTAGCACCTCAAGAAATGACATAGGCAGTCATAAACTAAAAGCTGTGTAAATTACAGAAAATGTACCCTAGTTTGTAGACGCTATAACTTTTGCGCAAACCAATAAATATACGCTTATTGACATTTTTTTTACCAAAGACATGTGGCCGAATACATTTTGGCCTAAATGTATGACTAAAATTGAGTTTATTGGATTTTTATAACAAAAAGTAGAAAATATCATTTTTTTTCAAAATTTTCGGTCTTTTTCCGTTTATAGCGCAAAAAATAAAAACTGCAGAGGTGATCAAATACCATCAAAAGAAAGCTCTATTTGTGGGAAGAAAAGGACGCAAATTTCGTTTGGGTACAGCATTGCATGACCGCGCAATTAGCAGTTAAAGCGACGCAGTGCCAAATTGGAAAAAGACCTCTGGTCCTTAGGCTTAATGGTCCGGGGCTCAAGTGGTTAAAGCGCTGTGTAAATTCCCAGTGATATATAAATACCTTTTAATTTATTAATTGTATCCTCTACTTTAAATTTACTTTGCTACAGGCTGCTGACCACCATGGTTGTAGCTCATATTTGTCCTGATATTGTACACACAATCTTTAAAATGAGGCATACTATCTGCGTAATACAAATATGTAAATTTTTTAATAATGTGCTTTTCTTTATAGATTTAATTGTTTATGTAAACAGAGGCAGTCAAGTTTCTTGATTACATAGGTATGTTGTGTTTCCTGTGTAGTAATACAGCAAGTGACATAGGCTCCATTCACAGTTTTTACCAATTTTCTCATGTGGTTCTATGAGGTTGATTTACTAAAAGCAAATAGACTGTGCACTTTGCAAGTGCAGTTGATTCAAAGCTTAGTAAATGAAGCTTCACTTTGTAAAGAATGGCTGATCACATGCAAGGAAAATGAAAAAGCAGCATTTTTGCTTGCACATGATTGGATGATAGAAATCAGAGCTCCCCCTCATTTGCTAAGATCTTGACTACTTTTCTCAAAGTAGTCAAACAGGAGACTGATTGGACTTTTGCTAGACAGTGCAACTCCTAATTCAAGGTACACAAGTTTTATTGGGTTTTATCAAATTTATATATAAAATATGGTATTAAACATGTTTGTGCAAGCATATAAAATTGCGAGAGCTTCATCAAAATGATTTTTTGCTAAAATGTACAATACCCATTCAAAATTAAAACAACTGAACATATACAGTAGCCTCCCTTTAATTTTTCATATAGGACTAATATTGGACCTTTGGTCCCTCTGTAAAATAAATTAGATCTCTGTATGATATATAAACTTTAACACTGTGTTCAGAAAAAGCTGTTCTGTGCAATCTTTGTTACTAAAATGCTCCCCTTGGCATCTGCTTGCACTGAGCTGTCAAAATGAAAGTGGTGATGCAGCCTTTTTTATCTGCACCTTTAATTGGTGTGTTGCAGACGCAGTGGCAAAGAAAAGGGGACAACATACAGCTCGGACAGTTGATCATTTGAGTGTGCTTGAGCCGAGAAGACATAATCCTGCTGAGTGTGCACAACTCTGATCTACATCATACAGCTGATATATATCGTGCCTTTGCTTTAATGTGGCTGTTAATTCCTTTCTTTTCTTTTCCTGGGCCGTGGGATGTATGCCTTACCCTTAAATTCATGTGAAAAATGTATACAATGAGGTCTGATGTTAATGTTGCTGCTAAAAGATGAATTGATGGAATTCTTTCATACTGGACACTTAGCTGATGAAATCTCTAATGAGGTTCATAGGGTACTTACCCTAACTAAACAATAAATGAGACTGCTGCTTTTACTAGCATTTGTATCTGGCATATGTCTTAATCAAGAGCTGGCAGTATGTATACAGTAGCAGGATCTTCAGTATATTATTAGATATACTATGTTGTTGAAAGTATTGGGACACCTACCTTTACACACACATGAACTTTAATGACATCCCAGTCTTAGTCCGTAGGGTTCAGTGTTGAGTTGGCCCACCCTTTGCAGCTATAACAGCTTCAACTCTTCTGGGAAGACAATGTCCACAAGTTTTTGGAGTGTGTCTATGGGACAAATTGACCATTCTTGCAGAAGTGCATTTGTGCAGTCAGGCAATGATGTTGGACGAGAAGGCCTGGCTCGCAGTCTCCACTTTAATTCATCCCAAAAAGGTGTTCTATCAGGTTGAGGTCAGGACTCAGTGCAGGCCAGTCAAGTACCTCCACCTGTCTTTATGGACCTTTATTTGTGCACTTGTGCGCAGTCATGTTGGAACAGGAAGGAGCCATCCCCAAACTGTTCTCACAAAGTTAGGAGCATGAAATTGTCCAAAATGTCTGGTATGCTGACACCTTAAGAGTTCTTTTCACTGGAACTAAGGGGCCAAGCCCAACCCCTGAAAAACAACCCCACACCATAACACCCTTCTACCAAATAATTTGGATCAGTGCACAAAGCAAGGTCCATAAAGACATGGATGAGTGAGTTTGGGATGGAGGAACTTGACTGGCCTGCACAGAGTCCTGACCTCAACCCGATGGAACAACTTTGGGTTGAATTAGAGCAGAGACTGCAAGCCTTTTCATCCAACATCAGTGCCTGACCTCACTAATGTGCTTCTGGAAGAATGGTCAAACATTTATATAGACACAATCCTAAACCCTGCAGACAGCCTTCCCAGAAGAGTTAAAGCTGTTATAGCTTCAAAGGATGGGCCCACTCAATATTGAACCCTACGGATTAAGACTGGGATGCCATTAAGGTTCATGTGCATGTAGAGGCAGGCTTCCCAATACTTTTGACAACAGAGTATATGTGTGTTTATACTCTGGATTTAGAATGATTTTTGCCCAAACAGCGGACTATAGATAAAGCATATTGCTCTATGGAGCCTTTTTTCCTAATTATGATAAATGGAATGACATGTTTACAGTGTCAGTATGTAGTAGACATGTGCATTCGTTTTCGTCCTAATGCATTTTCGTCTGAATTTCGGGTATTTTCATTATACGTGCAGAATCCGAAAACCGAAAGATCCGACATAAACAAATGCTTTATTTTCGTTTTTGTTGCGACAACAGTTTGATATAGATAGGAGATCCGACATGACACTGACAATAGCGATCTGCGTCCATCGAACCTGTGGTCGGATGTGCCTAACCTTAACTCTATTAGTCCAAGCTTATTCTACATAGAGAAAAAGATTCGACATAGAGAGAAAAGATTCGACATTATAGAGACAATAGCAAAAAAGGTCGAATATGCCTAACCTAACTCTATAAGTCCAAGATTATTCGACATAGAGAGAAATGATTTGACATAAAGATTCGACGAAGCAGTCGCCGCGAGTGGACATTTATGGTCAAATGCTATACCCATAGGCTATAGAAGAATTCTAATGTTGGTTGACTAGTAATAATAATTAATAAACATAATTATTACTAGTGTCATACATTAGAATTCTACTATAGCTTGTAGGCGGAACATTCGACCGGAAATGTACAATTACAGCATTGTACATTTTAGCTGCTCCGTCGAATCTTCTTAGAACATTCGATAGACACCATAAGCCTTCAATGACAGATTCGACCTTAATTATTTCGGATTTTCGAACTAATGTATTTTTTAACGAAACAAAGTAAATAAAAACGAATTTCGGGAGTAACTAAATAAATTTATTTTTCGGACGACAA
Organism: Aquarana catesbeiana; assembly: GCF_042186555.1. Classification (NCBI taxonomy): domain Eukaryota; kingdom Metazoa; phylum Chordata; class Amphibia; order Anura; family Ranidae; genus Aquarana; species Aquarana catesbeiana. Next base: position 101,536,067 of record NC_133336.1, on the reverse strand, counting down.
CGAAATTCCGAAACGAAATATTTCATTGTGCACATGTCTAGTATGTAGATTTTATAAGTCGTGTTCCTCAACCTTTTTCCAGTCATGGCCCCCTGAAAGGCATTTTCAGTCTTGAAGAACCCCAGTCTAAGGCTTAGTTCACATTACTGTGTGTCAGGGAATGTGTGCGAAATTGTGTGCATTCCTGACATACAAACAAATTCGCTGCTGTTTTACAAAAAGCCCATCTTACAGCCAATGTCTACTTTACAATGTGCAAGTTATGGGTGGATGAGGTAGTGGGATCTACGTCAGATGGAAGACGGGCAGGGGTACTCATCTTATTTAACAAAAAACTACCATATGTTTTAAAGTCACACATACACAACCATATTGGGCGAAAAGTCACGGCCTTTATAGATGTCTATAATGATGAGATCACCATCAATACCAAACTAACAACCCAAATTCTAACTTTTTCCATGACACTGCCCAGTACATTCTCCACAACCCTTCTCATACACACATCATTGGGGGTGATTTCAATAAGTGCAATAGAAGACAGGTGCTCACAAAAAAAAAAGATTTGTCACAACACCTCCAAACATCTGCTGTTGGCACCCCCTTAGCTGACATGATCTCAGCTCTAAATCTATTAGACCCTTAGAGGATGAACAGAAAATATACCCCTTTCTCACTGGTCCATAGCACCTTAGCTAGACTAGACTATTTTGCTCCCCAGGTCTACTATCACTCATTGCTGACGTGGACATCCACAAAATTATGATCACCCCCCAGTACCTTAACTCTTTTTGAAGCATGCTGAAGGGTGCATAGTAAGACTTTTAGGAAACAAATGCTGAACACTTTTCCAATCTAACCTTGTTTTGGGAAACAGGCAAGGTGTACCTGAGAGACATAATAATATATATTTTGCTTCTGCCTACAGAAAAGATAATGAACCAATATCTCCAAGCCAGTGCTGAACTGAGAAAGGCCCAATTAGACCTCAACAGCATAACAACATACTTGCACAAACAAGCCTGGCAAAACGCAAAAATAAATTTAGACCTCTGGCTAGATAAATACAAACAGATCAAATCTTCATACCATGATCTGCAATTCTATAAATACAGGAATACAAGAGTAAAACTATTAGTGCGCTTAGTAAAGGGCACCTATATACTCCCACATTTGTACAAAAACTTACATTGCCAACAGGCAATCAAGTACTCAAGTACGACCCCTTTAGAAATGAATGCTATTCTCAAAAACTTTTACAAAAATCTATATGCTCAGACACCCTCACCCACTACAAATGGGACTAACTTTTTAATGTAGCTATTCTTTTTTTAACAGAAAATTATGCAGCTATTCTTAGCTAAAATGCCCCCTGCTCAGTTAGATGCAATCCATAATCCCATTAATACAACAAAAATACTACAATTTCCAGCCTCACTAACCCCAAGGCCCCAGGACTAGATCAAACTAGATGCCATAGACACTCAACCATATATCTGTTAACCACTTCAGCCCCAGAAGAATTTGCCCGCTTCCTGACCAGAGCACTTTTTGCGATACGGCACTACATCACTTTAACTGACAATTGCGCAGTCATGCGATGTTGCACCCAAACAAAATTGATGTCCTTCTTTCCCACAAATAGAGCGATATTTGATCTCCTCTGTGGTTTTTATTCTTTGTGCTATAAACAAAAAAAGAGCGACAATTTTGAAAAAAAAAGCAATATTTTTTACTTTTTGCTATAATAAATATCCCCAAAAAATTTATAAAAAAAGAAATTTCTTTCTCAGTTTAGGTGGCTATGTATTCTTCTACATATTTTTGGTTAAAAAAGGCAATAAGCGTATATTGATTGGTTTGTGCAAAAAGTTATAGCGTCTACAAAATAGGGGATAGATTTATGGCATTTTTATTATAGTTTTTTTTTTTACTAGTAATGGCGGCGATCTGCGATTTTTATCGGGACTGCGACATTATGACGGACACATCGGACACTTTTGACACTATTTTGGGACCATTGTCATTTATACAGCGATCAGAGCTACAAATAGCCACTGATTACTCTATAAATGACACTGGCAGGGAAGGGGTTAAACACTAGGGGGTGATCAAGGGGTTAAGTGTGTCCTAGGGAGTGATTCTAACTGTGGGGGGGATGAGCTCACTTAAACATGACAGAGATCACTGCTCCCGATGACAGGGAGCAGTAGATCCCTGTAATGTTGCTAGGCAGAACAGGGAAATGCCTTGTTTAGGCATCTCCCCGTTCTGCTGCTCCGTGTCACGATCGCGAGTCCCCCAGCGGACATCAAGTGCCCACTAAGCTGCGTCTTAAAGGGGACATACAGGTACACCCATTCGCCCAGCTGTGCCATTGTGCCAACATACATCGTCGTGCGCTGGTCGGCAAGTGGTTAATGAAGCAAAAAAAAAAACAAAAATAATAAGGATCCCACACTACCTGGGTCTTATCATCCCATTTCACTCATAAACATTGATGTTAAGATATTATCCAAAATAGTAGCGAACAGACTGCCTACATACTGCATCATTAATTACTGCAATAATTAATTCACCTAGCTCAATCAGGCTTTGTAAAAGGCAGAGCAGTAGTCTTAAATATAATAAAAGTCCTCTCAATACTAGACCATGCTAAAAGACACCCCTCCTCTGAAATCTCAGTCATTACCTTTAATGCTTTTGATAATGGTAACCTTAACTGGCTAGTTGAGGTGCTGACAGCATTCAGCTTCAGAGGTAAACTTCCTCCTTTCTTCAGTCAACATACTCTGCTCCCATTGCCAATATTTGTACTCTGGGATATCTGTCAAATCCTTTTACCCTCCAAAAAGGCACCAGGCAGTGTTGCCCACTGTCCTAATTCCTTTTCAAATTATCTTTGGAACCTTTCTCTAGGTACCTTTTGCAGACACCCAAAATCCAGCAGGTCAGTTTTGTAAAAAGAGAAATACGGTCTGCACTGTTTTCAGGGAATATCCTCCTATTCATGTCTCAGCCCATGACTGATATTCTTAACATACAAAGTATATTTGAAGATTATAGCTCCTTTACAGGGCTACACATAACGTTCTCAAAGAGTGGTGCTTGCATATATATTATCTTTATATTATGTTTATTTATCTTGTTATGATTGTTATTATATTCCTATAGATAAGTTTGTTTGCCCTCTAATACTCCTGAAGAAGCAGATAATTCCGCAAAACATGTAGAGAAGATTTAGATGCATGCTACGTGATAGGTTTTAAGTATCATCTTTTTGCCATCAACACAATATTATGCATGTAATAGAGAGCACCCCTAGTGCCCCATTGTAGCACAACTTCTTTTTTATTCATGAATGTTTTTATTCAATTGTTGTAATAAAAACACCTTTTTATGTGTTGCTGTCCTTGTATAGTACCATTAAAGCCCATATTTACCTTCAAAACTATATATTTCTCATAAACCATCCTAGGACGTAGGTACTTATATTGTGATATATTTGTTGGCAGATATCTTTTGTATGCTTTAAAGCGGGGATCCACCTATCTATCGTTTTTTTTTTTTTTTTGAGTTCATTCACAAACTTTTCTTCTCAACATTACATACTCACATATTGTGTGTAATATGTCCGCCTGTGTCAGATTTCGTCGGAAAGAATAACTTATATTATTCACTGCAGGCGGTTTCCATCCTCATTGTGGGCATTTGAAGCCCACAAGCATTTATTTCCTGGATGTGGTGAATGCTGTGCTCCCAGCATTCACCTCTCGTTCCCGCACATGCTCAGTGGCATCCTGGGAAGCCTGAGGCTAGCTCCCAGGAGTCTGGGAGAGGCTAGAAACACGCCTACTCCCACGGGAGGAGAACCAGGAAGTGCAAAGAAGAATAGAAAGATAAAAGGTAATTACGGCGATTTAATTTTTTTTAAACGGCATGTCAGCATCTAGGCAAGGAAGAGAATACATACAGATATTGTTCAAAATTTGGGTGGAACCCCGCTTTAAACTGACAGAAGTCCCCATCTGAAATCAATCAGCTTCCAGGTTTTATTGTCAAAGCTTAACTGAAGAAGCTGATGTTAGATGCTGATTGGCTACCATGCACAGCAGCACCAGATTTTGCACTCTCCAGTTTTAGTAAATCAGCCCCAGTTCCGCTAGCCTTTCTTTTACATATTACCCCAATACCCCAATACCAATCTTGAGATATAAACATTAATTGTTAATTTGCCATAATGAATGCAGCAAGAGCCTGTATCCCTAGCTTTTGGAAGCAGGTCTCCTCGCTTACTGTGTCACACTGGCTTGGCCAAGTTAATGAGATTATGCAGATGGAAGATCTAATTGTCTCACTCTATCACCGAGAGGAGAAATTCCAAAGAACATGGTTCTATTGGCGCAACTTCCGTTGCTCTATGGAATATGGTTTCCATCTTCTCCAGGACATACATAAATCAATATTTACACAATTTTAGTGCTGATAATAGACACAAAAAGAGATGACAGCGCTCCTCAATCCCCCTTTCTCCCTCCGGGAAAGGAAAAAAGGCTCAACAACTTAATCTTGCATGTTTTCAAATATCTCAAGTCCAAAGTTTAGCGAACTGGTGACTACGTTTTGTATTTTATGCTCATTGCTTTTAAATTGTTTGTAAGTGCAATCTTTAGGGGGTTGGGTTATGCAATAAAAGTGTTAAACAGGATCACACTATGTGGAATCTTTCTTTTCTATGGTTGTCTATACATGGAGTGATTTGCAGCCCTAACCAGACCTATATCTTGGATGACTTCCTTACGATTATTTCAAGGCTTGTGATTTACCTTTTTATGGTGAATTTGAACCCCCTCAGGGAGTGTGACTCACGCTGTGTGGATTTGGGTGTAGGTGCACGCTCATAATGATCTACTAAGACCACCGTCTTTCTTCAGAACTGTATTCACCAAGTGTCGTCCTTCTATCCCTTATATGTTCAAACATATCAATGCAGGTCATGTTTTAAATGGACTGACAGGAGTGCTGCTATACTATTGTATCTTACAGTGTTTCAGGACTGGATTCTTTGCTATCTTTATAATGTTTTATTTTTTATAGTAGCTGCTATTGCTGACAATTAATGTAGAGCTGTTTGTGTATCTGTACAAAACTATTCATTGATTGTTATAGGTAGACTGTTTTAATTTTAATAGCAAATTAGAGCTGAGTGGTGTTGAAAGGACATTAATTAATTTTAATTTTAATAGCAAATTAGAGCTGAGTGGTGTTGAAAGGACATTAATTACATTGAGTTTAACACAGCCATTAATGTCTAAACTGCTGGCAACCAAAGTGAGTACACCCCTAAGTGAAAATGTCCAAATTGGGCCCAATTAGCCATTTTCCCTCCCCAGTGTATTGTGACTCATTAGTGTTACAAGGTCTCAGGTAATGGCTTGGCCAAACATGTCTCCAGACCTAAACCCTATTGAGCATATGTGAGGCATCCTCAAACAGAAGGTGGAGGAGCACAAGGTCTCTACCATCCACCAGCTCTGTGATATCATCATGGAGGAGTGGAAGAGGACTCCAGTGGCAACCTGTGAAGCTCTGGTGAACTCCATGCCCAAGAGGGTTGAGGCAGTGCTGAAAAATAATGGTAGCCCCCCAAAATATTGACACTTTTGTCCAATTTGGACCTTTTCACTTAGGGGTGTACTCACTTTTGTTGCCAGAGGTTTAGGCACTTATGGCTGTGTGTTGAGTTATTTTGAGGGGACAGCACATTTACACTGTTATACAAGCTGTACACTCACTACTTTACATTGTAGCAAAGTGTCATTTCTTCAGTGTTGTCACATGAAAAGATATAATAAAATATTTACAAAAATGTGAGGGGTCTACTCTCTTTTGTGAGATACTGTATATTATTCACTTATGAAGTACCATATTTATCGGCTTATAACACGCACTTTTTTCCCCTTAAAATCAGGGGAAAATCGTGGGTGCGTGTTATACGCCGATCCCCGCTAATTGTGATCTATCGGCGGCGATTGCCGCCGACATTCACATAGCGTGTAGTTTTAAATATGGCGCCGCAGAGTTTGGAGGGACTCGGCAGAGCTGAACGAGCGCCGCCGAAATCACAGTGACTGGGCGGAGCTAAGATACACATAGTCGAGTGTTCTCGGCTCTTTCCGGCGCTGCTCACAGTCAAGCCCAGTCCCGCCATTGGACCTGTGTTATGTCCATCATAGGGCGGGACTGGATGGGACTGTGAGCAGCGCCGGAAAGAGCTGAGTACACTCGACTATGTGTATCTTGGCGGCGTTCATTCAGTTCCGCCGAGTCCCTCCGAACTCCGCGGCGCCATATTTAAAACTACATGCTATGTGTATGTCGGCGGCGATCTGTCCAAGCATGGACACTGGGGGCAAGGCTGCACTGACCACTGGGGCAAGGCTGCACTGACCACTGGGGCAAAGCTGCACTGACAAGGCTGCACTGGGGCAAAGCTGCACTGACATGGCTGCACTGACAAGGCTGAACTGGGGCAAAGCTGCACTAACAAGACTGCACTGGGGCAAAGCTGCACTGACAAGGCTGCAATGGACACTGGGGCAAGGCTGCACTGACACTGAAAAGGCTGCAATGACACTAACAAGGCTGCAGATGGACACGATTAGGCTGCATTGATGGGCATTTTAATGTAAGTTTTTTTTCCTTAAACTTCCCTCCTAAAAGTTTTTTTCCTTAAAATTCTCTCTTAAACTTGGGGTGCGTGTTATACGCCGGCGCGTGTTATACGCCGATAAATACGGTATGTAAGTGCCACACTTTTTAAGACTAAAGGTCTGTACACATGATACGAAAAGCTGTCTGCCGATTATCGGATCATTAGTACAGTGCTTTCGACAGCCCATTTAGCTTTTTCGTCAGACAAAAGCTGGATGTGCAGACTATAAAAATTTTGTCTGATGTGAACTCAACATCCAATTTTGGTTCATTAGTACAGTTTTCGTACAAACAAAAATCATAAGAGCAAGACTACGCATGCTCAGAAGTGAAAGAATACATACAAAACTTTTCAATACATTACAACACTTCAGATATATTCTGTCTTACGAAAATGTTTGTATTGGGAGTAACCTCTTCACTTTCGACATGAGACTAGCATGCTACAAAAGGGGACGTTTGGTCATCCGAACATCTAAACGTGCGTATGAGGCTTTAGTCTTTTTTCTGCCATCACTTTTCTGTGTTTCTATGTTTCAAATTTGAAGGATAGCTATAAAGCAATACAAAGATTTCCATTTGGTTTAATTTACTAAAGGCAAATAGGCTGTTCACTTTGCAAAGGGAATTTTCACTTTAGTGAAATGAGTTGAAGCTCTCTGACTCATCCAATAAAGTTTGTTTAATTGTCCTTGCACGTAGTTGGGTATTCTTTGCAAAGTACATTTTCACCACATTTACTAAGTTAAGGGAAAATTCTCTTGCAAAATGAACATCCTATTTTGCTTTTTAATAAATCAACCCCATTGTGTCTGAAACGCCCTCTGTCAGCTGTAAATGTGCAAACAACAAACAAAATGTCAACATTTTGCAATGGATACTATACATTTCTATGAATCTACTAAAGTACACTGAGTTAATGAGATGTGTAATGCTATTAAAAATATAGTTAATTATCCCGTTAATAAATGAACCTGCGGCCAGGCGATTGTATAAATTATATTTTTGGGAAAAAAATGCAGCGCTAAGAAGTATTAGGAAGTTAGGGTGTAGTGAAACAATTAAGTAAGAGATGCTGTACTGAACAGTAAAGCATATGTACAAAAACCATAATTGAAATGAAATGAACAAACACAGTATAAAGTGTCCACATATGGTAAATGGATGATTCCAAACTCAAATTATTAAGAGGAACTGGTATGGACCAAAAAATGATGTGAAACTAGAAAATAAAGTCAATGGTGCACGGTGTGGATCTGTGACTGTGAGTCAACAACGGGGTACAGAACTTCCGTAGCTCTAAACCAAGATCTCAATATGGGGCATCAGAATGAAAACATCAGGAAGTAAGATAAGATGGATACTCTTACCAGATGACGTGGACTCCACTGTCATATGGCCCCTGTTGAAGACCCCCTTGGTCGAAACGCGTTGGGCGATCTCCCCTTCCTTACGCTGCTTAGATTTTATTTTAATTGTGATCACTTTTATCCATTTTTTGTATAGTATTTTTAGAAATAAAAATCCCTGGTTTACCTGCACTATGCAGAAGCTTTTTATTTTTTATTTGCATATTATCCCGATGCAAGAAACTGCCTTCCAGTAGCCCTACTTCCATCATGGGGTCTGGATCAAATCTGTCCCCGGCTTCTCCTTGGAACACATCCTTGAGGTCTATTGGCTGATATCCAGTTGGCGGCCCTTCCTGATGTTTCTTCACCCCACCAGAGAAGTCGAGAAGTGAGACAGAGGTTCCACCGTTCCGGATATCGTTTTCCAGCCTAGGTTTGGCTCCATGCACCATTGACTCCATGTCATATGACAGTGGAGTCCACGTCATCTGGTAAGAGTACCCATCTTATCTTACTTCCTGATGTTTTCATTCTGATGCCCCATATCGAGATCTTGGTTTACAGCTACGGAAGTTCTGTACCCCGTTGTTGACTCACAGTCACAGATCCACACCGTACACCATTGACTTTATTTTCTAGTTTCACATCATTTTTTGGTCCATACCAGTTCCTCTTAATAATTTGAGTTTGGAATCATCCATTTACCATATGTGGACACTTTATACTGTGTTTGTTCATTTCATTTCACTTATGGTTTTTGTACATATGCTTTACTGTTCAGTACAGCATCTCTTACTTAATTGTTTCACTACACCCTAACTTCCTAATACTTCTTAGCGCTGCATTTTTTTCCCATTTACCAGTTATTGTTTGTCACAATGTATGCAGCTGCTGGCTCACATATATTTTATTTTTGCTATTAGAGCGCAGTGTTTTCATATTCTCTTGCAAATTATATTTTTAACAAGCCATAAATTAGCTTTAAAACAAGCTATTAGGATACCACCTGGAGCAGAACCTTAAGTTGGTCTTCATCAAAGTACCTTGGAACTCAACGCTGCAGATGGCTGTAGGTCAGGGCCCCTGGAATTGCCCCACCAGGAGTTAGCAGTTACAGCAGACAGGAGGCTAGAGCAAAGTCAGGATCAAGCAGAGGTCATAGCAGAAAGTAATTAGATAGTCTGGGTCCGCAACAAGTAGGCAATAAACGAGTAGTCATGTTCAGGCTGGGGTCTTGGTAGGCAGCAAGCAGAGGGTTGTCAGACAGTCTAGGTCCGCAATGAAGAAGGCGAAAAAGGCAGGACAAGGGATGTATATGTGTGCACTGCGCTTTAGAATGTGTATTTAAATAATTGTGCCGCTACTTATACCCAAAATATAATAAAAACAAAAAAGTGAAAATATATATTACAATCAAACAACATACATTTCACAGTAGCCCTCGAAAAAACTCAAAGAATATATATTAAAGTGTCCATGAAATTTAATTCAGCGCCCATAGAAATGTGAAACAATATCTTGCAGGCTCATGCAAAAAACATTGATTCCAATCCACTCGAATGTGATAAAGTAAGTGTAACAAACTAGTGTTACGACACCAATAATACTCCTCACAGTGATGTGTGCCACTTCCGCTCCCTTAAGAAAAAAGCTCACCAGATGCTGTTGCCATTCACTCTCGTGTCTGGCAAATATTGCTTATGTGTTACATTGAAGAGCTGTTATTGGATGCCAGACTCCATCCAGATACTAACTTCAAACTCCACATGTAGGGATAAAAGTGAAGACAGAGCCTCCAATATTGTAAAACACCTTAAGGTAACGAATTTCTTAAAAGTATTGCACGTACATCACATAAAACTCAAACAAGCCTTAATATTGTAAATTCAATCATGGCGGTTGACGTAGTGCTGCGATCTCTCTTCATTGGCACGCCCGGAGTCAAGGTTCTGGCATCAGAGTACAGTTGCTGTGTAGCCACACACTCTAAGTGCCTTTTCGCACCTAATGCAGTTGGCTGCAGTTGGATGCATTTTTAACTGCACTCCAACTGCATAGACAGCCCAAAATCAAAGTAATCCTAAAGGCATAGTTCACATCATTGCAGTGCAGTTCAGCGCAGTTAAAAAAAAGTAGAGCATGTTGCACTTTTCCGTACTGCAAATGCATGTAACACTCTACAAATGGGCTTCAAATGCATCGCGCGCCTAAGCCAAGAAAGTCAAGCCCAAAAACGTATAGAAAAATGCACTGCACACACAGCAAAAAATACATGCAAAACTCATTCAAGCACACATCAAGTGCACTTAAAATGCTTGTAAACATGTAGTCAAAATGCTTGTGCAGTTTTTGGTGTGAATGGGCCCTTATACACGAGTTGTGTTACTGGCCAAAGAACAGAGGGGAAAAAAGAAAAAAGAAAACTTATGAAACCACCCAATCTAATGATTGGTAAGCTGCAATAAATTACATTTTTGGTTTTGGGTTTAATACCTCTTTTAGTTAAATAGTAGAAAATGAAGGCCAATATCTGATGTTGCTGCAATGCCCTTGTACAAATAAAAGGGGCATAATTTTAGTATATCTCAAAGAATATGTATGCAGAAACGTACAAGAAAAATGTAAAACCAGGGAGGACATTTGTTTTTGCTATTAATTATAATGGTGAGGTTTTGTATGCATAATATGAGCATCTATCTTATTGGCCTCAAAACAAATGATGGTGTGTGCAAGGAGAAAACTATTTGTAAACAAACATTTGTTTACAAAAAGTAATTTACCTTTGAACTAAAGAAAATCAACTCATAAATTGTTCCACAATCTGTAATTTGAAATTTTATGTGTACAATCTCTTGGCAATATGAGAAAGGTGACAAGCTTTACTACTGCAAATGTAATGTACCATATATATATATGTATATATATATATATATATATATATATATATATATATATATATATATTGCATATTCCAGGGTTTTTCAACCTTTTTGCCTTCGAGGAACCCCTGCTAAAACGTCTGAAAGTTTGGGGAACCCCTGAGATAATTTTCATATCTACAGCTCACGAAACATTGGTGTGATCAGCGAGCTGTAGATATAACAACAATTATTTTTAGAAATAGCATTAAGCAAATTAATAAATATAAAAAACTTACCACCTCTTAATGTGAAACTTGTGCTTGCTTTTTTCACAATTCTGCAGTGTACAGGGGGTCATCAGGGCAGAGCACAGGGGAATTAAGGAGGGAACAGTACAGGAGGAGGGGAGAAGAGCACAGCACAGTACAGGGGGGAAGAAAAGCACAGCACAGTACAGGGGGGCCAGGAGGGAACTGTATAGGGGGGGCCAGGAGGGAACTGTATAGTACAGGGGGGGCAATGAGGGAACAGTACGGGGAGAGGGGGGGGGGGGGGGGACTGGAGAGAATACTACAGGCGGACAGGAAAGAATAGTACCAGGGGGGCCAAGAGAGAATGGTACAGGGGGACTAGGAGAGAATAGTACAGGGGGCAGGAGATAACAGGGGGGCCAGGAGAGAATAGTACAGAGGGCCATAAAGGAACAGTACTGGGGGGCAAGAGAGAATAGTACAGGGGGGCCAGAAGAGAATAGTACAGGGGGGCAGGAGATAATCATATAGGGGGCCAGGAGAGAACAATACAGGGGGGCTAGGAGAGAACAGTGCAGGGGCAGGAGAGTACAGGGGGGTCAGGAGAGTACAGGGGGCAGGAGAGAATAACACAGGGGGCAGGAGAGAACAGGGTGGCCGGAAAAGAATAGTACAGGGGGCAGGAGAGAATAGTACAGGGGACCAGTAGAGAATAGTACAGAGGGGCAGGATAGAATAGTACAGGGGGGCCAGGAGAGAATAGTATAAGGAGGCCAAATGAGAATAGTATCAGGGGGGCAGGAGAGAATAGTATAGGGGGCAGGAGAGAATAGTATAGGGAGGGCCAGATGAGAATAGTATAGGGGGACAGATGAGAATAGTACAGGGGGCCAGGAGAGAATAGTACAGGGGACCAGGAGAGAATAGTATACGGGGGCCAGGAGAGAATATTACAGGCAGCCAGGAAAGAATAGTACTGGGGGGCAAGAAAGAATAGTATAGTGGGGCCAGGAGAGAATAGTATAGGGGGACCAGATGAGAATAGTATAGGGGGGACAGATGAGAATAGTATAAGGGGCAGGAGAGAATAGTACAGGGGGCCAGGACAGAATAGTACAGGGGGCCAGGAGAGAATAGTATATAGGGGCCAAGAGAGAATAATATAAGGGGGCCAGGAGAGAATAGTATAGAGGGGCCAGAAGAATAGTATAAGGGGGGCCAGATGAGAATAGTATAGGGGGAGCAGCAGATGAGAATAGTACAGGGGGCCAGGAGAGAATAATACAGGGGGCCAGGTGAGAATAGTACCAGGGGGCCAGAATAGAATAGTACAGGGGGGCCAGGAGAGAATGGTACAGGGGACCAGGTGAGAAAGGTATAGGGGGGCAGGAGAGAATAGTACAGGGGGCTTGGAGAGAGTACAGATGGGACCAGAATAGAATACTACAGGGGGGCAGGTGAGAATGGTGTAAGAGCGCCAGATGACAATAGTACAGGGGGCCAGGAGAGAATAATATAGGGGGGCTAGGAGAGAATAATACAGGGGGCCAGGAGAGAATAGCACAGGGGGGCCAGGAGAGTATAGTATGGGGGGAGGAGAGAATAGTATAGGGGGGCAAGGAGAGAATAGTACAGGGGGGCCATAATAGAATAGTACAGGGGGGCCAGGAGAGAATGGTACAGGGGGCCAGGAGAGAATGGTACAGGGGGCCAGGAGAGAATTGTATAGGGGGGCAGGAGAGAATAGTACAGGGGGCTTGGAGAGAATAGTACAGGGGACTAAGAGAGAACAGTACAGATGGGGCCAGGATAGAATAGTACAGGGGGGCAGGTGAGAATAGTATAGGGGGGCCAGGAGAGAATAGTGTAGGGGCACCAGATGAGAATAGTACAGGGGGCCAGGAGAGAATAGCATAGAGGGGCTAGAAGAGAATAGTACAGGGGGCCAGGAGAGAATAGCACAAGGGGGCAAGGAGAGTATAGTATGGGGGGAGGCAGGAGAGGGGGAAAGGAGAGAATAGTACAGGGGGCCAGGAGAGAATAGCACAGTAAGGGGGCCAGGAGAGAAATTGATAGACCATATCAATTTCTCTCCTGGGCCCCCTGTGCAGTTCCTTCCTGGCCCCCCTGTCTTATACTTTTCTCTCCTGGCCCCCCTATACTAATATCAGTTATATATATGAGATAGAGGGACCAGGAGAGAAAAGTATAGTACAGAGGGGCCAGGTGGAAGGCACAATGCTGGGATCTGTAATGGTTTACCGTGAACCTCATGCAGAATAGCTCAGGGAAGCAGCTGGATCACAATCGTATCTCATGCGCAGATTCCCGTCCCTCCCAAGTGATGTCACACACAGGCTCCTGGGATGGATGGGAGGGCTGCCCAGGACAGCTGCAGGGCAGTGATGTCAGTTTTCCAGCCTGTCAGATCTTTAGGGATGTGATTTACCGTTCCTCTGCTTGTGATGAACGGCAGATCATGGCAGAACCCCTTGGGACTGCTTTGAGACACTGGTATATACAGTATATTTGCTATTTTGTACACTTAGATAATATGTTAGTATTTTTCTCTTAAATATTGGAAATTGATAGAGTGTGCTCCATTTGTTTCCAAATGCTTGCACCGATAGTCACCCGAGGCTCAGTATGAAAAATGTATGTGCATCACAATAGAAATACAGTTGCTTAACCCCTTCCTGCTGCCGTCTCCCAGCCCATTACGTGGATCTAAATGCTGGGATGTTGAGGCGGGCATTCCGATCATGTGACTGCTGTGATTGGAGATTGCAAGCATGCATTGGGAGCTTTTTGGTACCCATTCATCACTATGCTGGGAGAGTGCGGGGAGTGTGCTCTCAGCACAGTAAAACTTTTACCCAGGGCTGCAAATATGCGGCCGCTTAGCGTTGAAGCCACCCCCCCCCACCAAGAGGCCGCATATGTGCGCCAGGTCAGCAGGAAGTGGTTAAAGCATTATATTGGGTTTAAAAGAAACTTGTAATATCCTTGTAACATTCTTTGTGAGCTGCTGAACTTCTCTTTTTCCTCATTACTTTGTTTTGGAACAATCAGTAAATGCTAATTGTCATTTGCACTGCTCTATGCACACCACAAATCCCATAGTCCCTAGTCCATCTCAGAAGTAAACAAGAGAGGGTAGCTACGTTCATACATACAGTGGGACCGCGGAGAAGGAATGTAGCCACCCTCTAATAGGAAGATGGGACACTGCACCAAAAAAAAAAAAAGGAATTTGGAGATTAGTAGGAGGCTGAGAGCTGTAGAAAGTACTTTTTTGAGTTAGGAATACATATCTGAATAGATTTAAACCAAAGTTTAGTGTTACTTTCAATGTTTGTTACATCATATACAGTATATTTTAGTCTGTTTACAGTTGAGGCTTTTTTCACAAGTAGGCCTACTCTTTGTCATATTGGACATAACGCACCCTCACTTTGAATAATATTGTTTTCCAGTATTAATTATTCAGAAATTTTATGTGGCATTTGTTCGCTTTTTTGGACTTAGATGATCACAACAGACAGCAATAGGACCCCAAATATGGTAACTTCCTTAGGACCCCAAATGTTTTACCAGTAAAGGTTCCTGACAGCAGAGTTTACATTTCCTAAGCGTAGCTGTGGAAGAGAGCTGGGAGAGCAGGAAGTCAGGTATCCACACAAGATCAGTCTGCCTGTATGTATTGGGGAGTTTTTCTGATAACCATAGATGGGTCATGTAGTCTGATCTGTCCAAAATCACTCAATGCAAGAGTATTCTGAACAGATGAATGGTCTCTTTGTATTAATAAAGATAACTGTGGTTCATTATTCACTGTTCTCTATTCCTTATAAATATATATATATATATATATATATATACAGATGCTTCAACAAAATCAAAGCCTGCTATGCTGTATGAAAACAAGTACACCTTTTAGTCTGTATGGTACATGAGCAAATTGACCAACTTTTCATTAATCCACCATACAGAAAAAAAGAACCTTGCAGACCTCATGAAAGCTGGCATTAATAATTCTTTAATGCTCTAAAAGATGTGGCCTTTATGGCTTCTTCACCTATATATTTTTTTCTCTTATGCTTTCAAGAAGTTTACCAGGAAGGTAAGGATATTTTTTTGTCATGAAATAAAATTTAGATAACCTCGTACTGAGAATGCATCCAGTCTGAGTATATATCAAGCAGACAAGGCCATGATGGCATGCTCATTTAAAAAGACACCTTATAACATATAATTAATATGAGGCAAATATCCCTAAAGTGAAAGGAAGGGCAGTGCCGTTCTAAGTGTAGCATCTAAGCATTTTTTATTGGAAACAACGATTTGGCACTTCACAGTGAGATAAAAGCGCTCATCTAGTCATGTAACACTGCTGCAAAAAGTGATGGGCATGGCACGCATTCAGACCATCAGGCCATGAGGGGGCCATCTTGGAAGTGGTACTTATGGGCAGGAGCCAGTTGATGGACTAGAATGTGCAGCATGCCAGGTGCAATACCCAAAACATGGCATAATTAGTTGGTAAATGATGCAACTGGCTCCTGGAAACAGGATATGAGATGAGCATATATTACAAATAAAAAATAAGAAGCCTATAACAAGAATAAAAAACATCACTAAAATAAAATAAATAGGCGGTACTGCATACATCTTATAACAGGAGTATTTAAAACTTGCCCACTAAGTCCATGTATTATATTTATTATTTGTTGTTGGTGTTTATTCACATATATTTTTCACAGGTTTCTATTAATTTGGCATACCACCATCTATGTCCATCTAGCATATATTTTGCACATTTATTATTTATATATTTTTATTCTTCAAGTTATATATTTGCATTCTCATATGTTGGACTCTGCACTACCTCAGATTTGCTAAAAAAAACTTGATGTGCAAGATCAAAATTTGGATGATAAAGTGAAGACAATAAGGGTCCTGTACAAATAAATAAACAAATACCATGATTATTATGACAACAAAGTACAGGCAGAGTATAAATAGTATACAGGTATGAAATACATGTACAAGAGTACCTAGGTTCTAATGAAGTATACTAACAAAAGAAAAGAAAAGAAGATAAATAGTAAGATGGATGTGGAGGGATGATGGTACCCTCCATTAGGAATATGGGTAGGAATGTAAAAAAAAAAGTGAACATGTGGTATAAAGTTTACTAATGGTCTCGTCTTAAGGTTTACAATGGGACTATGACCAGTATATGGCTCTCAGTCAAAAATAGAATGGGGACATCAATGTAAGTATATTACATTGGACTGTAAAAAAGTAAGTCGGTATAGAAAATAAATAAGGTTCTTGAGTTACAGATTAAAAAATAAAAATAGAAAAAATGCAGTATAGGAGACGTGGTGCGAACCTTCTACTAAGATCTATATGGTATTTACAGGTAATTACGGGTATAGGACCCTAGACACACAAAAAATATCATGGAACTACTAAACATTAGTGTAGTGGCAAATTCAAATAGTTGAATATGAATAAAGCTAATAAATTATACTGATTTATAGAGCCAATGAAAATACATTCAGGTAGGATGTGTTTGGAGGGCTGTGTTAGAGGACCGTATTGACTTCTATTTCCTCATTTACGCTGATGGAAATAAGGTATCTAAGGTATAAATCCAAAATGTCTCTCTCTCTCGCAGGGATGCTTGAATCCCCTGGCTGCCTGTAAATTGCAAGTAATAGCTTCAACTACCCAGACCCTCAGATCTTCAGAGGATTTTTGCTGAAACTCTAGAAAATGTCTAGGCACACTATATCACTGCCCTACTCAACCAGGCATCTGTGTTCCCCGAACCTCTTTCTAACTGTCCGTATGGTGCAATCGATGTACAGTAGGCCGCATGGACAACAGAGACAGTAGATAACAAACTTTGATGAACAGGTAAAAAAGGGGAAGGTATAAATTTCATTTCCAGTTTAGGAGCATGGAGCACATTATGCAAAAACATTGAACTATTCTGATGAAGGATCCCCACTTGAAAACACCCCTCACCACTAAGCCAAATATTTCCTACAGACGAGCTTGAAACATCAAGAGCCAGATAGCTCCCAGTAAGATTAAATCAGCTTATACCACCATTAGTCCTCAGTTAACACTTTTCAACATCAAAAGTATGTTTTGGTGTAAAAAAGCCAGGTGTCTGACATGCAGTGGCGTAGCGTGGGGGGGATGGGGGAAGCCGGTCCACTCACCCCGGAGCGCAACATTTTGAGGGGCCCAGAAATGTATTCCTTTCCCCCCAGAAAACTCGTGGCTCCATCCACCTGCTCCTCTTCTCCCACTCCTCCGATGGCCGCTCCGTCCTTCTGATCATCCCTGATCACAGTGTTCGAATGACAGCTGGCTCAGGAGGTGCAGCTGTCCTGGAAGAAGGGGACCACCACATTGCCCAATTCTCCCCACCTCCAACATGCCTGAGTTTCACACACATCCCTTCCCCCGACCCTCTTTCCCTGTCCCCCCTCTCTCTCTCTATGTCCCCCCTCTCTCTCCCTGCCCTACTCTCTCTCACCCTGTCTCCCCCTTTCTCTCTCTTCCTGTCCCCTCTCTCTCTCTCTTCCTGCCCCCCTCTCCCTTTCCTTGCTCCCCTCTCTACCTCCCTGCCTCTTTTCTCTCTCCCTGCCTCCTCTCTCTCTCTCTCTCTCTCTCTCTCTCTCTCTCTCTCCCTCCCTACCCCCTTTCTCTCTTTCCCTCTTCTTAGCCCCCCCTCACTCTCTTCCTCTCTCTGCCACTCCCACTCTCACTCTCCCAGCCAGCACTGAAAATAGCTTTACCCCAGTCTGTTTATTAAACTCCTTCCTTCCCATCATCTACCTATAGATATGATGTATAACAGTATGACTTTATTAACTTTATCCACTTAAAGTGGTATTAAACCCTGAAGCAAACATTTATTATATTGCAGTTATATTGTAATTCTTAGATGTGGTGGCTGCATTATTATTATTTTTTTTTAGGTTTTCTTTCTTTTATTTTTACCTGGTGATCCTGCTAGTAAGTCCGTTGTTTTTCAAAAGAATGAGCTGTATTGCAGATGTAGCAGTTAAAGGGTAGAATCAGAAAATTTAACACTGGCAGAGGTGCTCACAATGATCCGCTTTAATTTATTTATATAAAACCTTTATCCTAAAAGGTAAAAAAAAATGTTTGCTGTAACTGACTATAAAGTGTGAGCTGGAGTTTGGCTTCAATTTGTTTAGTGTACCTAAATCTGCTAGTACATCTAACATCCCACCTCCCTGTCCCTCGGGCTGATGTCCAAATGGGTCTCTGTTGCTCCTTCATCCAGAGGGGGGTCATTATCTGTTTGGGTTTTTATAAAACTTTAATTTGTTGCATGATATTGTTAATATTTGCACTGGAAATTGTATTCCTCTCCATTCACAGTCTGAGCCTCTGTACCCCCCATGGCTCCAGAAGAGGGGGTAAAAAAAAATTAAGGAAAGAAGGGACACCCCTCCCCTCCTCCCATGTCTAGGTGTCTCATCTATAATTCTCTTGACCTTACTTTGGGGTTATTATTGGCTGCCAGTTCTTCTGTATATAAGGGCTCTTCGTTATTTACAGCCTAAACCTCTGATTGGCTTCCGCAGCCTTTTATTATTGTTTAAATCTGGGAAGATACCTCTTTGACTACTGTAGTCAAAGAGATATCTCAGATTCAACCAATAATAAAAGAAAAGGCTGCCGGTGTCTTACTGAGAAAGTTCCCCCTGGGGGATAAGGACCCCCCTGTACTGCGCAGGCGCAGCGCTTGCGCAGTACGAACGACTAAGGAGCCACCGAAAATAGCCGAAGCTGAAAACCTTCAATCAGTTGAACATGGCGCCTGCGCCCTGAGTCCAGGTTCAAGCCCCACCATCCAAGTGGACTTAGAGGTAGAATAAAAAAGTGCCGAGCGAAGCGAGGCCGTTCCCGGAGCGTGGCGAACTAAGCAAGCCCGCGAGGGGCCCTCTTGCAGGTGCCGTGTACAGCTGATTTACAACTATTCGGCTTCGGCTATTTCTGCCGGCTCGTACTGCGCAAGTGCTGCGCCTGCTCAGTACAGGGGGGCCCTTATCCGCTGAGGGGAACTTTCTCGGCAGAACACCGGCAGTCAATCTGAGGCTCAGGCTGTAAGTGGAGGAACCTTTTGCATTTCCACGTCCACAGTTTAATATTGTACTAATGGAAGGGACTCAGGGAGTGCTAAACATCCACACCTTAGAGGGCAAAAATTACTTGCCTTGCCCCGTGTGCTGACAACCCTCGCTATGTCAGTGCTGACATGTAGCTATATCTGGCATGGACAGAAAGATTTCACCACTAAAGGTAAAACTTATACCCTCCCTGACTTTTTTACTTGTTCTTCAGAGTTTGTTATCTACTGTCTCTGTGGTCCATGCGGCCTACTGTACATCGGCCACACCATTCGGACAGTTAGAAAGAGGTTCAGAAAGCACAGACGCCTGGTTGAGGAGGGCAGCGACATACACAGTGTGCCTAGACATTTTTTAGAGTTTCACCAAAAAACCTCAGAAGATCTGAGGGTCTGGATAGTTGAAGCTATTCCCTGCATTTTACGAGAGACGTTTTGGATCTATACGCTAGATACCCTATCTCTAGGCAGCCTAAATGAGGTAATAGAAGTCAATACGGACCTCTAACACAGACCTCCATACACATCCTACCCAAATTTATTTGTATTTATCTCATAAATCAGTATAATTTATTAGCTTTATTCATATTCAACTATTTGGATTTGCCACTACACTAATGTTTAGTAGTTCCAAGATATTTTTTGTGTGTCTAGGGTCCTATAATGTAATTTCACATAAATGGATCTTAGTGGGAGGTACACACCATTCCTCCCATACTGCATTTTTTCTATTCTTCATTTTTTTTATCTGTAACCATGTACTCAAGAACCTCATATGTTTTGTATACCGACTTACTTTATTACGGTCCAATGTAATATACTTATATTGATGTACCCATTCTTTTTTTGATAGAGAGCCATATATGGGCCATCGTCCCATTATAATTCTTAAGACAAGGCCATTAGTAAACCTTATACCATATGTTCACTTTTTTTTTCTTTACATTACTACCCCTATTCCTAATGGAGGTTGCCACCATCCCTCTACATCTTACTATTCTTATTTTCTTTTTTTTTTTTCTTTTGTACTTTGCTGATATACTTCTTTAGAACATAGGTACTATTCTACATGTATTTTATATACTATTTATATTCTGCTTATACATTATATATGTATTATAATAATCATGGTACTTGTTTATTTATTTGTGCAATACCATTATGGTCTTCGCTTTATCATCCGAATTTTGATACTGTACATCAAGTTTTAAGTACTCCTAGTATAAGATGTATGCAGTACCGCCTATTTATTTTATTCTAGTGATGTTTATTTATTCTTGTGATATGCTTCTTATTTTTTATTTGTAGTATATGCTCCTCTTAGTCTCTTTATGTATGGTGGGAGGTTATCCTGTTTCTAGGAGCCAGTTGCCTCATGTACCAGCTAATTATGTCCTGTTTTTTAGATACTAAAAAAGAATGGTTTCATAGCCAACTACATTACGCAGCAGTGGCTAAGAAGAAGACAGAAAATAAAAGATTTTTCCTACAACAACCATATTTTGAGGAGGGAGAGGGGACAGGACATCTATTGGCAACTATTGTAAAAGCTCAGCAGCTGGCATCATATATAATTGAATTACAATCACCTTCAAATGAGAGGACTGATCTTGCCCCAGAGATATTGGAGGTATTCAGGGAATTTTACCAGGCACTGTATAAGAGCAGGGTATCCTACCGGAGGAGTCCCTGAATAGCTTCTTTGATACTGTTGATTTACCAACCATCTCAACTGATGAAAGGGTGGCTTTGGAGGGTCCATTAACATAGGACGAGCTAAAAAATGCAGCATCTAATTTATCTGATAATAAAGCACCAGGACCAGATGGTCTTCCAGAGGAAATATATAAATAATATGGGGAAGTGTTGTTACCTGAATTGCTTAATGTCTTTAATTATGCCATGGAGGTGGGTTCATTACCCCACTCTATGACTGAGGCAGTAATTATTGTCCTATTGAAACCTGGTAAGGACTCAAGTAACCCTGACTCATACTGTCCAATATCTTTGTTAACATCAGACTTTAAGTTGCTGGCAAAGGCACTGGCGATTAGATTATCAAGATGCATTTCAAAACGTATCCATTGTGATCAATCAGGCTTTATTCCTAATATATCTACAGCAAATAATATCTGACTTCTATTTTTAAATCTACAACTCCCAACAGATAACATGGGAAACAGAGCTATACTGTCACTCGATGTGGCTAAAGCATTTGACAGTATAGAGTGGGTCTTTTTGTGGAATTGCTTAAAACTATATGGGTTTGGCCCCAGATTTATTAAATGTATACAACTTTTGTATGACTCCCCAAGTGCAAGGGTACATGTGAATGGATGTGTGCCCCTTTTTCATTGACCAGAGGGACGAGACAGGGATGTCCCCTATCTCCGCTTCTTTTTGCTCTGGCCATTGAACCACTGGCTGAGGCTATTCACTCTTCTACAAATATTGTGGGATTTTGCAGATCTACAGGTGAAGATAAGATAGCACTCTATGTGGATGATACTCTAGTGTTCTTGGGGGATACGGGTCCATCCATGTCCTTAATAGACTTGTATGGATCCTTTTCAGTATTCAATATCAACTGGGACAAATCTGTAATGCTGCTTTTGGACCCTGAGTGCATGGATGGAGCTTCCACACCAGGCTCATCAGATGGCCCTGGTTACATCATTTAAATATTTGGGAGTGGTAATTACACCGAATGTTACAGAATACACAGATAATAATATTCTCCCTCATACTGTCAAATTTAGACAACTGAGCAAAACATGGAGTAAATTCCCGTTGTCCATGGTGGGGAGGGCTAATTTGGTGAGGATAGTGTGGATGCCCCAAATGCTATATATATTGCATAATTGCCCCATATGGTTGACACTACAATTATTTAGGACTATCGACTCGGTTTTTAGGGATTTTGTGTGGAAGGGTGGAAAACCTAGAATTAGATTTAAACATTACAGCAGCCCATAGATAAGGGGGGAATTGAGATACCTAATGCAAGATTATACTTTATTGCATCACAATTACAACATTGGCACGGTTGGGAAGTAGTGGATATGCAGGACACTACACAGAAGTTAATTTCTCAGTTTAAAAAATACCCTTTAGTTCAACTAATAGTAGCTCACCACTTTTATAATAAAAGAAGGTTCCCTACTTTCTACTTGATTCATACGGTATGGGAAGCAGTGGAAAATATTACTCAGCATAGGGGTTATACAAAACATATGCTCATTGGAAAAAGACGGGCATGATACTTTTGTACCAGTTATATGAAAGGGATGTTTTACTTCCTTTTAATTTACTAAAAGACTGCTACCAGTTAACGAACAATAAATTCTACCAATATCTTCAAATATGCCACGCATTACAAATCCAAAGCTCAAAAATCCAATTACAGTATAAACACTCTAAAATACTATCAAAGTCAATTTCAGTTACCTGCACGAAATGAGGATTAATAGGAGACCTTTATTCCAATTCACAAATAATAGAGAATACTAAAAAACATAAAAATAGTTTTGCCCGGTGGCAAGGAGACATAGAGGATCTAGATGAGGAGGACTGGACACGTGCCCTGGAAACACTTCCCGGGACATCTCTCTCGCACGCCCAAAGGCTATCTAAGCTTTTTATCATACATAGGGCTCATTATACCCCACAAAAACTCTATGCTTGGGGAAAATATATAACACCGTTATGCCTGTGATGCTCTCTATTTAATGGTTCTCTTATCCACATGTTCTGGCAATGTCCAAAGCTTCATCGTTACTGGGAAAAAAATATTTATAACCCTAAATTTATTATGCTCCACTGAGATAATAGGGACGTCCAAACATGCACTACAGGGAATAATATCAGATGGAGCGTTACCAGTAGTGATGCATACTTTGTGGATAAGATCCTTATATTTAGCATGTAATGTTATTTTACAAAAATGGTCATCTGCTGATCCTCCAACCCATAAACAATGGGTTGAGAAACTTAACTACATACTTAAAAGAGAAAAATTAACATGTAAGCATAGAGGTACACCCCAAAGGTTTGGTAAAATATGGTCATGCTGATTAGAACCTAGTAACCAACTATAAGATAGTTTACTTAGTGAAGAGGAGTTAAGGTAGAGGAGATAGATTGGAGCAAAGAGCAGAGGTAGAGAGGTGAGGAGAAGAAGAGAAGAAATTAGCACGTAAAAGAAAGATAATTTGATGCTACAAAGAGGAAGTTGCTATAGTCTGATAATTGATATTAGGGGTGATCAATTCGATGTGTAAAATGTATCCGTGCTCCTATTATGTTTTATTTATTATATGCTAAGCTATTTTGTTCCAAGAGGTGCAAGGTTTGTTTGGTTTGTGTGTTTTCCTATTTTTTTGATACTGTAATGATCTGGGGTGATTATGCTCAAGTGGTGTATGCGTTTTCAGGAACAGATTGTATTTTTAAGGGCGTGGCAGCCCAATTTTATTTAAACAAAACAAACTTCATAGAAAGTCTTCCCTCGCAGGGGGTTCCACCATCATTGTATAACAGAAAACTTCAGCCTCCTGGCTCACTCACTCTTACTTAGTCAAACTCGCTCCTGGAGCTTACTTGCTCAGCTGTGTGCTGCTTGGTCACGGGCCACATCTGCCTCCTACAGACATACACGCTCAGACTCCTAGAGAGCACCTGTCTCTCTTTCGTGGAGCCGTTTCCACCTGAAAGCCCTCCCGAATCCCACACCAGGCCACCTGCCTATAGGTTGGAGCTGTTCCAAAGTGTGAGCCCTGAGCTCTCTTCCCGAGGGAATGTAAACCCAGCTCACAAGTGTACAATCATGCCTGGCTTTGCAAAAACCAGGCTGAAGGTGCTAATACACACCGTGACCTGGGGTCACCTCTCCACAATACTTTATGGATTAATTTGACATATTATTTGTTTGTATGTTTAATAATAAAAATTTAAAAAATTATTTGATTAAAAAAAAAAAATGCCCTAGTTTGGGTATTGCACCTGGCATGCTGCACATTCTAGTCCATGAACTGGCTCCTGCCCATAAATACCACTTCCAAAATGGCCCCCTCATGGTCTGATAAAGGAGCATGCATGCTCCCAATGAATGCCATGCCCACCGCTTCCTGTTCTGATGTCACTTCCACCTCCCAGGGGACCCGGACCTACCAGGAAGTGTTGAGAGCCACCTCCAGGAGCTCCTTTCAGTATCCACCACAGCGGGATCAGTGGGACTGGACTGGCTTGTTGCAGCGGTGTTACATGCCTAGATGAGCGCTTTTATCTTCATTACATTGTGAGGTGCCAATTTGTTGTTTCCAATAAAGAATGGTTAGATGCTACATTTAGAACGGTGCTGCTCTTCTTTTCTGTTTGTCCCAATGTAGAGTCCCCTCTAGCTCTTCAGCAGTGGCAGCCACTTACGGAAGCATACTGATACCATTTGGACTTTTAAAGACTTTTTCTTTTTTGCCTTAAACCACTGAACCCACTTGGACTCTATCAGTGCGCTAGACATCTCCTTTCCTTTTAAATGTCCCCAAAGTACCACTCATTATCATGAAACTGATTTTTTTATGTCCTTTATATTTTTTTGTCCTTTTATATTTTGGTAAATGTGCTTGGTATGTAGTCTAACTATCCTTGGTCTGCTGCATGTTTTTTTTTTTTTTAGGTCTGAGCATTGTGTAAAGCATATCCAGATTTGTATCAAAGAATGGTGTTGTACTTTTTTAGATTTTTTGCTGAGACATTGGATTTGTTCCTGCATATAATTTCTAATGTAATAAAAGTTGTATGCATAATTAATAATATTATTAGACATCTCTACCTAAATCATGTATAAAATGTCCATATTTAATATCTATGAAATGCATTTATTTACCTTTCAGAGACAGAAATGACAGGTCAAGCTTTTCTGCATGTTTACAGAATGATGTTAATACCTTTTTATTATACCACAGGCATCGCAAGGAGGCGGACACAGGACTTTACTCTATGGCCATGCAATCTTACTTAGACATTCATTCAGTGGAATGGTATGTAGCCATTTTTTAAAATAGTGACATACAGGTCAGCAAATTTTTTTAATTTTTATATATTTGTGTTATTTCAATACTGCATGTCTATTGTACATCATTTAGATACTGCATGTACATACTGTATGTTCTTCCAGTCACATGGTGCTTATTAACACATAATTAAACCCAAATACAAATATGTAATACTGTATAAATCAACATACCAGTCCTTTGATTTAGTGGCTGCATTTGTTTTTTTCATTCAGGCTAAGAACAATTTTAGCAAGAGGTGTATCCCATGGGCCACACATCAAAAAAGACCCGCTGTGGTGAAGTGAATGGCAGTCCCAGCCTGGGCTCCTGCCAGGCCATGCCCCCAATGTGTTTCACTCCGTCTCTCAGAGCCTAATCATGGGGATTCCCATGATTAAGCTCAGAGGGGCAAAGCGAAACACATTGGGAGCTGGGTACACCTCTTGTTCACACTTACTTTTGGGGCTGAGACAAGCTCCTTCCCTGGCCGGCACTCACAGCAGTGGGCACAGGATCAGCATCCATTTACAGCCTATCACCTGCTGCTGGAGGCCTGAAAGTGAGAACAGGAGGAGTCAGGCTCAAAGTAGCACAGGTCACCAGTGATGTTGTTTGCAGAGGAATGGTTTCTGATGTGTCTAAGTAGTGGTTGCAGACAGGTGGCGCCTGTGAGACTTGGCAGGTCTGTAGTAGCACTGAAATAATGGGAAGTCAGTTCAAGCCAGAGTTCGGAGCCAAGAGGATAACAGAGCAGGCAGGGTCAGACACAGGAAACAGTAGAGAATATCCGTGGACAAGCCAAGGTTAGGAGAAAGGCAGACGAATAGTCAAGGACAAGCTAGGTTGGTAGCAAAGAACTTTCAGGAACAAGGATCACAGGAACCTGGTACAAGCTGAAGATCAATCAGCAGCTTCAACCACTAACACACTTCCTTATAAAGACCCATCTGGCATGCTGGTAGAGATGCTGGGTCCTAGAGCCCTTCTCCTGCTGTTGGTGTCTTGACAGATGCTGGGTCCTAGAGTCCTTCTCCTACCATTGGTTCCCTGACACAGCCTGAGTGGCACAAATCTTTCCTTTTATTGGTTCCCAATCTTAGCAAGTGCAGAAAATGCCAAGTTAGTTTTGTCAGGAATGCAGTCACCTTGTCATTTCCTGCAATCTGCACTGAAGACAAAAAATGTTATCTTCCTT
This sequence comes from Aquarana catesbeiana, assembly GCF_042186555.1. Classification (NCBI taxonomy): domain Eukaryota; kingdom Metazoa; phylum Chordata; class Amphibia; order Anura; family Ranidae; genus Aquarana; species Aquarana catesbeiana. Next base: position 101,509,456 of record NC_133336.1, on the reverse strand, counting down.
ATGTAAACTACTAAACTAATAAGTCACTATGTAATGAAGATGAACAAAGGCAGCCATATTAGTAATCCAACCTCTGTGACAACCACAGCTTCCTTCATAGATACAGTGCAGTCAGCCTAGCCATCCAGGGACAAGAAGTGCGTTATTTACAAGATTACCTGGTGAAATTAAATGAGGAAAAATTCTGAAGATAAAAACCTTTTATGCAGCTATCACAAGGACAGATAAAGATGCAATGTATTACATATTTGTTTTGGGGTTTAGCTATACTTTAACAATGTTTTCAAAGTTAAAATAGCTGCACAATATTTTTGATTATTATAATCATATAGCAAAAAATACAAATAAAATTTGTGTTTTAAATAGATGTTATCAACACACTCTGTTTTAGCTTTTTCTTCAAAATGTCATGTACTATGTGAAAAGATGTGGTTTGAAGTCATTTGACATTTCAGCAAATATAGATTTTTGTTTGTTAAACTGTCTGAAAAGCTCCTAGCCTTGAGACATCTTAAATACAGTTTCTTTATTATATAAACACATCTGTTATTACGCTACTTTTGTGATGCATTTGATAACAGTACTAATAGTACTATTCATTTTTATCTTCGATTCTTTTACACTTTAACAGTACCTGACATGTTTGACTACATCCAGATCTCTCACAGACAAACTTGCATTTGATGTTGGACTGCAGGACACAGCAACAGGTATAAGTTTTTTTTTCTTTTCTTTTTCTATATTCATTCGATTCATTTTTAAGAATTCTTTCTTAAAGTGGAAGTAAAGGCAGAAAAATAACTCTAAACCTACTCCCACCCCCATTCTTAGCCTAATCTATCTAGCCCTGTAAAAAAATTAATGGCTATACATACCTATTCTGAAGCCGCTCCGGTCTGGTCCCAGGTTGAGCTGTCAGCTGTGGCTTCAGTGTGTAGTAGAGGCAGCACACAAAAGAAGCCCCATGGTAAGGTAGGCCATACACCGTTCAAATCTTGGCCAGTTCAGCAGGTTCCCATTGTGCTGGCTGGGATTCGAACCGTGTATGGGCAGGCTGAATGTACAAAGTCGATCCATCAACTTGGGTACAACCAGCATGCTGGGCTTTACCTGTGATTATCGCTAGCGGCTGCTATAGCCGCTAGCAATAATCATTGTCTTTTCCCGGCCGGGACGGCTTCCTCTGCACTCCCACCCTCACCAGGAGAAAACAATGGAGGAGGGATTCCCACATCAACACTGTCTGTGTTGATGGGGGAATCAATTGAATTTCTTCTCGGTAACTCGTGGTTGCAAGAAGGAAACTCACTCCATGTATGGCAAACCTAAGTCTATGGGTGACGTTACTTCCCAAGTATTTCCCAGCCATTGACGGCATTCTCCTGCACACAGCGGACAGCACTGGAGACTGGATCAGAGCGGCTTCAGAATAGGTAAGTATAGTGATATTTTCTTTACAGGGTTCGATAGATTAGGCTTAGAAAGGGGGTGGGAGTAGGTTTAGAGTAAGTTAGGTTTTGTCTTTACTTCCATTTTAACGCACATAGCCACCTTTGCTTTACTCCTCTACTGCTTCATTTATTCACCATTAACAAGCAAAATATCTGGTATTTCTGTCTATGCAGAAGCATGTGGCTTACTCCCCTTTCTTTCTTGTGACACGGGCTTCTTTTCCTTGCTGCCAGTGGCTGAAGTATGGTGTCCAGGTGTGGGCATTAACTTGAATCGGTTGTCTTGCCATGAGCAAAAACTTAAAATTGTATCCAAATTTGCCATATTTTCCTTTTCTGGCGTCAGTCCATGGTAGTATACATGAGGTAGTGCCTACTTCCACCCACAGGACCAGTGCAAAGCTATATTTGATACAATTTTCCACTTTCCTGGTGCCAGCTTGACAACATACAGTGGGGCAAAAAAGTATTTAGTCAGCCACCAATTGTGCAAGTTCTCCCACTTAAAAAGATGAGAGAGGCCTGTAATTGTCATCATAGGTATACCTCAACTATGAGAGACAAAATGTGGAAACAAATCCAGACAATCACATTATCTGATTTTTGAAAGAATTTATTTGCAAATTATGGTGGAAAATAAGTATTTGGTCACCTACAAACAAGCAAGATTTCTGGCTCTCACAGACCTGCATCTTCTTCTTTAAGAGGCTCCTCTGTCCTCCACTCATTACCTGTATTAATGGCGCCTGTTTGAACTTGTTATCATTATAAAAGACACCTGTCCACAACCTCAAACAGTCACACTCCAAACTCCACTATGGTGAAGACCAAAAAGCTGTTGAAGGACACCAGAAACAAAATTGTAGACCTGCACCAGGCTGGGAAGACTGAATCTGCAATAGGCAAGCAGCTTGGTGTGAAGAAATCAACTGTGGGAGCAATAATTAGAAAATGGAAGACATACAAGACCACTGATAATCTCCCTCGATCTGGGGCTCCACAGAAGATCTCACCCCGTGGGGTCCAAATGATCACAAGAACGGTGAGCAAAAATCCCAGAACCACACGGGGGGGGGGGGGGGGACCTAGTGAATGACCTGCAGAGAGCTGGGACCAACGTAACAAAGGCTACCATCAGTAACGTACTACGCTGCCAGGGACTCAGATCCTGCAGTGCCAGACGTGTCCCCCTGCTTAAGCCAGTACATGTCCGGGCCCCTCTGAGGTTTGCTAGAGAGCATTTGGTTGATCCAGAAGAGGATTGGGAGAATGTCATATGGTCAGATGAAACCAAAGTAGAACTGTTTGGTAGAAACACAACTCGTCGTGTTTGGAGGAGAGAGAATGCTGAGTTGCAACCAGAGAACACCATACCTACTGTGAAGCATGGGGGTGGCAACATCATGCTTTGGGGCTGTTTCTCTGCAAAGGGAACAGGACGACTGATCTTCATGAAAGAATGAATGGGGCCATGTATCGTGAGATTTTGAGTGCAAACCTCCTCCCATCAGCAAGGGCATTGAAGATGAAACATGGCTGGGTCTTTCAGCATGACAATGATCCCAAACACACCGCCCGGGCAACGAAGGAGTGGCTTTGTAAGAAGCATTTCAAGGTCCTGGAGTGGCCTAGCCAGTCTCCAGATCTCAACCCCATAGAAAACTTTTGGAGGGAGTTGAAAGTCCGTGTTGCCCAAAAAACAGCCCCAAAACATCACTGCTCTAGAGGAGATCTGCATGGAGGAATGGGCCAACATACCAGCAACAGTGTGTGACAAACTTGTGAAGACTTACAGAAAACGTTTGACCTCTGTCATTGCCAACAAAGGATATATAACAAAGTATTGAGATGAAATTTTGATATTGACCAAATACTTATTTTCCACCATAATTTGCAAATAAATTCTTTCAAAAATCAGACAATGTGATTGTCTGGATTTGTTTCCACATTTTGTCTATCATAGTTGAGGTATACCTATGATGACAATTACAGGCCTCTCTCATCTTTTTAAGTGGAGAACTTGCACAATTGGTGGCTGACTAAATACTTTTTTGCCCCACTGTACATGGGGTAGACCAGTAACTAGCTATCCGGGTGGGAAGTTTAAGCAAATCCTACCTTATAAGAAAGTAAGGAAGCTACCGCTTTCCATCCAAAATCAGTTGCAATGGGGACTACTGTGCCCATTATTAGTGCTGAAGGAAACCACCATACAAGGACCTTTTTGGCTGCCCTGCCTCTTGTGTCGGTTAAAATCTCTGCGTAAGTTGCCCATGATGTTCAGATGCTACTGTTTGAATGTGCAGCAATTACGGTGTCTCCATCCCAGCTGTATAGTGGGTTATTTGAATTATCTTTAGGAACCATTAAGTGAATGTGCGCTGATGCCTTCTATCCTTGTTGGTTTCTAATGAGCTAGGAATAGCTGTTCTAGCTCCCTAAATGACTGTTGTTTGCAAGTGAGCTATCTTTGATCTGGATGTATTGAGGGAGTATTTAACCGAAGGTTGGTCAAAGGTAATCCCACTGGAACTAGGCAAACAAACACCCACAGGCCAGTAATACAATGACAACAGCAAATCTGTGAACTGTCTGCATCTCGAAGAGCCTGCCCAATGGGTCTTACACCAGAAGCTGGTGTAAGAATCCTATACCCACAGTTGATCCAGAGTACAGGGTCCATCTTTAAAAACCAAAAGGATATAGCCTGCCTGAAAGAAGCAAAGGCTAAGAGATAGACTCTCCATCCCGACCACATCTAGAAGGAAACCTTCTTTGGGTGAACTGGAGGCAGATTGAAGGAATGGATAAGGTAGTTCTGTTTGGGGATACAGATAGAAGCTATTGCAGGCAAGATAAGGAACTGGGTCTTAGCACAAACTTGTCTTATGCAAAAACCAGGAATGGTTCCATGCCGGATAAGAGTGCGAAGGCTTTGAGTGAACTACTTTAGATCCCATGGAGTCACAAGGGCAGTAACACCGAGAGCCCTAATAGTGCTGAGACCTGAATGTTGACCCAGGCCCAGTTGCAGAAGAGGACCTGTCCTACAGAGAAACTCCTGGGGAAGAAGTCCTGAGGCCTATACTTAAAAAAACATGCATCACATGTCTGGTGCTAAAATTTAACAAAAAATAGACCTGACAGTTTAGCATCAATGGATTTCTAGACTCCATGATACCCCTTCTCTTAGACCTTGAGCTTCAATTATCAGGCTGTTAAAGGCAGCAACCAGGAAGCTGGAAGGTAAAGAGTTCCTCGGGACAGAAGATCCTGAACCAGTAGATCCCTTGGAGCAACTACCTGGCGTCCACCTGGGCCATCCTGGAATAGCAAGGAACATCGGAATGCTCTTATCACAAATCTGTGAGGCAAACAAGGAAAGGAATAGGTCAGGGGATACTGATCCCACAGAGTCATCAAATCATCTTCTGCTTCCGCCAGAGGACCACTGTACTTGAGACATAATTGCCCCTACCTGGAGTTGTCTGCTTGAACTGGATTATATAATCTTCCATTAAGTAGGTCTAATACTTCAGGGACAGTCCAACTGCCGAAAACTTCTGACTGTTACTTGGATGACCAAATCCCCTGTAAACAAGGGTGTCCAGATCTCATCCTCCGACCGACTGGTATTCGCCAAGAGGATTTCTTAAACAACTGGAAGGGTGGCCTCCCTCACTCTGAAGTTTGATCCCTGAGCCACAGTGATAGGCTAATCACCTGTACAAAGACTGTCTCAACCTGTCCTTTGAAGGGGGAAACCATCATGTAAAGGTCTGGGGTGAATCTAGGCTAAATGATTCACCTTACAAGAGGCTACCCTCAGATCTAAGACTTTCATAGAAAAGTCAAGAGTAAAATGGAGAAAAAGCACTCTGCACTGAGCAGTGTGCAGTATCATTCAGATATCTCAAAGGCAAGTTGGTCTCAATGATAATCTCTAAAGTTTCTAGACCCATCCAAATTGCTGGATTATCCAGGGGTCCAGGTTGCTCAGTAGGGCCCACACAGATTTTTCCCCTAACATGAGGTCATCCAAGGATCTCACCTTTTAGAATGTTTCTGGAATGCAATAAGGCTAGTACTGGGTCCATCATCCTGACTAATATCCGATGTGTTGACAGGGTTGAGGGGCAGGACCCCAGATTGATGTATGGGCCCTATAGCAAGGCACAGGAATTGTTCATCTGCTGAAGAGATGGGGACATTAATTATTTTGATGGCCACAAAAGCCAGAAATTCTCCCAGGTGAAGGAAAGAAATTGCATATTTTGTATATTCTTATGCAAAACTTATATCTGAACCCAGATCCTAGAGCTTCAAGATGCAGAGCAGGCTAATGCCTGGCATGGGCTTTGGAATGGTGAACTGTTTTGCCACAAGAACTGGGGCAAAAACACTTTGACACCGAAGCCTGCACAGGATATAAAGAGGCCAAGAGTGGAGAAATTACATCTAACAATTCTAACAAATCTAACAAGAAAAGACTTTGTTTGGGGAATGTGAGAATTGGTTTTGAATGTTTTTGAGCTCATGTTTTACATTTTAATATTCTTTAAAAACAATGCAATATGGTACTGTGAAAAAGAAGCTCAAAAAGTACACAATTTGTGCAAAGTTGAGGACTTTAACTTTTCCTATAGCTTTTGAATCTGTTGTGGCTGCTACTTCCATTAGTCAATTCAGGCCGATTACTGCTTTCTATACATAAATCAGGTGTCGCAGCCAAACTGCATACTTATATTAACCACTTCCTATCCATTGTATGTATATATACATCCTCAGGTGGGATCCATGATACCTAGGTCATCACTGCAGCCGCAGCAACGGTCGAGGTATAATATTTTAGAGCAAGCAATGACAGAGGCGTCACTAGGGTTGGTGTCACCAGGTGCGGTAAAACATGGTAAAATAAGTGAGTGCTAGGTACAGGGTGCAGAGTTCAGGTGGGTGCTAGGTGCAGAGTGCGGAGTTCAGGTGGGTGCTAGGTGCAGGGTGCGGAGTTCAGGTGGGTGCTAGGTGCAGGGTGCAGAGTTCAGGTGGGTGCTGGGTACAAGGTGCAGAGTTCAGATGGATGCTAGGTACAGAGTGCAGTATTCAGATGGGTGCTAGGTGCAGGGTGTAAAGTTCAGATGGGTGCTAGGTGCAAAGTTCAGCTGGGTGCTAGGTGCAGGGTGCAGAGTTCAGGTGGGTGCTAGATACAGGGTGCAGAGTTCAGGTAGGTGCCAGGTACAGGGTGCACAGTTCAGTTGGGTGCAAGGTGAAGGGTGCAGAGTTCAGGTGGGTGCTAGGTGCGGGGTGCGGAGTTCAGGAGAGTGCTAGATGCAGAGTGCAGAGTTCAGGTGGGTGATAGGTGCACGGTGCAGGGTTCAAGTGGGTTCTAGGTACAGGGTGCAAAGTTCAGGTGGGTTCTATTTACAGGGTGCAGAGTTCAGGTGGGTGCTAGGTGCAGGGTGCAGAGTTCAGGTGAATTCTAGTGCAGGGTGCAAAGTTCAGGTGGGTGCTAGGTGCAGAGTTCAACTGGGTGCTAGGTGCAAGGTGCAGAGTTCAGGTGTGTTCTATTTACAGGGTGCAGAGTTCAGGTGGGTGCTAAGTGTAGGGTGCAGAGTTCAGGTGGGTGCTAGGTGCAGAATGCAATGTTCAGATGGGTGCTAGGGGCAGGGTGCAGGGTTTAAAAGTGGGTGCTGGGTGCAGGGTGCAGAGTTCAGGTAGGTTCTAGTTACAGGGTGCAGAGTTCAGGTCGGTGCTAGTTGCAGGGTGCAGAGTTAAATTGGGTGCTAGGTGCAGTGTGCAGAGTTCGGGGGGTGCTAGGTGCAGGGTGCAGAGTTCAGGTGGGTGCTAGGTGCAGGGTGCAGAGTTCAGGTGGGTGCTGGATGCAGGGTGCAGAGTTCAGGTGGGTACTAGGTACAGGGTGCAAAGTTCAGGAGGGTGCTAGGTGTTGGAGTTCCGGTGGGCGCTAGGGGCAGGGTGCAGAGTTCAAGCGGGTGCTAGGTGTAGGGTACAGAGTTCAAGCGGGTGCTAGGTGCAGGGTGCAGTGTTCAGGTGGGTTCTAGGTGCAGAGTTCCGGTGGGTGCTAGGTGCAGGGTGCAGAGTTGAGATGGGTGCTAGGTGCAGAGTTCAGGTGGGTGCTGGGTGCAGAGTAATGGTGAGTTCTAGGTGCAGGGTGCATAGTTCAAGCGGGTGCTAGGTGCAAAGTTCAGGTGGGTGATAGGTGCAGGGTGTAGAGTTCAGGTTGGTGCTACAGTGAGAGGTTTATTTTAACAGTGAGAGAAAGAATATCCAGAAAAACGCTTTTCAAAAAAGTTATAAATAGGGTGCAGAGTTCAGGTAGGGCGCTAGGTGCTGAGCGTAGAGTTCAGGTGGGTGCTACTTGCAGGGTGCACAGTTCAGGTTGGTGCTTCGTGCAGGGTGGAGAGTTCAGGTGGGTGCTACATGCAGGGTGCACAGTTCAAGTTCGTTCTTCATGCAGGGTGCAGAGTTCAGGTGGGTGTTACGTGCAGGGTGCAGAGTTTAGGTGGGTGCTAGGTGCAGATTTCAGGTGGGCTCTAGGTGCAGGGTGCGGAGTTCAGGTGGTTGCTAGGTGCAGGGTGCACAGTTCAGGTGGGTGCTAGATGCAGGGTGCAGAACTTCACCCCCAAATCGCCATCTTTGACAGGACTGTATTCTCCCACCTAGCAAAGACCCCCATCCCTCTTCCTGTACAGTTAGTACAAATAGTACAAATCTTCCCTCCAAACACAGACCTCCAATACAGCGTGGCTCAATGCAGTGCGGAAGATGCCCCTCCTTCCAGGCTGCTCCTTATGACCTGTCATAAGAAACATCAGAGCCGAGGAGGAGCCTAGCAAAAACTTCCCTGCATGCATGCGGAAATGTTTTTTTCGCTACGTGGAGATGTGAATGGGATCTGACTACTGTCTTCATTCTTTCCCTCCTATGTGATTGTATAAAGATGGCCATACATTATGCAATCTGGTTGTACAATCTCTGTACAATTTTCTTTAGATTTACCAGAACTATGGAATAGGACACACCTGAACAATCCATTCAATTTTTATCAAATTAGACAGGCCCTTGTACTACATAGCTTATGGGAGATCTAAAGGAGCTTGTGCAATTAGATTGTATAGGAAGTGGTTGGACGGTAGAATTGTAATGAGGGAGGTGCAGTCCAGAGTAGTGAACACACCCTATCACACCCTCTTCTGTGATGCAATAAGGAAGTGACGGCTTCTGAGAGATGACCTAACAGTAAGTGAATGCTGAGAGAATTTACAGGAAGTGATAGAATCTAAAAATCCTTTTCAAAATTCAAATAAACTGACAAGATTGTTGATGATGTAAGTGAGAGAAAAGCGGGATAGCTGCGTCAGAAATGGCATTGGAAAACACTTCTATTTATTATGAAAAGTGAAATTCTGCCTGAAAAGAAGAACTTATCCTTTAAAAAAAAAAAGGGGGGTACGATGCCTATTTGCTCATTTTGCTCATAATGTGATAAGGTTTTACTCCCCATCTCTCCATGCTTTTGTGTAGTTATTACCTTTCTGAACTGCTATATCATTATATATATACACAGTGCCTTGAAAAAGTATTCATACCTTGAAATTTTGCACATTTTGTTACAACCAAAATCGAAATGTATTTTATTGGGATTTTATGTGGTAGACCAACACAAAGTGGCACATAATTGTGAAGTTCAAGGAAAATAATAAATGCTTTTAAACATTTTTTTACAAATAAATATCTGAAAAGTGTGGCGTGCATTTGTATTCAGCCCCCTGAGTCAATACTTTGTAGACCCACCTTTCGCTGCAATTACAGCTGCAAGTATTTTTGGGGATGTCTCTACCAGCTTTGCACATCTAGAGAGTGACATTTTTGCCCAATCTTCTTTGCAAAATAGCTCAAGCTCTCTCAGATTGGATGGAGAGCATCTGTGAACAGCAATTTTCAAGTCTTGCCACAGATTCTCAATTGGATTTAGGTCTGGACTTTGACTAGGCCATTTTAACACATGAATATGCTTTGATCTAAACCACATGAATATGCTTTGATCTAAATCTGACTATATGTTTAGGGTCGTTGTCCTGCTGGAAGGTGAACCTCTGTCCCAGTCCCAAGTGTTTTGCAGACTCTAACAGGTTTTCTTCTAAGATTGCCCTGCATTTGGCTCCATCCATCTTCCCATCAAATCTGACCAGCTTCCCTGTCCCTGCTGAAGAAAAGCATCCCTGCAACATGATGCTGCCACCACCAAGTTTCACGGTGGGGATAGTGTGTTCAGGGTGGTGTGCTGTGTTAGTTGTCTGCCACACAAAGCATTTTGCTTTTAGTTCAAAAAGTTAAATTTTGGTCTCATCTGACCAGAGCACCTTCTTCCACATGTTTGCTGTGTTCCCAGACATGGCTTCTCACAAACTGCAAATGGGACTTCTTATGGCTTTCTTTCAACAATGGCTTTCTTCTTGTCACTCTTCCATAAAGGCCAGATTTGTGGAGTGCACAACTAATAGTTGTCCTGTAGACAGATTCTCCCACTTGAGCTGTGGATCTCTGCAGCTCCTCCAGAGTTACCATGGATCTCTTGGCTGCTTCTCTGATTAATGCTCTCCTTGCCTGGCCTATCAGTTTAGGTGGACGGCCATGTCTTGGTAGGTTTACAGTCAATGGCGTCACTAGGGTTGGTGTCACCCGGTGCCGAAAAAATTGGTGTCACCCCCTCCTCCACCAACTACCTCAGTACAGACCCCACTCCATCAATATAGCCCCCCTCCCTCAGTACAGACCCCCTTCCATTAATATAGACCCCCGCTCAGTGCAGACCCCCTTTCCTCAGTATAGACCCCCCCACTAAGTACTGACCCCCTCCCTCAGTACAGACTCCCCTCCCTTATTGCAGACCCCCCATCAGTTCAGACACCCTCCCTCAGTGCAGAGTCTGCAGACCCCCCTCCATCAGTATCAACCTCCCACCTCAGTGCAGACCCCCCTATCAGTACATACTCCCCCCTCAGTGCTGACCCCCATCAGTATGGAATCCCCCTCTCAGTGTAGACCCCTGCCCATTAGTATAGAATCCCCCCTCAGTGCAGAGCCCCCATTAGTATAGAATCCCCCCTCAGTGCAGAGCCCCCATTAGTATAGAATCCCCCCTCAGTGCAGAGCCCCCATTAGTATAGAATCCCCCCCTCAGTGCAGAGCCCCCCATTAGTATAGAATCCCCCTCAGGGCAGAGCCCCCATTAGTATAGACACCCCCCTCAGTGCAGAGCCCCCATTAGTATAGACACCCCCCTCAGTGCAGAGCCCCCATTAGCATAGACACCCCCCCTCAGTGTAGAGCCCCCATTAGTATAGACACCCCCCTCAGTGCAGAGCCCCCATTAGTATAGACACCCCCCTCAATGCAGAGCCCCCATTAGTATAGACACCCCCCTCAATGCAGAGCCCCCATTAGTATAGACACCCCCCTCAATGCAGAGCCCCCATTAGTATAGACACCCCCCTCAATGCAGAGCCCCCATAAGTATAGACACCCCCCCTCAGTGCAGAGCCCCCATTAGCATAGACACCCCCCTCAGTGCAGAGCCCCCATTAGTAGAGACACCCCCCTCAGTGCAGAGCCCCCCATTAGTATAGAATCCCCCCTCAGTGCAGAGCCCCCATTAGCATAGACACCCCCCTCAGTGCAGAGCCCCCATTAGTATAGACACCCCCCTCAGTGCAGAGCCCCCCATTAGTATAGAATCCCCCCTCAGTGCAGAGTCCCCATTAGTATAGACATTTCCCTCAGTGCAGAGCCCCCATTAGCATAGACAACCCCCCTCAGTGCAGAGCCCCCATTAGTATAGACACCCCCCTCAGTGCAGAGCCACCATTAGTATAGACACCCCCCTCAGTGCAGAGCCCCCATTAGCATAGACACCCCCCCTCAGTGCAGAGCCCCCATTAGTATAGACATCCCCCTCAGTGCAGAGCCCCCATTAGCATAGACACCCCCCCTCAGTGCAGAGCCCCCCATTAGCATAGACACCCCCCCTCAGTGCAGAGCCCCCATTAGCATAGACACCCCCCCTCAGTGCAGAGCCCCCCATTAGTATAGACACCCCCCTCAGTGCAGAGCCCCCATTAGTATAGACATCCCCCTCAGTGCAGAGCCCCCATTAGCATAGACACCCTCCTCAGTGCAGAGCCCACCATTAGCATAGACACCCCCCCTCAGTGCAGAGCCCCCATTAGCATAGACACCCCCCCTCAGTGCAGAGCCCCCCATTAGTATAGAATCCCCCCTCAGTGCAGAGCCCCCATTAGTATAGACATCCCCCTCAGTGCAGAGCCCCCATTAGCATAGACACCCCCCCTTAGTGCAGAGCCCCCCATTAGCATAGACACCCCCCCTCAGTGCAGAGCCACCCATTAGCATAGACACCCCCCCTCAGTGCAGAGCCCCCATTAGCATAGACACCCCCCTCAGTGCAGAGCCCCCCATTAGTATAGAATCCCCCCTCAGTGCAGAGCCCCCCATTAGTATAGAATCCCCCCTCAGTGCAGAGCCCCCATTAGTATAGACACCCCCCCTCAGTGCAGAGCCCCCCATTAGCATAGACACCCCCCCTCAGTGCAGAGCCCCCATTAGCATAGACACCCCCCCTCAGTGCAGAGCCCCCATTAGTATAGACACCCCCCTCAGTGCAGAGCCCCCATTAGCATAGACACCCCCCCCTCAGTGCAGAGCCCCCATTAGCATAGACACCCCCCCTCAGTGCAGAGCCCCCATTAGCATAGACACCCCCCCTCAGTGCAGAGCCCCTATTAGCATAGACACCCCCCCTCAGTGCAGAGCCCCCATTAGCATAGACACCCCCTGCACCCACACATACATAAAGTTCACAGACCTCAGAACAGCGCGGATGATACACACAGCCGTGTGTGTCCCTCTGGCTCCTCCTCCTCCTGTGTGGATGTAAACAGAGAGGAGGGGGAAGCGGCTTCAGTCCGCTGCGCTGAGGGACACAGCGTAAGTCCGGAGGAGCAGATCAGGGCAGCGGGCAGTGTTAGCAGTGCGTGCCGCTACCTACGGGTGTCACCCCTCTGGCGGGTGTCACCCGGGTGCGGCCCGCACCCCCCGCACCCACCTAACAACGCCACTGTTTACAGTTGTGCCATACTCTTTTCTATTTTCGGATTATGGATTGATCAGTGCTCCGTGAGATATTTTTTTATAACCTAACTCTGCTTTAAACTTCTCCACAGCTTTATCACTGACCAGTCTGGTGTGTTCCTTGGCCTTCATGATGCTGTTTGTTCACTAATGTTCTCTAACAAATCTCTGAGGGTTTCACAGAACAGCTGTATTTATACTGAGATTAAATTCCACACAGGAGGACTCTATTTACTAATTAGGTGACTTCTGAAGGCAATTGGTTCCACTAGATTTTAGTTAGGGGTATCAGAGTAAAGGGGGCTGAATACAAATGCACACCACACTTTTCACATACCGTGTTTCCCCGAAAATAAGACCTACCCCGATAATAAGACCTAGCATGATTCTCGGGGAGGGCCGCAATATAAGCCCTACCCCGAAAAAAAGCCCTAGTAAAATTTGTTAAAAATTTTTTTATTCCACCTTGCAGAATGATTACACCTCCATAAGGTATGCGTGTCTCCCTTTGTAATTGCACCGTGTAAAACACCCTATTTACAGACTCGCTGGAGGTCTTCTCCTCTCTTCCTGGCTGACACAGCGCCCCCCCCCCCCTCCCCAGCGCACAGATCGGGCCAACGCCAGCAGGACAGCGGCTCCCCCACTCCACTCTCCTCCCGCCCGATGCCTGCAGCCCCTCCCTCCTCAGCGGATGGAGCGGGCCGACGCCAGCGGGACACCGGCTCCCCCCTCCTCTGCTCTCCTCCCGCCCGACGCCCGGGGCCCCCCCTCCCCAGTGCACGGAGCGGGCCGACGCCAGCAGGGATCCCGGAGCAGAGAAGAGGAGCCCAGGCAGACCATGCGACACCCAGGGGAGCTGCAACAAAGGTATTTCCCACAAAAAAATCACAAAGGGAGACACGCTGCACCCCACACCGGCACAATTCCTACAAAACGAATTGCATAATTCTATAAACATGGATTTTAAGATGCTTTTTATGTCAAAATACTGAATCCTGACCTGACGGGGGGGGGGGGGGGGGGGGGGGGAGACAGGGGACACAGGAGATGGATAAATGACACAGCAGAAGCACTATGCAATCTATCATGCTTTAAAGGAAAATTATTTTTATTTTTTTGGGGTTACAACCACTTTAAGATCATTGTACATACCGTAAATAAGACATCCCCTGAAAATAAGCCCTAGTGTGGTTTTGGTTACCAAAATTATTATAAGACCCGGGCTTATTTTCAGGGAAACACAGTATTTATTTGTAAAAAAATTAAAAACCATATATCATTTTCCTTTCACTTCACAATTATGTGTCACTTTGTGTTGGTCTGTCACATAGAATCCCAATATCCACATTTAAGTTTTTGTTTGTAAAATGATACAATTTGGAAAATTTCAAGGGGTATGACTACTATTTCAGGCACTGTATGTATATATATATATATATATATACAGTAGGGATGAGGGTGTTCGCCTGTTAGCGAACAATTTGGGGTGTTCGCGGCAAATTCGAAAGCTGCGGAACACCCTTTAAAAGTCTATGGGAGAAATCAAAAGTGCTAATTTTAAAGGCTTATATGCAAGTTATTGTCATAAAAAGTGTTTGGGGGCCTGGGTCCTGCCCCAGGGGACATGTATGAATGCAAAAAAAACTTCAGTTTTTTCGGGAGCAGTGATTTTAATAATGCCTAAAGGGAAACAATAAAAGTGAAAATTTAGTACCTGGGGGTGTCTATAGTATGCCTGTAAATTGGCGCATGTTTCCGTGTTTACAACAGTCCCTGCACAAAATTACATTTCTAAAGGAAAAAAAGTCATTTAAAAGTACTCGCGGCTATAATGAATTGTCGGTTCCGGAAATAAACACAAAAGTCATTGAAAAAACGGCATGGGATTCCCCACAGTCTATTACGAGGCCCTTTGGGTCTGGTATGAATATTAAGGGGAACCCCGAACCAAAATTTAAAAAAAAAATTGCGCGGGGGTCCCCCTAAATTCCAAAGCAGGCCCTTCAGGTCTGGTATGGATATTAAGGGGAACCCCGCACCAAAATTTAAAAAAAAAATGGCATGGGGGTCCCCCCAAAAATCCATATCAGACCCTTATCTGAGCACGCAAGCTGGCAGGCCGCAGGAAAAGAGGGGTGGCGTGATGATCAGTGCCCTGATTACATTAGAGCGCCACCAGTGCCATCAACCATTACCAACCAGAGCCAGCAACCAGTGCCAGCCAGTGCCAGCAATCAATGCCCACCATTGCCAACAATCAGTGCCCACCACAGCCAGAAATCAGTGACCATTAGTGATGCCAGTCAGTGCTGGCTTTCAGTGCCTCCTATCAGTGATGCCCATCAATGCCCATAAGTAAAGCCCATTAATGCCCATCAGTGCCACCCATCAATGCCCATCAGTGCCCATTAGTGCTGCCCATCAGTGCCCATCAGTGCCGCTTATCCATGCCACCCATCAGTGCCCATTAGTGCTGCCCATCAGTGCCGCTTATCCATGCCACCTATCAGTGCCCACCAGTGCCACCTATCAATGCCAACCAGTGCCACTCATCAGTGCCGCCTATCAGTGCTCATCAGTGCCACATATCAGTGCCACCTATCAGTGTCCATAAGTGCAGAATATTAGTGCCTCCTCATCAATGCCACCTAATCAGTGCCCATAAGTGCCGCCTCATCAGTGCCCATAAGTGCCACCTCATCAGTGCCCATCAGTGCAGCCTATTAGTGCCCAGCAGTGCCGCCTCATCAGCGCACATCAGTGAAGGAGAAAAATTACTTATTTACAAAATTTACTGACAGAAACTAAGAAGAAAACATTTTTTTTCAACATTTTCAGTCTTTTTAGGAAAAAAATAAAAACCCCAGCAGTGATTAAATACCACCAAAAGAAAGCTCTATTTGTGTGAAGAAAATGATAACAATTTCACATGGTTACAGCGTAGCATGACCGCACAATTGTTATTCAAAGTGTGACAGCGCTGAAAGCTGAAAAATGGCCTGGGCAGGAAGGGGGTGAAAGTGCCCTGCAAGTGTGCATATTCTTTAATACACTATCTCGTCTTAAAAATTCTATTCAAAATTATACTGAACAATAAAGAACGCAAGGGAGAATTTTTTGGTGATTGTGGGAGTTTACAGCTAGTATTTTTTTTTCAGATGATCTGACAAGATTTCTGTTTGTAGCACTACGCTTCAAGAGCATGGGACTCTTTCACTTTTTTTCTGCAGCTGTTTGCCAGTCTTTAGCTGGTAGATGATCAAACAGTCTAGTAACAGAGACCGGAGCTTTTAAAATCTGTAAGAGCCTCCCTATGACCCTATGACTTTGCCAGTTATAAATGTCTACCCCTGTGTTCATGCAGATTAGGAGAAGGGTCCTTAAAGGCTAAGGACTGGGAACCCTGATTCATGGCCAAGGCAATTGGGACCCATAAAGACCTCACAAATCTTTTCTGGGGAAAAAGAGTACTGTGAAACAACTACCACATGAATTCAGCTATTTCTCTTGTATATCCACTTATGGACTGAATGTTACATGTATTGCAGAGAGTCAAGATTTCGTCATGTAGCAGGGTAGACTACGTGCATCTGAAAATTAAAATCCAACAGTGATTTCTTCTGAGTCCTGTGCCAAATGACTGCCCTGCTGCATAGCGAACATAGGAGGTCACTTGCTTGGCATGGGCGCTATTCACAGAACACTGTGCATTTTTCTGCAAAACATACTCTGACTGGATGGGGTGGAGATTGTGACATCCCCTCTTTACCTCCTCCAGTCGGAGAACCCCTTGCAATCATTGAGAAATGTCATTATTACTGTGTTTCTCTACTTCCACAGCGGTCCCACAGGTATGGCATATGCATGCTTACAGTGAGC
This sequence comes from Aquarana catesbeiana, assembly GCF_042186555.1. Lineage (NCBI taxonomy): Eukaryota > Metazoa > Chordata > Amphibia > Anura > Ranidae > Aquarana > Aquarana catesbeiana. Next base: position 101,492,957 of record NC_133336.1, on the reverse strand, counting down.
TTTTTAAAGCTATTAAAGGTGATTAAGTGGCTGTGTTTAGAAGTGAATGTAATGTGTGCATCCCTTAATTTTGCATAATATTCTGAAGTTGAACATTTTTCACTCTACTTTTTTTTATCTTTAAACAAATTCATTTAGGCCATTTCCGTTCAACTACCAACTTGAAAAAGCTAGATGTCCGAAGGAATGCAGACAATGGGGGTTATTTACGAAATGCAAATCCACTTTGCACTACAAGTGCACTTTCAAGTGCAGTTGCTGTAGATCCGAGGGGGACATGCAAGGAAAAATAAAAAACAGCATTTTATCTTGCACATGATTGGATGATAAAATCAGCAGAGCTTCCCCTCACTTCAGATCTACCCCTCAGATTTACAGCGATTGCACTTCCAAGTGCTCTTTCAGTGCACATATAGTGCAAAGTGGATTTGCCTTTCACAAATAACTCCTAAGCGTCTATTCACACTTGTGCAACTTAAAAATTGTGTGATTTCTATTGCAACTTTACCCTGTGGCTTTGATGCGATTTTGACTTTGACCAAACTTTTGATGTGATTGCGTTTTGTTTGTGCTCTACAAAGTCATTAGACATTTGCAAAATGGAAAAATGTGTTTTGTTTCATTTAGTTTCTTTATTTTCCAATGAATTCCAAATTTTTAGAACAATATTAATTTGAATCAATCAAAAATTGATCGGCCGATTTGAATTCTGTGTGAAGAATAGCTGGTTGTTAAGGAGCAGACCAGGAGTGATGACTTATCAGCTGTCAGTGGGTTTCCCTATTGACAGCTGAATGTAAACAAAAGAATGCCGGAAATTAAAAGTAAATGAAAAAAACAGCCCCCCTCCACCCATACCAGGCCCATACCATGCCAAAACTAAAAAAGCCCCCCCCCCACAGCAAAGAACCCCCCAATGTGGAAAGCATGTGGCCTGTTATGGTTCAGGAGGGGGGCTGTTTGCTTGCCCCCCCTTTTCTGACCTGCCGGGCTGCATGCTTGGATAAGGGTCTAGTATGGATTTTGGAGGGGGGCACCCACATTTAAAAAAAAATAAATTGGCATGGGCTCCCCCTTAAAATCAATACGCTGTTTTTTTTCATTCTTGTTTTCTTTGCTGGCATTCTGGCATGTATATCATGCAGGTGCGACTTCCATGTGACTTTTAAGTGTTTAATTTGAAGTCTATGCCCTCAAGTCACATGAAAGTCGGACCAAAATACTGCAGGAACTACATTAAAGTCACTGCGACTTTATGTCGCACAGATATGAACAGTAAAACATGGAAAACATGGGGTGCAACTTGCCATGCAACTTTGAGGCCCAAAGTTGCATGAGAAGTTGAACAAGTGTGAATGAGGCCTAAAACGAGATGGACCTGCAGCCCTTCATAGCATAATCGTGAACGAGCACAATTGTGAACCAACCATTGGCTCTGAAAATCAGGCTCACCCATGAGTCAAGTCCTTATTTTATACAGTGTATCCAGATCAGTTTTCTGTGGCTCAACGTGTTTTTTGGAAGTCATCATTGCACATTTGAAAAGGATTCTTATGGTGAAACAATATTAAACCATATTTTTTATTATAGGAGAAGCCTGTTGGTGGACAATACATCCTGCATCCAAACAGAGATCTGAAGGAGAAAAGGTTCGAATTGGAGATGATCTGATTTTAGTCAGTGTTTCTTCTGAAAGATACCTAGTAAGTATTCTTCTTCAATGTGCAAAAAAGACATAAGCACAAAATATAAATTTGTTACAGGTAGAGATATATGACAAGATAGGTGAAAGCGCTATGCTAACTTCAGCTCAGTCGCAATGTCTCCTGGATAGCTTTATCAGGTCAGTTTTCACTTGTTCATTAAAAGTACTTTTACAGCTTTCAAACTAGTTGCTCAACATTTATATTTGAATTTAGTTTTGGGCTGGGTTGGCAGATTTAATCATGCCCAGCAAAAATAGATTTTTAGTTCCTTTGAGTAGCCATTATTGATGATGTTGGCATATGTCAACAAATATTTTAATTGTCATTAGAGTCATTAGATTACTGCTCTTTCATCTAGGGACATAGCTGAGTCATCACTTGATGGTAGACACATGAAAAAGTCTACCAGTATATTCTTTTAGTACCACCTTCACTCTTCTCTGTTATCTAACCAATACTATTTACTGAAACAGTGTTGAGTTTTCCCTCTCCCAGCCTTTTAAACAAGCATGTCTGCTTGAGCATTTTGTCTATTAAATGAGTCTGTTAATTAAGACCTGATAGACTCTGTCATACAGAACACAGGCTATATATTCATGGAGACCTTGCGTTATAGGCAGGTACTTTCAGGTAAGTGGACAGTGGCAAACTTTTGAAGACATGCTCACTGGGCATCCCCCTATAATCCTACCCTATTCCATGGGTTCTCAGTTCTTTGCTAGTGTCCTAAGGTCATTGAATTCTTAACAGAGAAATCACTAGCTTAATTAGTTTATTGTTTTTCTTTGGATTCTTCAATCAACTTTTCACTGTCTTCTAAAACAATAATAGGAGCAGTGCATCCTGATTGGTGTAACCTCCAAAAACCTTGGGAAATGTACCTGGACCCCACAGCCTGTAATGTTTCTTCTGGTACTGGATCTTATTTGTTCGCTCACCTAAGCACTCTTTGCAATGCGCGTAGTTAACTGCAGTGTGCTATTAAGGTCCAGGGCCGTGGTCCTTTCCTATGAAACCTAGACCCTCAAGACCCCTTCAGGGGTACACTCACTGTGACAAACGAAGCCTGGACTCTATATATGGACCTGAAACATGAACAGGTAAGCAAGGGTCATCCTGTTTATTGTACTATAGCTGTAACTCCACAATCATGAATAGTGTGCATTCCGTAAGTGGTTAAAAACTACTCACAAACTTGTGGGGAATTATTGCTTGTAAAAGCCACCTAATTTGTGGCAATCAGTCCTGGAACCAACAGCCTCCAGGAGGGCAGTAGGACCGCTGCTGGCCGACGCGCTTTGAAGGAGTACCTTCTTCCTCAGAACCAAGCATTAATGGCTCCTTATGCTTATTATATACACATATACGTTCATTAGACACATCCCATGAGAGCCTCAGGCCACCACCCACTAAAGGCGGAGTTCAGGAGTAGTCAAGACAAGTCGGGTGGGTAACAGTAGTCAGATGCCCAGTAACAGGTAGCAGGTATGCATTGGAATGCTGTACACAAGATAGTACTGAAGCATAATATGCGCACTAATATGTGCATGTAAAGGAACATGAATTAGCCTGTGTCTATACACAGGACGCTGTCTTCTAGAAGAGCCATCTTTGTCTCCTGGTATGTCCTTCCTGACACTATCCAGTAATACAAGAGTCCACTATACCGATTCAAGATGTTCCTTCGTTCAAAGATTCCGCAGACAGGATATTTGACAAACTTTTAAAGAACCTGTTTGCTCTCACAGGCTCAGTTTTGGAACCAACTTTTGCTGCAATTTTTGTGTACCAAAAGCAGCTAACTGGACTTTTTCTGGGTCTTATGCCAGCCTTCTTCAAAACTGTCCTAGTCACCCAATTTCATTTCGAGACTGCTTCTGTCACATCAATGGAATGTGATAATTACAGATGTCAGTCTTTTAGCCTAAGCACCAGTGGAAGCCACGCTCCCCATCAGAATCCTGGAGCTTGAAGCTATAAGGATTGCTATGCGCCATTGGACTCTCCTGCAAGAACACCCATTTAAGATGTAATGATATAATACCATGGCTGTCACGTGCCTGGTGGAGATCGAGCTGAAGAGAGGGCTTCTCTTGCACCTCCTGTCCAATGCGCCTGATAGAGATGACACTGAGTGAAGGACACAGAGTGTCATGAGGGCCAGTTTACCAGGTGACACCAGCTTAGGCTTGACAGGAACCCGTTGGCCGTAGATCATCAGACAGGTACTGGAAACTGGAACACCGTGACGATAGATCAGCAGGCAGAAGCGTTGCCGAAACATAAGCCAGGGGGTCATCAACAACCGGGCAGAGTAGGTACAGGATTGTGAGGCTGAGGCAGGGACAGGGTAAAGGCCAGGTTTGGTACACAATCAGGCAGTGATGTACAGGAGCATGAGATAGAAGCAGAGTCAAACACAAGCCAAGGTCACAGGTAGGCAGGCGGAAGTCCAAAGGAAGGTACAGGAGAAGCCGGGTCAAACACAGGTAACTGCAACAGATCAAAGCACAGGTTAACAGGAACAAGCTGAAAGACTACTCAACAATGTGTGTGTGTCATTGCTTGGTTTAAATAGGCTGACTGGCACCAGTGCGTGCACGTGTGTGTGCACGCGTGCCTGCTAGCGCCTGCGTGTGCTTACGCATGCGCTCGCGCATGCGCCAATACATGCTTCTCCTTGTGCATACCCTGGTATGCCCGTGCCTGCGCACCAATGTGCGCTTGTCAACCAGGTTTCTCTTACATTGCCCCCCCAATGGGCAACCCCTGGATGCCCATTTGTAACATTTTATCGGGGTGAGCCTGGAAGAATTCCTGTATTCATCTTTTGGCATGGAGATTGGATTCTGGTTCCCAGGAGTTTTCTTCTGGTCTGTAACCTTTCCATTTAATCAAGTACTGGATGGTGTCCCTTCTTTTCCTACAATCCACAATTCTCTCAACCTCATATTCCTCTTTACCGTCGATTATTATAGGTGCTGGTGGACCTGACTCACGACCAGGAAATGGGTTTAGCCTTGCAATCTTTAGTAAGGACACGTGGAAGACAGGATGGATTTTTTAGGTCTCTGGGAGTACAAGTTCGTAGGCTGCTGGATTAATTTGTCTCTTAACTGGGAATGGACCCATATATCTAGGTCTGAGCTTCTTAGATGGACATGACAATTTTAAGTTGGCCAAACCTTGTCTCCTATTTGAAGCTTCAGGTCTCCTCTTCTTTTTCTGTCAAATAATTTGTTATTGTCCCGTTGAGTCTTGGAAATAGCATCTTGTAATACTTTGTAATTTTACTGAAGAGCACTTATTCTTTCTTGGACTGCGGGGACCGAGGAATCAGGCAAGACGTCGGGTATGAAGACTGGGAAATACCCATAATTTGCAAAGAACAGGGCTTGTCCTGTGGCTGAATGAACTGCATCATTGTATGCGAACTCTGCCAGGGGTAACAATGATGCCCCGTCATCTTGGGCAAAGGATGAGAAGCACCGAAGATACTGTTCCAGAGTCTGATTTGTTCGCTCTGTTTGGCCATTCGTCTGTGGAATCATAGGCTGATGAGAAACAAGTTTCCATCTTAAGTATCCTGCAAAGATCTTTCTAGAATCTGGACGTGAATTGTACTCCTCGATCGGAAGTGATGCTGCTGGGTACCCCGTGAAGCCTAACCACTTCCTTGATGAAGGCATGACCGGTCTCCATTTCTGAGGGGGTTCCTAACATAGGAATGAAATGAGCCATCTTCGTTAATCTGTCAATGATCACGAAGATGGTAATGAACCTCTCAGATGGGGGAAGTTCAACAATAAAATCCATATTGATCATTTCCCATGGTCTCTTGGGAATAGGCAAAGGTCTTAACAGACCCCAAGATTTGGTCTTGTCATTCTTGTTTCGGATGCAGACTCCACAGGTACCAACATAATCCTTGCAATTGGATCTTAAACTTGGCCACCAGAAGGAACGTTGCACAAGCTGTGTTGTCTTGGTTACCCCAAAATGTCCCGCCAAGGGGTGATCATGACACAGGCTGAGGATCTTGGGGCACAGACTTGGGGGTACATACACCTTTTGGTTGTGCAGAAATAACCCCTCTTATTCCTGAAGGCAAAAACCTGGTGGCAGAACGTCCCTTGTGGAAGCTTGTTTAAGCTGGGTAATTAAATCTGCCTGTAGTAGCAGGAAACTTTGGGCCGGCAGATTGTGTCTGCCTGATGGTGTCTTTCACCTTCCTCTGGGTACATGCGGGATAGCGCCTCAGGCTTGACATTCTTGGAACCTGGTCTGTAGGTGATATGGAAGAAGACGCGGGAGAAGAATAGTGCCCACCTGGCTTAGTCATTTTGTTGTCCTGAGGTACTCGAGGTTCTTGTGATCGGTAAAGATCAAAATGGGGTGAGCTGCTCTTTCCAACAAGTAACACCATTCTTCCAAGGCTGTCTTAATTGCCAGTAACTCCCGATCTCCCACATCATAATTTCTTTCTGCAGGGCTGAGTTTCCTAGAAAAGAAAGCAATGGGGTGTAACAGAGACTTTGTTCCCTGACGCTGTGATAAGATGGAACCCACGGCATTCTCCAAGGCATCCACCTCAAAGACATATGGTGATGCAAGATCTGGATGTTGCAGGATAGGTGCTGTAGTAAACAGAGTCTTTAACTGGTCGAATGCTGCTTGTGCTGCAGATGTCCACTGGAAACGGGCATTCTGTTTTGTCAGCTGGATAACAGAAGAAATGATAGCAGAGAAGTCTTTAATAAACTTGTGGTAAAAGTTGGCAAATCCTTTGAAGCTCTATGTACTCTTTTTGTCTGTAGGAGTGGGCCATTCGAGGATAGATTTGACCTTCTGGGGATCCATGGAAATACCTGAAGTAGAAATGATAACTCCCAAGAACTGAATCGTCTTTTTTTCAAGTTTACACTTCTCGGCCTTCGCGTACAGTCCATGATCTCTTAATCGGCTGAGAACCTTTTTAACGTGTTCACAGTGTGCTGTAATGGAAGTGGAGAAGATGAGGATATCATCTTGATATATACGATCAGGAAAAGGTCAAGAAAGTCTCTGAAAATATCATTGATGAAATGCTGAAATGTTGTTGGAGCATTGCACAACACAAAGGGCATAACGAGGTATTTGTAATGTCCGAATCTAGTGCGGAAGGCTCTCTTGCATTCATCTCCTTTGCGGATCCGCACTAGGTTTAGAAGCGTTATATAGTTCTGTAACCAGGGGTAAAGGATATCTGTTTTTGTCGGTAATTTTATTTAATTCCCAGTAATCAACACAGGGACAAAGGGTATGATCCTTTTTTTCTACAAAGAAAATTCCAGCACCCACGGGGTATGTGGAAGGCCAGGTGAAGCACTTCTCCAAGTTGTCATCAATGTACTGACATAATGCTTTAATCTCTACTTCGGAAAGAGGGAAGATGCGCCCGAAAGCTATTTCAGCGCCTGATAAACGTTCAATTGGACAGTCGTACGGGTGGTAAGGTGGCAGGATGTCTGCTTTCTGTTTATCGAAGACCTCCAGGAATTCATGATACACTGCAGGTATGAGCTGTGACACAGGAGAGTCAGTATGTATGCCCAGAAGGGGTGCAGATCCCATAGAAATGGGGTGAAGGCAGGATTGCTGGCAGTAGGTGGATGGAAAAGTAATTTTTCCCAATGCCCAATTTATCTGTGGGTTGTGGGCTTGTAACCAGGGGATGCCCAGGATAATGGGAAACGAAGACAGAATAATGTCAAGACGTAAATATTTCCGATGACCAATATCGGATACAGCCAGCATCGGGCCATCCTCCTGGCGTTGTAGGCCCAGACCTGAGACGGGATCCATCAGCCAGAAGGATGGCTAACTGGTGCGTCTTTGCTTGCAAAGGGATTTGGTGATGTCAAAGTCTTTATCCATGAAGCAGCTGCAAGCTCCAGAATCAACTGTAGATAGAACTTGGATGTTCCCTCCGGGGAACTGAAGTGACAGGAACAAGGTGACATGCGCAAATCCCTTTCCCACACAACAGTTGGCAAGGTACGTAGAAGGGATGGTCTTGGTCCTTGTGGGCCTCACAGGGCAGTTTTGAAGATAATGTCCCGCTACCCCACAATATAGACACAAGTTATTCCGGCATCTTCGCAGCTTTTCTTCACTAGTGAGTGGAGAACGCAAAAGTCCTAGTTGTAGGGGCTTTGCCCGAGGACCAGTGGGCATAGTGGTTCCGCCAGCTCTCCTAGTTCTCCTTTCTCTAATTCTACAATGAAGTTGAATGGCAAGGCAAAATAGGTTATCGAGGGAATTGGGGATCCCCACTCGAGCAAGTTCATCTTTGAGCCCTTCAGACAGGCCAATGCGGAATTGATGCCATAGGGCGGCGTCATTCCAACCTGTATCGGAGGCCCACAGATGGAATTTGGCAACATAGTCCTCAGCAGGTCGGTGACCTAGCCATAGTGTATGGAGAGTAGACTCTGCAGTAGCTGAACGTTAGGGGTCACCGTAAAGCTGAGCCATCACTTCAAAGAATGAAGAGAGAGAGTCCAAGATGGTACTGTTCTGTTCCATGAGCTGATGGGCCCAAGGTTGTGATTCTCCAAGAAGCAAGGATATGGCAAAACCCACCTTGGTGGTTTCAAGTGAGAACATTCTTGGTTGCAGGGCAAAGTAAAGTTCACAAGAGTTCTTAAATGCCCGGAACTTGTGCTGGTCGCCTGAAAATCTCTCTGGTGCAGGAACTCTGGGTTCCGGTGGTGGCATAGTTCCTGTGGATGCGGGAACAGTCTGTTCAGACGTGGGATGGCCAGGTGCGGTAGCAGGTACTGAAGTGGCTGAGGTGAAGTCTGTGGATTTGATGCGACCCTCCAGCTGGAGGTAGCTTTCTTGCAGGGTGCTGGCTGCCTGGGTAAGAGAGGCAAGTTGCTGGCATTGCATCTCCAGAGGCGAAGCCCCTCTCTCGATCTCCGACATCTGGCTGAGTGGTACTGTCACGTACCTGGTGGAAATCGAGCTGAAGAGAGGGCCTCTCTTGCACCTCCTGTCCAACGCCCTGATAGAGATGACAGGGAGTGAAGGACACAGAATGCCACAAGAGCCGGTTTAGCAGGTGACCTCAGCAGAGGCTTGACAGTAACCCGATGGCCGTAGATCACCGGACAGGTACTGGAAACTGGAACACTGTGTCGCTAGTCAGCAGGAAGAAGCGTTGCCGGAACATAATCCAGGGGGTCATCAGCAGCCGGGCAGAGCAGGATACAGGCCGGGTTCAGTATACAATCGGGCAACAAGGTACAGAAGCATGAGACAGGAGCAGAGTCAAACACAAGCCAAGGTCACAGGTAGGCAGGCGGAAGTCCAAAGAAAGGTACAGGAGAAGTTGGGTCAAACACAGGTAACTGGAACAGATCAAAGCACAGGTTAACAGGAACAAGCTGAAAGACCACTCAGCAATGTGTGTGTGTCATTGCTTGGTTTAAATAGGCTGACTGGCGCCAGTGCGTGCACGTGTGTGCACGCACGAGCCTGCTCACGCCTGCGTGTGTTCACGCATGTGCCAATACATGCTTCTCCTTGTGCATACCCTGGTATGATCGTGCCTGCACGCCAATGCGCGCTTGTCCACCGGGTTTCTCTTACAATGGCTGTGGCCTACATTATTCACCAAGGGGATACCGGGAGGCATGCTTCCTTGAGGGAAGCAAGCCTGATCATCTCATGGATGGAGAAACACTGTCCAGCGATGTTTGCTTTCCACGTCCCAAGAGTAGATGATTGGAAGGCAGTCACTGCCTTGACCAAGATGAATGGGCCCTTCACCTTAACATCTTCAACTTGATATGTTAGAGATGAGGCCTCAGATTCAACAACAAGTTACCTTGGTTTGTTGCCTGGACCAAGGACTGGCTTTGTATTCCATGATAATTCCCTGGTCTCAGTCCAGGTTAAGATTTACCTTCCCTTCATGAAATTTTGCTTTAACTGCTCTGCAAAATAGAGCAAGAGAAGAAACAGTTTTTTCTCATTGAACCAAACTGCCCCAGAGGAGCCTGGTATATAAACATATTTAGACTTCTAGATGACCCTTTGCCTTTTCCCACAAGACATGACCTGCATTCTCAGGGCCCCTTACTTTATCTTGTTTCTCAGTCACTGGCTTTAATGACATGACTGTTGAAGCCCATGTCTTAAGAGACAAAGGGGTCTCTAAATCTATCAACCCTACTTAGCTAAAAGCAAGAAAAGTCACTTTCAAAATGATCTACTATTGGTGTGAACACAGGCACTTCAACCCCAGAGATTACTCTGTGCCTCATATTCGGACCTTTCTATGATCAGGACTGGACCAAAACATGATCTTAAGCACATTGAAAGGTCAGACTTTGGCCTTGACCATTATTTTTCAAAAACCCTTTGCCTTGCTCTACCTTTTCAAAACCTCTATACAAGGCGTATCTCCAATCAGGACCCCCTTAAAGTACTCTTTGCTTCCTTGGAACCTCAGTGTGTTTCTCTCTGCTCTGCAGAAACCACCATTTAAAGCCATCAGGGAAATCCCCTTAGATGATCTCTCCTGTTGGCCTTCTTGGTTGCTCTCACATCTGTCAGATGTGTCTTGTAGCTAGCAGCCCACTCTTCTAAGGAGCCATTACTCATTCTTCAGGAAATTGTAGTATTATGCCCAAGGCCACCCTTTCTTCGTAGGTTGATATCCAAAACTTCCAAAAATGCTCTTCACTTCTTAAATTAGAAAGACAGACTCTAAATGTAATTTTGAAGCTTAATGAGGTTTCGGCCTGAAGGTTTTGTCTTTTGTTATGTTGCTATCTTCTGGGTTTGTTTGCTTGACCCTGGTGACTTTGTATGACAAGGAAAAAATTAAATAAAGAAGTGAAAAAAAGGACAGGCTATTTGCCCTACCCTCAATACCTTGCAAGGGACATCCTGCTTAAAAGTCCACCTATGCTAGATGGATATAAGATAGCTCATCACAAGTGCTTCTAAAGGACAAGACTGCTCATGTGCGTTTATGCACTCATTCCACTAGATTGTGCGTCTTTCCTAGGCATTCAGTCATCAATCCTCTGTTGCCCAGTTTTGTAAGGCTGCCACCTGGTTCTCTGTTTATACCTTTTTTTAAATTTTCTACCAGTTGGATGTCCAGTCTACTGTGGATGCAGCTTCCGCCCACAAGGTTCTTACAGAAGCACAATGAATTGGGGTTTTTTGACCCTTTTTGTTGTTGGCACAGTTCTGTGGCACAGGTCTGTTTGCTAGTTGTTGCCCACCCTTCTCATTTATTGCTTGGGTACGTCCCAGTGTCTGTGAATACTTTGCCTGTGCCCTGCAATGTATGATAATAACAAAAGTAATTATGGCTTACCTGTAAATTCCATATCTTGGAGTACAGTACACAGGCCACACTCCCTTCTACTCCTGTGTCACTCTGCATTGCTTGCTACAAAACTGAGGACTGACAGGGTGGGGTAGGATTATAGGGGGATGCCTAGGGGGCATGTCCTTAAAAGCTTGCAAGTGTCCAGTCACCTGATGATAGCAGCCTTCCAGACCATTTTTCAGTTTTCATGCTCTGTGATTGTTTGACAACTGCTCTGTTAAGCAACATTGCAGGCAAATGAGTTTTAGATCATATTTATATCATTTTTTTAGAACAAACTTTCTTTTGGTGGTATTTAATAACCACTGTTTTTTACTAAAAAAGGAAAAAACAACCAAAAATTTTGAAAAATAAAAATGCCTGAATAGTACAAAAACTCTGAAATTACACTTTTTTGGAAAGTAGAGACCCTGAGGTGATCTCATTTTTTGCCAAAGTTTTTTTGGAATTGAAGAAAAATATTGCTACCGAGTTTAAACACAAAGCTTAACAATGGTGTACCAGGTATCCATTATTGTAGGAGGAAGTGAAAGGGTTAATGTACAGGTCACATACAGTAGCATCATGGAGATGAAGAGGTTAATGTTCAGATGTACAGGATAAGGGAAGAAAAAGGGGCAATGTGCAGGTCACTAGAGAGACTATATGGAGCTAGTATGTGTAGGAGAGGAGGAGGCATGAAAGGGTTTATAAAAACGATCCTTGTGTCAGTGAAAGAGGATGAATGGATCTGCAGCTCCTTATTCACAATTACAGAATCTCCCTCCTTTCCCTTTTGTAAGGAGAAGGGGAGGAATCAGTACTGTAAACAGTAATATGTGAGCACTTTAATAACCGATCACAGTAATCGCATTTTTAATCAGCCCCTCAGAGGACAGTGTCTCTGTGTACCCAGCTGTTTAATAACAAGCACTTAGTTACAAAGTGACTACTCGGAGTATTAGTCACTTGATGATTAGTTATCCAGTGCCATTCATAAACAGCACTGTGAAAAAAGGCCCACTGATCCGATGTTGAAAAATGTGCAAAAGTACAGCTGAATTCCAGCATTTCAGCAACTTAGCAAAAAGTGCAGGCACACTATAATGCCACGTACATGCGATCGCACATTCCAACATCAAAATCCATGGTTTTTTTCCAACGGATGTTGGCTCAAAATTGTCTTGCATACACATGGTCACACAAATCTTGTCAAGAACGCGGTGGCGTACAACACGTACGACGAGCCAAGAAAAATGAAGTTTAATAGCCAGTGCGGCTCTTCTGCTTGATTCCGAGCATGTGTGGAATTTTGTGCATCGGAATTGTGTACACACGATCAGAATTTCCGACAACAGATTTTGTTGTTGGAAAATTTGAGATCCAGATCTCAAATTTTGTTTGTCGGAAATTCTGAGGGAAAATGTCCGATGGAGCCTACACACGGTCTGAATTTCCGACACCAAGTTCCCATCGAACATTTCCCGTCGGAAAATCCGACCGTGTTTATGTGGCAGGTGCACATCACCTCGGCGATTTCTCTTTTATCTATATGCACAGAGCAGATATGCCCGTCCCTCCCCTCTACTACCCATTCAAAAAAGTCTTTGTATTTTTTCAGAAAGTGTTCACATATTACAAAGGCTTCTGCGAATGGGCAGAAGGAGGGGAGGGGCAGGGTTAGCAGTTCCAGCGACTCTGCTCTTGAAGGAACTGAGACCACAGTGAGCAGCCTTGGAGCTCCAGAAGTTATCTTCCTGAGACACAATAAACCTGTCCGATGTAAATAATAGAGATAAGTCTATGAGGTGGCAGGCATCTTATTATACTTAACTCATGGTATGCCTGCAGTTTTTACAAAGTAGCTGAATTCCTGGAATTCAGCTTTAAGAACTCTAAAAGTGATTGTGCATTTTTAAAAAGTGGAATGATTGTCACTGATTTAAACTTACTAGCATTTGAAACAATAAATGTTGTTTTACGTGGTGTTCACTGAGATTAGAGACAACACAATATGTTATTTACCTTAGCCTTTACCTTAGGTGTGCTTAGGGTGAGCTGAGCAGGCAAAAAGATGCTTTGTTCTGCTAAGGCTGGTAGTATTCCTGTTTATCTAAATAAGTCGTTTGTTGAAAGGGAACTTTGTCAAAATGACTTTTAGTGATTTGTGCCAGCAATTGACAAAAGGGGACCCTGTTTCTCTACACTTAAAATGCCAACCATATTGTTTTACCCCGCACAAGATAAGACAAAGTACATTTTATATATGTCTTTTGCAGAATCAGTGCTCAACTTCTCTTTAGAAATGTGTTTACAGCACATGTAAATAATTCTTAATTTTATCCCATAGCATCTCTCCATATCTAATGGAATGGGAAATATTCAGGTGGATGCTTCGTTTATGCAAACACTGTGGAATGTCCATCCTACGTGCTCCGGGAGCAGTGTGGAGGAAGGTTTGTCTTAAGTCATTTGAGTTATTGTTGACTATTACCTGATTGCGCTACATTTTGCAATGATATTTCACTTTTTATTGAGTGTTTTGTATGTGGTCACTGCAATAGACAGCATTCCATTGACTAGTGAGCACATAAAAATAAACATTCCCCATTAAACTATTTGTTAAAATTCTTACCCCAGCAATGGCAGTTTACAACTTTTAGTGCTGCTGGCTCCTGCTATCTCAGTGCTGCTTCCCTGAGCTTCTGTTTTTCACAGGTAAAAGAGTTAACAGTGGACAGTGCACTGTCCAGCGAGTCTGTTATTTTTGGAGAAAAAAGGGGGAGGAGCAGGGGAAGGATGGCACTAACTTAAAGCTGGATTCCAGGAATTCAGCCACTTTGATAAATATGCAGGCATACAATGAGTTAAGTCCAATGAGGTGCATGTCGCTACGTGAACTTATCCCTTTAATTTACATCTGCCAGTTTTATGGAGCTCCAGAACGATAGCTCTTGCATCAATGCTGTACCTTCTTATCTAAGCTGGTCTCAGCTCTTTCAGCACCTACGTCCTGCTGTGCCTGCCCCTCTGCTGCCCATTCACAGACTCCCTTGTATTTTGTGAACTCATTCAAAAAATAAAAAAGCTTCTGTGGTTAGGCAGCAGAGCGGAGGGGCAGGCAGAGATGCTGTGTGTGAAAACACAGCATCGTTAATGTCAGAGCCCCAGAGTGTAGCGGCTGGAAGGCTGCATGCACCTCATTGGACTTAAAGTGGAGGGCCACCCTGAAAAAAAAATTACACCAAAAATCCTAAAAAAAAATTTTTAAAAAAACATTTGAAAAAAAAAAAATTTAAACTTACCTAAACCCTTGTTGCTAGGTAGTCTTCCTAATCTGCCTCTTCCTTTTCCGCGGCGTCTTCTGCTCCTCGGTGAGTGGCCCCGTTGTCTTCTGGGAACTGTGTGTGTTCCCAGAACACCACGGGGCCAATCACAGAGCGCCGCGCTGCTCGCACGTGCGCAGTAGGAAACTGGCAGTGAAGCCGCAAGGCTCCACTGCCTGTTTCCCTTACCTAGGATGGCGGTGCCGGGACCTGAGAGCCGAGGGATGGGTCGGTCTCGGCCGGTCGACATAGCGGGCACCCAGGACAGGTAAGTACTTATTTAAAGTCAGCAGCTACAGTGTTTGTAGCTGCTAACTTTTCATTTTTTTTTTTTTACAGTCGGAATCCCGCTTTAAAGCAGGCCATAGATGGAGCGATTTTCTCTCCTGCAACGACCTTGATTTCCCCATCAACACAGTTAGTGTTGATTGGGGAATCCCTCCCGCTGAGCCATTGTGTTCTCCCTGTGGCAGGGCTACCTCCGCTGGGAGAACACAGTGATTATTGCTGGTGGCTATAATAGCCACTAGCAATAATCGCATATGAAATCTGGTTGTATCCAAGTTGATAGATTGATAAACTTGGGTAAATTCAGCCTTTCCATACATGGATTTGAAAAGCCTATGGCTGGCTTTACACACAGCATGCCAGCACATTTATCAGAGTGGCTGGATTCCTAGAGTTCAGCTTTGAACTGGAACAAAAGCAGGGATTAAAAGATGAAGAAGGTGCATACTTGGTAAGTGATTAAAGAATAAGTTCACATTTTATAACATGTTACATGTTACACCGGTATTCAGGAAGTAACATGTACCATGTTACTGTTGTACCTGCCCCCGCACCCCAAGTCCCTGCTATGACAGCAGGCCAGGGCCATGTCATGGAGTTCTGTGAATGGTAGAACTACAAATATGGACAGCCTTTGCAGGTGTTGGCATGTATTTCTCAATGAACTACCAGGGTGCTGTTGAGCAAGTAGTTCATTGATGCTTCCTGTCAGTGTGTAACTGACTGCCCGTATGAGGTACGGGCAGACAGCTTACACTGGCAGTCTGCAAGAGCCCTACATTGTACCCATGATCTGCTGATCTTGGATGCAATGCTTTACAGGCTCCCAATAAAAAAAATAATAAATGCACATTTTCTTACCTGCAAAAAGATGTGCATTTATTATTTTTTTGAGGTGAACTTATCCTTTAAATTGATTGCTGAAAGTGCATAAAAAAACTTTTAATATCACTTTAATATTCCTATTTTTCTAATGTTTACAGGCTTGATTTTAGTGCCCTTGAGATATAACTTAGATTAGAATTTCCTGCTCTTTGGTTGTGAGGCAGAACTTGTATTTCTGAACTACAGTTAAATGGCCTGAAACGCCAGATTTGCCATTAGCATTGACAGCAGAAGCAAAGCCTCTGTCTTATCTTTATCATGTTGAGCTCAATGCCCTAAGGATCAAAATATGACGCACATTGATAAGTGCCATCTCTATGTAACGTTTTTCTTTTAGTTTTGTGTTATACTGTTCACCTCAGTAAATTGTGTTAAGAAAATGTCACAGTCATGTTTATAGACAACTGATTTGATGAACCATCCTTTGTACATTATGTATTTTAAATGTTACAAATCATCTGGAAATTTTACTTTACTTTTTGAAAATGAAGCTTCTTGTCAAAGAGGCATATTGAATCTTATTTTTGGCTAATTATCAGCAAATGCAAGGGAAATGCAGGAAATGTTTATTATGCACCTTTTATTCATACACTTCTAAGACACTTAAGGCTAGGTTCACGCATGTCCCATCAGTTTTCATTGTGAATTTCCAAAGCAGCTGTTTAGTGGTTTAGCTGCGATGTAAATGCGGTTCAGATGCAGCTGCCGCGTCCTTAAAAACGGATGACTCATCAGCTGTCAGCAAGTGACATTTCTTAAAAAGCTAAGGGGTGGGGCCACCCTTTGATGTCACTGGGTGGCCCTGCCCCTTAGCTTTTTAAGAAATATCAGGCGGTGGAGCAGGCAGATGGCAGGAGCCTTCGGCGTGAGCAGAGTTTTTTTCTTTTTTCGGGTCAGTGGTGGCAGCAGGTGTCGTGATTGACGATGGAGCTACATTGGGGGACATTGTTTTTTTTTTTTAATAGAGGAATTACCAAAAACTGTACCCCATGTAGAAAACAGGAAAGAATATAGTGGGTGTGGCACTGCTATAGATTTGTGTGATTGTAAGGTGCTATCACTGGTATACCTTATTAATATAGTGTGGCTAACATCATATACCAAAAATAAACATATAGTGTAAATATAACAAGTGCTGCAAATATATGACATTTAAGTAGATTCTTCAAATATAGTGACAAGTGCTGATTAATGTGAAAAATGACAAAAAAACATCAATAATAAATACATAGATGAACTAAAATCAATACGTCAATTGGTAACTGGTGAAATCCCAGTGATTCAAATCAGTGTATGAATAAACTAGTCCTGGTAATAATCATCAGTCTTTCGTATGTTGAAATGATGTAAACCAACATTCAAAATCAAAAGTGACTTGTGCCTTTTACCCGTGCTTGTAAACATGTTGAAAGTACAGGTGCTCCAATCCGTGCTCCCCTATGTTATTGCATTCACCAGAGAGCTCTCCCCTCAGGAAGGTATCGCGCCTTTACAGCCAAACTGCTGTATTTAGGACACAGATCCTTGCTGGTGTATATCCTTGTTTCCTTATGTCATTAGCCCCTTCAACTCAGTACATACAGTATATACAAAGAGAAATAACATTCCATAGTTCAATATTGTTTTAACTTCTTTTAATCCGTGTAAAACATACATATTTGCACGTATATTGTTTAAAAAGTCATTAGACAGTAAAAACCAGGAGGTCTGGGGCACCCATGCGGACCAAACAGGAAGTGATGCAATGAGACTGAAGCTCCCCCCCTATGTGTTTTGTCAGAATGACATAATCAGGAGCGCTCCCATAGAAGGCAATAGCCGGGAATTCACATCTGAACTGCACCGCAGTACTCAGAAAATACACAGGACTCTTTTTTAATTCACAGTGAATTTGCACTGCCACTGCACCCCATATGTGTGAACCAGGTTTACCTTTGATGATGTGATATACTTAAATGAAATCCCCACTCAAAGCGCATATTTCATGTTTGTGTGGTTGCTGAAAAGTTCAGCTATATGTTGGCTTCTAATAGCTCTTAGGGAATGAAGTGGAACGATATTTTAGACTCCTGAAACATTACAAAGCCAAATGATGGTGTCACAGTCCCCAGGTTACATGTTCCTGAACAAGTAAATACAGTAACAGATTTGATCTGTAAAAGCGTGAAATCTTAATTGTGAAATCTTAATTTTGATTCTGTGAAAAGTGTTGGGACTAAACTACTACCTGGGAATTAAACCACCAGGTTCTCAGAAACATATAAGGACCTGCTGATTGATTCTATCCATGGGTGTATGATTTTGCACCCTTCTAACATCTGAAAAGCATTTTCTTGGTGAAGTCTTTAAAAGCTGTTTCCAAAATTTGCTACTATCAATACGTAGCAGATTGTGGGGTACTTTGTAGCAACTGCATGATTGCATAAAGGACTTAATTCCATCATGGTTCTGGGTTACTACTGTCTCATTGATTCTTTCAAACCCTGAATGAAAAAAAGAAAAAAATCTAAAGCAATATTCTAAATGTTTATAATTACTAAAGGAAGAAGAACATGTTATTCTGTACTGATTACTGAGTTGTTCTTGTTTTTTCTGTTCTCCTCCCTATCATTTGCTGATGATTGAATTAAGATTTAATAAAAAGTACATAGGTTGCTCATATTTGCTCATTAACATATTTAAAAATGATTGTTGATTTAACTTATTTTAGAATTGTTGTTGACTGTCATACACCTTATTATATCTAACATGTGTTTATATTTCAGGGTATCTTCTTGGTGGACATGTTGTCAGGTTTTTCCATGGTCATGATGAATGTTTGACAATTCCATCTACCGACCCAGCAGAGGCCCAGCATAGGTAAGGTGACATATGCTTAACAAAATGTACAAAATGTGTCAATATCCTATTGAGGAGGGTTTCTTTCAGAAATGGACATTCCCTGTTTTTTACCCATCCATTCCTTACCCTAAAAGGTTCTTGGCAGTTTCCATGGAAGATATTTCTGTTTTTAAGAACTAGTTGGACAAGAGGTTGGGAGTCCACTTTAAGGCCTTGTTCTCTCTAGCATGTCTTGCCATTGGTCATCTGCCAGATCCTTGCTTTCTGGACTAAGCTCGAGACCCTGGCTCTGTTTTAATGGATCCCTCTGTTCATGACCACCTGTAGCTCTTGCTGTTGGCCTTGCACTTTTGAGTTGATGACTTTGGAGATAGAAAGTAGATGTAAAGAAACAAGAAGCTTCTTGACAAGACACCCTTTGAGGGAGAGTGCCTATTTGGTACCTTGCTGTACAAGTACATTAAGGAAATTACAGGGATAAAGTACTCTCCTCCCCCAGATAAATAAGGCTTCCTACGGGTAGGGCTTTGGTTTCTGAAACTAGTAAAAGATCCTTTTGCCCCTTTCATGCTTTAAGCTGCAACTCAAAACCCGTAGCATACTTCTGTGTGAAGATGGTCCAATTTCCCTTACCAATGATAATGGGACATCTATTGGCCAGCAGCCAGCATCAATAGATCCTCCAGCAACCAGCAACAATAGATCTCTCCCTCAACAGTAGATCAACATAAGACCCCCCAGCAACAATAGACCCTCACACAAAACAGATCCCCACCAGTGACAATAGATCCCTCAGCAGCCAGCATCAATAGACCCTCCATCACACCCCACACCCTTTGCTAATACATAGATTCAGTGTCGGAGGTGCGGAAACTGCGTTCCCCCACGCTTCTGCTGAAAAAAGCCCTGCTCTTTAGTATCAGAGGGACTGCTGGCCCCCGTGGACATCAGGGCTGCTTACTACCACATTTTGCCATGTGTAAACAACATTACTAATTTGTTGCCCTTCTCTTTGGCCCTTCCACATCAACCCTGGTCTTTATCAAGGTCCTTGCCCCAGTCCTACCGCTGCTCTACTTTTAGGGTATCCACATATTAGGATACCTGGATGATCTCCTGTTAAAGAAACAGTCTATGCAAACCTTTTCAGCCAATGTTAGACAGCTTGTGCAGACAAAGCAAAGAGTCTGATGGATCTCCAATCCTTGGAAGTCATTGATGGAACCTCCTGACCGATTGAAACACCTTGGCCTGATATTGGATACAGCCCTGTCCAAGATCTTTCTACCCCAGGACAAACTTCCATTCACATGCTCAGACACATTCCTTAGACTGCCATATGCATCCAGCTGGTAAAGGCATGACTCTTGCTGGTGTGTTGGATTTCCAACCTGGTGCTGGAGTCAGGGAAATCTTTTTCCCTGAAGATGTGGAACATTCTTACAATACAAGCAAGCCACTCAGGCTGGGGAGGAGTCCTGGATGCCCTCTGTGCAGGGGGCTTGGACATTTTAGGGCAATTCCATTGTCCCTTCAATGCTGGATCTTTCAGCTTCATGATCTCCCAGCTAGTTTCTAATTGGACAATGCCAAGAAAGTGGTCTACATCAAGAAGACAGCAGAAGTTGAGCCTCTCAACAAGAATCAGACCTGATTCTCCCTTGGGTGGAACTGCATATTCCTGGTCTATCAGCTGTTCAAGTCCCAGGCCTGGAAAATAGGCAGGTGCACTTTCTCAATTGTCAGTGTCAGTATATGAAAAAAATGGTCTCTCCATCTGCAGGTATTCCAGGCCCTTTGCCACAAGTGGCCAGATTTGCTGCCGGTTTGGTACTTCACATGGATGCTCTGATGACTGATGAGGATCATTTCAGCCTGATCTGTGCCTTTCCACCTCTACAGCATCTTGCTCATCTGCTTCACAGGATTGAGATGGAGAACATTCTGGTGATCTTCATGCAGCGAACTGGCCCTGGAGAATGTGGTGCTCGGACACACTCTGACTCCTGGCAGACTGGCAGACTTTCCATATGCCCTTCTGGATCATCCAGAACTTCTATTCTAAGGATTGGTCCACCATCCTAAATATTAGTTCCTGGCTTTAACAACATGGCTGATGAAGCCCAGGTGCTGACGGACAAGGGTCTATTGTATTCAGTCACCCATACGCTCTTAAAGCCTAGAATGTAATTTGCTTGCAGAGCCTACCATCTCACATGGAAGGCTTGCTTTGTGTGTTGTGGGGCTAGGAAGTTCCATTCTAGGAAGTACTTCATGGGATGCATCTTGCCTTTTTTACAATCTGTCTGGACCAGCATCTGTCCTTGAGTACCTTCAAGATGCAAATATTGGCCCTGGCTGTTTCAGAGACTGTTAACCTCCCATTTCTTAGATAAGGCCTCTGTGCAGGGTGTGCACACGCTCCTCTGTGTGTCCTCCTGTAGCTCCATGGGATCTTAACCTTGTTCTTTCAGCCCATGTTTGTTCTCACTCACGGGGTGTTTTTTCTCTCTGCTATCACATTTGCTGAATTTGTGGCCTTATCTTGTAAAAAGCCTTTCCTTGTGGACTGATGGATAAGGTTGTTCTGAGGCCTAAAGCCTTCTTTCTCCCTAAGGTGTACTCCTCCTCCCACCTTAACCAGGGCATTTTTCTTTCCTCCTTATGTCTTGTTCTGAAACAACCAAAGAAAATAGGATTTTTGACTTACCTGAAAAAATCTTTTACTTGGAGTCTAAACCAGGACATAGGTCCCTCCTTTGTGTTTTTTTACGATCTCCTTTTAAAGTATTTGTAAATACTATTTTTTACTAATTTTAAAATAACAAACAGGCTTATACTATTAACAAACAGGCTTATATTTACCCGCTCTGTGCAATGAAATAGCACAGAGCAACTCTGATCCTCCTCTTCGTGGGTCCCCTGCTGGCGCTCCTGGCTCCTTCTCTTCTAAGTGTGCCACCATACCAAGCTGCTTCCTATTGTGGCACACCAGCGGGCTCACTCCTGAGCTGCACTACCTGCGTCTATAGACACAGAAAGCATGGCTCGATCCCACCCCCTGCTTTTTCGTCATAGGATTTGACTAACAGTAGCAGAAGCCAATGGCCAATGGCTTCTGCTGTTCTCAGCAAAGCCTGTGAGAGTTTGAAGAAGGGAGAGAGCTGCTACAGAAGGGCGCTATGGTAGATCGAGTGAGGGCTCAGGTAAGTATAAAGGAGAAGGCATACTGCTAGCTAAACATTTTTTATCTTAATGTAAGGCATGCATTAAGGTAAAAAATGTTTAGGGTTTAGAACTACTTTAACTTTCTACAAAACTGAGGCTTGCTGGGAGTGGGAGGGGTTGTATAGATGTCTCTACACTTTTTTTTGCCTGTGTCTGATCACCTGAAAGTAGCTGCGAATAATCTATGGTTAAGACAAAAGATCCTGTGTCCAGTACTGTACTCCAAATAAAGGATTTTATAGGGAAATTTTTTAAAAATCCTAATTTTTTTAACATCTAAAGTAAAAATGTACCACCATTGCTATACATTCACTTTGGAAAACACATTTAAAGGTAAATGTGTAATATATATTTTCTGTTATGTACTATTAGCCAGTAACTCAGATTTTTATGTTAATGGCATGCACATTTTGTTTTTCTGAACATTTCACTTTATTAGGAAAGTAAATTATGAAGCAGGTGGAGCAGGTATTCGCGCCAGGTCATTATGGAGAGTGGAACCCCTCAGAATCAGGTAACCTTGAATAATGTTTATAAACTACAATATTTATTAAACCAACAGTACAATTTGGTAAGTAGATGTCAATGCTTTCCTTTTATTAACTCAGTTGGAGTGGAAGTCACATCCGATGGGGGCAGACATTCCGCCTTCGCCATATTACAACTGGGCAGTATTTGGCACTGACAGAGGACCAAGGACTAGTGCTACAAGACCGAGCAAAGTCGGATACTAAATCATCAGCTTTCTGCTTCAGAGCATCCAAAGTGAGTGCAATTTTCTACTAATCCACACTTGTTTTTTCAGTATGTTATACACAGGTTTGTTTAAAACATGTATATAAATATATACATGTTTTAAATGCATACAGTATATATGTCAAATAAATAACATATTAGTTACAAAGATACATTGCTAATATTAATTAACCCTTATAGCAGCAGATAGAATGTTATTTCCAGTTTTGTTAAATCACTGTTGGGCTGAATAGTTGCCACATGTAAAAAAGTCATGAACTGAACATAAAAAAAAGTAATCAGAGAACAGGAAGGACAATATTATAAACAAACTGTTTAGGAATTCTTTTTAGTGTAAAATAAAACCTTGGCATCGCTTAAAGCAGTTGCTGGGCAGAGTTTTTATTATGTAATTATGTTTATGAATTTTAAAGTAGATCATTCAATTTTTACCACTATCATTGTAATAAAAACATGTTCTAGGCACAGCTATTTAATGGCAGATATGTGTTTGCTTGTTGAACTTTCAGAGCTATATTAGATTCAAAGTGTTAGCCGAAAGAAATAATGACGTCAAGTTTTTAACTGCCTCTTTCACGGATCCTTACCATATTGCTCACATTGCTTAATAGTAATGTGCTATTTCATTTTGTTTCTTTTTAGCTACCAGTCACCAATATATCTTACATTTGTCTGCACCCAGCAGATGCCTGACATTTAAATAATAGAAAAAAAAAAGCAAAAAAGTAGAATTTAACTCCCTATAATTAACACACTCTATAATGGTCACCATCTATGTCTTTGTTGGACTGTTTTAACAGAAGACTTGATGGCAACCCATGAGTCACAGACCACTGATGTATGCAGTGTGAGTGTTGCTGGGGCTATAATTATCCAAATAGCACACAAAGTTGGAAAAATATCTATGCTTTATGTGGCAACTTATGAAGAGTTTAGAAGTTTGTGAACATAGAGATTGGTCTGGAATAATGCGCATGCTGAATAACAAGGGAACATTAGCAACATTTGTGTTGTTATAAATAATGATGCTTAAAAATACTCCTTCGGTGTAATAGAACCTTTTGTACATTCCCCCTGATATTCTTCCTTTTGATTTAGGAAAAATTGGATTCTGTGCCTAAGCGAGACATCGATGGAATGGGAGTAGCAGAAATAAAATATGGAGACTCTATCTGCTTTATCCAGCATGTTGACAGTGGCTTGTGGCTGACCTACAAAGCCCAAGATGCCAAAACAGCAAGACTAGGACCACTTAAAAGAAGAGTAAGAAAACAAGTTACAAGTGAATACTCTAAGATGTGCATAAAAGGAGATAATGTTTAATTCAACAAAGTAAATAAACGTCCCAGCCCATTTAGTTTTAGATGTATGTTAACATAAAAAATTACATCCAATTTTGGGGGTCTGCACTCTCTTTTGAGTTATACCATTCTAATATTCTAATATTCTCAGTTACTGCTCAATATACTGTATGTGCCCTTGCAATCTATATAAATAAATATATATATATATATATATATATATATATATATATATATATATATATATATATATATATACAGTGTATACAGTCAGGTCCATAAATACTGGGACATTGCCACAATTCTAATCTTTTTGGCTCTATACACTACCACAAGGGATTTGAAATGAAACGAAGATGTGCTTTAACTGCAGACTTTCAGTTTTAATTTGAGGGTATTTACATCCAAATCAGGTGAACAGTGTAGGATTTACAACAGTTTGTATATGTGCCTCCCACTTTTTAAGGGACCAAAAGTAATGGGATAAATTGACAAGCATCCATGAAACTTTTTAATACTTGGTTGCAAATCCTTTGCAGTCAATTAAAGCCTGAAGTCTGGAACGCATAGACATCACCAGATACTCTGTCAGGCCTCTACTGCAACTGTCTTCAGTTCCTGCTTGTTCTTGGGGCATTTTCCCTTCAGTTTTGTCTTCAGCAAGTGAAATGCATGCTCAATCGGATTCAGGTCAGGTAATTGACTTGGCCATTGCATAACATTCCACTTCTTTCCCTTAAAAAAATCTTTGGTTGCTTTCACAGTATGCTTCGGGTCATTGTTCATCTGCACTTGCTTCACTGATAGAGCTTGCTTCACTGATAGTGACAGCTCTTTGGATCTCATATTGAGAGTTGACAGCAACAGATTCCAATTGCAAATAGCACACTTGAAATGAACTCTGGACCTTTTATCTGCTCCTTGTAAATGGGATAAGGAGGGAATAACACACACCTGGCCATGGAACAGCTGAGCAGCCAATTGTCCCATTACTTTTGGTCCCTTAAAAAGTGGGACGCACATATACAAACTATTGTAATTCCTACACCGTTCACCTGACTTGCATGTAAATACCCTCAAATTAAAGCTGAAAGTCTGCAGTTAAAGTACATCGTGTTTGTTTCATTTCAAATCCATTGCAGTAGTGTATAGAGCCAAAAAGATTAGAATTGTGTTGATGTCCCAATATTTATGGACCTGACTGTATATACACTCAGCAACCACATTATTAAGTACATCTGTTCAATTACTTGATAAAACAAATTGCTAATCAGCCAATTACATGGCAGCGACTCAATGCATTTAGGCTTCTAGACATAGTGAAGACGACTTGTTGAAGTTCAAACTGAGCATCAGAAAGGGGAATAAATAGTATTTAAATTACTTTGAACATGGCATGGTTGTTGGTGCCAAATGGCTGGTCTGAGTATTCCAAAAACTTCTGATCTACTGGGATTTTTCACACACAACCATCTCTAGGGTTTACAGAGAATGGTCCAAAAAAGAGAAACTATGCAGCGAGTGGCAGTTGTGTGGACGAAAATGCCTTGTTGATGTCAGAGGTCAGAGGAGAATATACAGACTGGTTTGAAATGATACAAAGGCAAATAACCCAATAACTCAAATAACCACTCATTACAACCAAGGTATGCAGAATACCATCTCTGAACGCACAACACATTGAACCTTAAAGCAGATGGGCTACAGCAGCAGAAGACCACACCGAGTGCCACTCAGCTAAGAACAGGAAACCGAGGCTACAGTTCACACATTCTCACCAAAATTGGACAATAGAAGATTGGAAAAACATTGCCTGGTCTCATGAGTTTCGATTTCAGCTGCGACATTCAGATGGTAGGGTCAGAATTTGAACAACATAAAAGCATGCATCCATCCTGCCTTGTATCCATGGTTCAGGCTGGTGGCGGTGGTATAATGGTGTGGGTAATATTTTCTTGGCACACTTTGGGCCCCTTAGTACCAATTAAGCATTGTTTAAATGCCATGGCCTACCTGAGTATTGTTGCTGACCATGTCAATCTCTTTATGACTTTAGTGTACCCATCATCTGATGGCTACTTCCAGCAGGATAATGCACCATGTCACAAAGCTCAAATCATCTCAAACTGGTTTCTTGAACATGACAATGAGGTCACTGGCCTCCACAGTCACCAGATCTCAAACCAATAGAGCACCTTTGGGATGTGCTGGAACGGGAGATTTGCATTATAGATGTGCAGCCAACAAATCTTCAGCAGCTGCATGATGCTATTATGTCAAAATGGACCACAATCTCTGACAAATGTTTCCAACATCTTGTTAAATCGAAGCCACGAAGAATTAAGGCAGTTCTGAAGGCAAAAGGGGGCCCAACCTGGTACTAGCAAGGTGTACCTAATAAACTGGCCAGTGAGTGTGTGTGTGTGTATATATATATATATATATATATATATATATATATACAGTATATACAGTACCTCACAAAAATGATTACACCCCTAACATTTTTGTAAGTATTTTATTATATCTTTTCATGTGACAACACTGAAGAAATGACACTTTTCTACAATGTAAAGTAGTGAGTGTAAAGCTTGTATAACAGTGTAAATTGGCTGTCCTCTCAAAATAATGTAACACGCAGCCATTAATGTGTAAACCACTGGCAACAAAAGTGAGTACACCCCTAAGTGAAAATTGCAAAATTGGGCCCAATTAGCCATTTTCCCTCCCCGGTGTCATGTGACTCATTAGTGTTACAAAGTCTCAGGTGTGAATGGGGAGCAGGTGTGTTAAATTTGGTGTTATCGCTCTCACTCTCTCATACTGGTCACTGGAAGTTCAACATGGCACCTCATGGCAAAGAACTCTCTGAGGATCTGAAAAAAAGAATTGTTGCTCTACATAAAGATGGCCTAGGCTATAAGAAGATTGCCAAGACCCTGAAACTGAGCTGCAGCATGGTGGCCAAGACCATACAGCTGTTTAACAGGACAAGTTCCACTCAGAACAGGCCTCGTCAACCAAAGAAGTTGAGTGCACGTGCTCAGCGTCATATCCTATCAAGAGGTTGTCTTTGGGAAATAGACATATGAGTGCTGCCAGCATTGCTGCAAAGGTTGAAGGGATGGGGGGTCAGCATGTCAGTCCTTAGACCATACGCCACACACCGCATCAAATTGGTCTGCATGGCTGTCATCCCAGAAGGAAGCCTTTTCTAAAGATGATGGATAAGAAAGCCAACAAACAGTTTGCTGAAGACAAGCAGACTAAGGACATGGATCACTGGAACCATGTCCTGTGGTCTGATGAGACCAAGATAAACATATTTGGTTCAGATAGTGTCAAGCGTGTGTGAGCGGCAACCAGGTGAGTACAAAGAAAAGTGTGTCTTGCCTACAGTCAAGCATGGTGGTGGGAGTGTCATGGTCTGGGGCTGCAGAAGTGCTGCCGGAACTGGGGAGCTACAGTTCATTGAGGGAACCATGAATGCCAACATGTACTTTGACATACTGAAGCAGAACATGATCCCCTCCCTGCAGAGACTGGGCCGCAGGGCAGTATTCCAACATGATAACGACCCCAAACACACCTCCAAGATGACCACTGCCTTGCTAAAGAAGCTGACGGTAAAGGTGATGGCCTGGCCAAGCATGTCTCTAGACCTAAACCCTATTGAGCATCTGTGGGGCATCCTCAAATGGAAAGTGGAGGAGCACAAGGTCTCCAACATCCACCAGCTCCATGATGTCATCATGGAGGAGTGGAAAAGGACTCCAGTGGCAAACTGTGAAGCTCTGGTGAACTCCATGCCCAAGAAGGTTAAGGCAGTGCTGGAAAATAATGGTGGCCACACAAAATATTGACACTTTGGGCCCAATTTGGACTCACTTTTGTTGCCATTGGTTTAGACATTAATGGCTGTGTGTTGAGTTATTTTGAGGGGATAGCAAATTTACACTGTTATACAAGCTGTACACTCACTACTTTACATTGTAGAAAAGTGTCATTTCTTCAGTGTTGTCACATGAAAAGATATAATAAAATATTTACAAAAATGTGAGGAGTGTACTCACTTTTGTGAGATACTGTATATGTAATTGAAAAGTAGTCATACTCCTCTTAATGTTGTTCTTACATATACTGTATATTTAAAACTAAAGACAGTAGAAGTGAAGTGCTGATGCCTCAGATTTATTACCAGAAAACATCTGTTATTAGACAAGGTTATTAACCTTTTCAGTCACAATTTCCTCAGATTCACCTAGGCTAGTAGCATATACTGTACACATACCCTGTAGATATTAGATTGTCATGCCACTGATGTCTAATGTCCATGGCCATTTGCTGTCAAAATAGCTACCTAGGTTAGAAACTCAGAGCATTGAAAGAAGCTTTGTTATGGTAACCATATAAATTATTAAAAACAAAAAGCTATCTTAATTGCACAGTAGGAGACAAAGGATCTGTAGTCAGGTGCACAACAATTGGCCTATCTGACTAAGGCAGATTTCATTGCAACTATGTCTGATTTCTTTAGGAAACTCTGCTCTTCTGGAGCCTTTGGACTCCAATAGCACTTTTCTGACTCTACACCACCTGAATCTATTTAGGCCTTGACCCATCATGCCTCGGGCAGTGACGTCACGAGGGGATGGGGCCTCCGGATGATGTCATCTGATGGCCACGCCCCCATCGTTATCTAAGAAATGCTTGACATCGGAGCGGACAGATCAGTGAGATGCAGCATCGGAGGAGGGTCGTTGGCGGAGGAAGAAGAACACCAGACAAAGAAGACAGGAAAAAGAAGAAGAACGGAAGAAGAAGCCGGAGAAGAAGAAGACTGGAGGAAGAAGAAGAAGACCGGAGGGAGAAGGAGAAGACCGGAGGAAGAAGCTGGAGAAGCCCGGAGGAGGAGGAAGAAGACATTTTTAATAAAGGACTTGTCAGAAACTGTCTATTGTGTTTTGTCACACTACACTACTTTTTTTTGGTGAATGGGTAGGGGTACAATGTACTCAATATCCATTCACATGGGGGGGCTGGGATCTTCCAGATTCCGATAAGCCCCCACCCGCAGACCCTGACAACCACCCTGCAAGGGTTGTTGGGAAGAGGCCCTTGTCCCCATCAACATGGGGGCATGGTGCTTTGGGGTGGCATAGTACCCACTCCCCCATGTTGAGGGCATGCTGTTAAGTATAGTTTGGGGGGGGGGCGCTCGCTCGTCCCCTCCCTTTCCTGACCTGCTGGGCCACAGGCTCGGATAAGGGTCTGGTATGGATTTGGGGGGGACCCCACGCCATTTTTAAAAGAAATTTTGGCATGTTTTTTTTTCACATTTTTTTTTTAGCCGCCAATTCTGTTTTTTTACATTCGGCTGTCAGCCAGGAAGCCCACTGACAGCTGATGACTTATCGGTTGTTAAGGACGCGGCAGCCGGCTTCCCCACCCCCTCCTTAGCAACCAGCTATATACAGCACAAAAAAAATACATATCGTGGCAAAAACGTGGTAAAACGTGGTACTTGCAGCGGGTCCATTAGGTCTGTTTCATGCAAAACGCTGCATTTTGCGGGGAAAAAAGTCCCTGACCCTTTCCAAAAACGCAGAGGTACAAAAACGCATTGGTGTGAACCTGTTTTATAGGAACCCATGTTAAAAAAATTTCCTGCATTTCTACATAATGCTAAATGCATCAAAAAAACACATTATTGTGAATAGAGGCAGAAGACAGGCTTTCTCTCACTTTGGAGATATTACCCTTTCCATTCCTGTTGTGTCTGTGGGATAGGAAGTAAAGGGAAATTTCTGAAATAGGACACAGATGATAAAAAAAATGTGGTGTTAGTTATATTTTAATTGATAGAATAGAATAGAATAGAATAGAATAAAATAAAATATTAGATAAAGTGAAAAGTTTGAATTTAGTTTTATAGAGATTTAAATCCAAAGAGTCATGCTAATAAGAACATTACAAAAATGACACCTGAACTTACCTACTATATATCTTTTTACATTTGAACAGGCAATCCTGCACCAGGAAGGTCATATGGACGATGGCGTTACCTTACAGAAGTGTCAGCACGAAGAGTCCCAGGCTGCTAGAATCATTCGTAACACCACAGGCCTGTTTAGTCAGTTCATTAGGTATGAAAACACAGCTGTGTCTAAATGTAACACTTTAAACACTGCTTTGCTCTTTTCTTCATGTATCATCTTAAAGGGGAAGTACATATTTTGCCCCACAGGAGGTTTTGTCATAATCAGTGGCAGCTGAAGAAATGACACTTTGCTACAATGTAAAGTAATGAGTGTGCAGCTTGTATAACAGTGGAAATTTGCTGTCCACTCAAAATAACTCAACACACAGCCATTAATGTCTAAACCACTGGCAACAAAAGTAAGTACACCCCTAAATGAAAATGGCAGAAGGTTGTCTTCGGAAAATAAAGGCATGAGTGCTGCCAGCATTGCTGCAGAGGTTGAAGGGATGGGGGGTTAGCCTGTCAGTGCTCAGACCATATGTCGCACACTGCATCACATTGGTCTGCATGGCTGTCATCCCAGAAGGAAGCCTCTTCTAAAGTTGATGCACAAGAAAGCTCGCAAACTGTTTGCTGAAGACAAGCTGGATTACTGGAACAATGTCCTGTGGTCTGATGAGACCAAGATAAACTTATTTGGTTTAGATGGTGTCAAGCGTGTGTTTCAGCAACCAGGTGGGGAGTACAAAGACAAGTGTTTCTTGCCTACAGTGAAGCATAGTAGTGGGAGTGTCATTATCTAGGGCTGCATGAGTGCTGCCGGCACTGGGGAGCTATAGTTCATTGAGGGAACCCTGAATGCCAACATGTACTGTGACATACTGAAGCAAAGCATGATCCTCTCCCTCCAGAGACTGGGCCGCAGGGCAGTATTCCAACATGATAACAACACTAAACACACCTCTAAGATGACCACTGCCTTGTTAAAGAAGCTGAGGGTAAAGGTGATGGACTGGCCAAGCATGTATCCAGACCTAAACCCTATTGAGCATCTGTGAGGCATCCTCGAACAGAAGGTGGAGGAGCGCAAAGTCTCTAACATCCATCAGCTCCGTGATGTCATCATGGAGTAGTGAAAGAGGACTCCAGTGGCAACCTGTGAAGCTCTGGTGAACTCCGTGCCCAAGAGGGTTAAGGCAGTGCTGGAAAATAATGGTGGCCACACAAAATATTGACACTTTGGGCCCAATTTGAACATTTTCACTTAGGGGTTGCCAGCGGTTTAGACATTAATGTTTTAAGTTATTTTGAGGGGACAACAAATTTACACTGTTATACAAGCTGTACACTCACTACTTTACATTGTAGCAAAATGTTATTTCGTCAGTGCTGTCACATGAAAAGATATAATAAAATATTTACAAAAACGTGAGGGGTGTACTCACTTTTGAGAGATATTTTATATCAATTATAAATAACTGCCTTTATGCAAAATATACCAAACACAGAAGGAATAGAAGGGGGGTTGTCTCCTCGTCTATAAAATACTCACAGAAAGCCGCTGTATAAGAACAGTGCAACACTGAGAGTCAGAAGCTTCCCTAGGGGCATCATTTCCGCAAGCTGTGGCAGCGCGAGGCTCAAACATGGCCCATACATGGCAACACCAAGGGCGGACAATAGTCCATGAAGCGGAGATCCCTGAGAGTAACCGTGAATGTTTACACAACTTCTTGGGGGCTTCTAAACGGAATATAAACGTGTATATTAGCCAATGTGCCATGTTTTCCGTACTCTAATGTGGAACAGGGTGGGTGCAAATGTAGCCATAAGGTATCAATACGACCCAACCAAGAGCAAGTGAAGGGGTAAGAGAAATAAGGGGATGAATAAAGACCATACCATCAAAAGAAAGCATATAAACCCAAGGATGAAATGCCAAGGTGAATTGGGGGTATAGCAGGGGCTACTAAAGTACCTGATGCTTAGACGTAAAGAGCCGTGATGTCCAGTAGTGGTTGTTATTGAAGAAATGAGGGAGAGATCAAAAGGATGGATAAGCCACCCCAGATGGGACCTATAAGGGCTTGCGCACAACACACTGTCAAATGCCACGTGAGCGTGCAAGATGAGGGGGAGGCGCCAACACCAGATCGGCAAAGTCACTCTGCATTTGGCACCAAATCCCCTTTAGTGTGCTGCAGATGGAAGCACAATCGGTGTGATGGTGCTCAGAAATGGTGCCACACGCACGATGTGTGCAACGTGACGTTGATGCATAGCGTGGAGACGTCCGCCCACCCCAGATGAGGGGGGAGGAAGGAACGCCCACATTATGCATCGCAGCTCCTGGAATAGATGTGAGCCGTGATGGCTCATGAATCCAGATCATGTGGCACTGACCCAGCCTTTGAGAATAACCAGATCTCTAAATGTGTCATATACCTGATAGGAGACTGAGTTGATGAGGTCGGCCTCTCTTATATCTCCTGTCCTGGCCCCACTGAGGATGAGACAGAGGAAGCCAAGGGACAGGAGGGACATGAGTGCCTGATGTTAATGATTCCAGATCGGCAACTTGTCAGGGCTCTGGAGACTAGAGAATGCAGCGGTGTGCAAAGCTGGAACAGAAGACAGCCAGGCAGCCACCGGAAGGTTAACAGAAGCCGGGGTCATAGGCAGAAGCAGAGTCTCAGGAATAGCCAGGGTTGTCAGTAGGCGGGCAGCGGGGTACCAAGTCATAAGCAAAGCCAGAGTCATGAACGGAGCCGGGTCAGAGGTGAACAGCAAGTAAGGAACAGGATACACAGCCAAGGTCAAGGAACACGCCAGGTCAGCAAAAGAATAGGAGACTGGGCTCCCTTTAAATAGCCCATCTGGCGCTAAGAGGAATTGTGCCCGTGGATTTGTGGACTGCGCATCTGTGATCGTGAATTTTCGCGCACATGCCCACGACTGTTAGGCGTTCTTCGAGACAAACTATGCGTCTGCGCACATCTATGTGCCAAATGTCACACAGGGATTCCCTGACATTGTCCCCCCACCCCCCCAAGGGCAGCCTCTGGATGCCCACTAGAGACCATTTTTTCAGGGTGAAGTTGGAGATAAGCTTGTACCAACCAGGGAGCGTGAACATTAGAGGCTGGTTTCTAGGAGTTATTCTCAGGACCATAGCTCTTCCATTTAATAAGGAACTGGGTCCGATCTCCCCTCTTTTTACAGTCCAGAATAGCTTCTACCTCGTATTCTTTGTTACCTTCGATCAATAATGGGGCAGGGGTTTCGGAGCTTCGATCCGGAAAGGGGTTAGCAGCTGTTGGTTTGAGCAAAGAAACACAAAATACAGGATGAATCTTCAGATTACTTGGTAAAGATAATTCAAATGCCACAGAGTTGATCTTTTTCTTAATTGAAAACGGGCCCAAGGATCTTGGGCCAAGCTTCTTTGAGGGACACTTCAACTTTAAATTTGCCGTAGACAACCAGATCTCGTGGTTTTAAATTTAAATTCACTCTCCTCCTTTTATCAAAAAAAAAATTTCTTATTACCTGCCTGTGTCTTCAAGATGATCTCTCGCAAGAACTGATTGTTAGTATTGAGAAAGTTCAGTCTCTTTTGTACAGCTGGTACAGCAGATTCTGTGGGTACATTAGCTAGATGAACAACAAACCCTCATTTCTTGGTACAGAGGGGAAGATTATGCTGGGCTGCAAAATTAGAGTCCACAAAGCAGCTACAGGCACCAGAGTCTATATTTGCAGGAACAGAAATAGTCCTTTCAGCAAGTCTCAGGTGACATAAGAAGGTGATTTGTACTTGAGTCCCAGGTGGATGCATCATGTAGATCCAATTAGTAGGGGACTTGCATGGCCTTACTGGTCTTATGCCCTGTACACACGATAGGATTTTCCGATGGAAAATGTCTCATAGGACCTTGTTGACGGAAATTCCGTCCGTGTGTAGGCTCTATCACACATTTTCCATAGGAATTTCCGACACACAAAGTTTGGGAGCTTGCTATAACATTTTCCGACAACAAAATCCGTTGTCGGAAATTCCGATCGTGTGTACGCAAATCCGATGCACAAAGTGCCACGCATGCTCAGAATAAATTAAGAAACGAAAGCTATTGGCTACTGCCCCGTTTATAGTCCCGACGTATGTGTTGTACGTCACCGCGTTCAGAACGATCGGATTTTCCGACAACTTTGTGTGACCATGTGTATGCAAGACAAGTTTGAGCCAACATCCGTCAGAAAAAATCCATGGATTTTGTTGTCGGAATGTCCGATCAATGTCCGACCGTGTGTACAGGGCATTAGATAGTGACCAACATCGCCACAGTAGAGGCAGAGGTTGGAACGATGATGTCGGAGACGTTCAGCTGCGGACAGGGAGGATCTCCAAAAACTCCTTTGTGAGGAGCCCCAAGGTGCCCTTGTCCTGTTACCAGAGATGCAGGAAATGGTATTCTCGGGTTTTGGGTGGACCAAAGAGCCTCTGCTGGTTTTCCCGGACTGTCGCTCTCGTAACCGTCGGTCAATCTGGATGACGAGATTAACTAGGTACTCCAAAGCTGTTGGTACCCCCACTTTGGCAAGTTCATCTTTTAGAGCGTCAGATAACCCGAGCCGAAACTGGTAATGGAGAGCTGATTTATTCCACTGGGTATGGGTACTCCATAGATGGAAGTCAGTCACTTAATTCTCCACGGGCCTTTAACCCTGCTGCAATTTGCTGAGCGTTAGTTCTGCAGTCTGACAATGAAAAGGGTCAGCGTACAGCTGAGACATGGCAGAGAAAAAAGAGTCCATAGATGCCAGGGCAGGGTCGCGTTGCTCACAAAGGTGATAAGCCCAGGATTGGGGCTCACCCAGAAGAAGGAAGATAATAAATCCCACCTTAACATCTTGTGTAGAGAAAGTTCATGGCAGGAGGGAAAAGTACAGTTCACAAGAGTTGCGGAAAATCTGAAATTTCCTGCAATCTCCAGAGAAGTGCTCGGGGATGGGCACTCAGGGTTCAGGGTGGAGGAAGGTCCCGCTTAGTGTGCTGGTCTCCATCTGGGTACTGGTCTCCATCTGGCAAAATCTCTGTGCTGGCTGATAATCGATCTTCCATGCGATTAAGTTTTCCTTGCAGACTTTGCATGATGTAAGAGAGTGTGGAGATCGATCGACAAATGTCCTCCAGGGGAGAGGCCTCCTTTTCAGTCTCCATCATTGACTGACTGATACTGTCATGTGGAAAAAGAAGAATGGCTGCACATCTGAAGGTACCAAACAACGTGCCTTTATTAAAGATCACCAGGGTACACCAAGGACACCAGATATTTAGTCAGGTAGACGTGTTTCACATGTCCAAACTGTGCTTAAATTTTCTAAGGTAATGATTAAGCACAGTTTGGATGTGTGAAACACATCTTTGTGACTAAATATCTGGTGTCCTTGGTGTACCCTGGTGATTATTAATAAAGGCATGTTGTTTGGAACCTTCGGATGTTCAGCCATTCTTCTTTTTCCAAGTATTCCACGGAGGCGGGCCGGGACTAGAGCTCCTACTTGGTTCCTTTCAGGTCATCATACACACCTGGAGCAGCGGATTCCTTCTTCCTTGAGCTAATGATTAAGCACAGTTTGGATGTGTGAAAAGCATCTACGTAACTAAATATCTGGTGTTCTTGGTGTACCCTGGTGATCTTTAATAAAGGCATGTTGTTTGGAACCTTCGGATGTTCAGCCATTCTTCTTTTTCCAAGTATTCCACAGAGGGCAGCGGATTCCTTCTTTCTTGATACTGTCATGTACCTGATAGGAGACTGAGTTGATGAGGTCGACCTCTCTTATATCTCCTGTCCTGGCTCCACTGAGGATAAGACAGAGGAAGCAGAGAGACAGGAGGGACATGAGTGCCTTATGTTGATGATTCCGGACCCGCAACTTGTCAGGGCTCTGGAGACTGGAACATGCAGCGGTGTGCAGAGCTGGAACAGAAGACAGCCAGGCAGGCACCTGAAGGTTAACAGAACCCAGGGTCATAGGCAGAAGCAGAGTCTCAGGAATAGCCAGGGTCATCAGCAGGCGGGCAGCAGGTTACCAAGTCATAAGCAGGGCCAGAGTCAGCAACGGACCTGGGTCAGAGGTGAACAGCAAGTCAGGAAAAGGATACACAGCCAAGGTCAAGGAACACGCCAGGTCAGCAACAAGGAGAGCATACAGGATTAGATCAGAATACAGGACAAAGCTGAAGATCAGTCAGCAAAGAATAGGAGACTGGGCTCCCTTTAAATAGCCCGTCTGGTGCCGAGAGGAATTGTGCCTGTGCACGTGCACATCCACGATCCTGGATTCTAGCGGGCATGCTGAGCCTGTTAGCGATTCTTTTAGACAAACCATGCACCTGCGCACATCTATGTGCCAGACGTCTCACAGGGATTCCCTGACAAAATGTTCAAAAGAAAATATATATGAACAAAGGATCGTACTGTATTATAGCTACATCACTTCAAATTGGTTGTAGTAACTTTGCTAGTGGCAGACCTAACTATATGGGAACTGCATGCCGCCATCCCTATCTATACAAAGGAGGGGGGGGGGGGGACTTTAAATGAGGCAGTGACTTAGTAGGATCTGATGCCTCCATCTCTAACTATATAAGAAAAAGAGAAAAAGGTGGGACTTTAGGTGAAGCATGCAGTCACATATGGGGAGGTCGATAAAAAAATCATAGATTTTTTTATTGTATAGCAAAATAAAAATAATAATTCACAATAATAATTTATGGCACAATATAATTCATCTGTATACATATATAGGAAACAATATTAATACATCACAATAAAGGAAGATTGTGGGTATACCACCTGCTACACTTCCTAAAAATAACCCTAATAACCCTAATTTGCAAGGAATACATGTATAATATATAACTTTAAAACCATGATTGTAATACAACAATAGACATATATGGAAATTATAAACACATTCATTATCAGTACAAAAGCTTGACACGTTTCATAGAATTATACCCATTCTTCGGGAGCAAACGTGTATATCTGAAATCAGATGTATCAACTTTAAATAATGCTTTTATGCAAAATATACCAAACACAGAAGGAATAGAATAGGGGTTGTCTCCTTATCTATAAAATACTCACAGAAAACCGCTGGAAGATCCCCTAGGGGCATAATTTCCGGGAGCTGTGGCAACGTGCGGTGCAAACGTGGCCCATACATGGCAACACCAAGGCTATAGTCCATGAAGTGGAGATCCCTGAGAGTAACCGTGAATGTTTACACAAGATCTTGGGGGGCTTCTAAACGGAATATTAACGCGTATATTAGCCAATGTGCCATGTGTTCCGTACTCTAATGTGGAACAGGGTGGGTGCAAATGTAGCCATAAGGTATCAATAGGACCCAGCCAAGAGAAAATGAAGGGGTTGCTAAGGATGTTGCTAAGTGACACCTAGCTGTTATTGTTCACCTTCACCATCACAGGAACCAGCTGTCAAATGCTGAGCTCAGAGCTACTGCATCAGAGGAGAGAAAGCACATGTGGGGTTTGAATCATAGAAAGAGCTTGCTCCTGTGATAGTAAAGGTGAACAGTAACAGCTAGGCCTCTATACATACAGTACTGTGCAAATGTTTTAAGCAGATGTGAAGAAATGCTGTAAGAATGCTTTCAGAAACATATATTTTAATTGTTTATTTTTATCAGTTTACAAAATGTAAAGTCAGCGAACAGAAGAAAAATGTAAATCAAATCAATATTTGCTATGATTACCCTTTGGCTTCAAACTAATTAAATGTTTACACTTGCACACTTCGTACACTTGCACAAAGTCAGGGCTTTTGTGAGATTAGAGTCAGGCGTATGATTAACCAATACCATGCAAGTACTAATGATCATACATTTCATATGTAAAGCCCTGTTCACACTGGTGCAAGTCGCATGACTTTCGATCCGACTTTGCCCTGTGACTTTGGTCTGAATTCCGTGCGACTTCCATGCGACTTCCATGCAACTTTAGTGAACAGGATACGATTTTTATCCGACTTTGAGATGAGTGCGACTTGTCCTTTAACCAATCAAAACAATTCCTGGTTCTGGTATGTATGACTCTTTGGGTCTGGTATGGATCTTGAGGGGGAACCCCATGCCAAAATAAAATAAAAACTGGAGTGCCCCCCTTCTCCATGACCATACATTTTGAAGGGAAACCCCACACTTAAATTTTTAAAAAATGGCATGGGGTCCCCCCAAAATCCATACCAGACTCTTACCTGAGCCTGGCAAGTCATGAAAGTGGGGGAACGAGCGAGCACTGCTCCTGAACCATACTTGGCCACATGCCCTCAACATGGGGGAGGGTGGGTGCTTTGGGCCAAAGGACCTTGTCCCCATGTTGATGGGGGTCTGTGGGCGGGTGGCTTATCAGAATCTGGAAGCCCCCTTTAACAAGAGGGCCCCCAAATCCTGCCCCCCCATTCACCCAAAAAAACCCCAGTGTAATGTAATAAAAATGTAAAACGGTTTTTGACAAGTCCTTTATTAACCCCCCTGACGGTATTCCCGAGTGTGGCTTTTGGATTTTCAGCACCAAAAGCGGTAAC
This sequence comes from Aquarana catesbeiana, assembly GCF_042186555.1. NCBI lineage: Eukaryota > Metazoa > Chordata > Amphibia > Anura > Ranidae > Aquarana > Aquarana catesbeiana. Next base: position 101,454,652 of record NC_133336.1, on the reverse strand, counting down.
CCCGAGCCACACTTGGGATTGCATCGCAGGATCCAGGTACAGCTTACTTACCTTGTCCTCAGGATCCTGTGATGTCTCCCCGCACTGTGTGCAAACTGTCCTCTGCTCTACCTATCACGGAGCCGAGCTCCGTTTCCTGCAAGCGTTGCGACGCACAATACATATACAGTACACTGTAATATTACAGATTACATTACTGTATCAATTTATTTCACATCCCTTTTGTCCCTAGTGGTCTGTCCAGTGCCCTGCATGCAGTTTTATATTATAAATACTGTTCTTTCTGCCTGGAAACTGGAGATTGTCCATAGCAACTAAAACCATCCCTTTACATCAGAAGTGGTTTTAGACCTGCTAGAAAACAGCGATAATAAATTAGAATCACTTGCAGAATTGAGCGATAGTGATTTGTGGGGAAATCCGTCATCAAACACTGAAAGTAATGACAGCGACGATTCTGCAACTGAGCAAATTTCAGTGTTTTTAATTTAATTACATTATTGAATAATTTTTATTATTATTATATTATTATTTGTTATAATTATTTATAGTTACCGGTATTTATTATATTATAATTCATGATTTCGTTTTTCAAATTTTATCATACCCGGGATGTCTACTAGACTCTTGTTTGGACAGATTTAAGATTCTTATTCCTAAGAATTACAGGCCTACAATATAAAACGCCAAATTTCCATGCAAAATAATTGTACCGCTTTCAGCATCAAAAATCTGAAATAATCATGCCATTTTAACCAGGGAGGTTAAAAATGACTAATGTCCCCCATGGTAGCTCCAACGTCAATCACGATATCTTCCGCTGCGACCCGCTGGAAAAAAGAAAAAAAAAGCTCCTCTGACGCTGGCTCCCTCCATTCTGGCAGCTCCGGTGTCTGACAGCTCTTATATAACTTTGGGGCGAGGTCATCTGGTGACATCATCTGGAGACATTCAATTCTATGGGCTGAAGTCGGACAGAAGTCTGACCAAAGTAGTGCAGGAACCTTGTTCAAAGTTGGACCAGTTAAGACAGCTCTCAAAGTCAGAGCAATTGTCACACCAGTGTGAACGGGGCCTAACTGAAACAAAAATAGCTGTGTAGGAGGCTTAAAACTGGGCGAGGATTAGCAAAACTCTACTACTAAGAGAAGATTGTGGAAAACTGTTTCATGACACAGGCCATACTTTCATGCTTTTCTTGCTTTTTAAAGAAACAAACAACAACAAAAAAAGTGAAAAAACAAAACAAAAAATGCTTATTGGGTTCAGACTTGGGGTAAAGAGTATGTCCAAGCTTCTACTTCATATCTTATGCCCTGATCAGACATTCTGACAACAAAATCCATGGATTTTTTCCGAAGGATGTTGGCTCAAACTTGTTTTGCATACACACGGTCGTACAAAGTTATCGGAAAATCCGATTGTTTCAAACGCGGTGACGTAAAACACGTACGTCAGGACTTTAAATGGGGCAATAGCCAATAGCTTTTGTCTCTTAATTTATTGTGAGCATGCGTGGAACTTTGTCCATTGGATTTGTCTACACACGATCGGAATTTAAAGGATCGGATTTTGTTGTCTGAAAATTTTATAGCATGCTCTCAAACTTTGCTCTCAAACTTTGTGTGTCGGAAATTCCGATGGAAAAAGTCCGATGGAGCCCACACACAGTCGGAACTTTCTGACAACAAGCTCCGATCGCACATATTCTGTCGGAAAGTCCGATCGTGTGTACAGGGCATAAGAGTCAGGTTTTATATGTATGAGTACCCTGGGTTCTGCTCTTAATTCACAGCAGGTTTTGAAAAGAAGTGGCTTATACTAATAATCTATATACAAACTAACTTTTCAGTTGCTTAAAGAACATCATTAAACATATAGATTATTTATACATTTATTTTTTTATTTTTTTTTATTTTAGCGATTTGGATTCTCTAACGGGAAATAATCGGACAGTAACAGCCCCCGTCGCCCTGCCTATTGAGGAGGTAGTTCAAACCCTGCAAGACTTGATTGCTTATTTTCAGCCTCCAGAGGAAGATCTAGAACATGAAGATAAACAGAATAAACTCCGTTCACTAAAGAATAGGCAGAACCTTTTCAAAGAGGAGGTAATATAAAGAGTACTATTACTGAAAGCAGTACAGAAATCTTGAATTTGGGTACATTCATTGTGTTCCAATTTGTGCTTTATTATGATCATTCATATTTTAGGACATGCCTGTAGGCAGGTGTAGATTGACTTCCCTACACAGGTGGCATTGTCCGGTACCACCATGCAGGGACAGTGGAGGACAGTGGGAACTCACATTCCTCTTAGGCCTCTGTACATGTTATTGGGTGGACAGCTGTCCAATTGGATGCTGCTGCCCTGGATGACCTCTGTGGGCAGCTTTGATGAGAGCAGTGATAAAAGCACTGGCTCATTGCAGTTGGGCACTTTAGTGCGTGTGGTTAGGTCAGGGACAGGAATCCGCTAGATAGGGAAAGTGTACCTAGCGTAAGAGAAAAGTTTCAGAGGAGGAGGGAGAGCATAGGGACTGTTCGTTAGTGCTGCTATGTGGAACCTTCCACCAATCGTGCCTCGTTGCATACTGCCTGCCAGCCTCCACCTGTGCCTTGTGCTGTCGGTCTCCGTGCATTGCTTTCCACAAGTACTGCTTAATCATCTGTGAATGTTTCTGCCAGTTTGAATCTTCTGCATAGACTCGCTTAATGTGTGGTTGGAACATTCTTAAAAATATACTTTTTTGAAGCCTTGGATCCTGTGTGTGCGTTATTTCTTGGGTGCCTATCACCTGGCCTTGCTCACTCCTGCATGCCTTAGTGCCTAGATAAATTAAATCCAGTGTGCAAGTGTGGGAGTTGTGTCTTCCTGGGCCAGCCAATCAAGGTGGCCGAAGGTGCCAAACCCACACACTTATAAGTGTGGCCCAGGCTCACTGCACGCAGGGGAAGGAATCTCATAGATATTAAGGTATATTAACGTAGTAATGTCAAGAGAGAACAGTGAACTCTTCAGAAAAGGCCACACTACACTACTGGACACTTACAGTGGTCCAGACAGAGTCTCACACGCTGGAGACACCTGACAGTATCTGGCATGGGAGGCAGCTGGAAGGCAGACCCAACACAGAAAGACTACTGATGTTGCACAGTGACAGTCCCTGCTCTGTTCCTCCTTCATAGGAACCTGACCCTATGCTACTCCTACTGTCCCTAGCCATCTTGAGATCTGTCCCTAACCTGCCCATGTGTTGAATGTGTGCCAACCAGTAGGTGACAGTGCTTTTTATAAGCACTGCCCGCCTTAAAGATGGCTGTCAGGTCATTCAGGGCAGCAGCATTCAATTGGACAACTGCTTCCATTAAAGATACCTACAGAGGCTTTGGAGGGACCTGGTCCCCCCTTGTTCTTCACCCTCTCGGCATGGGGGCTGCCGGATAGTGCCACCGTTGCACCTGCCTACACGCTGACAGATGCTGCATTGCTGGAGGAGAGGTGAATATGGAGAAACTTAGCTCTACTTTTACAACCCTTCCACTTTTTTGTTTCCTATTCACTTTCTTTAATTTTTTCGTGAACCACATATTTTCTTTGTTTCCTTTTCTTTCTTCTATGCACATCCATCACTGTGCTATGACTTAATTTATTATTATTATTTTTCTGGAATAGAAAGTATCAGACCTCTACATATCTGAGATCTAATTCACTTGATTTACAAAGTCATATCTACTACCTCCACAAGCAGGAACAAGCAGATGTTTGAGAAATAATCTCCAAATATAAAAGGAAAATAAATTTAGTTTCACACATAAAAACTTTTCAACCCATGCAACTTGCATAAGGGGGCCCATTTTTGTGCTATTCCTAATAACCACAGAGCTTTGTGACAGCACAATTAATTTGACCATACAGAATATAAATACATTTTCTACATTTGAGGAAATGTTAATTTGTGAATGAAATAAGGAAATGTTAATTTATGAATGTTTTCCTTTAACGTGAGTGTAAACCTTTCTTTTTTTTAAATTGAAATAATAAATAAGGGTATTGCCCTTACTTCCTCTTCTGGTGTCCCCACCAGTGCTATTGCCTCCTCTTCTTCTGCATGTGCCACCATAGCACGCCACTTGCTATAGGGGGAAAACATGCGAGTTCGCTCCCAAGCCTGGCTGTGTGGATTCTTGACACTCACACAATGCTGCTTGACCCCATCCCCGCTCCCTCCTCGCAGGCTTTAACTGATAGCAGCAGGAGCAGAAAATTCATTAAGGCGAAAAAAAACTGTAGAGATTAATACCACTTTAAAGTAGAATTCTAGACTAATGCCCCGTACACAAGGTCGGATTTTCCGACGGAAAATGTGTGATAGGACCTTGTTGTCAGAAATTCCGACTGTGTGTAGGCTCCATCACACATTTTCCATTGGATTTTCCGACACACAAAGTTTGAGAGCAGACTATAACATTTTCCGACAACAAAATCCGTTGTTGGAATTTCCGATCGTGTGTACACAAATCCGACGCACAAAGTGCCACGCATGCTCAGAATAAATAAAGAGATGAAAGCTATTGGCTACTGCCCCGTTTATAGTCCCAACGTACGTGTTTTACGTCACTGCGTTCAGAATGATCGGATTTTCCGTCAACTTTGTGTGACTGTGTGTATGCAAGACAAGTTTGAGCCAACATCCGTCGGAAAAAATCCTAAGATTTTGTTGTCGGAATGTCCGATCAATATCCGACCGTGTGTACGGGGCATTACACTAATTAGTCTTAATAAGGTTCCCTCCCTCCTATTGCTATCTATACTGCCTGACCTGTGTAAAAAAGATGTGTATACTTACCTATTTTTTAGTCTACTCTGGTCAGGTCACAGACTTTGGAGGAACATTTATAAATGCTTGGATTTCTGTGGACACTTTAATGAGCTTTTAAAAGCTTATAATAACATATTATTGGAGCACATAAGTTTGAGACACTTTTGGGTGGAGTGCCATTTAAAGTTTTTTATTTAGTTCACTAATTTTGGATCACAAATGTTATAGCGATTTATTTGATGTAAATGACTCATCTCCCTTTCAGCTATCAGAAAATGTCCACAAGACCATGTTGATGCTCCAGGACTTTTCTTGGGTGACCAATTTAAAAAAAATCTTCTCTCCAGCCAAGGGGCGTATTTGGCACCCGGGGCGGATCCTATATCTGGCAATGCCCCCCCCCCCCCCACTGATCACTCAGGCAACTCATACCTGTACGCACTCAGCCCCTTCATACCTGTACACACTCAGCCCCCTCATACCTGTGCGCACTCTGCCCCCTTCATACCTGTACAAACTCAGTCGACCCACACACCTATACCACTCACCCCCCCTTTATACCTGTACACACTCACCCCCCTTCATACCTGTATGCACTCAGCCCCCTTATTACCTGTACGCACTTAGCCCACTTCATACATGCACGCACTCAGCCCACCCACACACTTGTATGCACTCAGCCCCCTCATACCTGTATGCACTTATCCCCCCTCATACCTGTACACACTCAGCCCCCTCATACCTGTAAGCACTTATCCACCCTCATACCTGTATACACTCAGCCCCCTTCATACCTGTATTCACTCAGCCCCCTTATTACCTGTACGCACTCAGCCCCCTCATAATTGTACGCACTCAATCCCCTTCATACCTGTACGCACTCAGCCCACCCACACGCCTGTACACACTCAGCCCCCATCATACCTGTACATAACTCAGCCCCCTTCATACCTTTACGCTCTCAGCCCACCCACACACTTGTATGCACTCAGCCCCCTCATACCTGTATGCACTCAGTCCCCTCATACCTGTCCGCACTCAGCCCAACCACACACCTTTACGCGCTCAGCCTCCTTTATACCTGTACGCTCTCAGCCAACCCACACACTTGTATGCACTCAGCCCCCTCATACCCGTACGCACTCAGCCCACCCACACACCTGTATGCACTCAGCCCTCTTCATACCTGTTTGCACTCAGCCCCCTCAACAAATGTACCCACACAGCCCACCCACACATCTGTACGCACTCAGCCCCCTTCATACCTGTATGCACTCAGCCTACCCACACACTTGTATGCACTCAGCCCCCTCATACCTGAACGCACTTAGCCCCCTTTATACCTGTACACACTCAGCCCCCTTCATACCTGTATGCACTCAGCCCCCTTATTACCTGTACACACTCAGCCCCCTCGTAACTGTATGCATTCAGCCCCCTTCATACCTGTACGCACTCAGCCCACCCACACACTTGTATGCACTCAGCCCCCTCATACCTGTACGCACTTAGCCCCCCTCATACCTGTTTACACTCAGCCCCCTTACTACTTGTATGCACTCAGCCCCCTCATAATTGTACGCACTCGGCCCCCTTCATATCTGTACACATTCAGCCCACCCACACACCTGTAGTTACTCAGCCCCCATCATACCTGTATGCACTCAGCCCGCTTCATACCTGTACACACTCAGCCCACCCACACACTTGTATACACTCAGCCCCCATCATACCTGTACGCACTCAGCCCCTTCATACCTGTACACACTCAGCCCCCTCATACCTGTGCGCACTCTGCCCCCTTCATACCTGTACAAACTCAGTCGACCCACACACCTATACCACTCACCCCCCCTTTATACCTGTACACACTCACCCCCCTTCATACCTGTATGCACTCAGCCCCCTTATTACCTGTACGCACTTAGCCCACTTCATACATGCACGCACTCAGCCCACCCACACACTTGTATGCACTCAGCCCCCTCATACCTGTATGCACTTATCCCCCCTCATACCTGTACACACTCAGCCCCCTCATACCTGTAAGCACTTATCCACCCTCATACCTGTATACACTCAGCCCCCTTCATACCTGTATTCACTCAGCCCCCTTATTACCTGTACGCACTCAGCCCCCTCATAATTGTACGCACTCAATCCCCTTCATACCTGTACGCACTCAGCCCACCCACACGCCTGTACACACTCAGCCCCCATCATACCTGTACATAACTCAGCCCCCTTCATACCTTTACGCTCTCAGCCCACCCACACACTTGTATGCACTCAGCCCCCTCATACCTGTATGCACTCAGTCCCCTCATACCTGTCCGCACTCAGCCCAACCACACACCTTTACGCGCTCAGCCTCCTTTATACCTGTACGCTCTCAGCCAACCCACACACTTGTATGCACTCAGCCCCCTCATACCCGTACGCACTCAGCCCACCCACACACCTGTATGCACTCAGCCCTCTTCATACCTGTTTGCACTCAGCCCCCTCAACAAATGTACCCATACAGCCCACCCACACATCTGTACGCACTCAGCCCCCTTCATACCTGTATGCACTCAGCCTACCCACACACTTGTATGCACTCAGCCCCCTCATACCTGAACGCACTTAGCCCCCTTTATACCTGTACACACTCAGCCCCCTTCATACCTGTATGCACTCAGCCCCCTTATTACCTGTACACACTCAGCCCCCTCGTAACTGTATGCATTCAGCCCCCTTCATACCTGTACGCACTCAGCCCACCCACACACTTGTATGCACTCAGCCCCCTCATACCTGTACGCACTTAGCCCCCCTCATACCTGTTTACACTCAGCCCCCTTACTACTTGTATGCACTCAGCCCCCTCATAATTGTACGCACTCGGCCCCCTTCATATCTGTACACATTCAGCCCACCCACACACCTGTAGTTACTCAGCCCCCATCATACCTGTATGCACTCAGCCCGCTTCATACCTGTACACACTCAGCCCACCCACACACTTGTATACACTCAGCCCCCATCATACCTGTACGCACTCAGCCCCTTCATACCTGTACACACTCAGCCCCCTCATACCTGTGCGCACTCTGCCCCCTTCATACCTGTACAAACTCAGTCGACCCACACACCTATACCACTCACCCCCCCTTTATACCTGTACACACTCACCCCCCTTCATACCTGTATGCACTCAGCCCCCTTATTACCTGTACGCACTTAGCCCACTTCATACATGCACGCACTCAGCCCACCCACACACTTGTATGCACTCAGCCCCCTCATACCTGTATGCACTTATCCCCCCTCATACCTGTACACACTCAGCCCCCTCATACCTGTAAGCACTTATCCACCCTCATACCTGTATACACTCAGCCCCCTTCATACCTGTATTCACTCAGCCCCCTTATTACCTGTACGCACTCAGCCCCCTCATAATTGTACGCACTCAATCCCCTTCATACCTGTACGCACTCAGCCCACCCACACGCCTGTACACACTCAGCCCCCATCATACCTGTACATAACTCAGCCCCCTTCATACCTTTACGCTCTCAGCCCACCCACACACTTGTATGCACTCAGCCCCCTCATACCTGTATGCACTCAGTCCCCTCATACCTGTCCGCACTCAGCCCAACCACACACCTTTACGCGCTCAGCCTCCTTTATACCTGTACGCTCTCAGCCAACCCACACACTTGTATGCACTCAGCCCCCTCATACCCGTACGCACTCAGCCCACCCACACACCTGTATGCACTCAGCCCTCTTCATACCTGTTTGCACTCAGCCCCCTCAACAAATGTACCCACACAGCCCACCCACACATCTGTACGCACTCAGCCCCCTTCATACCTGTATGCACTCAGCCTACCCACACACTTGTATGCACTCAGCCCCCTCATACCTGAACGCACTTAGCCCCCTTTATACCTGTACACACTCAGCCCCCTTCATACCTGTATGCACTCAGCCCCCTTATTACCTGTACACACTCAGCCCCCTCGTAACTGTATGCATTCAGCCCCCTTCATACCTGTACGCACTCAGCCCACCCACACACTTGTATGCACTCAGCCCCCTCATACCTGTACGCACTTAGCCCCCCTCATACCTGTTTACACTCAGCCCCCTTACTACTTGTATGCACTCAGCCCCCTCATAATTGTACGCACTCGGCTCCCTTCATATCTGTACACATTCAGCCCACCCACACACCTGTAGTTACTCAGCCCCCATCATACCTGTATGCACTCAGCCCGCTTCATACCTGTACACACTCAGCCCACCCACACACTTGTATACACTCAGCCCCCTCATACCTGTATGCACTCAGCTCACCCACACACCTGTATGCACGCAGCCCCCTTCATACCTGTATGCATAGTGCCCCCTTCATACCTGTATGCATAGTGCCCCCTTCATACCTGTATGCACTCAGCTCCCTCAAAAATGTATGCACTCAGCCCACCCACACACCTGTACGCACTCAGCCCCCTTCATACCTGTATGCACTCAGCCCACCCACACACTTTTATGCACTCAGCCCCCTCATACCTGTACACACTCAGCCCCTTCATACCTGTTTGCACTCAGCCCCCTTACTACTTGTACGCACTCAGCCCCCTCATAATTGTACGCACTCAGCCCCCTCATAATTGTACGCACTCAGCCCCCTTCATAACTGTACGCATTAAGCCCACCCACACACCTGTACACACTCAGCCCCCATCATACCTGTATGCACTCAGCCCGCTTCATACCTGTACACACTCAGCCCACCCACACACTTGTATGCACTCAGCCCCCTCATACCTGTATGCACTCAGCCCCCTCATATCTGTATGCACTCAGCTCACAAACACACCTTTACGCACGCAGTACCCTTCATACCTGTAGGCACAAAGCCCCCTTCATACCTGTACGCACTCAGCCCATCCACACACCTGTACGCACTTATCCCCCTTCATACCTGTACGCACTCAGCCCACCCACACACTTGTATGCGCTCATCCCTCACAAACCTGTACGCACTCAGCCTCCTTCATACCTGTACGCACTCAGCCCACTCACACACCTGTAGACACTCAGCTGCCCCCCTCACACCTGTAGACACTCAGCTGCCCCCCTCACACCTGTAGACACTCAGCTGCCCCCCTCACACCTGTAGACACTCAGCTGCCCCCCTCACACCTGTAGACACTCAGCTGCCCCCCCTCACACCTGTAGACACTCAGCTGCCCCCCTCACACCTGTAGACACTCAGCTGCCCCCCCTCACACCTGTAGACACTCAGCTGCCCCCCTCACACCTGTAGACACTCAGCTGCCCCCCCCTCACACCTGTAGACACTCAGCTGCCCCCTCACACCTGTAGACACTCAGCTGCCCCCCCTCACACCTGTAGACACTCAGCTGCCCCCCCTCTCACCTGTAGACACTCAGCTGCCCCCTCACACCTGTAGACACTCAGCTGCCCCCCCCCCCAACACACACCTGTAGACACTCAGCTGTCCCCCCCTCACACCTGTACACACTCAGCTATCCCCCCTCAGGCCTCCCCCCCACACACACATCTGTAAACACACACACAGCTCTGTCCCCCATACACAAACAGCCTCCTCACTTGTACTCACAGCCCCCACTTGTAAGGTGGTCTTCCTTGTCTGAGGTCTAGATTCCACATGTCCCTGTGAAAATACATTACTGGCAGCACACACAGGGGGTGCACATACATAAGGCAGCCAGAGGTGGCAGTATAGAGCTCGCTGTGAACTAAATGAAACTGAACAAAAGAAGCTGCCGACTCGTACGAACACAGAGAGCCAGCACAGCTACAGAGCACCTCCTGCACCTGCCTCTGCCTTGTTCCGGCTCTGATAGCCAGCCTGACACCCCCCAATGTGTGGCACCCGGGGCGAACTCGCCCCCCCCCCCCCCGTAGGTACGCCACTGCTCCACTGCTCCAGCCTTCCTTTCACTTGGAATACTTGGGTCTGATCCTCAACACATTCCAAACAAAAGTTATTCTACCAGAAAAGAAAGTTATTTCACTAAGAGCACATGCTTTAGTTTTGAGACCCAAGAAACATCTCACAGATTCTCCATGAGTGTTCTAGGCCTAATAGTAGCAGTACCATTCGCCCAGTTTTTTAAAAACTCTCTAAAAACAAATTATCTTGTCAGTGTGGAACAAGAAAGCTCCTTGCTCAATTTGCCAATGCTCCTGTCCAGCCAAAAAAGGAGCTCCTTATCTTAGTGGGAGTCCTTTCTTCCCTATCACATGAAAGTTATCACAACAGACACAAGTCTCTAAGGCACGGGAGGAGTGTTCCAATCCCTAACAGTCCAAGGAACATGATTCCTGACAGGTGACAAGCTTCCCATCAATATCTTGGAGCGCAGCGCAGTCAGAACAGTCAGTTTGGCCTGGCAGGACTGAACCCCCTTTTTGAAGGGTGCAGTCAGACAATGCCACAGTAGTTGCCTACATCAACCATCAAGGGGACACCAGAAGTATGGCTATCTTAACCACTTAAGGACTGGAAGGATTTCCCCCCCTAATGACCAGGACATTTTTTGCGATACGGCACTGCATCGCTTTAACTGACAATTGCACAGTCGTATGACGTTATACCCAAACAAAATGTATGTCCTTTTTTTTCCCACAAATAGAGCTTTCTTTTGGTGGTATTTAATCACCTCTGAGATTTTTATTTTTTGCGCTATAAACAAATAAATAGTGTCAATTTTGAAAAAAACTCAGTTTAGGTCAATATGCATTCTTCTACATATTTTTGGTTAAAAAAAATCGCAACAGTTGGTCTGCGCAAAAGTTATAGCGTCTACAAAATAGGGGATAGATTTATGGCATTTTTATTATTTATTTATTTTTTACTAGTAATGGTGGCGATCTGCGATTTTTAGCAGGACTGCGACATTGCGGTGGACAGATTGGACACTTTTGACACTTTTTTGGGACCAGTGACACTTATACAGTGATCAGTGATAAAAATAACCACTGATTACTGTATAAATGCCACTGGCAGGGAAGGGGTTAACACTAGAGGGCGATCAAGGGTTTAAGTGTTCCCTAGGGAGGTGTTTCTAACTGTGGGGGGAGTGTACTGACTGGAAGAGGAGAGAGATCGCTGTTCCTGATTACTAGGAACAGAAGATCTCTCTCTACTCCCCTGTCAGAGTGGGGATCTGTTTGATATCTGTCTGATATCTGCCAGCCACGCGCATCGGCTCCTGTGTCACGCCACGGGTGCAGCGCACGTTGTCCCTATCACTCTTAAAGCAGCCGACATAGACCTACAGCGATTTGTGCAGCTGGTCGGCAAACTCACTCACTATCCGATTTCTGCAGCCCACATTCCAGGAGTGGACAACTGGAAAGTGGATTATCTCAGCTGCCATCACCTGGATCAAAGGGAATGGGCCCTTCATCCAGATGTCTTCAATTTGATATGGCAAAAATCCCAAATGTGAACATCCTAGCTTCCAAATTGAAAACAAACTGTCCCTGGTTATTGCAAAAACCAGGGATCCTTTAGGTCCAGCCTCAGGTGCCTTAATAATCCCATGGTCTACATTCAGATACGTTTTTGCCTTCCCTCCAGTGCGAATCCTACCTCACCTTCTTAAGAAATTAGAGCAAGAGAGGAAAACTGTGATTCTAATTGTATCAAACTGGCCCAGAAGAATCTTGTACACAGACTTGGTCTTCTAGCAGATGACCCAAGGACTCTTCCCAACAGACCAGATCTGTTATCTCAAGACCTTCTATCCTTCTATTTCATCTTGGTTCTCAGTCTCTGGCTTTAACAACATGGCTGTTGAAACCCAGGTGTTAAAGAATAGAGGGGTTTCTGAGTCTGTGATTCCTACCTTGCTAAAAGCAGGTAAAACTTCCAGGAAGACGTATATTCATACCTGTAATTTTATTTTTTTTTATTACCTGGTGTGAGTTCAGGCACTTTAGTTTCAGAGATGACTCTGTATCTCCCATATGGCCTTCCTACAATCAGGTCTTGACCCGAACTTGGCCTTAAGTACTCTTAAAGGTAAAATCCTGGCCTTATTCATTCTCTTTTAAAGGTCTCTGGCTTTGTTCTCTTTTGTAAAAACTTTTCTTCAAGGTATATCATATTAAGTCCCCCTTGAAGTACCATGTGCTTCCTTGGGATTTCAGCAGCCCTGCACAAACCATCTTTGAATCTGTAAGGGATATCCCCCTATAGGATCTCTCATGCAAAGTAGTCTTTTTGGTTGCTATCATGTCTGCCAGATGTGTTTCTGAACTGGCAGCCCTTTCCTGCAAAAAAACATTTCCTCAATTTTTAAACAGTTGTCTTACGCCCAAGGCCATCCTTTCTTCAGAAAATGGTCTCAGCATTTCACCTCAGGGAGGATGATGACCTCCCATCCCTCTGCCCTGCTCATAAGTATCCAAGGGAAATCTCTCTACATTGCCTGGACATAGTCAAAGCCATTACCATTACCTCAGGGCTACTGCTCCAATCAGACAGACAGATTTTCTCTTTGTCCTGTTTTCTTGACCTTGCTAGGGAGACGCTTCAAAGTCCACCATTGCACAATGGATATGATATTTGACTGGAAGAGCCTACATTCTCAAAGAGAAATATTCCCTGTGCTTATTCCACCAGATTGGTGGGTGTTTCAACAGCATTTTGGCACCAAACTTTTGGTAGCCCAGGTGTGTAAGGTTGCCACCTGGTCTTCTGTTCATACTTTTTCAAAGTTTTACAAGGTGGACGTTCAGTATTCTGCTGATGCAGCTTTTGGCTGCTCTTGTAGCAACTCTCTAAGGTTTTGTCTTTTGACCCTTGCCATTGGGACTGTTGGCACAGTTCTGTTTGCCTCATGGTTGCCCACCCTTCCTATTCATTGCTTGTGGAGGTCCCATGGTGTGTGAATATTCTACCTGTGTCCTGTACTGTATGTTTAAGATAAGAGGAATTTTGACTTACCTGTAAATTCTATGCCTTGGAGTACAGTACAGCTAATGGGCTACCTTCCCTTCCATTCCTTGATTCATTGCTTGCTACAAAACTGAGGACTCATGGAGTGGGGTAGGGTTATGGGGGAAGTGCCCAGGGGGCATGTCCTCCAAAACTTTGCCAGTGTCCAGTCACCTGAAGGTACATGCCTATATCCCATGGTGTATGAAAATTCTGCCTGTGACCTGTATTGTACTTCAGTATATTGAATTTACAAGCAAGTCAAAATTCCTCTTTTTATCCTGAGAAAGGGTAGGTGCCATGCACAATTCCTTTTTTTCTATAGTCTTTTATATGGCCCTAACTGTTAGATGCATGGTTACACTATAAATAGTTAACATTCTCATAGGCCTTTTTCAGATGTAAACATTGTTTAACAGTTTATTTAAGTGTCTCATGGAACATTTTGTACAGTGAACTATTGTGAGCATAGGCGAAAATTGAAAGTGGTACGATTACAATTCCAGTAATTAGCAGAAAGCTAAAGGCCCCCCTTATTGATCCTTTCTACTGCACAGAATTCAATTATTATTTGATTAATCCATTTGTTGTTCCAACAATTGACATTTCTGCATCTTCTTTAGGGAATGCTGGCTTTAGTACTAAATTGCATTGATCGCTTAAATGTGTACAGCAGTGCGGCACACTTTGCTGAAATTATTGGAGAAAAAGCTGGGCCAGCATGGAAAGAAATACTGAACCTCTTCTATGAATTGCTAGGTAAGTGTTCATTTTAAAAACATGAAGAATTTTTGGTGTTTGCTAGTAGCTTTAGGTTTTGTAGCTAGCTGCTTAAAACCATAGTCTGCTCATGCTAAATTGTACATGTATTCCTCTTTACAGGCCAGGATAGGGCTTTTGACCTAATTAGCTGCCATGAAACAAGCAAGAGAAGCTAAAGAAATGGCAGATGAACAGGCAGGGTTCTCTGAGCCATGGCCAGCATTAACTTCTACCTAGACAATACACTTCTAAGAGGCCTTAAACGTTTGCCTTTTTTAGTTTTTACTGGGAGCTGGGGGCTTTGCAAAGTCTAATTAAGTCCCTAAATTCAAGTATAGGTTTAAGGAGACACATAGATAAATAGATATATAACCAAGTACTTTTCTGTCAAGCAATCTGAATATGCATTGCTGACTTCATCATAAAGTTCAGGGTTCATATATCCCACATTCCCACCCTCCCATAAAAATGAATGTGTCGAGGCCCATAATCACTGCACAACCTCCCAGTTTATAATAAGAGCTCATGTAAAAGCCTTTTTAGGGGCATCTGTACTGCTGTTGAACACATTTTCTTTTTATTAATTTCATTGATTGTTTTCTGAGCACCAATGGCTGCTTCTAGCAGTCCCACAGCTGTGCATCAGTCTGCAGTAGAGGGGAAAGTATAGAAGGTGCTTCAGGCCGACTGAAATGCATTGCATTTCTTTTATGATATCTGCTGATGTTAATAAAAGCCTATTGGACGTGCTTGGAACTTGTATGGCACTTTCATGATTCCACCTTACTTACTCTATATTTTGATCACAATAAGCTGGGTTTTAAGGGTCATGCGTCCTCTTCACGAGGTCTAAAAAATTGATAAAAAAGAACAAAAACATTCAAGTCTGTATAAAACATTTTGTTCAAATATAGTGAACCAAAAAACAAGGATTATTTCTTATATAATTATACTAGTTATCAGGGCTTTTTTTCTCAGACAATAGGTGTATCATTTTGAGATGGTAAGTAATTTGTATGGAATTTGGTAATGATATCAAGAAAAGCAGTAAAATAGATCCCCTGCAGCCAACAACAATAGATCCCCCTAACGACAATGGACCAACCACAACAAAATTTCCCCGCCAGCAACAATAGACTCCCGGCAGCATCAACAGATCTCCGCACAGCCAGCATTAATAGTCTGTCTGACTGCCATCAACAATAGACCCCTCCCCCAACAGTAGATTTCTTTCAACAACAACTGACTCCCCAGCAACAATAGACGCCCCTTGCAAAAATAGATCCCCAGCAGTGAGCATCAATACCCTGCAGCACACCCAGCACCCCATGCCATTACATACAGTCAGTCCAAGAGGTGCCGGAACTGCGTTCCCCCTAGTTCCCGCTGAAAAAAAGCCCTGCTAGTTATTCATATCTCAGTTTAGTAGTCTTTTCGACAAGAATCATGTAGCCATGGTCTTAAAACAGTTGAATCTAGTGTATGTTTCTTGCTTTGGAAACATAAAGGATTAAAATAATGTACAAACTCTATAAAAGGAAACAATTGTGATAATAGCTCTGATAAAAAGGCTAAAGACCTTATTTTTTTTATATATTAGCCTCTCTTTTTCTAGATGGGTGCTTGTCACCTCTTATACTGTATGTACCATAAGCTATTTGTTGACAGAATCTGTTCTTTTACAACAAATGTATGAACCACCTGTATGCATTATCAAACTGTAAATCTTTTCTCCTGCAGAGTTTTACAGCCTACATTGATGCTTTTTTTAATTGTCAAGACTTTCTAATAACTGCTAGTTTTTATTGGTATACAGAGTATAAAGATGTGGCCAATTATGCAATATTGTATTACTTTTCTCATGCTTACCTTTTTTCAGTAATATTATTCTTATTCTTTTAGCTGCTCTGATTCGTGGAAATAGAAGCAACTGCGCACAATTTTCCTATAATCTCGATTGGCTTATTAGTAAACTAGAACGTCTTGAGTCTTCTTCAGGTATGTCCACACAATTCATTTTTTTATCAAAAACCATTTGTTACTTGTATCAGCCAAGGCCCTCATCCACTGCTAGTGGCCTCTGTTGCCTTGTTGCTGGAATGATTTTTTCTTTCAGGGTATACATGTCACTGTGCTGCATTGATGTGCTCTTTACCAGATTGTTGGGTCAGGGATGTTGGAAAAAGGCCCTTGTCCTCATCAACATGGGACAAGGTGTTTTGCCCCAGCAAAGCACTCCCCCATGTTGAGGGCATGTGGTCTGGTATGGCTACATGCTCGTCTCCCCCTCCCCCCCTTTTCTGACCTACCTGGCTGTATGGCCAGGTAAAGGGTCTGGTATGGACTTTGGGAGGAACGTCATGCCTATTATTTTTTTTTTTTGGCGTGAGGTCCCTCCAAAATCTATACTAGACCTAAAGAGCCTGATATGGATGGGGGGGGGGGTGTAACTGCACACTTTTGTATTTTTTGTTGTTATATTTTGCTGGTGCTGGTGCTGGCTCGTTAACATCTAGCATCCCAGAACTGAATTGTCACATTTCGCAGTGGTTGGAATAGCTATGCTAAATGTTTCACTTCCAGCTGCAGCCGGAGGTCCAGTCTTTAGTAAAATAATGTGGAAAAAAAACACTTAAATATGACAAAATAAAACATTTAATGATTTAATGCAGATGGTATTTTTCATGTGAATTTACTAATTTTGAGATAACTACCACAAGAGTTATTTTAACTCTTTACTCATGTGGTATTAAACTTTTGTGAATTAAGCCCATAAGTAGATAAAATAAGTATTACATTTTCAGATATACTGTATGATACTTTAGTTTTACTAACTGAAATAATTGCAATACAGTATCTGTATATAAAACATGGCTTAGGCTGTATTTCATCATGAAAGGCATTGGGAATAATTTGTTTACATGTTAATTTTCAGGAGCACCTTCAAAAGCAAAAGATATACCGTATATACTAGAGTATAAGCCGAGTTTCTCAGCACATTTTTTTGTGCTGAAAGTGCCCCCCTCGGCTTATACTTGTGTCAAGCACTTTTCTGGTGCAAAAAATGACATTTTCCGAACCGATTTTGGGCCCCGTATCTCGGGGCCACTTGGTGCTAGGAACCCCAAATTTGGTGTGGAATCCCAGTACAACATATCCAAAGCTGGGGTTCCTAGCACCAAGTGGCCCCGAGATATGGGGCCCCAAAATCGGTTCAGAAAATGTCATCCTCTGCTGCAGAAAAGTGCTTGACATTTTCCGAACCAACTTCGGGGCCACTTGGTGCTAGGAACCCCAGCTGGATATGTTGTAGTGCTAGTTCCACTGGGTTTTCATACCAAATTTGGGGTTCCTAGCACCAAGTGGCCCAGAGATACAGGGCCCCAAATTCGGTCAACTGTGCCCATCTGCAGCAATGTCATTTCAGGACCCTTTGGGTCCAGAGACCCCAAATTTTGGCTGCATCTAGGAACCCTTAACTACTGAGTTTGAAGTTCGGGGGACCTATGGCTGCAAATGGGCACAGTGAGGCATGCAAATGGGCACAGTGAGGCTGCAAATGGGCATTGTTGACCCTCTTTTCCACTTACAGTAGCTGCGCATTTCTCACCCTAGGCTTATACTCGGGTCAAAAAGTTTCCCCAGTTTTTTGTGGTAAAATTAGGTGTCTCGGCTTATATTCGGGTCGACTTATACTCGAGTATATACGGTATTTACATTCGGCCAAAAACAATATTTCTATCTGCTTCCCATTAAATCATATCTCATTCTAAGAAAAAAAAAATGAATTTATTTAACTTTGTCAGTCCTTAAGTCTAGCCGCTTCCTTTGCTTACTTCTTTTTTGGGCCTTTTTTTTCTTAAATTTTAGTGATCCTTTCCTGTAACGCAATTACTGTCCTAGGCTGACAACACTTACTGTATTGTATCTGAGGAAGAACAGCATTGTAACCATAGGCTGATATTTTGATTTGGGCAACAAACACCTCCTCCTTTCATCTCCATAACATAGAGTATTGTTCTGCAGTCCAGAGAAGTGAACTTGGATGATTGACAAAAGGATTTGAGATTTTAATTCAGGGAACAGGAAGTTACAAGAACACTGCTTTTCTATCAGGACCAGGATGAATTTTTCTTTACTTGCAGAAAATGTATTTAAACTGAAAAAACAAAACTTAAATACTGTATGTATTTAAACTGAAAAAAACAATGCAGCCACCACATCTAAGGACTGGTAAACTGCAATACAATACATTTTTTCACTTGAGTTCAGACACACTTTAAAAATTAGGATTTTGTTGTAGCGAGAAGTTTCAGTTTAGGAGTAATAGTTAAGTAGGCAAAGTTTAGAATTTCCATCAGATATTTATTGCTTATTTTCTCTTTCTTGCCACTAAATTTCCTTTCACATCCTATTCCTGTGACATCTAGTATTGAAAGGGGTGGTTGCAATAAGGACAGGATGAAGGGGAGAGAAGATTTTAACCTTTCTTTCTACTACCCAAAGCTAAGAAAATATAATTTTACTGAAGTTGAGCTAAATAAAAAAAGCATTGTTTTCCCTAAAACACATTTGCCATTGATACAGTCTTGTCATTTTTAAGCAACATAATACCATAAGATTCATGCCTGTGGTTGTTAAGTCTAAATAGTTGGTAGGTGCATTTTTTTGAGAAGGAGCAACTACTTTATTAATGCAGGAGTACATTCATGTATAACTAGATTTAGAATATACCTAAAACAAGCTATGTCCAGTCACAGCATTACACTGTTACCAGCAGTGCATTGAATTATCTGACTCCTGTCTGTCCTTGTACAACAGAAATTTAGAAATGGCATTAACTGGTACATCATGTTTCCTGTAGGAAACTTCAGGGTAGGGATGCAAAGCTTCTGTCAAACTGGTGCTGAATGACAACATAACATAATACAAACGTTATTTATACAACTTTTTTTTCTATCTTGTTAAAGGAATATTGGAGGTTCTGCACAGTATCCTGATTGAAAGCCCAGAGGCTTTAAACTTAATAGAGAAAAGACACATTCGCTCTGTCATTTCCCTGTTGGACAAGCATGGAAGGAACTACAAGGTAATATGAAAAGAATACTTGCTCATTTTTTTTTCACTTTAATGACCTCAGAGTAGAAGATAGACAGTATGGTTCTACATTCATTAGTACAAAAATGTTAATGTGGTTTATGCATATGATATAAGATCCCTAGTACATATTTGTTTTGTGAGACTAGCTAAATGCTCATTTCTTTTTGGTGAATTGGTTTCACCTGTATATAAAAACAGACCAAAAAGCATACAGTGCCACTGACATTTTGATTGAAATGTAGAATAAGTAACCAAAATCCTTTTTTTTATTTTTTATTTTGTGGACTGTCATAGTCCCTTCTTTAAATTAAAAAAAAAATGTAAATCAAACATTTGAACTCGCAATACTGGATACATTACATTTCTGTGCATTATGTTTAAAAATCATTTTTTTTTTTTATTATTAAAATGTTTGTTTTTAAATGGGTAAAGTTTATTAACTTTTAAAGTTACAAAACATTGGTGTCATGCTTACCCCCTAACGCAGATGGCCAGACACTATAGCTGGCTTCTGTGTTCTTCACTTATAGCTGCCCCCTTGACTTATACACAATGCTATAGTGCCTGACTACCTTGCCAGAGCAGGCACGAAGTGAGCACAGCAAACAGGCACTTGTGGTTGGCAGACTGAGCCAGAGTGGTTCAATAACAGTCCTGGTACAAGGCAGGCAAGGTTTAGCATAGACAAGGGCAAATCTGAAGTGAAAAGGCAGGCAGAGTTCTGAGAGTAGTCGATATCTGATCTGAGGTCAACAACAAGGGAATCCAATCTAGCAGGGCAGACAAACAGGGACCTTGAAATAAGTGTAACAAACGCAGTATCACAAGCATGAGACCGCAGGCTTGGCTAGCTTAAATCAGGTTTGGTCTGCACCCAGAGACTGGTCACATCCCTCACCTTGCAAGTGGACAGACAGGTATGCATCATAGCCAAAACCAGGATGCTGGAATGAGGCCAGCAGCTGTCAAAGAACAGGAGGGTTTACACGCTCCTGACAATAGGCTTAGCACTTATATTACAGGCCAAAGTCACATTGGTTCCATATTATTAAAGTACATTGTTATCCAGGAGAAAAATATGGAAAAGAGAAAAATGGGGGTGGAGGTGAAATAGGAGGGGCAATGAATCCATTAAAATATTAGCAAATAAGGCTAAAACAGCATACCATTTACCATATTGTTAATCCACGCTTCAATTCATGCTGCCTATATTTTGTCCGTTTTTTTAGGGTAGTTGTGTCTCAAATAGGTACAGTTTTAAATGGGAAGAGCTCTATTAAAGTGGATCTCTGCATATGTAGTGTAGTTTGGGTAGATAGTTTCTATCTAAGGAGAATTGGCCGTCTAGCATAAAATGCAGTATAGAAAATGAACAACCTTAAGCTATGGGTCATATCCACATTATTACATATGCACAGGAGCATGATTAGGGTGTCTGCTACCCCCAACATAAGCCCCTCCCCGCCTAGGTTTATGTCAGTTTGAATGTGAGGACAGGTTTAAATTATGTATAAAAGAAAAAAACTCTCAGATTGACAAATGTGGGATCTGTTGCAGGCATTAAAGTTGTAAAAACTTATCACTGGCAGATATCATAAGGGAGAGATATTGTTGTATGCCTTCATTCCAATAATTATTTGCCAAGTTTGGAATATCCTGCTACCATTTTCCAAAAAGACAAGAGACTTTAGACATTTCAGTACTGGTTAACCTAAGATAGAGATCGTATCGACACTTTCCATTATTTAAAGTTTCTCAATGCCATTGGAGGCTAGATTAATAGGTGTCAGAAATTGGGCTTGGATCTTTTAGCTTAAGAAATCCATAGAACATCCAGTTGGAGAGATAGAATGTTGTCAAAAATCACTTTGGCATAATATGTTGTAAAGTTTTAATACCAGGTCTGGCCTACAAATGGGGATAAGGTAAGGAGTGGAGATACCAGAGAGAGGGGATACCCCCAGGGAGGAATGAATGGGGAATAAGTTGTTTATTATGCAATAGTGTTTCCTATCCTGCTTCCATACCATAATAGTGGTCTTCATGACAGTGGTAATATATATAGGTTTGCGTGAGGGCTGCAAAATACAACATATAAAGTTGTTTAGTTTGGAATACGAACCCAAACATGTAGTCTAGAAATTTATTGCTGGGTAGCCAGCTGGGAAAACCGCCAACACTTCTGCCCAATAGTACTTCTGAAAGCAGGGGACTGCTAGCCCACCCCTATAAAGGGGTAGTTGTAGGGAAGTTTTAGCTAGTCTAGGTTCACCCCCCCACCCATATAAAGAAAGAAATAATTTGGTCTGTTCTGTTGTAGGTATTGGAATAGGAGTCTGACTAAAAAAATGTGGACATTTTGGAAGAAAGGTTATGTTAATAAAAATAACCTGTCCCACCAGAGTCAGTGGTAGGGATTTCCACATAGAATATTTTTAAGTTAATTGTTGCAGTATCTGATATAGGTTATCATTTATATATTGAGAGATGTCACGTCATATTTTAACTCCAAAATATTTAATGTCTGAAACCCAGGTGAGAGGGATATTTGTGATTGGCGGAGAGAAGGCAGGGTCCAATGAGAACAGTAGGTTCAAATTAATTTTGATACCTGAGAAGGTACCAAAGGCATTGATAACTTTTAGGGCTGCAGGTAAGGAGGTGGCAGCATCCATGAAAGATAGCACGATACCAGCATATAAAAAGTCTTCTCCAAAGGACCATCTACTATGCTATGCACTGTCTCTGAAGAATGGAGCTGTATGGCCAGTAGTTGTAGGGCTAGGGCAAACAGCCCTGGTGAGAAAGGGCATCCTTGGTAAGAGAGGGCAGCTTTGTCTCTTTGCTCTGTGCAGTGCAAATTGGGGAGATACAGTATCTCACAAAAGTGAATAAGTGAAAATGTCCAAATTAGGTCCAATTAGCCATTTCCCTCCCCGGTGCCATGTGACTTGTTAGTGTTACAAGGTCTCAGGTGTGAATGGGGAGCACATGTGTTAAATTGGGTGTTATCACTCTCACTCTCTCATACTGGTCACTGGAAGTTCAACATGGCACCTCATGGCAAAGAACTCTCTGAGGATCTGAAAAATAGAATTGTTGCTCTACATAAAGATGGCCTAGGATATAAGAAGATTACCAAGACCCTGAAACTGAGCTGCAGCACAGTGGCCAAGACCATACAGCGGTTTAACAGGACAGGTTTCAGAACAGGCCTCGCCATGGTCAACCAAAGAAGTTGAGTGCACAGGCTCAGCGTCATATCCAGAGGTTGTCTTTGGGAAATAGACGTATGAGTGCTGCCAGCATTGCTGCAGAGGTTGAAGGGGTGGGGGTCAGCCTGTGAGTGCTAAGACCATATGCAGCACACTGCATCAAATTGGTATGCGTGGCTGTTGTCCCTGAAGGAAGCTTCTTCTAAAGATGATGCACAGGAAAGAATGCAAACAGTTTGCTGAAGACAAGCAAACTAAGAACATGGAGTACTGGAACCATGTCCTGTGATCTGAGGAGACCAAGATAAATTATTTGGTTCAGATGGTGTCAAGCGTGTGTGACAGCAACCAGGTGAGGAGTACAAAGACAAGTGTTTCTTGCCTAAAGTGAAGCATAATGGTGGGAGTGTCATTATCTAGGGCTGCATGAGTGCTGCCGGCACTGGGGAGCTATAGTTCTGTACTGTGACATACTGAAGCAAAGCATGATCCTCTCCCTCCAGAGGCTGGGCCGCAGGGCAGTATTCCAACAAGATAACGACCCCAAACACACCTCCAAGACGACCACTGCCTTGCTAAAGAAGCTGAGGGTAAAGGTGATGGACTGGCCAAGCATATCTCCAGACCTAAACCCTATTGAGCGTTTGTGGGGCATCCTCAAACAGAAGGTGGAGGAATGCAAGGTCTCTAACATCCACCAGCTCTGTGATGTCGTCATGGAGAAGTGAAAGAGGACTCCAGTGGCAACCTGTGCAGCTCTGGTGAACTCCATGCCCAAGAGGGTTAAGGCAGTGTTGGAAAATAATGGTGGCCACACAAAATATTGACACTTTGGGCCCAATTTGGACATTTTCAGTTGGGGGTGTACTCACTTTTGTTGCCAGTGGTTTAGACAATAATGGCTGTGTGTTGAGTTATTTTGAGGGGACAGCAAATTTACACTGTTATACAAGCTGTACACTCACTACTTTACATTTTATCAAAGTGTAATTTCTTCAGTGTCGTCACATGAAAAGATATAATAAAATATTAACAAAAATGTGAGGTACTGTGAGATACTGTAACATCCTAAAAGTGAGTACTCGAGCTGTGGGAGAAGCGTATAGTAGGCATATACAGGGAATGAAATTAGGACCAAAGCCAAATTTTTATAACAGTCCAGAGGTAGTTCAACGCGAGTCAAATGCTTTTCCAGGATCTTAGGGAGGCCACCACCTCTGAAACAACATCCTGGTCGGCCCTCCCTATGATTTTGAATAACCTCCCAAGTTCATATTGGTTCAATTCCTTGGAATGAAACCAGGCTGATTTACGTGGGTCAATGTAAGAATAACTTTTTTTAGGCATATGGCTAATATTTTAGCAAGAATTTGGCATCAGCATTTAGGAGTGAGAGGTCAAGGTTCTTACTGGGTTTGGGAACAACTATTATAACTGCCTTCTACACGAAGACAGGGAGACAGCCCTGTTCTAATGTAGTTTTTAAAATATTTGTATTTGCAGTACAAAGACACCAAAATAGGTAAAAAAATGCAGTCAGGGTACCGTTCACTCCAGGCGTCTTCCCTGATTGTAGAGAAGTATATGGAAATTGCACTTCCTCTAGGATAATTTGGGCCTCAACGCGTTTGCAGCGTGGAGGACCCAAGGTAGGGAAAATAAGGGTATATATATTACCCCCCCCCGCCCTCATTATGATTGCTGCACTAACTGTGGTGGTTTGTTTACATATATTCGTTGGGATTAAGGTATACGTTTTTTCTTAGATGCTGTTGTGCAGAGAAGCATTACCTCTTGATACGCGATTTGTAGCACTTCATGAACTGAGTGGTCCTGAGTTTAAACATATTGGGTTTATAGGCATTGGACCCTGGACTTGGCCGCAGCCTGAACATATTAGGCTTTAGATGCATCCTTAACAACCACAGGTGTGGCTTCAGGTTAAATCCCAGTAGTTTTGTTCAGCTGTTTGTATAATTTTTTTTTAAATCCAGTACTGTCATAATCTCCACAGCGTATCTGAGGGATTCTCATTGAAGCAGCAATGGGGCATAATCAGATATTCCTTATAGGAAAATAGATATATTTTGTACTTTAAAGTTGGAGTAGTAGTGTGACAGGTAAACACACTAGTATGTAGGCTAAACATCTTGGAGTTTAAGCAGTGTGGCCCATTTAGACCAAGTGAAGCCTGTGGGAGTGTGTGGAGTAGGTTTATCTATTTTGGGACACAGGCTCATATTAAAAGCTCTTGCGATAATATTATCTGTGGGGTATTTAGCTACCGAGGATATTATACTATCTAGGGATGAGATGTTGCAGGCAGAGGGATATATAGACAACATAAATTGCCATGCTATGTGAACAATGATAAAATGGTGAAAACCAATTAAATATCAAACAACAGTCCATAGGGTGTTTCCATATGTGGAGAAGTAGTAAATACAGTGTATGGAAACAATTTCTTGAAGAGAAAATGAATTAACATTCACCCGAGTGCACCTTTACTGTGGTTGTGTAAGATGTTCGCTTACCAGATCCCTAGACTCCACATTATAAGAGTCTAGATAAGCATGGAATTACGAATCATGGCAAATCCATTTGAAAAAGGTGGAGATAGTATCGTGGCAGACCATGCAGATTCCTAATCGTTGGATAACATGGACACGTTACCTTTCCAGATCGTTATGTTGTCTGCTGTCAAAACATGTGTCCCTGATAGGGATGAGCCAAACACCCCCGGTTCGGTTCGCACCAGAACCTGCGAACGGACCGAAAATTCGCACGAACGTTAGAACCCCATTGACGTCTATGGGACTCGAACGTTTGAAATCAAAAGTGCTCATTTTAAAGGCTAACTTGCATGTTATTGTCCTAAAAAGGGTTTGGGGACCCGGGTCCTGCCCCAGGGGACATGTATCAATGCAAAAAAAACTTTTAAAAACGGACGTTTTTTCGGGAGCAGTGATTTTAATGATGCTTAAAGTAAAAAAAAAAAAAAGTGAAATATTCCTTTAAATATCGTACCTCGGGGGTGTCTATAGTATGCCTGTAAAGTGGCGCGTGTTTCCTGTGCTTAGAACAGTCCCTGCACAAAATGTCATTTTTAAAGGAAAAAAAGTCATTTAAAACTGCTTGCGGCTTTAATGTAATGTCGGGTCCTGGCAATATGGATGAAAATCAGTGAGACAAACGGCATGGGTACCCCCCAGTCCATTACCAGGCCCTTTGGGTCTTGTATGGATATTAAGGGGAACCCTGCACCCAAATTAAAATAAGGAAAGGTGTGGGGCCACCAGGCCCTATATACTCTGAACAGCAGTATACAGGCGGTGCAAACAAGACAGGGACTGTAGGTTTGTTGTTAAGTAGAATCTGTTTGTAATTTTGAACGGGTACATTTTTAACGTGTTTAGCTCCAGCCAAAAAATCTTTTTTAAGCTTTTTGGAAAACATAGGGAAGGGTTATCACCCCTGTGACATTTGTTTTGCTGTCTGTCCTCCTCTTCAGAAGATTTCACCTCACTTTTTGTCCCAATGACAAATGTTTTTTGAAAATTTGGGGTTTTTTGTGGAACAAGGATTGGAAAGCATCAGTGGAAAGGAGAAATGTTTTCCCATATTAACTCTTATAGGAGAGAATTTCCCTTCCTAGGGGTAGATTTCATCTCACTTCCTGTTGTCTCCTTCCGTTTGCAAGTAGGAGTCGTTTGTAAGTTAGATGTTTAAAAGTAGGGGCCTGCCCTATATACTCAGCAGAAATTTGGGCCTTAGGTGTTGTTGTGGCCACAACACTGTAAGCCCTCACAGGGCCCTGTTGTGAAATATTAGATCAAGAATTGTAATTACATGCCCCTGTTGAACAGGGGCTGAAAAATTAGGCCTTAGGCACTGGTGCTGGTGACACAACACTGCAACCCCTCACAGATACTCTATTTGGAACGCAGGAACGAGCCCTGCTGCAAAGTATTGCATCAGAAATTGTAATTACATGCCCCTGTTAAACAGGGGCTGAAAAATTAGGCCTTAGGCACTGGTGCTGGTGCCACAACACTGCAACCCGATCACCCTGTGATCGGTTACAAAGCCTCCAGCAGCACTGAATGTGCGTCCCGAAAGAACACTGGATGCAGGACAGGCCAGTAGCTCAATTGCATACTGTGCAAGCTCTGGCCAGTGATCCATCCTCAAGACCCAGTAACCCAGAGGATTTTCGGTGGGAAAGGTGTCCAAGTCAGATCTTGCCCCTAGGTATTCCTGCACCATGTAAAACAGACGCTGGCGATGGTTGCTGGAACCAATCATACCTTGGGGCTGTGGACCAAAAAATTGTCTGAACGCATCGGTCAGACGGCCACCTTTGAACCACGAATACGAGGTTTCTTACGCAGGCTTTGCAGGATCAGGGAGGCCATACAGCGTAGGTTTGCTGAGGCATTCAGTCCGGAGTCCTCTGGGTCACTAAGGACGACATGGTCCGCAGCCACCTCCTTCCAGCCACGTACAAGTCCATGTGTTTCTTGGGACTGATCCCTTAAAGACTGCTGCTGATGCTGAGTGCCAGGCTCCACCTCCATACTGACACAATCTTCCTCCTCCTCCTCCTCCTCGTCCTCTTCCTGTGTGATCGGCGGGCACGCAGGAACACTGTCTGGATAAAGGGGGCCTTGAAAGCTAAGGAAGTCCTGCTCTTCCTGCCTCTGTTCTGCCTCAAGTGCCCTGTCCATTATTCCACGCAGCGTGTGCTCTAACAGGTGGACAAGGGGGACAGTGTCACTGATGCATGCACTGTCACTGCTCACCATCCTCATGGCCTCCTCAAATGGTGACAGGACAGTGCATGCATCCCTGATCATGGCCCAAAAAACCAAGCTCCCCTGACCCTGTCCTGATGTACTGATACTGCAGCTAGCAAAATCAACTGCCTGCCTGTAGTATGAGAACACCACCAACCTTCTACAGGTAGCTTTAGCTGAACACTGCAGAGCTCACAAAAAACTAACTTGTAGCTTTTTTAGCTGCCTGAGGTAGTGATAGGATCAGGAAAACACCACCAACCTTCTACAGGTAGCTTTAGGTGAACACTGTGCAGAGCTCGCCAAAAAATAACTTGCAGCTTATTTAGCTGCCTGCTGTAGTGATAGGATCAGGAAAACACCACCAACCTTCTACAGGTAGCTTTAGCTGAACACTGTGCAGAGCTCGCAAAAAATAACTTGCAGCTTATTTAGCTGCCTGCGGTAGTGATAGGATCAGGAAAACACCACCAACCTTCTACAGGTAGCTTTAGCTGAACACTGTGCAGAGCTCGCAAAAAAATAACTTGTAGGTTTAGCTGAACACTGTGAGGAGGACGCACCACACTAACTTGTAGTTTTAGCTGAACACTGTGAGCAGGACGCACTACACTAACTTGTAGCTTTAGATGAACACTGTGCAGAGGTCTTACTACACTAACTTGTAGTTTTAGCTGAACACTGTGAGGAGGACGCACCACACTAACTTGTAGTTTTAGCTGAACACTGTGAGCAGGACGCACTACACTAATGCACTAAAAGTCATTTTAAACTACTTGCGGCTATTAATGAATTGCTGGTCCGACAATACACATAAAAGTTCATTGATAAAAATGGCATGAGAATTCCCCACAGGGGAACACCGAACCAAAACTTTAAAAAAATTGGTGGGGGGGCCCCCCTAAATTCCATACCAGGCCCTTCAGGTCTGGTATGGATATTAAGGGGAACCCCGGCCAAAATTTTTTAAAAAATGGCATGGGGTCCCCCCAAAAATCCATACCAGACCCTTTAACCGAGCACAGAACCTGGCAGGCCACAGAAAAAGATGGGGGACAAGAGACAGCCCCCCTCCTGAACCATGACAGGCCACATGCCCTCAACATTGGGAGGGTGCTTTGGGGTAGCCCCCCAAAGCACCTTGTGCCCATGTTGATGGGGACAAGGGCCTCATCCCCACAACCCTTGCCCGGTGGTTGTGGGGGTCTGCGGGCGGGGGGCTTATCGGAATCTGGAAGCCCCCTTTAACAAGGGGACCCCCAGATTCCGGCCCTCCCCCCTGTGTGAAATGGTAAGGGGGTACAAAAGTACCCCTACCATTTCACAAAAAAGTGTCAAAAATGTTAAAAATGACAAGAGACAGTTTTTGACAATTCCTTTATTTAAATGATTCTTCTTTCTTCTATCTTCTAACTTCTATCTTCCTTCGGTTTCTTCCTCCATCTTCTTCTTCTTCTGGTTCTTCTGGTTCTTCCCCCGGTGTTCTTGTTCGGCATCTTCCTCCACGGCGTCTTTTTCCCTTCTTCTTCTCGGGCCGCTCCGCATCCACCATGATGGGAGGCTCCCGCTGTGTGACGCTTCTTGTCTTTTGACGGTTCTTAAATAACGGAGGGCGGGGCCACACCCGGTAACCCTCCCCCCTCTGACGCACGGGGACTTGACAGGGACTTCCCTATGGGTTTCCCCTTGATGTCAGAGGGGGCGGGGTTACCCGTTACGTAACGGGTGACCTCGCCCCCCTCTGACGTCACATGGAATGCCACAGGGAAGTCCCCATCAAGTCCTCATGCGTCAGAGGGGGGCGGGGTCACCGAGTGGCCCCGCCTACCGTTATTTAAGAACCGTCAGAAGACGAGAAGCATCACACAGCGGGAGCCTCCCATCATGGTGGATGCGGAGCCGGCCCGAGAAGAAGAAGGGAAGAAGACGCCGCGGAGGAAGATGCCGGATGAGAACACCGGAGGAAGAACCAAAAGAAGAAGAAGATGGAGGAAGAAACTGCACGAAGATAGAAGATAGAAGAAAGAAGATAGGAAAAAGAAGAAGCATTTAAATAAAGGATTTGTCAAAAACTGTCTCTTGTCATTTTTAACATTTTTGACACTTTTTTTGTGAAATGGTAGACCCCCACAACCACCGGGCAAGGGTTGTGGGGATGAGGCCTTTGTCCCCATCAACACCCCCCAGGTACGAAATTTAAAGGAATATTACACTTTTATTGTTTCACTTTAAGCATTATTAAAATCGCTGCTCCCGAAAAAACGTCCGTTTTAAAAATTTTTTTTTTCGTTGATCCAGGACCCAGGTCCCCAAACACTTTTTATGACAATACCATGCATATAAGCCTTTAAAATTAGCACTTTTGATTTCTCCCATAGCCTTTTAAAGGGTGTTCCGCGGCTTTCGAATTTGCCGTGAACACTCCAAATTGTTCGCTTTTCACCGAGATGGCGAACAGCCAATGTTGGAGTCGAACATGAGTTTGACTCAAACTCGAAGCTCATCCCTATCCCTGACCTGCTGACTGTACAGTGAAAGAGCAAGAGCAGACCAACAATATCATCCCTCTACTCACTCTGCTATCTCCTCCTCCTTACCACTTATCCACATATGGAAACACCTTATGGACTGTTGTTTAATATTTAATTTGTTTTCACCATTTTATCATCACCATATTGCGGCAATTTATGTTTTATATGCTTTTACACAATTTGTTCTGTTGTGTTATTGCCAGCAGGTTTTTTATCATTCACATCTATTTATTTTCCTTTTTCACCTGCGCAATTATTTTTTACAAATACAAGAGGGATATATAGGCCTGTGAATACCAATTCAGTGTTATCTATTATAGCATGGAGTATCACATATCCCCTTCAGGCCCAACCTTGAGGGTGTGGGTGGAATAAGTTACATTGTAATAATAATGGAAATAAAGAATTTCATTGACTATAAGATGGGTGTCCTGCAGTATGCAGATATGGGGTATGGGGGCCATTCTAACACGTGAATGCTTTCATTTAAACCATTCCATTGTAGCTCTGGCGGTAGGTTTTGGGTTGTTGTCCTGCTAGAAGGTGAACCTCTGCCCCAGTCCC
The DNA here is from genome assembly GCF_042186555.1 of Aquarana catesbeiana. NCBI lineage: Eukaryota > Metazoa > Chordata > Amphibia > Anura > Ranidae > Aquarana > Aquarana catesbeiana. Next base: position 101,423,863 of record NC_133336.1, on the reverse strand, counting down.
AAGTCTTTTGCAGACTGTAACAGGTTTTCTTCTAAGATTGCCCTGTATTTGACTCCTTCCATCTTCCTATAAACTCTAACCAGCTTCCCTGTCCCTGCTGAAGAAAAGCATCCTCACAACATGATGCTGCCACCACCATGTTTCACGGGGCTGAGATCAGTTATCAGGTGTAGTTCCCTCCATGCTTCTATGAAGCCAGCTTGAGAAAAGAGTGTAGCGAAGCATTGGGAGTCAAAGTGTTGTGAATGTGTTTGAGTAGATGACTTGTCAAGAAGAGGATGAGTAGTTAATTTTGAGTCTCCACAGAGAAAGGTCTTTGGTATGAGAATTAAGTATGTGGAGTATGTGAGAAAGAAAATCCTTTAGTATTGGGAGCATAGTACCTACGAATGGTTATGTCAATACCTTGGAGAAAACCTTGTAAAAGAAGATATTGGCCTTGGGATCTGAGATGCGTTTGTTACAGGTAAAAGATTTTTATGAAAAGCTATTAAGATACCTCTGTGTTTAGTAGAGGCTGAAGATGTGTGAACCAAAGGGAAAGATGAATGGAAGTAGGTAGGTGTGGAGCTGGTATAGAAATTTGTTTCTTTTTAATTGGAGAATTAAAGTGGTTGTTAAGCCACTATCTTCAGTTCACACCATCCTCTCTGTTTAATCGCTTGCTGACCAGCCGCAGCAGTTTTACTGCGGCAGGTTGGCTTGGCTGGGCAAATCAACGTTACCTTGCAATGCTTTTCCTTTTGGCCACTAGGAGCGCGCACACCCACAGCGTGTGCCCGGAGCAAGTGTGAGTGCGATGCCGTGATCGCTCGTGACAGAGCGAGAACCAGGATCTGTGTGTGTAAATACACAGATCCCGGTTCTTTCAGGGGAGAGGAGACAAATCGTGTGTTCATACTATGTATGAACACCAATCTCTCTCTCCTCCTAGACAGTTCCATCCCCCCACAGTTAGAAAGACAAATAGGGAATACGGTTAACCCCTTGATTGCCCCCTAGTGTTAACCCCTTGCCTGCCAGTGACATTTAAACAGTAATCAGTGCATTTTTATAGCAATGATCGCTGTATAATTGTCAATGGTTTCAACAATGTGTCAAAAGCGTCTGATGTGTCTGCCATAAAATGTCGCAGTCCCGATAAAAATCGCAGATCACCGCCATTACTAGTAAAATTGCGATTTTTTTTTTTACCAAATATATGTAGAAGAATACATATCGGCCTAAACTGAGGAAAAAAAATTTTTTTTGATAAAAAAAATGTGGGATATTTATTATAGCAAAAAGTAAAAGATATTGTGTTTTTTTCAAAATTGTCGCTCTTCTTTTGTTTATAGCGCAAAAAATAAAAACCGCAGAGGCAATCAAATACCACCAAAAGAATGCTCTATTTTGTGGGGGAAAAAAAGGACGTCAATTTTGTTTGGGTACAGCATTGCACGACCACACAATTGTCAGTTAAGGCAACGCAGTGCCGCAAAAGTGGTTAATAATATAAGCTGCCCCAGTGTCTGTGCTTTGTAAAAAAAATGCAGCTATATACCTGATTTCAGAGCACCACTTGGTGCTCACATGACCGGCCGCCTCTCTCGACCTGACAGCTGAAGTGGGCGGGGCCGAGAATCCCCCACTGACGTCAGTCAGTAGGGGAGGAGAAGAGAGACGGCCGGTCATGTGAGCGCTGAGCGGCACTCTGAAATCAGTTATATAGCTGCATTTTTTAATAAAGCATAGACACTGGGGCAGCTTACATTATTAAACAGAGAGGATATTGTGAAATGAACTGTAATTTCAGCAGCAGGAGTGGAGGAGGTGGGCACTGACACAGAGCAGACAGGCAGGGAGGGGGGGAGGGGCAAGAGGAGGACAGAGAAGGACAGAGCAGGCCTGCTGATGATGGAGGCACTTAAACTGACCTCAGTGTCAGAGCTCAGTGTCAGTGTCAGAGCTCAGCAGCCACGATAAGCCGTGGTCAGTTTACAGAGGGAAGGGCAGAACCAGGTAGGATCAGCTAGGTATTTCAGGTGATACAGGGGGCCGGATTACACAGCACAAGTACTGTGCTGTTATTCATGCTTTAAAGGTGTCCCAATACTTTTGACAATATAGTGTATATAAACTAGTGATATATATATATATACACATACCCCTACAGAAACTGTATATAAATGTACATATACAGACAAACATACCTGTACACACACACACACATATATATATATATATATATATATATATATATATATATATACACACACATAAACCCATATACAAGTATAATCATACAGATATATAGACATATACATATACATTCATACATATACACAATTAGGTAGATAATTTTAGAGTATTTAAGGATTATCTGAAACTAGGGTTAGGCTAGTTAGACATATCATTTGAGTAATCAAGGAGGTTTACATTAAGCGAGACTATAAGAACAAATTAATAGGGAAGGTTAAGAGGCATATATATATATATATATATATATATATATATATATATATATATATATATATATATATATTCTTATTTACTTACTCCTCCCCCCCTTCTTTTCCTTTTTTTATAAGTATAGTACCTCACAAATAGTAATAATAAAATGAGAGTGAGGTTTGATTTGTCATTGGAAAATTCGGCAATGAGACAATTAGTTATGGATGGGTTAAAACCAGGCTTTAGTCATTCTTTGTTGAGTAGACTTGAGATTGAAGTTGACGTAAAATCCTCTTTCGTTGAGATGCAGAATAGGAGACTTCATTTTTACAGTAGATGGTGGTTTAGGGCTTGCATTTCTGGTATCATCTGAGTAATTCTGTGGAAGATGAACACCCACATCTTGAAAGTAGGAGCATAAATCTTCATGAGTTTGGGCTTGATAGTCTTTTCTTTTATATTAAAAAAAGTAGTTTAAAGGGAAATGCCCATTTATAGCGAATTCTTGATGTACGAAGAACTTGCAAGTAGGGGTGTAAGGTACACCGTTTTAATAAGGTTTGTTTGGAAAGGTCAGTATAAAGATTATATTTATGGCCTTGAAAAAGGAGAGTGGAAGAGCTGCAGACTGGTTTCATAATACATTATTTTGATTGAAAGAAATGTAATTTAGAAATGATGTCTCAAGGTGGTCCAGAATCAATTCAAGGCGTTCAATAGGGATATCAGGAACTAGTTCTTGAAAGGTCATTACAGTACCTTAGATATTCTCTATTGCTTCTGGAAGGCCTCTGATGCAAATGTTACATCTACAAACTCTGTTTTCAAAATCTTCTATTTGATTTTGTAAAAAAGCCAGATCTCTCAATGTAATTTTTGTGTCCTGTTCATGGCATTCTAGGATTGATGTAGCTGCATCCATTCTATTTTCCAGGAATGCTGTGCGATGTCCTAGTTCCCACAATTCCTGTTTAATAGGTGATAATAGTGGTAGCTTTAGCAAGTTCATCTTGTACTATTTCACATAGGTGGGAGAGAAGGGAGGCAGTAGAATTGCTATTCATATCTTGAGAGCTGACAGTAAACATTCTGTCTGGGTTGTCTGTGGAGTCTTGTGGTGTTTTAGAAGATGCCACTCTTTGCTGTGCTGGATGCCATCTTAGTACGATCTGAACGGATGTGGGGAGCTGAGGAAGATGTTAATTTTCCGTAAGTGTGTACGGGTCCGATCAGAAATATTGGTATAAAGGGCTGGATTAGATAGCTAAAAATTATCTATATAAGCCTGTGATGTGCAAAGCGGTCTAAAAAAGTTGTTCATAACGATCCGATGCGTGCATGCTCCCTTGAATGATGATGCGCTTTGCAAAACTAGTTGGAAGCCTCATCCCAAGATGGAGAAATGGTGGTATTTACACGAATATGGCGGTATTCATTTGTGCTGAGTCAGGACACAGTCAAATGTATTGTTTGTCATGTTAAAGTCTGGTGCAATAAAAATACTACACTATAGTACTTGCTTTGATTTACTGTGGTGATATCCTTTGGAGAGAGGATGACAGATATAGGAAAATATTGGAAGATCTGATGGTGAGGCTGTGATCGATTTGAAGGTGTTACCAAATATCCCAAAGCACTTACTGACCTTCATTAATTTAAAGGTCACTGGAGTGCCAGTGAGTGTGCACTTCTCACAGTGGTGGTGGTATATGGTGTTTTATTGGCAGACTATTCACTAGAATATAAGAAGATCACTTTTGATGATGTGAGATATATTACAATTATTTTTGGACTTTTTATCTTTGGACTTTTTGGTGATTAAACGTGATTCTGGACCACCTTGACACATCATTGCTAAATTACATTCAATCAAAAGAATGTATGAAAGCAGCCTGCAGCTCTCCCACTCTGGACTTTTTAGTAGATTATTTCAATATATGTAAATAAGGGTATATTTGCATGGTTTTCTATTTTTGTTTAATGTTTTTATAGTGTTTTACTGTAAGAAATTAAATTATACAAGTAAAAAAGGCGCAATACAAAGTACCTCAGTCAACTGTTCCTATAAGTGCAAGGGCAGAATCCACACAAACATATATAAAACATATATATGAGTGGAAGGTAAGTCTATCAAGGCAGCCACCAAAAAGGACCGGAAGCCAAGTCCAATGTACAGGAAGAAAAAACAAGGCAAAGGGTTAAAATGGTGATTAAAAAATAATAAGTAATAATAATAAAAAGCAAATATATAGCATATTATCATTAGTGACAGTATGTTGGGAATGGGGACACAAGTCCAAACGCATGTAGGGATGGGAGAGTACAAACCACATGTGCAAAGACAGCCAAGACGAGCTTAGCACATGAGGGGGAGGAAAAAAAGGGGGGGGAGAGGGGAACAGGAAAGAAAAGGGAAGGGGGGGGGGGAGAAAAGAAAAAAGAAAGAAGAGGGGAAGGAAAGAAAATGGGCTTTTTATTGGGCTTTTATTATTATTACTTATTATTTTTATTATTATTTTTTATCACCATTTTAACAATCTCATCCATTCCCAAGTTATTGATATTTTCATTTTAATATTATCATGCTCTTCAATTATTACACTATACATATATATATTTTATGTGACCTTTTTTGCCCATCCATCCAATATTAATTATATCCATGTTTTATCTGTGACTAATGCATATTTATATCTGTGGCTAATGCACATTTTTTATTTGATCTAATTGTACATCCTTTTTATCCCCCTTTTAATTTATGATATATTATTGCTGGTTCCTATTTATAGAATAACGTATCTAGGCTCATTTATATTTCCCACTACATGATCTATAGTGTTCTGTCCTTCTGAGTGCCATTATCTTTACCTATGTGTGTTTAATAGTCCTCCTTCTGGCCCCACCCCTTGACTGATCATAAAATGTCACTGCCCAGCATTGCTCCCCCATGCTTGACAAAGGAGTGCCGCTATTCCTTCCATCGATAGTGAGCTGACTCGGAAATGCGTTGCACAATAGTGACGTCACAGTCCGGCGCCACTATGTTTGCCATCCAAGCCTCGCTTCAGCTCCGATCACACGGCTGTGTCATCTTCCTATCACGGATGCTGGACGAGGCTCTGTTCTACACCGCTACACAGCTGTAGACCGGCTCTGACGCCCTGATCTCCCCTTTCCTGGAACCCACACCATTTCTGACGGCTCCCCTGCGATCTTCTTTTTTGGTGTGCTTTTGGACTACTATGTCGGCTTACTGCAGCCCATCACCAGTGGACTAGATGTGATGTCAGTACACATGGACTTGCTGCCACCTGTAGTCCTCCTCTGTTTCTCCTGCTGGAGATGTACCTGAACTCTACACTTCAGTTCTACATGTGAGTGGATATTGCTTTTTATTAATAAACTATGTTTGATACATACTCAGTGGCGCCCCTTTTCCTTGTTTTTTTTCACTGTAAGAAATTCAGCTTTATTGTTTGTATCACAGGGGAGCAGGCGCCTTTGTATGTTTACTATTTACACTTTGCACTGGCTGACAACCACCTCCAATTTGTCACATTGCCCTTCAGCCTGTCCTCTGCTTCCAGGGTGTTCACAAAGGTCTTAACACCCTTGTTTGCCCTTCTCAAGACTCAGGGCACCCAGTTGACAGGCTATCTAGGTGACCTTCTTCTGAAGGATTCATCTTCCAACTCTCAGTGATTGTCCAAAAGACAATTAGGCTGCCTCAGCCCTTTGGCTGGGTGAATAACTTAAAAAAAAATCTGCTCTCCAGCCTTCCTAGAGTATTTAGGTCTGATCCTGGATACATCCTAGTGTCAGAAACCATGAACCAGACCGAGACAGAAGTACAGTAAAATCACACTTGTTTATTAATAAAAATAAAAAGGTAAATAGAGTAAGCATAGTCAAAGCATAGCCAGAGTCCAGTAATCGGATTGGGTAGTCAGCCAAGCCAGAGTTCAGTAACCAGATCGGTAATCAGCCACGCCAGAGTTCAGTAACCAGATCAGGTAATCAGCCAGGCCAGAAGTCAGGGATCCAAGTAGAGGAACAGCAAAGCCAGTCTTTAAACAGGAATGCAGGAGATGGTTTCTTGTGATGTGACCAAGGCGAAGGCAGGAATGAAGTGAGCTGGAGATCTTTAAGTAGGCGCGACTGACGAGCAGATCCACAACAGCTGGTTAACTGTGGAGAGAGATGAGAGCTGGCAATTAGCCGACAGCTGAGCGGCCAGCTCAGAGAACGAAGGGCTGAGCCAGCCCTGACACCTAGGCAAAGGTCTTTCTTTCAGAAAAGAAAGTTTTTTTCTCTAAGAGCTCATAGTTGACTGAGGTTTAAGAGACATCTCAGAGTGAGATTCGCCATGAGAGTTCTGGGTCTAATGGTGGTCTCCTTCGAGGCAGTACCTTTTGCCCAATTCCATTCAAGAACTCTCCAGCTAAACTTCCTGTCAGCATGGAAAAAGCAGGTTTTTTTCTTGGATCTGCCCCTGCTCTTTTCATCCCCAGACAAGAAATACCTTGTCATGGTGGATTGCCACTTCATCTCTAACAGTGGGCAAACCCTTTCTTCCCTGTGATTTGAAGGTTCTTACACCATAAAAAAATTAAATTTGGGATGAATCTTCAAATCATTGACAGTTCAGGGAACATGGTCAAGGTAAGAAGCCAAACTCCCTAACAACATCTTGGAGCTCAGAGCTTTCAGTCTTTCCTTCCAGCACAGGAACCCTCTTCTAAAGGGAAAACCGATTCTGGTACAGTCAGACAATGCCACCACAGTAGCATATATCAACCATCAAGGAGACACGAGAAGCCTGACTGCACTGAAGACTGATTGTCTCATGAACAGAATCTCACTGTCCATCTATTTCTGAAGTCCAATTCTCAGAAGTGGACATCTGGCAGGCAGAGCTTAGCGACCACCACTTGAACTAAGAGGAATGGTCTTTTCATCCAGATGTAAGTTATCTGATATGTCTAAAATGGGGTACTCTGGATGTGAACATCCTAGCCTCCAGATATAACAAACCACATCTGTTTGAATCCAGAGCTAGGGACCCTCTTGCTCTGGCTTTAGATGACCTAGTTATCCCCCCGGACTCAGTTTAGTCTAATCTTTAACTTCCTGTCACTGGGCATTCTTCCTTAGCTGTGCCAGAAAATAAAGCAAGAGAGGAAGACAATGGGGAAGATTTACCAAAACTGGTGCACACGGAATCTGGTGCAGTTTTGCACAGTAACCAATCATCTTCTAACTTCAGCTTGTTCAAATAAGCTTTGACAATAAGCCCCCCAGTCACACCGAACACATCATTGAAATCGTGCTACTTCACTTGAATTACCTCAATTTCAAAGTAGTGCTCTTTCAGGTGCTACTTGGAAGACATCTGTGATTTCATGCACAGATGTCTATGCAAGTGGTACCTGAACTTGTAAAAGGTAGTGTGAGAACTACTTTCAAATTTGTTGCCACTCAGATGGAGTCAGAGTCACATGGATTTGACTTCTTCCATTGCAGGCAATAGGGTGCAACTTGTCATGCGATTTGAAACTATCACATCCCATGACAAGTCACACTGGTGTGACGGAGGCTAAAACCTAGAAGATGATTGGTTACTATGTACAGCTGCACCAGATTCTCTGTGCACCAGTTTTAGTAAATCCCCCAATGATTCTTATGGCATTGAACTGGCCCAGAAGAACCTGGTACACAGACATACTCAGACTTTAGCCTCTTCCCAACAGGCTTGATTTGCTATCTCAAGCCTTCTGTTCCACTCTGCTTCACAGTTTCTGGCTTTAATGACATGAAACCAAGGTCCTAATGAATAGAGGAGTTTCAGGATCTGTGATTCTTACCTAGCTAAAAGCAAAGAAAAAAACTCTTACAGGAAGACATATTATTTTGCCTGGTGTGAACACAGGTGCTTCAATTCCAGAGATTACTCTATACGTCACATTCTGGCCTTCCTACACTCAGGTCTTGACCAGAACTTGGCTCAAGTACTTTTAAAAGTCAGGTATTGGCTTTATCTATTCTTTTGAAGGTCTCTGGCTTTGTTCTACTTTGTAAAAACTTTTCTTTTTTGGAAAATGTATTTATTATACCTGGAAATCTTACTTTGCCTGGTGAATGCAATCACTTTAATCTCAGAGATTACTCTGTTCCCCGCATTCTGGCCTTCCTACAAGCAAACCTTAACCAGAACCTAGCTTTTAGCACCCTGAAGGGGCAAATTTCTGTTTAATCTATCCATTTCCAAAGGCCTTTGGCTTTTCATTCCCTTATAAGAAAAAAGTTATTCAAGGCGTTTCTCGTATGAGGCCCCATTTGCAGCTTCCCTGTGACCTTAACTTGATTCTCTCTACCTTGCAGGAACCACCTTTTGAATCCAGCACGGGTATTCCTTTGGAGATTCTTGGCAGCAAATGAGCCTATCTGGTGGCCATCATGTCTGTTAAATGTATCACCTTTCTTCCAATTTTAAATAGAGACAATTCCCCTAGTGGACTTTAAAGGCACATATGAGAGAACGTATAGGAGAATGTATAATAAGTAGACAAAAATGTATTAATTACAAAAAATATCATAAAAGCATCAAACATAAGCACAAATTGAAAGGAATGCGATTCATGCATTTATATACATGTAGCTAATGATACCAATGTGCTTGCACCCAAAGGTGCTGTCAGTATTCCATCTCAATGCGGACTTTGTTCTACCATCCTTGTGTCCTGCTCCTAAGCACCCAAAGGAAATCTTGCTAAATTGCCTGGATATAGTCAGAGCCTTTAGAGTGTACGTAAAAGCTGCTACTTCCATCAGACAAAGAGAGTCCCTATTTGTCTTTTCCTTGGGTACTTGTAAATGGCACCTCCGTTCAAAATCCACCATTCAATGGTTGATAAGGGATTTGATTTTGCTACAGCCTATGCTCTAAAACAAAAACCTCTGCCTGAGCACTTACATGTACACTCCACAAGATCTGTTGGAGTATACTTCTTTTCATACTTTTTCAAAAGTTTACCAGGTGGATATCCAAACTTTTGCTGATGCAGTTTCAACTGCAAGGTTCTTGCAGCGGCACGCTAAACCTGGGTCTTTTACCTTTATTGTTTTTGGGTCTGTTGGTAAAGTTCAGTTTTCCTAGCTGTTGCTCACCCTTATATTCTTTGCTTGAGGAGGTCCCATGGTATATGCATACAAACTTCTGTACTGTATGATTAAAATCAGAGAAATTTTAACTTACCTGTAAATACCATATCTTAGCGATCAGTACAGAGCACAGGCCACACTCCCTAAACTCTTCTAATTATTCTGAATTGTTTGCCTCAAAACTGAAGACTGAAGAAGTAGAGTATGGTTATAGGGGAGGTACTCATGAGGAGCGTGTCCTCAAAAGCTTGCCAGTGTTCAATCACCTGAAGGTACAATCCTTTACCCCATGGTATATGAAAACGATGCTTGTGACAGTATGTCCTGTACTATACTTTAAGAAATAGAATTGACAGGTAAGTCACAATTTCGGTGTTTTTGTTGTCTTTGTGAGGCCGGTGCCTCACATGCTCTTGAATATTTAAAGAGGTTGATTTACTAAAGATTGATGGTCTATTTATTTTGTAAGGGAAGTTGCACTTTGCAAAGGAATCTTCCCCAGAGCTTAGTGAATGATGTGAAGCTCTACTGACTTTTATTATTCAGTCATGTACAAGCAAACATGTTGTCTTTGTTGTTTTTTTTTTCCTTGCATGTGATTGGATATTATTTGCAAAGTGCAATTTCACCACATTCACTAAGCTTTGGGGAAAATCCCATTGCAAAGTGCAGCTTCTCGTGCAAAGTGAACAGCCTATTTGTTTTTAGTAAATCAACCCCAATTTCTGGAGGCAAAAGTGATTTATAGTGGAACAGAAGTGATAACTGTTACTCGACTCTACACATACTGATCTTTTCCTTGTTGCTTTATGTATTCTTCATAATTTGCTTAATTTTTCAGGTCCTGGATGTCCTTTGCTCTCTGTGTGTTTGCAATGGGGTTGCAGTACGTACAAATCAGAACCTCATTTGTGACAACTTGCTGCCCAGGAGAGATTTATTGTTACAAACCCGCTTGGTTAATGATGTCACCAGGTAGAATTTGAACTTCTGTTGTTACATTGGGTGATCTTACAATATTGTATATTTTATTTATCCTCAGCTGGCTTTCTTGTTTTATCATCATTGTCTTTTGGAGCAATTTTACTAACATATTTAACTAATTCAAAATGTTCCAGGTGTTCAGCCAGTTTTATTTTACAGATTATTAGCATTCTATTAATTAAATTCATCTTTCATTGTTCATGATCAAGCCAATATTTTGAAAACGTTTTTGTATTGATTGAATCGCCCACTATTCTGGTAATATAACTTGACAAATCCATGTCAATCATCCTCTCTTTTGATCTTCACAACCACAAAAATCAGAAGTACCAGTGTTTTTACAAAGTATAAAAAAGGTAGCATTCTCAATTTACGTGTATTTAAACCTAATCACTAAAATGTAAGCTTTACCATGTTAACATATTTTTAAGTAGTTTTCAATAGCCTAAAATCTGAAGCTTTTCTTTAAAAAAAATGCTGATAATCCTCCTGTGAGGGACCTTGGTCAGGCCTTTCATGTTATAAGTTGTTCTCTGATGTGCTTCTTTTAGTCAGGCTCTGCCCCTACACTGCAGGGTACAAATGCACAATAACGTCTGGGGGGCTGGGAGATGCCATTTTACTTACCCAAACCCCGCTCCCTCAGCAGCCAGCACTCTCCCCTATGCTTTGGCTTGTGAACAATTCCTTGGTGTCCTCACATCCAGTGCAAGATATGTGCCCTGGAGTGTGCAGAAGAAGAGGCTGTGGGGACCAGTCTAGCAGCATGGACGAAGCCTCCTGGAGAATAAGATCGGGTAAGTAAAAGTGCTTTCTCCTCAATCCTGAGGTTCACTGGCTGTCCAATAATAAGTGTCAACAACACACAGACATTGATGTAGTGTCATGTACCTGGGTGTATTTGTACCGGGATGTTCCTGGTCACACAGCTGCAGTCTTACTTGTTGTGCCACAGAAGAGCTCTGGAGTGATAGATATGTTCTTTTAGTTTGATGCATTACCTTGAACTCATTAGCCCCACCTGCTGCCAGCTGTGGACAATCTACAATCAAAGCAGCCCATAAATAGCAGAACTTCCTATCTCTCTGTACCCGTTTGTTTGGACTAGCTTCCTGGGTGTTTTGACTGCTTTTTGACTCTAAATACTGTATTTGAACTTTTGCCTGAATTCCTGGCTACTCTCTAGCCTGCTGATTTTGTACTTCACCGCCAGCTCATGTATGACTTTTGCCTGCCTGACCAATCTCTGGATTTCGATTGTGTACTGCTTTGCCTGATCTGTTGCCGTCCTGATCTGCCTAAGTTTTCGCCTGAATCCTCAGCACACAAGCTCCACTTTGGACACTACCTATCACAGGTACCTTACATTACAAATGGGCCACAATGGTAGTGGACCCTGCTGAGATTGTTAAAGTGGTTGTAAACGCACTTTTTGGACTTCTAGCTATAGGTAAGCCTAGAATAAGGCTTACCTATAGGTAGTGGAAATATCTCCTAAACGTGCGCCGTTTAGGAGATATTTCACTTGTAGTCCGCCGGAAATTCCAACGGCGCATGCTCGGGGAAGAAACTAAACTAAGTGCCGTTTCTGGATGCCAAGTTAGAAGAACTTTGTACTATGATTAAATCTTGCTTGCCTGGTCCTTCTGCAATGGTCCAGACTTGTGCTCCAATCCATCCCACCTCTTCTGTACCACCCAAGCTTCCCCTGCCTGAAAAATTTGGTGGTGATACTGAGGACTGCAGAGGCTTTTTAAATGTTTGCAATTTGCATTTCCGAAACAACCCTGTGGCTTTTAACACTGTGTCTGCTAAAGTGACTTTTGTAATTTCCTTGTTAAAGGGGAAGGCCCTGGCCTGGGTCTCTCCTTACCTGGAACGCAATGATCCTGTGCTGCTAGATGCTGACAAATTTCTGGCTTCTCTGCAGACTGTATTTGACAAGCCAGATAGAGCTTCTGCAGCTGAGTACTCACTTTTGGACATACAACAAGGTACCAGGTCTGTGGCACAATATGCTATTGAGTTCCGTACCCTGGCTGCTGAGACTAATTGGGACTCTAGGGCATTACGTGCAGCCTTCCGAAAAGGTCTTACAGATCGCATCAAGGACGAATTATACCGCGTACACATGACCAGTTTTGCCGTCGGAATAAACTCCGAAGGTTTCTCTGACAGAACGTAGACGGAATTCCATTCAAGCGGTCTTGCCTACACACGGTCAACCCAAAGTCTGACCAAAGTCTGACCGTCCAGAACACGGTGACGTACAACACTTACGATGGGACTAAAAAAAGGAAGTTCAATAGCTAGTAGCCAATAGCTTCCGTCTCGTACTTGCTTAACAGCATGCGTCGTTTTTGGTCCATCGGAACAGCATACAGACAATTGGTTTTCCCGATAGGAATTGGTTCCATCGGAAATATTTAGAACAATTTTCGAACAAGGAAGTCCGATGAGGCCTACACACAATCGGAATAGACAATGAAAAGCTTCCGTTGGACTTTTTCTGTCGGACATTCCTGCTCGTGTGTACACGGCATTAGTCTATAAGGATTCCCCAGAAGACCTTGAGAAATTCATAGAGCTGTGTGTTCGTCTGGATGTCCGGTATCATGAAAGGTGCCAAGAGAGACTTAGAACTCGCAAGTTTCTTAGGCCAGTTTACCGTTTGGCCCCTAACTTCCAAGCACCACCTCAGCCAGAACCTGAAACCTCAGTTGAACCCCAGGCACCTGTGGAACCCTTGGACGTATGCTGTCTCCACCAGAGTCAGAGAAACAAAGGAGGCATGCATTGGGCCTATGCCTGTACTGTGGACTTAGGCCTCTTTCACACGAGGGATCCGTATGTCCGTTTTTCATCCTTCCGTTTTCGGATGAAAAACGGACATACATTCATCCCTATGGAGCGTCGGATGTCAGCGGTGACAGGTTCGCTGACATCCGACCCCGCTCCGATCCGAAAAGTGTAACGGAGGAAAAACCTACTTTTCCATCCGTTTTCGGATCGGATCGGGTGACGACGGACACTACGGTCCGTCATCATCCGATCCCCCCATAGGGGAGAGTGGCGCTCTGACAGGTCCGTAGCTGCACAGCCTGTCATCTTCCTGCTCAGCGGGGATCGGCGGAGCGATCCCCGCTGAGCAAGCGGGTGTTCACGGGGCTGATCATCACTGATCCGCCCCGTGAGAAAGAGCCCTTTAAGGACATTTGTTATCTGTCTGCCCTTCCTGTCCAGTAAAAGGCAGGGTCTAAACAGTGTTGGAGGAGCTGGGTTAAACTTACAGGTATATCCTCCAAGACCAAGTTTACCGTTCCTGCAATTATCCATTTACCTTCTAAACTTGTCTCCTGTGAGGCTTTTGTGGATTCTGGAGCCGCTGGCATATTCTTGGACTACACTTTTGCTAAAGAAAATAAAATCCCATTTGCTCCAAAGTCTAGACCCCTGAACATCACCACCCAATGGACAACCCTTGGGAGATGGCATTGTAAAATTTTAGACTACGACTATCACCCTTCAGGTAGGCGTACTCCACAAAGAGGAAGTCCTCTTGACTCTTATTGAGTCCCCACTTCTGCCCGTTATCCTTGGTTACCCATGGTTACAACAACATAACCCTTCTTTTGATTGGGAAAATGGAGAACTAACCTCTTGGGGGTCGTTCTGTCATCTAAACTGTTTGTCTCAACCCAAAAGACTTTCTGGTTGTCTGTTGGCTTCCATGGCAATCCCACCTACCTTGCCTCATGAATACCATGAGTTTGCAGATGTATTTTGCAAGCAAAAGGCAGAGGTTTTACCCCCACATTGTTCTTTTGATTGCGCAATTAATTTGATTCCTGGAGCACCTCTTCCCAAAGGAAGGACCTATCCCCTGTCTTTGCCTGAACAAAAATCCATGGAGGAATACGTGAAAGACAACTTGGAAAAAGGTTTTATCCGACCCTCTTCTTCTCCAGTAGGGGCAGGTTTTTTCTTTGTTGAAAAAATACATAGGGGTCTTCGACCATGCATAGATTATCAAGGGTTAAATCAAATTAGTGTAAAAGACTCCTACCCTTTGCCTCTCATTCTTTTGATGTACTTAAGGGAGCCGTTATCTTCTCTAAGCTGGACTTACGAGGGGCTTATAATCTGATTCGAATAAAGACGGGGACGAGTGGAAGACAGCATTCAACACTCGTAATGGACATTTTGAATATCTGGTTATGCCATTTGGGTTGTGTAATGCCCCTGCTGTCTTTCAACGTTTCGTGAATTACATTTTTCATGATTTCAGCAACAGTTTTGTGATCATATACTTGGACGACATTTTAATCTTTTCCAAGACTCATATAGAGCACATCTCACATGTAAAGCAGGTATTACAACGACTGAGAGAAAACCACCTTTACGCGAAGAAATGCAGTCTCCATTAAAGCTGTGTTCCTTTCCTAGTGTACATTATAAGTGCTGTCGGTTTCCAAATGGACCCTCAAAAATTTTCTGCTGTCTTGCAGTGGCTCCAACCAACCACTTTAAGAGGGCTCTAATGCTTTCCAGGGTTCGCAAATTACTACAGACGTTTCATCAAAGGTTTTGCCTCCATTGCGGCCCCGCTTACTGCTATGACTAAGAAAGGTACAAATTGCAAGGTGTGGTCCTCAGAAACAGAATCGGCTTTCCAGCAATTAAAAGACATGTTCAGCAAGGCTCCAATTCTTCAGCATCCAAATCCGAATCTCCAGTACATAATTGAGGTTGATGCCTCCGAAGTAGGAGCAGGTGCCGTGCTGTCCCAGAGACAGCCTAAGTTCGGTAGAATCCATCCAGTAGCGTTTTTATTCTAGAAAGTTTTCCCCAGCAGAGATGAATTACGACGTTGGGAATCGAGAACTACTGGCCATCAAATTCGCATTGTCTGAATGGTGACATCTTCTGGAAGGGGCTCCCAAGCCTTTTCCTATCCTCACTGACCATAAAAACCCGCTGTATCTTCAGACTGCAAGACATTTGAACTCACGTCAGGCTCAATGGGCTCTGTTTTTCTACCATTTTAATTTTGTTCTTTCTTATGTTCCTGGGCATAAAAACAAGAAAGCCGATGCACTTTCCAGACAGTTCGCTACCTCTGAAGAAGATCAACCTACTGAGCAGTATATAATTCCACCTCACAAAATTGTTGCACAGATCTCTATGGCTCTTTCCCAACAGTTACAAGAAACCCAGAATCGTGTTCCCCAAGGCTTGAAGATACCACCAGGTTGCCTGTTCATAGCCCCTAGCCTCAGAAAACCTGTACTCCTCTGGGCTCATGATGGTGTGTTATCCGGTCATCCTGGTGATCATCACTCTTAAGACCTTGCAACGTCATGTCTAGTGGCCTCATATGAAAAGGGATGTTACTGACTATGTGGCTGCCTGTCCAAATTGTGCTGCTAATAAATTACCTCGCACATTGCCTACTGGACTGTTACAGCCACTTCCGGCACCTCGCCAGCCTTGGGCCCATTTGACTATGGACTTCATTACAGACTTACCCAAGTCCGAGGACATGACTGCTATATAGGTCATAGTGGATTGCTTTTCCAAAATGTCTCATTTTGTGCCGCTCCCGGGATTACCTACAGCGGAAGCACTGTCTACCCTCTTCCTTTCCCATATTGTGAGGTATCATGGCATACCTACCAATGTCGTCTCAGACCGCGGATCCCAGTTTGTTTCCCGATTCTGGAGAGCACTCACTCTCTACCCCGCATCACCATCAAACAGATGATCAAACCGAACGCATGAACCAGACCCTAGAAACCTATGGTCGACATTATGTGAATGCCTTACACTCCAACTGGTCTGAGTATTTGCCTTTGGCTGAGTTTGCTATTAATTCCCGTTGGCACAGTGCTCTTCATACCACACCATTCTACGCAGCCCTAGGCTATCACCCTCAGACTTTTCCCCCACTTTGCCTTCTTCTGGTGTACCAGCAGCAGATCTGCAGGTGAAAAATATTTTGCTACATTGGAAAAAGATTTGCTTATTACTACGGATGTCAGCAGGCAAGTATGCACTTTTCTCCAACAAACGAAGACGCCATATACCTCCATTTGTGGTGAGGGACAGAGTTTGGCTATCAAACAAATATGTGAGACTAAAACAACCTTCTACCAAATTGGGCCCTCGATTCATCGGTCCTTACAGAATTATTGCTCAAGTCAGGCCAGTCTCATATTGGTTGAAATTGCCCTCATCTCTCCGGATTCACCCCGTATTCCACATTTCCCTCCTCAATCGCTACTCCAGAATGCAACAGCTACCTCCTCCTGACTCTAAAATTCTTGATTCTAGAAGACGGGGTCAAGGCCTACGGTATCTGGTTCATTGGAAGGGATATCCTGTCACAGACCGTTCCTGGGTCCCAGCCAAAGATTTGCATGCTCCTGCTCTTATTCGAGAGTTCCATGCCTCCTTTCCCACTAAACTTGGAGTTATAGCTATGTTCTCTTAGTTTGATGCATTACCTTGGACTCACTAGCCCCACCTGCTGCCAGCTGTGCACAATCTACAATCAAAGCAGCCCATAAATAGCAGCACTTCGTATCTCTCAGTGCCCGTTTGTTTGGACTAGCTTCCTGGGTGTTTTGACTGCTTTTTTACTCTGAATACCGTATTTGAACTTCTGCCTGAATTCCTGACTACTCTCTAGCCTGCTGATTTTGTACTTCACCGCCAGCTCGTGTATGACCTTTGCGTGCCTGTCCAATCTCTGGATTTCGATCGTGTACCGCTTTGCCTGATCTATTGCTGTCCCAATCTGCCTAAGTTTTCGCCTGAATCCTCAGCACACAAGCTCCACTTCGGACACTACCTATCACAGGTACCTTACATGTAGAAACCCGAAGAAGGACCCATGCAGGATGTAAACAGAAGATGAGAAGGCTTAGGATGGAGGTAAGTATAAAGAGCTTTTAGAAAGAGTTGCTATTTTTTTTAGCAATTAGTTAGAGGCTGATGAGAGGGAGTAGGTGGGAGGCAGAATGACTGCGTACACACAGTCAGAATTTCCGACAACAAATGTTCGATGGGAGCTTGTTGTCAGAAAATCCGACCGTGTGTAGGCTCTATCCAACATTTTCCGTCGGAATTTCCGACAAACAAAATTTGAGATCTGGATCTCAAATTTTCCAACAACCAAATCCATTGTCAGAAATTCTGATCGTGTGTACACAATTCCGAAGAAAAAAAATTCCATGCATGCAGAGCTGCACTGGCTATTGAACCTAATTTTTCTTGGCACGTCGTATGTGTTGTACGTCACCGCATTCTTGACGTTCAGAATTTCCGACAACATTTGTGTGACCGTGTGTATGCAAGACAAGTTTGAGCCAACATCTGTCGGAAAACAAACATGGATTTTGTTGTCGGAATGTGCGATCGTGTGTACGCGGCATTAGCGTATGGCTTTAATATACATAATAATTATGTATTTAGTTTCATAATACAATGGTGATTTTTGCTAATTATTAGACATATTGTTGTTCTCAGCTTACTTTTTTTATATTTTTTTTTTATTTTTATTTTTTTTTTACTATAACAACTTTCCTTCTTTTCCTGTCCTTGGAATATAAATTTATTTCTCATCATAAATATTTATTTCGCTTTAACATGCATTATCTACTGACCTATAATGTATTTTATTCTGTAATGGCTGAACAAATGTGATACACATCAGCACAATTCCAAATAAACTTATCATATTCTATGTTATATAATTATCTTGCATGGTCGTATGTGCCCTATAGTGGCCATAATGTGGTATTTGTTTTTAAATACTTCAAACAGGGAAAAAAAAGGAATTTTGCAGACTAGTTATCAGATATCATCATTTGTAATCATAGAAGATAATTATATAACACAGAATACAACCAGTTTTGTTGGAACTATGTGGATGTGTGTCACATTCATTCAGCATTTTTTTTATACGTAGATCCTATAGTGTAAGTCTTAAAGCAGATCTTCAGCCTCCCCCCTTTTCTGTTTTTAACCCCTGCTTACCTGATGTTGTGTTCTGCACAATTCAGATATTCACCCACCCAGTGGAATCAGCATTGTCCTGCTGAGATGTCCACAGCTCCTGCTCTGCCCCGCACTGCCATCTTCATGTGTGACATCATAGGGAGACAGCTGGCTGTTCCGGGCTCAGCTGATGAGCCTACCGATAGGTCCAGCCCTCTCCTCCTTTGTAAATGTAGGGCTATGCCTCCTGGGATATGTGATGTGCATATCCCTGGAGGCACAGGGAGCATAGAGCACCTCGCATGACATGCATGGGTAGGCAGGGTGGAACCATTTTACTGAAAAAAAAAGTAAATAAACATAAAGAAGTGCTCTATTTGTGTAGCTGGGGGGGAGAAGGGTGGATAGGAAGGAACTTTAATTTTAGGGTGAAGAGCTGCTTTAAGCACTTGTGGTAATTTGCACAATATTAAATACAATTTCCTTGAAATTGCTATAATATTCAGGTATAACCATATGGGTGTTTACATATGTCTTTCAGCATGAGACCAAACATCTTCCTGGGTGTGGCAGATGGCTCAGCTCAATACAAAAAGTGGTACTTTGAGATGATTATTGATCAAGTAGATCCCTATTTGACACCAGAGCCAACTCATTTGCGCGTTGGCTGGGCTTCAACCTCAGGTTATGCTCCATATCCTGGAGGAGGTGAAGGATGGGGAGGTAATGGTGTAGGTGATGACCTTTTCTCCTATGGCTTTGATGGTCTCCACTTATGGTCTGGTAAGTGTTTTTCTACATTATTCTAAATATTGATAATTCTTAAAGTATCAATAGTTTATCTAATATACAGTTTGCAGGTAGTAACATTTGTTTTAAAATTGGCTGCTGTTACATCAATTGTTGAATTATTAACATAAATACTGATTAATTTGCAGAAATCATTGACATTCTTTTTCTTCTGCACAATAACAAGTATACAATAGCTCAGCAGCTTGGATATATAAACGCTATCACCAACATGGAGGACATGGTCCTCTCAAACAAAAAGAGGCAAGTTCAATACAATGTGAGGTGGCAACCATTGATCTTTTGCAAGGGTGCTGTTGCTTGGAAAACATTGCTTGATGTTGAAAAAAAAAATAAAATAGACTTAATTTGGCAATGTTTGACCCTTTTTGAGGCACCCACCATGCTCCCATTAATCAGTTCTTTTTTGGCTGTACACCTGCACATGTTGTCAGGAGATCGCAATGGAGCCTGACTTTTTTCTTAAGCCACACAATATTCAGTTTCCTATTATTCATGCACATTGTGACTCATGACTGGAATACATACATACAGAACTGTACCAATACAATGGGAGAGATCTTTCTAAAACTGGTGATCGCAGGATTTGGTACAGCTGTGCATAATAACCAGTCAGCTTCTAGGTTTCGTTGTCAAAGCTTAATTGAATAAGCTAAAGTTAGAAGCTGATTGGTTACTATGCACAGCTGCACCAGATTTAGTAAATCTCCCCCACTCTGTTTCTGTAAAATGTAAATCCTTGATAAACAATGAAATCATAGAAATTCTCATATATCTCATTTGTACCTTTTTGTGTTGTGTGCCAGATGTATTACAAAAGGACAGGATAAATACAGTTGTTTGTTAAATCATAGAAACAGCATATTAGTGACTATAATAAAACTTCAGTTACTTACTCTACATTACTATAAGCAAATGGAATACACCGTTGGTTGAAAGATTAACCAATTTTAGCAGCGACGACCCGTCCATAGGGGGCGCAGGGGCTTTGCCCCCCTAATCTTTATGCGCCCTGCCCCAAATCGCCATGTAGGGCGCCGGATGCATAGAGTTCTACAGGGTTTTTTTTTCTGCAAAGGATATGATTAGACCCGGAGGCTCTAAGAATTGACTTCAAAAACGTTGAGCTCGGGGCGAAGAGCACTGTGCCCTGAGCCCACCCACTTGTGACAATAGTGAATCAACAATCGGCCAATCAGGACAGGAAGCGCGTCCTGAGACTGGATTGGCCGTGAGGAGAAAGGACTGGATTGGCTGGGAGGAGAAGCCAGGGATGCCTCCAAAGCCGCCCGAGACCTGGATGGGGTAAGTGATGGGCTGGTGGGCTTGTGATTGGGGCTGGCGAAGCAGGACTGGTGGGGGGGATTTGTTTGTGCCCCCCCCAAAAAAATGGAGCACAAGCCGCCACTGCATTTTAGATAACTAGAATGGAACACACCACATACTTGCATCCAGTTATTTGTGAAAGTTTTAGCATGTGATGTTACCGGCTTGGGAAAAAGGGAGGGCTAGATGAGTACTTATGAATGAGGGGTAATGCTGAGCAAAAACCTACAACAGTAAATAGTCATTGTTTAACAGTTTTACTGATGTTGCTGTTGGTTTTAAGGAGTATGTGACAAACATGATTATTCTGCAATCCTTTCAATCTGCCTAATAAGCATCACTAGTTGCCTCAACATTCTTTAACCCCTTCCCAACCAGCCGCCGCAGTTATACTGCAGCAGGTTGGCACCCCTGAGTAAACCAACGTAACTGTACATCGGTTTGCCTTTTGACCACTAGGGGGGAGACGCTAGAGCCGATGCGCGTGCCTGGCAGTCTCGATGACCGCCGGGCACATGCGATCGCTTCACACAGAGACAGAATGGAGATAAACAGAAAGAGCTCTGTGCTGTCAGGGGTGAGGAGAGCGATCTGTTGTTTATACTAGGAGTAGCAGAATCTTTTTTGGGGTGTCATTTTTGCTATGTACATGCTATGTGTTCAAAAAATCTAATAAATTGACAATTTTGTGTAAAAAAAAAAATACGGTTTATTTTTTTACCTTCATGTTTTCCAAAAACTTTTGGAAAAAATTGAACTGTTCAAATTAATCATTATGCCTCATAGAATATATGTTGGGGTGTTTACGTTCCAAAATGGGGTCATTTTGTAGGTAATTCCACTGTCCTGGTGCTCCAGGGCCTTCAAAAATGTAATAGTTCGTTAGGAAATTGTATGTGTAGTTTATGCTCCTAGAACGCCTGATGGTGCTCCCTGGATGTTGGACCTCTCTATGTGGCCAGGCTGTGAAAAAGTCTCACACATGTGGTATCGCCATACTCAGGACGAGTAGCAGAATGTATTTTGGGGTGTAATTGGACGTATGCATATTCTGTGTGTGAGCAATAACTTGTAAAAAAATAAAAATAATAATCATTTCTTAATTTTCCCAAGAATTGTGGGAAAAAATTAAACTTAAAAAAATCACCATGCCTCTTACTAAGTACCTTGGACTGCCTACTTTTCAAAAAAGGGTCATTTGGGGGATATTTGTACTTTCCTGACATTTCAGGGCATCGAGAAATGAGACAGTCGGTACAGCAGGTGTGATCAATTTTCAATGATTTGCACCATAGCTTGTAGTCTCTATGGCTGCTTTCACACTGAGGCGCTTTACAGGCGCTATAGCGCTAAAATAGCGCCTGCATAGCGCCTGTAAAGAGCCTCTCCTCTCACTCCAGTGTGAAAGCCTGAGGGCTTTCACACTGGAACAGTGCGCTGGCAAGACGGTAAAAAAAGTCCTGGAAGCCGCATCTTAGCGCTGTAGGAACGGCGCTTTGCGGGCTGTTTTAACACTTTTTCGCCCGCTAGCAGGCATTAAAAGCGCCCTGCTAGCGGCCAAAAACCTCCGCAAAAACGGCGGTAAAGCGTCCCTATTTTTAGCGGCACTTTCCCGACCCCCCAGTGTGAAAGTAGCCTATAACTTTAACACAGACCAAATAATATACACTTATTTGGGTTATTTTTACCAAAGATATATAGCAGTGTAAATTTTAGCCCAAATTTATGAAATTATATAATTACTTATTTGCAAAAAATTTTCAAAGAAACTTAAAAAAAGTGTTTTGTTTTTTTTAATTTTGCTTTTTTTTCACTTATGTCACAAAAAATAAAAAACCCAGTGGTGATAAAATACCACCAAAAGAAAGCTCTATTTGTGTGAAAAAAATTATAAAAATTTTGTTTTGGTACAGTGTTGCATAACTGAGTAATTGGCATTCAAAGTGCAAAAGCACTGAAAGCTGAAAATTGGTCTAGGCAGGATGGGTGCATAAGTGCCCTGTATTGAAGTGGTTAATCTTGGTAATTTGAACAGCCTCTGTAACTGAGTTATTGAAAATCATTTATTAAGTGCTTTATGGAACACTGGCTGCATATTGTCTGGGCAGACTAGTTTAAAAGGCTTGGTTCACATTAATGTGGCCTGCAGAAAGGCATGTAATCACACACCTTCCAGCAACCGCAGAGAAAACACGACAGTTTAGATGTGTGGAGGTACCATTAATCCTATTGGCACCCCCACACACATGCAGCTCTGCGGTTTCCCTGCGGCCATGTTTTCTGAAAAGGTGCAGGGACCTTTTCCCTGCATTTTCCATGGGTACAGCAAACCCAGTAGCAGAGAAACTGGGTAGATTTGAACCAAGCCTAAGGGAGTATGTCAATGCATAAAGTGGCATTTGTCCCATTTGAGTGGGATTTTCAGTTGAAGGAACTGAGTGTGATTTTGCACAAAAGGGACTGCGTTGAAGGAGACCACCATCTGACCCAAAACCTGCTTACAAGTGCAAAGTGACACTTAAGCCAGGTGCACAATATTTGTTTTTTTTTTTTTTTTCATTCAAGCTGCTGTACTAACTATGTAAGGTTAGTACAGGGATCTCCCCCGCTGAGCTGTTGTGTTCAGACAGGGGGACTGCCCCCCCCTCCGGCTAGAACACTCCAATCAGCGCTCTCTGCCATTGGCTGATCGGGAGTCGGTCGAATGCTGCTTTTCCAGTATGCACGTCCGAAAGAAGCCAGCCAAAAGGCCGGCTTCTGTTGGACAGCCTGACATACACACAGGCAGAATGTCAGCCATTTTCTTTTTGAACTGGCAAATATCTCCTGACATTCTGCCCGCATGTACAAGGCTTTACAAGAGTGCAGTAGACAGACATGAGAGTAGAGCTTCTGATGTTTCTCTATCAGAAGAAACACTCTGGGAAGACTTTCTAGAATTAAACCCAGGTACCCCAGGCAGAAGGAAGGAATCAGAAATGATTTCTTTAGGTTCAGAATCCAACTAAATTCCCGAAGAGAGCTAACAATAATGGACAGTACATACCCGATAATACTATTTCTGCTACCTGTTTACCAACCACTGCACAAAAATAGGTTATTTACCAGCATTCACTTCTGTTGTTCGGTAGTATGGGAACAATTAATTGAATATTATTTTATGAAATTGCTATTCTTGCTATATTTAGCATTTTTAGTTATGGTTTATTGTAACTAGTAAGCCAGTTAAATACAGTAAGACTTCTGTTATAACAGCACCCAATAATAAAGATTATCTATACAGAGAGCCCTACCCTACCTGCTGTAGCAATGCATTTCTAAATTTTCATATCCAAACTTTTTATGGTTTATTATTGTCTGAATTGTGTGTTGATTTTATAATTTCATGCTTTTTATTTTGTATTCCAAATCACTAAATTAGGACAGCAGAGGAACAAAAACTGTCTCTTTAGTTGCCTGTGTTTAATCCTTAGGTGCATGATTCACAACATGACACCTGTGATTCATTCCACGTGCCTTCTATCCTGCTCTTAGCTTTGACGCGTGAAGAGCAAAAATTAGCCAACATGCTTTATTGTTGACTCACATGAAAGAAGGAAGATTATGATGCTGTTTGCAATCAAATTGTCTATGTATTTTGTGTTTAAAATATCCTGCAGCTTTAGAAGTCCAGCACTTTGATCAGTCACATAGAAAAATACTAGACCTAGCTATTATTCTTCAATTTCTTGATATAGGTCGAGTGCCAAGAGCAGTGGCTTCAAGTAACCAGCACTTACTAGCTTCTGATGATGTGGTCAGCTGCTGCTTAGACCTAGGAGTGCCCAGCATTTCATTTCGCATTAACGGCCAACCTGTCCAAGGCATGTTTGAAAACTTCAATACTGAAGGCCTATTTTTTCCAGCAGTGAGCTTCTCTGCTGGAGTCAAGTGAGTTTTATATCCAATACATTTTGTTTTTTTTTTCATGGTCAAAGAGATTTATTGATGTTACTACTGTGCTGTACACTGTTCTTCGTTCTGGTGAGGAAGCTACACACAAAGGACACCAGGATTCAAGTAATAATACACTGTATATAGCTTGTATTTGCTTTTCCTGGATTTCAGCTTTATTTTTAACTTTCATTCTGTCAGTTTAAGCAAAAAATTGTCAACAGGTATAATGTGCGGACATCAAAACCAGCAGTGACGGGTTGTTCTAATCAGACAAAACTTTGTCACTTTCTTGTACTGTCAAATCTTGTCTGCCTCTCCCTCTTTCTATACATTCCAATTGGCCAGCAAGGCAGCCCACCATAGTGACTGGAAAATGGGGGCAGAAAAGAGCAGAAATGACCTGTAAGTGGCTGAGTATTTTCTGACCAGAATGACCCATAAACTGTACCACTGAAAATAATAGTACCTAGCTCTAAAATTTGTTTTAGGCACATTATAAGGCTGTGACAAGGCATGCCTAAAACTCAGTATTGCAAATAGTCAAAACAGCACCCCTTGATCAGACATGTGATGTGATCACATGCTTGGACAAAGGGGTCTGGTGTGGCCCCAAATTGCTGGACTTTGTCCCTGTGATGTGAAATGTTTGGATGTTATCTTGAATACCCATTGTGTGCTGGTGATATACACTGTTACTATATGCTCCACGCATAATAACAAAACAGAGTCTGCTCGTCCCATAGTCCAGTGGTCTTCAACCCTGTCCTCAGGGCCCACTAACAGGCCAGGCTTGCAAGATAACTGAAATACATCACAGGTGATATCATTTGCTGCTCAGTGATTGCAGTATTCTAGTCTGCATCTCCCCAAGGTAATACATAAAACCTGGCCTGTTAGTGGGCCCTGAGGACAGGGTTGATGACCACTGCCAATGCAGTCTATGAGTATAATTTAAGGTCTCCCATTATATATCAGAGAAAACATTGTACTTAATACTAGTTTATTTTAAAGTACAGTATAACTAAAGGCAAAATGTTATTTTTTTTTGGACAGAGTGGAAAGGGAGTAGAACCCCTGTAAGTTTTCATTGCTGCTTGGGCCTCCATTAGGGAGCTTTGCCCTCTCTAATAGTCATGTTTACCACTATCATTGAAAGTAAAAGACTATCCCACATTTTGGGTTGTACCCAGAAAAGTAATAGAGGGGAAACCTTCCAATGGGGACACTAGTTCTGGTGACCTAAGGGTCCCCAAGAATTCCCTTAATTTGCATGGATTTCCTCTCACTTCATGTTTGCCTATGGGACAGAAATTGAAGGGAAATCTCCCCAATGGGACAGAGATGGCAAATAATAAACTGACAGGGGTTATAACCCTCCCCTTCTTTATCCAAAATGTTTAAAAAAAATCCCTATAGTTCTACTTTAAGGGCCTATTTTTAAAGTGATTGTAAAGTATTGTTTAAAAAAAAACAAAAAAAACCCAAACATGTTATACTTACCTGCTCTGTGTAGTGGTTTTGCACAGAGCAGCATGAATCCTCTTCTTCTCGGGTCCCTCTTTGCTGCTGTTGGCCCCTCTTTCCTGTCAAGTGCCCCCACATCAAGCAGCTTGCTATGCGGGGGAGGGGCACATGAGCTGAGCTGCAGCTCTGTGTGTCCATTCAGACACGGAGCTGTCGTTTGGCCCGCCCCCTCTCACTCCCGATTGGCTAACTGACTTTGATTGACAGCTGTGGGAGCCAATGGGCACCACTGCTGTGTCTCAGACAATCAGGAGGGAGATTCAGGGATGGCCGAGGGACGAGTGGACATCACTGGACAGCAATGAGGCTCAGGTGAGTATTAGGGGGTGCTGGGGAGGCTGCTGCACACAGAAGGCTTTTTATCTTAATGCATTGAATGCATTAAGATAAAAAACCTTCTGCCTTTACAACCACTTTAATTCTGAATTCTAGGTATTCTTTCCCACACCGTTAAACTGTGCCTAAAACTATTTTGAGAGCTTGGTGTTATTAATTTAAATGGTATTGTTTCAACCAATGCTATAAAATCCTGCTTTCTGCACTCTATGTACTGTTTCCAGCAGAAGAATCATCAACAGGTTTGAATTGCAAACAAGACATTTGTTAATTGTTCCCAGAATGAAGAATGTTTCATCTACATGATATACAGTATCTCACAAAAGTGAGTACACCTCTCACATTTTTGTAAATATTTTATTCTATCTTTTCATGTGACAACACTGAAGAAATGACACTTTGCTACAATGTAAAGTAGTGAGTGTACAGCTTGTATAACAGTGTAAATTTGCTGCCCTCTCAAAATAACTTAACACACAGCCATTAATGTCTGAACCACTGGCAACAAAAGTGAGTACACCACTAAGTGAAAATGTCCAAATTGGGCCCAAAGTGTCAATATTTTGTGTGGCCACCATTATTTTCCAGCACTGCCTTAACCCTGTTGGACATGGAGTTCACTAGAGCATCACAGGTTGCCACCGGAGTCCTCTTCCACTTCTCCATGATGACATCATGGAGCTGGTGGATGTTAGAGACCTTGCGCTCCTCAACCACCGTTTGCAGATGCCCCACAGATGCTCAATAGGGTTTAGGTCTGGAGACATGCTTGGCCAGTCCATAACCTTTACCCACAGCTTCTATAGCAAGGCAGTGGTCATCTTGGAGGTGTGTTTGGGGTCGTTATCTTGTTGGAATACTGCCCTGCGGCCCAGTCTCCGATGGAGGGGATCATGCTTGGCTTCAGTATGTCACAGTACATGTTGGCATTCATGGTTCCCTCAATGAACTGGAGCTCCCCAGTGCCAGCAGCACTCATGCAGCCCCAGACCATGACATTCCCACCACGAGACTTGACTGTAGGCAAGACACCATTGTGGTTATACTCCCCCCCCCCCCCCGGTTGCTGCCACACATGTTTGACACCATTTGAACCAAATAAGTTTATCTTGGTCTCATCAGACCACAGGACATGGTTCCAGTAATCCATGCCCTCAGTCTGCTTGTCTTTAGCAAACTGTTTGCAGGCTTTCTTGTGCATCATCTTTAGAAGAGGCTTCCTTCTGGAGCGACAGCCATGCAGTCTGATGCAGTGTGCAGCGTATGGTCTGAACACTGACAGGCTGATCCCCCACCCCTTCAATCTCTGCAGCAATGTTGGCAGCACTCATATGTCTATTTCCCAAAAACAACCTCAGCATATGACACTGAGCATGTGCACACAACTTCTTTGGTTGACCATGGCGAGGCCTGTTCTGAGTGGAACCTGTCCTGTTAAACAGCTTTATGGTCTTGACCACCGTGCTGCAGCTCAGCTTCAGGGTCTTGGCAAACTTCTTATAGCCTAGGCCATCTTTATGTAGAACAACATTTTTTTTTTCAGATCCTCAGAGAGTTCTTTGTCATGAGGTGCCATGTTGAACTTCCAGTGACCAGTATGAGAGAGTAAGAGCGATAACACCAAATTTAACACACCTGCTCCACATTCACATCTGAGACCTTGTAACACTAATGAGTCACATGACACCAGGGAGGGAAAATGGCTAATTGGGCCCAATTTGGACATTTTCACTTAGGGGTGTACTCACTTTTGTTGCCAGCGGTTTAGACATTAATGGCTGTGTGTTGAGGTATTTTGAGGGGACAGCAGATTTACACTGTTATACAAGCTGTACACTCACTACTTTACATTGTAGCAAAGTGTCATTTCTTCAGTGTTGTCACATGAAAAGATATAATAAAATAGTTACAAATATGTGAGGGGTGTACTGACTTTTGTGAGATACTGTAAACGCATGTTTTAACTTCAGAAGTTGAACTAGGCCTTGAAGCTGTTTTTACTGCTGGCATGATAAGACTTAGAGCAACTTGTGGCAACTAAAATCGTGTTAATGTTTTTATGCATTATATTTTAGGGTTCGCTTTCTTCTTGGTGGCCGGCATGGTGAATTCAAGTTTTTACCTCCTGCTGGCTATGCCCCATGCTATGAAGCCTTATTACCGAAAGAGAAGATGAGAGTGGAGCCTGTGAAAGAGTACAAGAGGGATTGTGAAGGAGTTCGAGATTTGCTGGGCACAACACACTTTCTTTCACAAGCCTCATTCATCCCATGTCCTATTGACACCAGCCAGGTATAGCATTTTATTGTTTCTTTCACAACCAGCTTTTTTTCATCAGGTGAAAGCTAAATTAACAGCAAAAAAAACAGCGGAATATTAGCCAATTTTTTTTTTTTTTTCAATTTTGGAAATTGTTGTTGGAATGGTATGTGGGGAAACCTCCCTACTGGAGACCCAACCATAAAAAAACAACAGAGGTTTTCACTCTAACAAAAAGTTTTTTTTTTTATTGTGGCTGTTAGAGAGATATCCTCTCAGTGCCGATTACCATGACATAGCAATGACTAAAGAGAATTCTTTGCAAAAATATGTGAAGTTTGTTCGCGATGGAAGAGCATTACAGGTTGTACATGTACAATGCTTCCTAAGGTGAAATTAAGCTAAATGGGTATCTGGAAACATTCTTTTAGCTTGGTAAACCTATTCATTATTCATTTATATGTTATGTTTTATGTGTTAAACAGTACTTTTATGTAGAAAGATAATATTCCTAGTACATAAAAATGTGAATGTTTAGTTCCATGTCTCATGAACTATAATGTACTATTTATAAGCTGACTATTATGTGTTCAGGGGTTCTAGGGGAAAGCAAACCAAATGTATTTGTTACTGAATTTTTAATATAATGATACATATTTATGAATCTGTTTGTAAATCAGCCTATAATCCTTGTGGCTGTTGGTAAATACACCCCTCAACATGCTTATTGAGAAAGTTTGCATTTTTTGTAGATTGTTTTACCACCTCACCTTGAGAAGATTCGAGACAAGCTAGCAGAAAATATTCATGAACTTTGGGGCATGAACAAAATTGAGCTTGGATGGATTTATGGAAAGGTACCAATATGTTGATCATTTCCTGTTTGTTTACTGTTGTTCTGTAATATATGACATATACCATTGATGTTATTAACTTATAATAATCTCTTCTTTTAAGTATGCTTGGTACTTTCTGTAAATTTTATTTTGTATAAACAGCACATTCTCACATACACTGTTTGTACACTTTCTAACAACTTTGATCTCTGCTCATTTTATAGCTAGATGTCTGCTCACCTTATAGCTACTGTACTGTAGCTTTAATGTGAGTTTTCTGAATGAGTTAGGTTTTTAATAATATGAACTGTATATGTTACCAGTTTACTCAGGAATATCTTTCTGTTCTTTACTGTCAATTCCTATCCATCAATATACTTTACATGCAGTATCTATTGCAGTCTGTGCTTGTTAATGTCGCTCATTCTGTGTCCATTTATCACAGTATATAGTCCTCATAGTCATTTTGTGCATTTACATTAAACTGTATCTATTAGTGTCTGTTTTCTGTGTCTATCATGGTCAGTCATTCTGCATAAGTATTTGTTTTAGGGAATAAAGGTGTAGCCACCCTGGATTAAAGAGGCATCTAGTAAATTGACCTTTCCTGGGTAGTAGTTTGTCTGGGACAGTTTGTAGCTTCTCATTTGGCTTCTCACCTATGTTCTCACCTATGGAGGAAAGTTCAAAACTAATTTTAGAAAGTACTATTTTACTGAAAGAGTAGTTGATACTTGGAATAAACTTCCAGCAGAGGTAGTAAGACAGTCAACAGTAAATGGCTTCAAACATACTTGGGACAAACATGCTTGGGACAAACTCAGACGAAAAAGTTAGCGTAAAAAACAAAAACAAAAACAAAAAAACAAAGACAAATGGGAAGAATCCATGGACTACGTGGTGTGCCATGACTTTTCTATGTTTCTAGAATTGCTGTGGTACCCTGCTACCACCACTATGTGTCAGTGGCACTTAGGGCAATAGTTCTGGGATGGTAGCAAATGTGCTGTTGAGTCTTTATATCCCTTCTGGCTCCCACTAGTAGTTTCCTACAGTGGCGCATGCTTGGAGAGGCTATAAAATCTTGGGGAGTGACCAAGTGAGTCTCTCTTTCCCCTGGGACGTGGCCTTGGGAGGATGTGAGCAAGTGTTTGTGCTGTGTAGGTCCGAGTCCTATGGGGCACAGGATTCCTCAAGCTGCCCTGTCTGATTAAGGATGGTATGCCTGTCAAGGTGAAAGAACCTGATAGATATCTGCTGGAGGGGGTTCAGTATCCACCCACAGCGGATCTTGGCAATCCCTTAAATTAATAGAGTCTGAAAGCCCTTGTTGCTTTGTTGTTTGACGCTCTGGATCCACCCTGAGGTAAATGCTAGCCTTCTCCCTGCTGGAGGTGAGTCCACTGCTCTACCACATGCAGGAGGGGTGCTACATTTTTGCCACCCAACGTGAGGCTCGATGAAAGTCATCACCACCATTACCCTTAACAACAAGAAAGGCTGTGGGAATATTCATTGTGGCACTGTGGGACTGCATTACTAAATTACACCTCAGAGACTTGTCTCTTTATTAAATATCTGTGAGGCAGAACATAAAATGAGATACAGAGAGCAAGAAGACTGTTCCCAGGCTTTGTCACTTTCCCCGGGAGCGAGAGGATTAACTGAGCAAAGGAGGAGGTCCAGACCCCAGGTTACTAGGATTTGCCAAATACCTCTACGATCCTTTCAAATTCACTTGGTCTGTGGCTTTGTATATTTTATGTGGTCTTCGAACTTCTCATTTTCAGAAGTAGAAATAAGAAGTAAGAAGTAGTAGTAACTGAAAAGGTGTCTGAGCTTAGTATTGTGTGAATATTTTACATTTAAATGAATGATTCTCCAAATGTGTTGTAGGTGCGAGATGATAATAAACGCCAGCATCCTTGTTTGGTAGAATTCTCAAAGCTACCAGAAACAGAGAAGAACTACAATCTACAAATGTCAACAGAGACTTTAAAGTATGTTTCCATCTCTAGTATAGATATGCACTCTGAATTGCAATTTAAGTGGACTAATATGTACAGTATATTGGGTACATGCATTAGCACAGTTATTTGAATTTACCAGAGCTACAAATTTTCTGAGTTTATTGCACTCAAACACTAGTAGCTACAGTTCACAAAATTGTTGTCATCTTGAAATGACAGTGTTAAAACTGAAATACTTGCCTAAAATACATTATTCAGTGCTGTGTTGGGTTCTTGATAAGATAATGCCTTTTAAATTAAATGCATGCAATGTAAAACAAAATGCATGTATTCAGTAAAATATTCAATGTATTTAAACTACTTCTAGTGTGATAAATGAGATAAAACACTAAAATATTGCTTTGAATGCAGTTTAAAAAGAACCCTGGCTTAAAATGTACCAAAGTAACCTGCGGTGCCTTTAATTTCCAAAGCTAGTATTTAGACTATCCTTTTTCCATAGTGGCACCCTTTCATCCAAGGGCTACACTGTACATAGGGCCTTGATATCTTGCTAAGCAGAGTTTATGCCCCATCTATTCAACTGTTAAATCAAAAAACTTTGGTGGTCAGTACGGAGTCTGGCTTTTGACAATGGCAGCTTTCAGGAGGAAGAGAAGAGTACAAAAAGGACCAAAGCAAAGTTACAATACTGTTTCATAGTCCCCTTGTAGGAAAGGTGCAAAGTTAGGTAGGAAATAATGGTATTACCTTTCTGACTATACATTTAGCAAAGATTATAATCAAGAGTGTCTGGACAGAATACAAAAAAAAAAATTACATTATTTTTCTACATATCAATATTCATTATGGACTGAAGATGGGGTTTAATGTGAATGTCAAGGCTCATTTTTGTTCCTATAAAAATAATAAAATGTTATACTTACCTGCTCTGTGTAGTGTATTTGCACAGAGCAGCCTGAATCCTCCTCTTCTCGGGTCCCTGTTCTGTGCTCCTGGCCCCTCCCTCTTGTTGAGTGCCCCCACAGCATGCAGCTTGCTATGGGGGCACCCGAGCTTAGTTACAGCTCCCTGTGTCCATTCAGACACAGAGCCCTGACCTGGCCCTGCCCCCTCTCTCCCCTGATTGATCACCTGACTTTGATTGACAGCAGCGGGAGCCAATGGCGCCAAAGCTGTGTCTCAGCCAATCAGGAAGGAGAATCTCAGATGGCAAAGACACTCGTGGACATCGCTAGACAGAGAGGGACCTCAGGTAAGTGTTAGGGGGTGTGAGGGGGGCTACTCCACAGAGAAGGCTTTTTATCTTAATGCATAGAATGCATTATGATAAAAAAAATGCTTTTACAACCTCTTTAAAGTCAATACACATATAATGCCATAACATATCAATTGTAAAAGGCACAAACTATAATTGGTACGAAAATTCAATTTACATAAAATAAGGACAAAGGAATCTCAAAATTGCTTTCTGTCTGCATAAAATGACCTTTAACAGGTTTAACAATAACCCAATGTGGTCTAATTTTTATCTGATATGTAATATAATTTATGGATATCCCCACAGTCTATGGAGTTGATTTACTAAAACTGGAGAGTGCAAAATCAGCCAGTCAGCTTCCAGGTTTTTTTGTCAAAGCTTAAATGAACACACTGAAGTTGGAAGCTGATTGGCTACCATGCACAGCTCCACCATATTTTGCACTCTCCAGTATTAGTAAATCAACCCCTATGTGTTTTGTGGATTACCTATCTGCTTCTTTAGGACATAGATATTCCAATTTTTTCTGTAGGTACCTCTTTCCATAACCAGGGTATATAGAGTATCAATATTGTGTATCGTATTATTATTATTATTGAGGATTTATATAGCGCCAATAGTTTGCACAGCACTTTACACTATAAAGGGAGACAATACAGCGACAATACAATTCAATACTAGAGGGTTCAGAGGACCATGTCCAGGTTATCCGATACGCAATATTATTTATGAATATCCCCACAGTCTACATGTTTCGTGGATTACCTATCTGCTTCTTCAGGACATGGATTTTCCAATTTTTTCTGCAGGTACTTCTTTCCATAATCAGGGTATGGAGAGGAACAATATTGTGTAAAAATAAATATATGTCCATGTTGGGGTAATTGTAAACCAGTAAAAAGTAATTTTATGCAGATAGAGAAGGATATCTGAGATCTTTTTGTTCTTGTAATTATTTTATATAAAGAATCTTGTACCAATGATAAACTATACATTTTACGATTGATATGTTATGGAATTATATGTGAGTTGACCTAACCCCCATGTTTAATTGATTTTGAATATTGTGATGTAAAGTATATATACAGGGGTGGTCAACATATTATTTGTTAGACTTTTAAGGACATAATTCTGAAATTTCCATTGAATGTACTGTACATATTATTTGCAATACTTCTTTACCAGCAATCCTTTTTTTCTCTTTACAGAACTTTACTTGCTCTGGGATGTCTCATTGTTCACTCAAATCAAACAGCTGAAGAAAATCTTAAAAAAGTAAAACTCCCAAAAAAGTATGTGACTGAAACTATTATAGTAAGCTGTTCATTTGGTGCTATCATAGACTTTTTAAAGCCTTGGTTTAGGGTCCTTTTTGACAATTCATCACATTTTTTAAAGCACATTTACTAGTAACGTTCTCCTGCACTTTATATAACTTATGCAACATTCCTTGATATTAAACAGACAAGATAAAAAACAGGGAAGTGCACACCTTTGGCAGTTAAACCTTTAATGATCAAAATATTAAAATCAACGTTTCCACATATTTTATATACTAATAGCGCCTTAAATGCAGCCCCATCTTGTTGAAGTTGTAGAACCACTCACATTGTGGCCAGTGATTTCTAGTGGTTGCTCAGCATTAAGTTTGAATCTGTCACTGAAGGCTGACACACTGAAGAGAGGCAGGCAATTTAGCTCCACACTGGGCTCAGCTGCACATCAGGGCCTGCTGTTAGAGGTCAGGGGAACCGCGTCTACCTTGATTTTCTTTAGATCTGCGTCTACGCTGCAGTATGCCTTATGAATTTTGTCCTGCATAGCCATGCATTTAAGTGCAAGAGGGGAGGAAGGCTACAAGTAAGACTACAAGCGGTAGCCCTGCCAAAAAGACCTGCCCACATGTAAGATTTTGGATG
The DNA here is from genome assembly GCF_042186555.1 of Aquarana catesbeiana. NCBI lineage: Eukaryota > Metazoa > Chordata > Amphibia > Anura > Ranidae > Aquarana > Aquarana catesbeiana. Next base: position 101,389,107 of record NC_133336.1, on the reverse strand, counting down.
CTGGATTTTGACACTCCGCCTCCTTCAATGACATTGACCACAGGGAGACATAGTTAACATTTTTATTATGGCAAAGTCCAGGGCAGGAAGCTGCTTTATACGTCGCACTGTTGCTTGTTCTCGAAAAAATGAAAGTGACAGTAAGCAGTGGCCACATCTATAGGCCATAAAGTAAAGTAAGATAGATGCATATTTTGGCATTTTGCTTTAGGGACAGATGTCTTTGTTTTGATCTTGTTTTCTTGCTTCCCTTCAGTTCCAGTGCAGTGTTAAAGGCTTGTATTATGCTTTCTATGTTTTGAGTTAGAGATGTCTCCCTCTTCTAGTGGATCATGCAGAAATTATTCAGAATATTTTTAGGGACACTCTAATTGGATACAGAGTGAATGGGTAGATAGGTGTGTCCTCTTAGAGGGAACTTGAATTTAGAAAAAAAAAAAAGAAAAAAGGTCAACAAAGGTGAACTTGGCCTTTAAGTTTTTTTTTGTTTTACATTAATGTATTCTCTTTAAAAAACCTCTTGCACACTTCTTCTGATCCCCTGCCAGGTTGTTCTGTCGAAAGTGGTATTTGCCCTCGGGATGCAGTGGCAACTTCAACATATGCAGATCAGGCTTCGTTTCCACACCAGCTATTGCCATATCCAATGCAAATTACCTGACAGTAGCACCTGCTCCCTATTTGAGTGGTGCAGCTGACTGCAAGCCCTCTTGGAGGGCTTGCTTTTAGCAACTGAACTCTTCCAGGGATAGGTAGTCACCCTGTAGAAAGGTTGCCTTGCAAGATTGGCACAGCTCTGCCTAACATCTCTGTTGACAGGACAGGGACCACCTACTTTTCCATGGTTATACCCCCTCTGAACTCTGGGTTGCAGACAGAGTCCCATATTCACCATCATCTTGGAGGCCAGCGGATTCCCTGTGACACCTTGAGGTAGTATGTGGCAGGATGGGGTATCAAAATCAAGCACCCAGTCTCCTCTACTTCATGGATTTGTCCTTTCTTATTCTCCAAGTGGGGGTTTCAAGGATTGTACCACTCAGAAGAACTGTGGTGGTAGTCAACGAAATCTGGTGCAGTGGGCCCAGGGGTTATCTTTGCTTAGATCAAAAAGCATCCTAGAGAAACAGGCCAATAAATTCCAGTAGTTCCCCTCAAACAGTAAGCTAGGTCTCCAACTGTAATCCAGTGTACTGAATATAATCCAGCCACATGAGCGTTACAGATGCCATATTTAGCACATGACCTTGCAAGTAGCAGTGTCCCTCTCTCTCTTTTATCATCCTGCCAGAGGGGTAGCTCCTTCCCCTTGAAACCAAATCTATCCAACAGGGCTTCAAAATCATCTTTGTGATGCCATGTTTTGTGTAGCGAGGACACGTGCAGGCAAGTTAACTTTTTCTGTCACTCAGATGGGCTTCCTCAAGCCCAGTCTTTCCAAAGACACAAGTTCACGCCCGATAGTAGTCCCCCACTGAAACAGAATAAATGTCCACTATTTTCCTCTGAAAGAGATGTCAGCTTTACTGTAAAATGGTAAAACAGTTCACAGTTTTAAAAGCTGATGATGGCACAAGCATAGTGAACAAGTTTACAAATAAAGTTCAGTGCTATATATGCATGTTGAGTAAAACGTGTACTGAAAACGTAATACATATATAAATATTAATCAAATACTCAAAGTATGACCGAAAATCAAATGAAAAAATCTTCTCAAAGTGTCCTCTAAAGTGTATAAAGAACGTGACAGCGTGAGCCACTATTATATAAAATGCAAACAACCAAAAAAAAGTTAGCCCTCTCAAGTGTCCTTAAAGAAAACGTGAGCCACTGTTAGATATAGTGTAACATCAGCTGGGAAAAACACCAATAATATTCTTCGCCATCGATAAAAAGAAAAAAGACCACCAGGAAGTGTCCACCTCAGTGTGCGTAAAACTTTTTTACCAGATGTGTTTAAGTATAGCGCTCAAGCATTTACAGTCGCTCAGCCTCGATGGGCCTCCACATGCATCACATTGCAGGCGCTCCAGCAATCCCCAATACCAATAGTATACAAAGAGGGAAGCTCATATAGTGTAGCAAGGTAAACCAATAATTTATTAAAATAATAAAAAGTGCGCACTAACATAAATAATAGGCCAAAAAGCAAAATCACATTGTAAGCATTCTATAGATAACTGTCTTTGTTTGGTTTAGCTTCTGGTATGGGTGAGCCTGCATGATGACGTCACTTCTGCTGGGCCTGTCCAACATGTTTTGTCGTAGCAGACATCATTAGGGGGAGTGAACAAGTTGCAAACATTTGTAGGCACTAGGGAGAAATAGAGACCTGCGACCGCATCACTGGTCTGACGATGTTCTGGCATTTCTCATAATTAACCACTTAACAACCGGCCCATAGCCGAATGACGGCTGCAGAGCGGTTGCTTAACTCTGGGAGGGCGTACTATGATGTCCTCCCAGAATTCCCCTCTTGCGGGCCCCCTGGGGCGCGCACCCGAACACATCCGTGACAGTTGGGTCCGGAGGACCCGGCGCATCACGGATCCCGGTAAATGGCCGCTGATCGCGGGCGTTTACCATGTGATCGCTCCATCAAATGACAGAGCGATCACATGTAAACAAACCGGCGTCATCTCATGAGGCCGGTTCCTCTCCTCCCCTCCTGTGTACCGATCGGTACACTGTGAGCGGAGAGGGGGATGGATGGATGGCTGCAGCGCTGTGGGCTGGATATGTAGTGCCCACAGCACTGCACAGTGACATCCAGCCATCCATCCATCCATGCTCAGCCATCCCTAATGCCCTGCACTACTCTGCAATGCCCTGCAATACTCTGCAATGCCCCCCAATACTCTGAAATGCCCCACAATACTCTGCAATACCCCCACAATACTCTGCAATACCCCCACAATACTCTGCAATACTCTGCAATACCCCCACAATACTCTGCAATACCCCACAATACTCTGCAATACCCCACAATACTCTGCAATACCCCGCAGTACTCTGCAATACCCCGCAGTACTCTGCAATACCCCACAATACTCTGCAATACCCCGCAATACTCTGCAATACCCCGCAGTACTCTGCAATACCCCGCAATACCCCACAGTACACTGCAATACCCCGCAATACTCTGCAATACCCCACAATACCCTGCAATACCCCGCAATACCCTGCAATACCCCGCAATACCCTGCAATACCCCGCAGTACTCTGCAATACCCTGCAGTACTCTGCAATACCCCGCAATACTCTGCCATACCCAGCCATACTCTGCAATACTCGGTGATACCCAGTCATATTCAGCGATACCCTGCAATACCCTGCCATACTCTGCAATACCCCCCATACTCTGCAATACCCCGCCATACTCTGCAATACCCCGCCATACCCTGCAATACTCAGCCATACCCAGCCATGCTGAGCCATACTCCGCCATGTTCAGCCATACTCGGCTGTATTTGGCCTCTGTATGTGGCCAGGCTGTGGAAGTCTCACACATGTGGTATCGCCGTACTCAGGAGGAGTAGGAGAATCTGTTTTGGGGTGTCATTTTTGGTATGTACATGTTATGTGTTAGAAATATTGTATAAATGGACAACTTTGTGTTAAAAAAAAATGCGTTTTAACCACTTCCCGCCCGCTGGCTGTCATACAACGTCCTTGACTTTGTGCGGGGATATCTGAATGATGCCTGCAGCTACAGGCATCATTCAGATATCAGCTTTCAGCTGGCGATTCCCTACACCATAAGAATGATCATAGCAGCTGTTCCACTGCTTGATCATTCTTACGGGAGGCGAGAGGGGGTGCCCCCCCTCCCGCCGCCCTCCGGTGCTTCTACCGACTCACCGCTACGATCGAATCCAGGATCTTTTTCTTTTTTTTCTTTTTTTTATTTCAGGCTATATTCCCAGCCTAGAGGTGAGATGTGGGGTCTTATTGACCCCATATCTCACTGTAAAGAGTACCTGTCATGCCATATTCCTATTACAAGGGATGTTTACATTCCTTGTAATAGGAATAAAAGTGGTCAAAAAATTTTTTTGGGGGAAAAAAGCATCAAACTAAAATAAATGAAGTAAAATGAACAATAAAAATATTTTTTTTTTTTTTAAAGCGCCCCTGTCCCTGTGTGCTCGCATGCAGAAGCGAACGCATATGTAAGTCCCGCCCACATATGAAAACGGTGTTCAAACCACACATGTGAGAGATCGCTGCGATTGGTAGAGTGAGAGCAATGATTTTGGCCCTAGACCTCCTCTGTAACTCAAAACATGTAACCAGTAAAAAATTTTAAAGCGTCGCCTATGGGGATTTTTGAGTAGCAAAGTTTGGCGCCATTCCACAAGCGCGTGCAATTTTGAAAGGTGACATGTTGGGTATCTATTTACTCAGCGTAACTTCGTCTTTCACATTATGCAAAAATATTGGGCAAACTTTACTGTTTTTTTTAAAGCACAAAACTGTTTTTTTTCTAAAAAAAGCGTTAAAAAAATTGCTGCGCAAATACCGTGCGAGATAAAAAGTTGCAATGACCACCATTGTATTCTCTAGGGTCTTTGCTAAAAAAACATATATAATGTTTTGGGGTTCTGTGTAATTTTCTAGCTAATAAATGATGATTTTTACATGTAGGAGAGAAATGTCAGAATTGGCCTGGGCACTCCAGAACGCCTGAAGGTGCTCCCCTGCATGTTGGGCCTCTGAATGTGGCCACGCTGTGTAAAAGTCTCACACATGTGGTATCGCCATACTCAGGAGTAATAGCAGAATGTGTTTTGGGGTGTAATTTGTGGTATGCATATGCGGTGTGTGAGAAATAACCTGATAATATGACAATTTTGTGAAAAAAAAAAAAGTAAAAAAAAAAACTTGATTTTGCAAAGAATTGTGGGAAAAAATGACAACTTCAAAAAACTCACCATGCATCTTTCTAAATACCTTGGAATGTCTTCTTTCCAAAAAGGGGTCATTTGGGGGGTATTTGTACTTTTCTGGCATGTTAGGGTCTCAAGAAATTAGATAGGCCGTCAGTACTTCAGGTCTGATCAATTTTCAGATATTCGCACCATAGCTTTTGGACTCTCTATAACTTTCACAAAGACCAAATAATATCCACCGATTTGGGTTATTTTTACCAAAGATATGTAGCGGTATAAATTTTGGCCAAAATATATGAAGAAAAATTACTAATTTGCAAAATTTTATAACAGAAATGAAGAAAAATGCATTTTTTTACAGATTTTTCGGTCTTTATTCTTTTATAGCACAAAAAATACCACCAAAAGAAAGCTCTATTTGTGTGAAAAAAAGGACAGAAATTTCATATAGATACAGTGTTGCATGACTGAGTAATTGTCATTCAAAATGTGAGAGCACCAAAAGATGAAAATTGGTCTGGTTATTAAGGGGGTTTAAGTGCTCAGTGGTCAAGTGGTTAAGGATGCTAATGATCTTACCTCCCATCAAGAGGCAGTCCTAGCACTTCCTCCCCCTGAGGGAGAGTTCACAGTAAGGTGACCTGCTGTTTCATTGTCCTTTCTTAAAAAGACCTAGCAGAGAAGAGGAGGAACAGAGCAATGCACTGGAGGTTTTTGAACTCCCTATACTTCTCCTTTGCTTACTTATATAGCTTACTAAGAGTGACACCCAAGGGGCATCTAAATGATGGGGCATCTAAACCCTATGCAAGTGTCCTATGTTAGGCTACACATCAAAATAACAAACGTGTAATTTGTGCCAAATTAATATGCATTTTCTCTACCCAGAAACATAATTTCAGTATCGCCTGGCACTGTCTGTTAATTTATGTTTTTCTACTTCTATGAAATTCTGTACATCTAGTGTATCATTCACAAGCACTTTGCTAGCTACCTCTATTCACTACTAAAAAGTACAGTACACATCAAAATGGTAAAACCACAGTTAGAGGAAACAGGTCTTTTACTGTTTCTGGATGAAGTACCGTTAAAAACAGAACAGCTCTAGACTGCTGCAATTGCTGTTTTCCCATGAACCTATGTGTTGTGTTTAGGCTCTGTAGTTTTTTTAAATGGCATCATTTGCAATAGTTTTAATGCATATTTAAGTAAATTATTTGTATTCTTAATGTTTATTTTTACCTTAAGGCTGTATTCACACCTGAGCGTTTTCAGCTAATAAAACGCTTGTAAAAGGCCCGAAAAACGCATGAAAAATGCCCAACAAGCAAAATCTGATTAATTTCAATGGTACCTGTTCACATCTGAGCGTTTTTTCACCTGAAGCAAAACGCCTGAAAAACGCCTTAAGCTCAAAAAAGAACATGAGCTTCTTTGGGGCAGATTATGGGCGTTTTTCTGCTTTTTACATTGGTGGCCTGTACAAAATCGCAGCAAAATCGTAGTAAAAATGCGCAACTTTGAAATGCTCAGTTGTGAATGCAGCCTTACTGCCAAACTGAGATAAAACCTTCTTTGTTTGTTATGTGTTCCTATTTACACAGCAACTTTAAAATATATATTTAACAATAGCTGCTTACTTTTTTGCATGCTCTTTACTGAAAATAGATACTACTTTTCTTCCCTTCTATGTTATGTTAGGAAAGGGATGGTGAGGTATGTTTATCATAATTAACCATGTTTTTACTGTGCTGGTAGATTTTCATTAGCGGTTTTAACCTAGATATCTACACCATCTGTCCTGTTAAAGGGTTAAAGATATCAAGGTTTAGGCTCTGCATTGTATGTTGTTGCATTTTTAGTCCAATCTGTCCCTGAAATGTCCCGTGGCCATTGCAGTTTATTCTGAACAATACAGGTTTCATATCGAGCTCTGTGTACAATATAATCCTGCTGCAAAGAAAGAAGGACAAGAAATATTTTTGTTAAATATTTTAGGTATGCTGTTTGACTAGGGACACATAGCAATACACATAGGGACACAGGGGATTTCTAAAATTTGACTGCAAAGGTAGAAATTCAGTGCCACCTTTTAATTTTGTGCATTCTTTGAGATATAGAAGCACTATGCAGTGACATCTGGTTAGAAGTGAATTATTTATATTGTGATTCTTCCTTTTGGAATTATATTTATCAATATATTGTTTAGTTAATATGGTCAAGGCTGTTAGCTATATTTCTGCATTGTGTTTTATGAACTTGATAGATAAAAATCTATACATAAAATGGCAATTAAAGCTATGCACATGCTTATATTCACCAAAATAAAGCCAGTAATCATGTACAAATGAATGTAATAAAAAACACACTCATGTGTGGGCTTGCAGAAGATCACTTGCACAAATATACAAATAAATTCTTCTTCTGCATTGATACATGATGATACTGTGTTTTAAGAAGATATTTTTGATTGTATTATTGCACTATACCATATATGCATTGTATATGTTATGCAAGTGTTAACTTTTTGATTATTCGCTACTTATATAGAGTGGGTTTTTAGTTGGGTAGCACTGCACTTGGTCTTTGTGTATGTGATAGAATGGAATGTTATATTCCTATGAGGCTGACAACTGCTAAACATATATTTAATTTCCTGGCTCACATGTTATCCACATGTGTGATTATTAAAACCTGTATCCATCAGCTGCCCATGTTCTGCAACTGGGAACTGCTAAAGCTTGGTGAGGTGGCTCTGAATGTTTTGATGTGAACTCATGAATATAAATCATTAGCCAATAAATTAGTTATATAAACCAATATCTATCATACGTCATGTTTGTACACTATGGCATCGAATCTATAAAGACATCTATGATTCATACAGCTTCTTTGAGATTTACTTTATTATCAGCGTTAGTTCTGGTTGTCATTATATTCATACATTAAGACTAAAGATATTTGACCTATAAGTAACTAAACATTATAGTGGGGAGTCTACTTCCATTACTTAGTATGAAACCACAATGAACAGCACATTTTCAGTACTATAAACTCTGCAGTAAATCTCAGTCCACGTCTACTAACATACAAACTACCATTACATTTACAGCTATATGATGTCCAATGGTTACAAACCTGCCCCGTTGGACCTATCTGATGTAAAACTGTTACCAGCCCAGGAAGTTCTCGTTGATAAACTTGCAGAGAATGCACACAATGTCTGGGCTAAAGACAGAATAAAACAAGGATGGACCTATGGCATTCAGCAGGTAAGCTATCATGAAGTGCAGCATTGTATTTATAAAACAAATGCTACATATATGTCATGACATTTTGTGCAACTAAAAAAAACAATTTATTGGGTTCTGAGGAAAGAAATCTAATTGGCTGTGGCAGGAATTTTTGGTTCTTTTGCTCTAGCTTTATTTACTCAACTTTTGAAAAGGAGCACTAATGGATTTATTCCTCATTTCTGGTTATTGGGCTGAGCTATTAAGATAATGATTGTATGTCCTAGTGGTCACTTCTGCATCCAGAACCATCGTTTCCCAAACAGTGGTGTGTGTAGTCCTAAAGAAGATTGGCTTCTAGGATCACTGCTGTTTATTAAACTATAAGTAAATGTGACTGTTGATGACCAAACACAACACAGTGTTTATTTCAAATCGAGCATAATAAAAACTTACAAAGGTACCTTATTGACTGTGCTACCATTTGTAGACACACCTACAAAACTACACCTCACTATTTGGAGACATAACCACAAAATCATATCCAATTTAAACACACCCACAAAATCCTGCCCCCATTTTAAACATGCCCTGAAACAATCATTCATTGACTTTTGGAATAAGAGCTGTAAAGTCATGGTATATAGACAAAATGTCTTGGGCACCATGAGTAGGGACATTATGAATTGTGGGTGTGGCCAAATCTTGGTAACACTATATCAGGGACCTAAAGAGGAAGTAAACTTCCCAGGATTGTTTGTACCTATTGGTAAGCCTATAATAAGACTTACCTATAGGTACTGTAACTGTTTCCTAACCTTGCACCATTTAGGAGAGATTTACTGTATACGCCGCCAATGACGTCATCGGTGTATGCGCTCTGAAGGAACAACCGCCGGTGCTATTTCTTCAGAGCGCTGTGTCGTGACCGGCGGCTCCTGCGCGCATGCGTGGGAATGACATCATGTGGTTCTGGCCAGTCACACAGCCAACTTTGTGTAAAAAAAAAAAATGCGTTTTCATTTTATTTCCACATTTTACAAAAACTTGTGGAAAAAAATTACATGTTCAAAAGACTCATTATGCCTCATAGAATATACGTTGGGGTATTTGCTTTCCAAAATGAGGTAATTTTTTTGGGTGTTTCCACTGTCCTGGTGCTACAGGGCCTTCAAAAGTGTAAGAGGTAGTCAAGAAATTGTAGTTTATGCTCCTAGAACACCTGATGGTGCTCCCTGCATGTTGGGCCTCTGTATGTGGCCAAGCTGTGTAAAAGTCTCACATGTGGTATCCCCATACTCAGGAGGAGTAGCAGAATGTATTATGGTGTGTAATTGCAAGTATGCATATGCTGTGTGTGAAAAATAATTTATTTTGACAATTTTGTGGAAAAAAATCTTAATTTTGCAAACAATTGTGGGGAAAAATTACAACTTCAAAAAACTCACCATGTCTCTTAATAAATAACTTGGAATGTCTACTTTCCAAAAGGGGGTCATTTGGGGGGTATTTGTACTTTCCTGCCATTTCAGGGCCTCAAAAAATGAGATTGGCTGCCAGTACATCAGGTGTGATCAATTTTCAGTGATTGGCACAATAGCTTGTGGACTCTATAACTTTTACAAAGACCAAATAATATGCACTTATGTGGGTTATTTTTACCAAAGATATGTAGCAGTATACATTTTGGCCAAAATTTATGATGAAAAATTACTAATTTGCTAAATTTTATAACCGAAACAAAGAAAAAAGCAATTTTTTACAAATGTTTTTCATTCATATTGCAAAAAATAAAAAACACTGTGGTGATCAAATACCACCAAAAGAAAGCTCTATTTGTGTGAAAAAAGGACAATAAATGTCATATAGATACAGTGTTGCATGACTGAGCAATTGTCATTCAAAATGTGAGAGCACTGAAAGCTGAAAATTGGTCTGGTTAGGAAGGGGGTTTAACTGCCCAGTGGGCAAGTGGTTAATATGATAAATATTGCAAAGATCCTTACATAGTGTACCATTGTTTCTATTTTAGTTAAAACAACAACAGCCAATTGTGCACTTGCATTAGGTAGTATCACATTGTTCTGCCTTATAACATACTCTGCGCTACCAGCCTCTTCTAAGGCTGTGCACTCCACACAGCAGAAGTGACCTCACGGGTATGGGCCCACCAAATGTGTTTTTTATCTACTGGAATTCTTCAGGGATCAGTGATGGAGTATGTAAGGCAGTTCAGGGGTCAGGTGTGTTTAAGGTACAGAGACCAGAGGTCAGGAATAAGTAAGTGCAGCAGTCAGGTATAAGTAACACGCAGAGGTCAGCAGTAGGTTATACGCATAGTGCAGAGGTAAGGAATAAGTAACGCACAGAGTACATACAGTATCTCACAAAAGTGAGTACACCCCTCACATTTTTGTAAATATTTTATTATATCTTTTCATGAGAAAACACTGAAGAAATGACACTTCGCTACAATGTAAAGTAGTGAGTGTACAGCTTGTATAACAATGTACCTTGGCTGTCCCCTCAAAATAGCTCAACACACAGCCTTTAATGTCTAAACCGCTGGCAACAAAAGTAAGTACACATCTAAGTGAAAATGTCCAAATTGGGCCTAAAGTGTCAATATTTTGTGTGGCCACCATTAATTTCCAGCACTGCCTTAACCCTCTTGGGCATGGAGTTCACCGGAGCTTTCCAGGTTGCCACTGGAGTCCTCTTCCACTCCTCCATGATGACATCACCGAGTTGGTGGATGTTAGAGACCTTGCGCTTCGTCACCTTCCGTTTAAGGATGCCCCACAGATGCTCAATAGGGTTTACGTCTGATGCTCATGCTTGGCCAGTCCATCACTTTTACCCCCAGCTTCTTTAGCACGGCAGTGGTCGTCTTGGAGGTGTTTTTGGGGTCGTTATCATGTTGGAATACTGACTTGCAGCCCAGTCTCTGAAGGGAGGGGATTATGCTCTGCTTCAGTATGTCACAGTACATGTTGGGATTCATAATTCCCTCAACGAACTGTAGCTAACCAGTGCCGGCACCACTCATGCAGCCCCAGACCATGAAACTCCCACCATCATGCTTTACTGTAGACAAGACACACTTGTCTTTGTCCTCCTCACCTGGTTGCCGCCACACATGCTTGACACTATCTGAACCAAATAAGTTTACCTTGGTCTCATCAGATCATAGGACATGGTTCCAGTAATCCATGACCTTAGTCTGCTTGTCTTCAGCAAACTGTTTGCAAGCTTTCTTGAGCATCATCTTTAAAAGAGACTTCCTTCTGGGACGACAGCCATGCAGACCAATGTGATGCAGTGTGCAACGTATGATCAGAGCACTGACAGGCTGACCCCCCACGTCTTCATCCTCTGCAGCAATGCTGGCAGCACTCATACGTCTATTACCCAAAGACAACCTCTGGATATGACGCTGAGCACATGTACTCAACTTCTTTGGGCGACCATGGCGAGGCCTGTTCTGAGTGGAACCTGCCCTGTTAAACCACTGTATGGTCTTGGCCACCGTGCTGCAGCTCAGTTTCAGGGTCTTGGCAATCTTCTTATAGCCTAGGCCATCTTTTTGTAGAGCAACAATTCTTTTTTCAGATCCTCAGTGAGTTCTTTGCCATGAGGTGCAATGTTAAACTTCCAGTGACCAGTATGAGAGAGTGAGAGCGATAACACCAAATTTAACACACCTGCTCCCCATTCACATCTGAGACCCTGTAACACTGACGAGTCACATGACACCAGGGAGGGAAAATGGCTAATTGGGCCCAATTTGGACATTTTCACTTATGGGGTGTACTCACTTTTGTTGCCAGCAGTTTAGACATTAATGGCTGTGTGTTGAATTATTTTGAGGGGACAACAAATTTACACTGTAATAAAAGCTGTACACTCACTACTTTACATTGTAGCAAAGTGTAATTTCTTCAGTGTTGTCACATGAAAAGATATAATAAAATATTTACAAAAATGTGAGGGGTGTAATCACTTTTGTGAGATACTGTAGGTTAGGAATAAGTGCAGAGGTCAGGAGTGTGTAATGCACAGTGTGCAGGGGACAGGAATAGGTAACACACAAAGTGCAGTGGTCAGGACTAAATAAAGCACATAGTGCCCAGGTCAGTAGTAAGTAATGTGCAGAGTGTAGGGATCAGGAATAAGTAACACTTGGAGTATATAGATTAGGAATAAGTAGCACAAATGCAGAGATCAGAAGGGAACAACGCACTAAGTGGAAAGGTCAGGAGTAAGTAATGCATATAGCGATGTGGCCTAGTGCAGAGTTCAGAGGTCAGTAGTAAGTAATGCACAAAGTGCAGAGGTTAGTAGTGAGTAATGTAGTGTAAATGTCATATGTTGGTAATGCTCAGAGTGTTCAGGTCAGGAGTAAGTAATGCATAGAGCGCTGTGGTCTGAAGTAAGTAAAGCACAGAGATGTAGCACATAGAGTATTGAAGTTAAGAGTAAGTAATGCACAGAGTGCAGTGGATAGGAATAAGGAATGCTAATAAGTAGTGTATTTGGTATTTATATGCTCAGTACACACAGCTTGTCATCTATTAATGCATACAGTACATACATGCCTACATACATAGACACACAGACACTCACATACATTTATACACACACACTCAAACTCACTGTACCTGGCTGACTCAAGTGTCTCAGTTTGGCTCTCTCAATTATGTAAATAATTCTGGGTACAAGGTGGGTTTCAGCAGGGCATGGTGGAGGTTGGGGTGCATGGCCATGATATGGGAGGCAGAACAGGTACAGCCTTCCCTCAATCCTATTCATGCCGGCCTGGGGCCAGTCCCTGGAGTGGTGGAGACACTAATTAGTGTGAAGGTGACTGGCGACAATGCTGGGGATCTTTGTTCTCCAGGGACAGACTCCTTAATATGGTGATTGTCCACAGGAAATAGGGACAAATGGTAACCATAAAATATGCACAAAATGTATAATATACTGACAATAAAGATACTGATAATTGACCTGCTTGACAAAAAAAATCCCTATATCGTATACTTGTACTAATGCTGTAAATCTTCTGTAGAATACTCTGATTTGTTTCCCAATACTTTATAAAACAAAAAATATGCAGGGCAGCTAACTAGAATAACTGTGAACTTGTTTTTGAATTCAAGAACAAGATTACTGAATTTTCTAAATAACCAGCAAAATTGGTGAACTGGAATAGAGTGGCAAAGTAGAACAAAACCACAAGCTAATGAGAGGTTTATTTTAAAAGATGATATATGCTAACCCTGCAATATTTTTTACAAATTCCAATTTGCAACATTTCAAGTGTTGAATTTCAGTAGAGTACGGGAAAATGTTTAAAAAACTGTTAAATCCTAGGTGTTACACTTATGAAAGAATTGGGAAAACTGACCTTAAAGCGGACCTTCAGTAATTTTTTCAATTTTCCATCTATTAAATCCTCTGCCCTTGTTGTTTAAAGGGGTTGTAAGGGTTCGTTTTTTGTTTTTTGTTTCTAAATAACAAACATGTTATACTTACCTCCACTGTGCAGTTCGTTTTGCACAGAGTGGCCCCCGATCCTCCTGTTCTGGGGTCCCTCGGCGGCTGTCTCAGGCTCCTCCCCGCAATAGCTAACCCCCTCTGGGAAGCTCTATCCCGAGGGGGTTAGCTTGCGGGTGCGCTTCCTGTCATACACGCTGCGTCTATAGACACAGAATGTATGACTCGGTCCTGCCCCCCCAGCGGCCGAGTCATTGGATGCGATTGATAGCAGCACGAGCCAATGGTTTTGCTGCTATCATTCTATCCTATCTATCCAATCAACGGCCAGACTCCGTGGAGAAGAGGACACCGGGGGACACAGCCCAGGTAAGTAAACGGGGGGCTGGGGGGGCCGTCATTGCCAGGTGTTTTTTCACCTTAATGCATAGGATGCATTAAGGTGAAAAAACACGAACCTTTACAACCCCTTTAACTTTGGATAGTAAAACATTTTTTTTCTGCAAGTAAATACTATATACAGCCCACTTCCTGTTTCTTGTCTGGTAAAAAGTCTAGGCTTATGACATCATGCACAGCTGTCTCTCTCACTCTCGTGAGAGTTTGCTAGGAAGGGAGGGGAGATTAGTCATAAGAGGGCCAATGAGAGCTGCAGGGCTGCAGAACTGGAGGTGTGCCTCTGTGTATCAGTGTATATCCAGGAAGTGAACAGGCAGCAGCCTTAGCTTCCTACAGTTAAAATGGATGCAGCCAGACTCAGTGGAGGGAGATTTCTGCAGCATATTTGGCAAGTACAGAATCACAGTATATATAAAATAATATGCAAAGTGGTTGGAGGGAAGCTTCGGAATGGCAAAGATGTTTTTATTACAAATTATGTGAGCAAACTGCAGTTCCTCTTTAAGCTAGATGTAAAGTTTTCAATCATTTCAAAAGTGTAGTGTCCCAAAATGGCCAGCATATGTAAAAGAGAAATATTTTTGTGAAGCTATGTATTAAAACTTATCAACTTTTCCTTTATTTTATAAATTACATATATAAAATTTGCATAGATAATATTAAGGTGATAGATTGAGAATTATAACAAAAGCATGTGTGCTATTTTAATTTGCTTTTTGCAGTCTGTGTGCCATAAACACTGTGTTCATTTTTCTTTGTTTAGGACCTGAAGAACAAACGAAATCCTCGCTTGGTGCCATATGCTTTACTAGATGAACGGACTAAAAAGTCTAATAGAGACAGCTTGCGTGAAGCTGTGAGAACATTTATTGGCTATGGCTATAATATCGAACCGCCAGACCAAGAAATCAGTAAGAATACATCCTGCTGTTTTGCTGCCAAAAAACAAGGATCATGTATGATACTGCAATGATTACATAAAATATAACAATAAAAATAATTAAATTACTGCCCACCATTTATTGAATTTTATTTATTTTATAGAACTGGTAAACTGAAATATAACAAAGATTTGCCTTTGTGTTTAATACTGCTTTAAGAAAGTATTTTAACACTTATTTGAAAATTTAGATTGTAGAAAGGATCATTAAATACCCCACAATTATTAGGATCTGTGAACTATTGGATAATATAGCAGCCATGTCAGCCAGTGAATCTGGAGCCTATAATTCAGATATTTGTTCAGTGATGATATCATCTGATATTACGTGATATAGGGGTATTATGAATATTTAATTGTTTTTATTTATTCCTTAATATAAGTGTCTGCTGCCATACTCTGCCACTCTAATTAATTGTTGCTTGTTTTTATACTCTACACACTTTATCGCTGGGAATAATGGGCACACTTTGTCAAGGTTTGTACTTACTTTTTTTTCCTGTATATATTTTTGTAGCTGACCAAATGACGTCGCGAGTCAGCATTGATAAGATTCGCTTCTTTAGGGTGGAGCAGACATATGCTGTCAAAACTGGGAAGTGGTATTTTGAGTTTGAAGTGGTGACTGGAGGTGATATGCGAGTAGGCTGGGCTCGACCCACTTGCAGGCCAGATCTTGAACTTGGAGCAGATGATCGGGCATTTGTATTTGAAGGAAGCAGAGTGAGTATTTTTCTTTTTGCTGCTACACACCCTGCAAAGATTTCAATTTTCCGAAATATCAACTCGCCTTGGACTAGCATGTAGTGGATATTGGATAGCACTGGATATTCAGTGACTTGTGGGCCCTTAGAAATTTAAACTACAAAAAATATGATTTGGGAAGTTGATAGGCTTGGTAGACAAGACTAATCAAAAAAATTCATTTATAAGAACATTTTTTTTACACTGTTAAATTTTACATTTCTTTCCATATGATAAAATTTGTCTTGGACTAAAGCCTTCTCCAGCACATGCAACCTGTAATGTAGGTACAGGAGTTTCAACCACAAGCAGGCCTTTTTCACTTTGAAGTTCTCAAGCCCTATCATTGCTTCAGAACTATAGTCTTACTGTGGTATTTCAAATCAGCATAAGTAATCTGTAAATAAGCCTACAGTGAGGTTGTCATACTTTTGTGAGTTTATCTTAAAGTGAATCTGGAAATTTACTATGTTATGGAACAATTTAGAAATGCAAATTTTACCTAAGCAGTGCTCTAAAATGTGTGCCTTTTTGTCTTTAATTCCTCCAGAAAAATAGCACTCCACTTCCTAGTATGTGAAAGTGCCTACGCACTCCTGTGTCCACAGCGACAGCCTTATAGCTTTGTATCTGCAGCGTGAGATCGAAGGCACTGCTGCCTTAGCCTTCTTGCATCAGGAGATTTTAAGTGAGATTTAGTGATGTCACTACTGTGCTGCTCACAGTCCTCCTTGCTGGAGATTCTGACACGAGGAAGCAAATCCCTGCCTCTATCAAGATGGCTGCCTCCGTACAGCAGGCTATTTACAGTGCCTGTAGGACACGCTAGATTTAATACAGCTTAAATTTAAAGTGGTGTTCCGGCCGAAATTATACTTTTTAAATAAAAATACCCCTATAATACACAAGCTTCACATATGCTAGTAAAGTTAGTCTGTTTTGTTAGTTTATAGCAGTAGTTTGTTATTTTATAACCTTACAGCAGGCCATGGCCATCTTAAGTGTGGGCATCTGAAGCCAGACTGTATTTCTTCCTGGATCTCATCCTTGCAGATCTCACACATGCTCAGTGCAGTACAAGCAGTGTAATAGGTTTCAGGTCAGGTTTCCATAGCAACGGCAGTGTCAGAGGAAGGAAATGATGAGATGGGCCACGGCCAGGGAGGAGGACGTGAAAAATGAATACAGCAGATGTACAGCAGGTGCTGAGAAAATTTTTTTTTAAATATCCAATTCGTTTACAGTGCACAGTTTAGTGAGGGATGCTGAAGAGTTGTAAAAGTGGGTGGAACTCCACTTTAAGGATCTCTATAAAATGTTATTCTTATTATATGACAAATCACTCAAGCCCAGAAGAAGGGGGTCCTTATTCCCCTAAACATATTGTCTGTTTCTGCTCTTATTAACTGCTTGCCGACCGCCGGCCGTCGATTGACGGCCAGGCGGCGCAGCTCTCGTGGCGGGCGGGGGTCATATGACGTCCTCGCTTTCCTAGGCCACCAGGGGGCGCGCGTGCTGCCGGCGGCGATCGCCTGCGCGCACCGTGTCACTAGGCACCCGGTGCGCGTGCCCAGCGGCCGCGATGTCCGCCGGGCACCCGTGATTACCGGTAACACAGCAGGACCGTGGATCTGTGTGTAAACACACAGATCCACGGTCCTGTCAGAGGAAAGGAGACTGATGGTGTGTTCCCAGTACAGAGGAACACCGATTGGTCTCCTCCCCTAGTGAGTCCCCGCCCCCTACAGTTAGAATCACTCCCTAGCAACACAGTTAACCCCTCGATCACCACCAAGTGTTAACCTCTTCCCTGCCTGTCACATTTATACAGTAATCAATGCATTTTTATAGCACGGATCGCTGTATAAATGGGAATGGTCCCAAATATGTGTCAAAAGTGTCCGATGTGTCCGCCACAATATCGCAGTCACGATAAAAATCGCAGATCGCCGCCATTACTAGTAAAAAAATGAAAAAAAATAAAAATGTTATAAATCTATCCCCTATTTTGTAGACGCTATAACTTTTGCGCAAACCAATCTATATATGCTTATTGCGATTTTTTTTTTACCAAAAACATGTACAAGAATACATATCAGCCTAAACTGAGAAAAAATTTGTTTTAAAGAAAAAAAAATTGGATATTTATTATCGCAAAAGGTAAAAATTATTGTGTTTTTTTAAAACTTGTCACTCTTCTTTTGTTTATAGCGCAAAAAATAAAAACCGCAGAGGTGATCAAATACCACTAAAAGATAGCTCTTTTTGTGGGGAAAAAATGATAACAATTTCATTTGGGTACAGTGTTGTATGACCGCGCAATTGTCATTCAAAGTGCGACAGCGCTGAAAGCTGAAAAATGGCTTGGGCAGGAAGGGGGCGAAAATGCACTGTATTGAGGTGGTTAAACACATTTCTAGAGAGGTCTAAGTTTGTACTAGGTACTTCTAACTGCACACCCAGAAGCACAGCAGCACAGTGTAGAAAAGGCATGGCAAGTTAGTACATAGAGATCAGCTGCAGGGGGGCCACATGGAAAACTAGTGACTATTCATTTGCCCCCTACCTGCCTTTTAAAAAGGCACTTACAAAGCATTATTATACAGTATCTTAATAACGTCCTTGAGCATAAAGCCTATGATGCAACATATGATAGCCCTGTTAATCCTTGTTCTAACTGTGTAGTAATGTGCACATATTAATAATGCATTAATCTTTATAGGGCCAGTGCTGGAACATGGGAAGCTCTTTTTTTGGTCGCAACTGGCAACCAGGAGATGTGGTGGGATCCATGATTAATTTGGATGATAAATCTATGATTTTCACATTAAATGGGGAACTTCTAATAACTAATCAAGGGTCTGAACTGGCATTTGCAGATTTTGAAATTGAAAATGGTAAGTGATACATTTCACAAACGTAAACATAATTATAGTTGAATATATTTTTATTAATTATTGAGGAACATTTTCCAGAAAGGAAAATAGTTATCAGCTAGAATCAAGAAAATAAGACATCCTAAAGCCTTACAATTCCAACATATGGTATAAGTAATGAGCTGGAACATCAATAGCAATAATATAGTCTAAATTTTCCATATCATGTAAAAGGTTACAAATTGAAATGACAATAAAAAGAGGATTTTGAGTAGATTGTCATGGGTATAACATAACGCATGGCTCGCTTTGGAAGTGGAAGTAGGGACAGGATGTAGAAAGTAAAAAAGATGAAAAAAAGAAGCAGATGCTAGTCCACGTGAGCCTGGTGTGACTGGGCACTTGCTCAAGTGGTAGCTCTGTGGCAGTAAGACAGTAAGACACCATACATTGCAGTTTCTTAAAGACAAAACTTATCCCACGTTTATTTTAAGGTGTCTAAACAAAACAAAACAGCTTGATATCAGCTTAAAACAGAACAAAAAAAGGGCTGCTTAATTTAGCAAGTGTTAGAGGCCATCCATTAGACTTTCGCTTAGCCTCAAAAGACCCAAACTGGTGGGTGAACCCTTCAAGTGCTTTTTAATCAGCACACAGCAAAACCACCGTCAGTCAGCTCATCATGCACTGACACCACAGCTTTCCTTCCTATAAGAGCTTACAAATCTTTAAATGAAACAGGCATGCAGGCAGGTAACGGCTGACAAGGCTGCCATCCCACCCAAACTTTTCTGCAGCCCAAACTCCAGGTTTGAGAGTATTTTTACAACCAAACTGTTAGAGACTGGCCTATATTCTAGGCTTTCCCTGGAGCTCACAACCACCCAATCCTCATTTTGGTTGACAGATATGTCCCACCAGCCATCTTGTGTGCCATTTTGGTCCAGACTCCATCACACTGGATTGTTGTCTCCCCATACACTGTTCTGAGGGAAATAGCTGCCCATATAGTCAACCTAGAGCTTTTTATTTCCCCCGGAAATACACCAATCAGATTCAAATGAACAGATTTTTGCTGTCCTTGCAGGGCGAGTTTCCATTTGATTGGTGGATGTGGAGGAATAACAGCACCTTCAGAACTGATGCAAGACATAAGTCACATCATGTCTATAAAAGAACCTCGGGTTCATTGTTAATTTTCTCTGAGGCAATTATGCTTAGTGCTGTTATGTTGGCATATTTCAGAAGTGTTTTTAGCTGTTTCTTTCAACTGCTGCATTCCATAAAAGCCTAGAGATTAATTACTACCCTGTTCTTTTCAGAACAATCACTTATTCTCTAATTAGCAAATGGATATGCTACATCATCCCTGGCAAGCAGTGCATTACTTTACTGATTCAAACCCTAGCATACACCGAATTATTGGCTTACAATAAATCAATTTTGGTTTGTGCCCAAATAATTCAGGCTCTTTGCAATGTAATATTCCTCTAACAGTCTGCCTTGATTTACTGTATATGTTTAAGTATATGATTTCAAATGATTCTGAAGCATTGCATACATGTTTATTTATAAACCGTATTAATTGTCTTGATGTCCTCTGAGGTTAGCTAATCTGTGAGTCCAACCATGGATGTTTGGAAATCTAAAATCATATTGAAAGGAAAATAACTGTAAAAGTATTACGAGTGATTAGAGTAAGAGGTCAAGTCTATGCGTTATTGTTCAGCAAATATCCCTCTGCACAATGTGTGGCCATTAAAGTTCTTTTGTGACAGATTGATGAAGGTTTTTTCCTGAGAGTACACCATCTGTAATATCACACAGACTGGGCTTCTTGTAATTATGTTTTGCAGGTTTTGTTCCGGTCTGCTCCTTGGGACTGTCTCAGATTGGTCGCATGAACTTAGGAAAAGATGCCAGTACCTTCAAATACTACACAATGTGTGGTCTTCAAGAGGGCTTTCAACCATATGCTGTAAATATGAACAGAGAGGTTGCCATGTGGTTCAGCAAACGCTTACCTACCTTTGTCAATGTGCCAAAAGATCATCCTCACATTGAGGTAATTGAGTATCTTTAAACTGTTTGTAATAATTACAACCAAATAGAGCAATTGCCCAATTATTGATTTTGAATTTTTAGGTGACAAGGAAAGATGGTACTGTAGAAATCCCTCCATGCTTAAAGGTTACACACAAAACCTTTGGAACCCAGAACAGTAATGAAGACATGATATACTGCAGGCTGAGTATGCCTGTTGAGTTCCATTCTGCCTTCATCAATGAAGAAAATTTCCAAAAGAGGTATAATGCTTTGTCTGCAGTACCCTTTCAAATTGTTTTCTCATTATACAGTTTTTTATTTACAACAAAAATCCTACAAAAATCCTACAAAAAGCCAAA
This sequence comes from Aquarana catesbeiana, assembly GCF_042186555.1. Lineage (NCBI taxonomy): Eukaryota > Metazoa > Chordata > Amphibia > Anura > Ranidae > Aquarana > Aquarana catesbeiana. The sequence continues at coordinate 101,368,119 of NC_133336.1, read as the reverse complement.
TATAAAGTACTTGCTCAAAACTGTGATAAGTAATAGAATGTCTAAACACGTCTGTACAGACATCAAAGTAGATGTAAACTCGATTCATGAAATTTGAGCTGGGAAGATATATTTGCAGTGTTTTCTTATCTCTCTTGGAAGGCCTGTGCCCAGCAGCTGTCTCCTGCTGTGTTCTTCTGTTATCAGCCTGACAAGTTCTCCACAATATATGATAAAAGCAGCCAGAGTTTTTTGTTGGGGAGGATGCTATAGATTAGCAGAGTCCTGAACTATACAACAAATGGAGCTGAAAGTCTCTACCTATGAGGAGAGGGGGTGTGTGCCTTTCCTCCAATCAGCTGTCTTGGCTGTATGCCCAGGCTTCACAGCAGTGTTGAAGAGGAAGAGAAGATCTGCTAACAGGAAGAGCACTTTCTAAAGGATATATAGTTGAAGACAGCAGATATACATGCAAGACTTATGTAGGGAGATTTGTTTCATCTCTGTGTATCATCTGAGGTTGTTTACTTCACTGGGTATATGTGAGTGTTTACATGCAATTTAACGCTGACAAACCAGGACAATATGTTAATTCTGCTGACCAACAGTGACATACAACTTTTTTTTTTTTTTTTAGGGATAACTATATAACTAAATATATTAAAACTATGGGCCTACTCTTGTGTAATAAAGAAGCCCATACATTTTGAATGGGCTGTCAGCTCACTGGAAGAGACTAAAAAAACATATTCAACCCTTTTAGCACAGTACACCATAAGGCACAACATGTACTTTATGATGCACCGCAATGTGTATGTGTTGCCTACTACTGTAATAGGGTGACGGGCAATATTCTGTATGAATGGCACCACAATGTATCACACTGCAGTTTATGTACTAACATGCCATAGGGTAATTTGTGATAAAACCAATGTTTTACCACAGATGATCCACATTGTGAACATGTGAATGGTCCCGTAATTGCGTAAATAGGAGAATAATTATAGAAGAGAGCGGATACCATTGTCTGTATGACAGCACACATGGGTGCTAGACATGTGCGATTAGTTTCGTACGAATCGAAAATTCGTACAAATTTCTGTAAATTCGTACATTCGGGAGGATCCGAAATATGAATTGCTATGCTTCCGAATTTTGTACGAAATACGAAATTTCGTTTACGAACTTCGGATCCAAATTCCCTTACAATGGAAATGAGAATGTTCGTTAATTACGATTATTCGTTATGATGAAGTTAAAAAAACCCAGGAAGTCAGCACAGCACAGGGATGGTGGGAGCCCCTCATAATGATAAATTCATCATAACAAACATTCGTAATTGTTACAAAAAGTTAACAAACCTAACAAATTCGTATTTCGCACGAATCCAAATTGAATTTCGGACACGAATTACAAAATACGAATTAATTCTAATACGAAATGGTACGGAACGAAACAAAACTAATTTATTGACGGCGCACATGTCTAATGGGTGCCAGCATTTTAAAGTAAATAGACTGAAGGCTGCACTGTGGATCCTGTAGTGTCTAACAGTGTTTCTTCTGCCTAACCCAGCATTTTGGCTGGGTTAGGCAGAGAAGGAGACGCCAGTGATATGACTTTGACAGGTCACATGGCCAGGGCCTCTTTTTTCCACAGTGTATTTTTCCAATTTCATTTATTCACTCTTCTATGTTTCTAGGTTTGTGATATTTGGCACTCATACTTTGTGCATGAGATCCTAGAGTACATGTACTGTAGATAATGTTGAATAAATGGTAGCTTGCAGAATATATAACCTTCATGCAATATAACTTGCTGAATTTATAAGCCACATGCAATTTAACAAGATGTCATAATACCATAAATACACTGGGTCTCCCACCTTAGCTGATATTATCTACAATAAGTTAGTTAATCCCCTCCAAGATAAACTAATACCATTCTTTTTGTAAATGGTGGTTAGAAGTATTAAGATATTTGTTATTGCTAGTCAGTAAATATAAAATTTTACCAGTGTCGTGCACTATTTGCAGCATTATACCCAAGTGACATCGTCAAACCAAAATGCACTCAAAAAAAAAATTTAGAAACCAAAAATTTGAGTCCATCAATAAATGTAATCAATATAATAAACTTGTGTCAGTGCCCTTATTCACACTTCTTTTCTCTTAACCACTTGCCGACCGGCTCACGCCGATATACGTCCGCAGAATGGCTGTCCTGTGCAAACTGATGTACCTGTACGTCAGTCCGCAAAAGCAGGATAGCGGGTGCGTGCTGCGGGAGTGTGCCCGCGGGTCCCGTGGACTCGATGTCTGCTAGCAGCCTGCGATCATGGCGAGGAGAGGCAGAATGGGAAACTGCCTATGTAAACAAGGCTTTTCCCTGTTCTGCCTAGTAACATGACAGAGATCTTCTGTTTCCTGTCATCGGGAACAGTGATCTCTGTCATGTTTCAGTAAGCCCAACCCCCTACACTTAGAACACACCGAGGGAACACAACCCCTTGATCGCCCCCTAGTGTTAACCCCTTCCCTGCCAGTGTCATTTTTACATTGATCGGTGCATTTTTTTTAGCACTGATAATTCTACTGGTCCCCAAAAAAGTGTCAAAAGTGTCAGGTGTCTGATTTGTCCACCGCAATATTGCAGTCCCGCTATAAGTTGCTGATTGACGCCATTACTGGTACAAAAAATAAATAAGTAAATAAAAATATCCCCTAATTTGTAGACAATATACCGTTTGCGCAAACCAATCAATATACGCTTATTTGGATTTTTTTACCAAAAATATGTAGCAGAATACATATTGGCCTAAATTGATGAAGAAATTCGATTCTTTTTAAATTTTTTTTTTTATTGGATGTGTTTTAGAGCAGAAAGAATATTGTTTTTTTTTCAAAATTGTCAGTCGTTCTTTGTTTATAGCGCAAACAATAAAATACGCAGAGGTGATAAAATACCACCAAAAGAAAGCTCTATTTGTGGGAAAAAAAGGACATACAATTTATTTGGGTACAGTGTGGCAGGACCGCGCAATTGTCAGTTAAAGTAACGCAGTGCCATATCTCAAATAATGGCCTGATCAGGAAGGGGTGTAAACCTTCAGGATTTTTGCACATATATGGTGCACTACAGTATAATAGCAGTTTTACCCATAAGAAACTGTGTTCTGGTCAATCACAAAATGGGGACCTGCTCACTTCCACTTTTGCGGCATGATGTCATCTGCTCCTCCAGGGATTATAAGTATTTGTGATGATATCACCGTATTTATGAACAGATTGAACAGATTAAGTGAAAACAAGTGTGAATAAGGACACTGACACAAGTTTACTGTATTGATTACATTTATTGATGGACTCAAATGATTGATTTCTAAACGTTTTTGGGTGCATTTTGGTTTGACAGTGTCATTTGGCTATAGCACTGCAAATTCTGCATGACACTGGTAAAATCTTATATTTTCTGCTAATATATGTGGGAATGCATATAGTGACAGCTGTGGTATAATCAATTATATAGGCACATAGGTAGCACATATTTGCACTGGAGTTTTTTTTGGTTGTTTATTGCTAGCTCGTATTTGTATAAATCTGGTTTAAATGTCTATTACATTTCTTATATCTTTAATTTTTTTCTCAACAATTTTTTTTTTTACTCAACATGTTTTTTAGTCTAAGCTGCATATACTGTTTCTTCCAATGAAAAAGAAATTCCATCTTGCTCTACGTAGTCAGTGCCTTCATTACCTGTTTGGAGACAAGCCAAAGATTCCATGCTGCCAGTTCATTGGAACTACTCATAAATCATGTCATGATAAAGGATTTGACAAATGCTTTTACTTAGGCTGCTTTCATACTGAGGCGCTTTACAGGCACTAATGCACTAAAAATAGCGCCTGCATAGCACCTGTAAAGAACCTCTCCTCTCACTCAAGTGTGAAAGCCCGAGTACTTTCACGCCGGAGTGGTGCGCTTGCAGGGGGTATAGCGCCACTAAAACAATGGTAAAGCACTGATCCTCTTCTTCTGGAGTGCCCCGGCAGCATTCCTGGCTCCTCCTCCTTATCGGATGCCCCCACAGAGAGCTGCTTTGCCTAGGGGCACCCATGCGGGCGCGCTCACGAGTCCCGCTGCTGCGTCCATTGACACAGACAGCAGGACTTGTCTCCGTCTCCGGTCCCGTGTTACTGGATCTGATTGACAGCAGCAGGAGCCAATTGCTCCTGCTGCTATAAATCTATCCAATGAGGATGGAGACAGCGGCTGGAGTTGCTGGGCTTGTGCACATCACTGGAACGGACGGGCTCGAGTAAGAAAAAAGGGGGACTCTGGGGGCTGCTGCAGCACAGAAGGTTTTTCATCTTCATGAATGGAATTCATGAAGGTGAAAAACCCAGAGACTTTACAACCCCTTTAAGCCAGTGTGCATGGAGCCTAATGCCGCGTACACAGGAGCGGACTTTATGGCAGACTTTGCCCGGCGGACTTTTCGACGGACTTTACGACAGACTTTCTGAATGAACGGACTTGCCTACACACAATGAACCAAAGTCTGATGAATTCGTACGTGATGACGTACGACCGTACTAAAATAAGGAAGTTCACAGCCAGTAGCCAATAGCTGCCAGAGCGTGGCTTTTTGTCTGTCAGACTAGCATACAGACGAGCGGACTTTTCGACCGGACTCGAGTCCGTCGGATAGATTTGAAACATGTTTCAAATCTAAGTCCATCCAACTTTTGAGAAAACAAAGTCCGCTGGAGCCTACACATGATCGAATTGTCCGACGAAATCCGGTACGCCGGACCAAGTCTGCCGTAAAGTCCACTCGTGTGTACGCGGTATTTCACCAAAAATTACATTTTTGTTGCAAAGGATGCTTAAAACTTGGCTTGTTCCTTAGTGCAGAGTTCTTCGCGCAAGCAGGAAATTACAGGGGCATTCTGTACACCAACTGTGTATAACTGTGTATAAATCAATGATTTAAAAAAAATAATCCAAAAAAATCTGATTTTTTTTTTATTTAAATCTGATTTTTTTTTTAATTTGAATCAATTTTTTTTTTAAATCAAATTTATTTTAATAAAATGCTTTTGGAGTAAAAATCTATCTAAGATACATTACTAATTTAGTTTATGCAGCATAAAATGGAGCTTAGTTATGTAGCATGGGGCTGTATATTCTGCAATATTTACATTTTTGGTAAACTCATTCAATGAATCCAAGGTCTGCAAGCTGAGATAACATGCCCTGCATTGATGCATTCGCACAGTTTCATAGTAACTATTAGATAAAACAAAGTTCAGGAATATTCCTTCATCCCATTGTTTTGCAAATCTATGTACACTACAAAGTGTATGATTGAATCGGTTCGGATATCGCTGTTTTACTAACCTGACAGCTTATTATTCTAAATAGGAAACCTTCATTTTGTTTGCAAATATTAAAGATTCTAACTACCAGCAAGAATAAGTCCTTACATTTAAAGAGCACCTGTCATTTCAGATCCATCATGGCAGCGCCTGTTAGTGGGGAACCACTCACCCACTGCCGCCATGTCCCTCACCTTGTTGTGTCACTGTTGCATCACCAGCTGTCCCATTAAAGTGAATGGGACTGTCGGTGAGTCAACAGCGGGTCAGAGGAGCCGCTGCGGGACAGAGATGACAGTTGTTCTTTAAAAATTATGATTTAAAGAGTTTAAAGAGTTTACTTAAATTAAGCCCTTTTACTAGTGATTTAAATCATGATTCAAATCACTTGATTTAAATCAAATCCACCCTGTCCAAAATTAAAAAAAAAAAAGTATTGGTTATGCATTAATTTTAAGGTAATGCTAAGTTGACAGTTTTGAATCTCTTTGGTTATGTAGTGTAGTTTGGTTATGTTTGGTTATGTAGTGGTTATGTAGTTTTTTCACAAATTAGAGATGCATGTTTTAGAATGAAAAAGACTAAACCATGGAGCGCCTATGTTGTGTATTAAAACCAGTGGGAAGAGTAAGTAAATAAGAAATCCATAATTTATTCATAAGAGGAGTCCAACATTAAAACAAGCTGGGTCCATATATGGGGAATATCTGTCCTGGTGAGAGAAGGCAGGTGTTGGATGACTCACAGACTGTGTTCCAAAGGGAAAAAAATGAGGGCTGGTGTGGATTGCCTAGCCAATACCTCCAGTGCATGCTGGAGGGTAGGAGGAAGCCACCCAGGGACACCCAGGAGGTGTATGCGGCCATAGGGCTGGAAGGTGTTACATGGTGCTGGGGTGGAACTAACACTGGATAATAATGAGACTAATAAAGAGGACAGGAACAAAGTGGCAACCTTAAAAAATACCCCCCACCACCACAGAAGTTTTAAATGGATATGAGGAAAGCGTTCTTTTCTCTGCAAAACGCTAAACAATACAAATGTGTACAGTGGTGGGATAATTCCTTTCTGGAGAAATAGCTTGAACTAAACATCACTACGAGGGGTCTTAGGATTAGAAAACAATGTGGTTTCCTAGATATGGTTTTAGAGAAGGATTGGAGCCTCTTTGCTGAATCTTGCACCACAAAGTGGATCCAACTAAATATCAAACAAAGAGATAGGAAATTAATTAAAGCCAAGGAGCCGATTGTAGAAAAGGAAAGTGTAATTAATAAATTTAGTCCTGTTTGTATGAGAATTGTTCTCGTGTTCTGTAAAAAATTAGGCAAATTTCAGAGAGATTTACAAGATTATAAAGAAGCACGGGTATTTAATTGGAAACATGCCTCCGGTGTTCCCCCAATTAATAAGAATCGAACAAAGCCAAACCTCCTCCTCCCACATCTGGCAACACACACAATTTTAACGGAGGAAAAAGGATTAACATAGGGATGGCTGGGAAGGATGACATTAATTATAAGGCTAATACTTTGACCAAAGGAGAACCTACTGTAGAATACCCCCTAGGCCATTCACAACCGAGACCCTGACCACTATCCCCACTGTTCAACAGAACCTGATTGCTCCATATCCAATCCTGAATCCAGGGATACTCCTAACAATGCACCTCCCCCTATCAGTACCCCACTTACCAAAACCCTATCCTTTTCCTTTACCACCAATAATGGATTTAGTCCACTAACTAGGGATTTGGAATCCTTCAAAGAGCCTGTCCCAGAATTCATGAAGTGGATTCTTAAAGTGAAACAATAAAAATGAAATATTCCTTTAAATATTGTGCCTGGGGGTGTCCTTAGTATGCCTGTAAAGTGGCACATTTTTCCTGTGTTTATAACAGTACTACAGCAAAATAACATTTCTAAAGGAAAAAAAGTCATTTAAAACTGCTTGCGGCTGAAAATCATTGAAAAAAAACTGTATGGGTCCCCCCCAGTCCATTACCAGGCCCTTTGGGTTTGGTATGGATATTAAGGGGAACCCCCACACCCGAATTAAAAAACAAAATTGCATGGGGGTCCCCCGAAAAATCCATACCTGGCCCTTCAGGTCTGGTATGGATATTAAGGGGACCCTGCACCAATTTTTTTTTTAAAAACCTTGCAGGCTGCAGGAAAAGGGGGGGAGGAGAGAGCACCCCCCTCCTGAACCGTACCAGGCCACATGCCCTCAACATGGGGAGGGTGCTTGGTCCCCCCAAAGCACCTTGCCCCCATGTTGATGAGGACAAGGGCCTCATCCCCACAACCCTTGCCCGGTGGTTGTGGGGATCTGCGGGCGGGGAGCTTATCGGAATCTGAAAGCCCCCTTTAACCGCTTTAGCCGCAGATCATTTGGCTGGCCAAAGACCAGAGCACTTTTTGCGATTCGGCACTGTGTTGCTTTAACTGAAAATTGTGCGGTCGTGCGATGTGGCTCACAAACAAAATCGCCGTCCTTTTTTCCCCACAAATAAAGCTTTCTTTTGGTGGTATTTGATCACCTCTGCCGTTATTACTTTTTGCGCTATAAACAAAAAAAGAGCGACAATTTTGAAAAATACACGTTATTTTTTACTTTTTGCTAAAATAAATATCCCCAAAAAATATATAAAAAAACTTTTTTTTCCCTCAGTTTAGGCTGATACGTATTCTTCTACATATTTTTGGTTAAAAAAAATCACCAGAACATGCGAACAGGAAAAAAGTTTGTTCGAACACGCGAACACCGTTAAAGTCTATGGGACACGAACATGAATAATCAAAAGTGCTAATTTTAAAGGCTTATATGCAAGTTATTGTCATAAAAAGTGTTTGGGGACCTGGGTCCTGCCCCAGGGGACATGGATCAATGCAAAAAAAAGTTTTAAAAACGGCCGTTTTTTCAGGAGCAGTGATTTTAATAATGCTTAAAGTCAAACAATAAAAGACCCTTCAGGTCTGGTACGGATTTTAAGGGGAACCCCATGCCAAAAATAAAAAAATAAACGACGTGGGGTCACCCCAAAAATCCATACCAGACCCTTATCCGAGCACGCAACCTGGCAGGCCGCAGGAAAAGAGGGGGGGACGAGAGAGCGCCCCCCCCCTCCTGAACCATACCAGGCCACATGCCCTCAACATTGGGAGGGTGCTTTGGGGTAGCCCCCCAAAACACCTTGTACCCATGTTGATGAGGACAAGGGCCTCATCCCCACAACCCTGGCCGGTGGTTGTGGGGGTCTGCGGGCGGGGGGCTTATCGGAATCTGGAAGCCCCCTTTAACAAGGGGACCCCCAGATCCCGGCCCCCCTGTGTGAAATGGTAAGGGGGTACAAAAGTACCCCTACCATTTCACTAAAAAACTGTCAAAAATGTTAAAAATGACAAGAGACAGTTTTTGACAATTCCTTTATTTAAATGCTTTTTCTTTCTTCTTTCTTCTATCTTCCTTCATCTTCTTCTTCTGGTTCTTCTGGCTCTTCTGGTTCTTCCTCCGGCGTTCTCGTCCAGCATCTCCTCCGCGGCGTCTTCTATCTTCTTCTCCTCGGGCCGCTCTGCACCCATGGCATGGGGGGAGGCTCCCGCTCTTCTCTTCTTCTCTTCTTCTTCATCTTCTTCTCTTCTTCATTTTCTTCTCCAGGAGGGAGGCTCCCGCTGTGTGACGGCGTCTCCTCATGTGACGGTTCTTAAATAACGGGGGTGGGGCCACCCGGTGACCCCGCCCCCTCTGACGCACGGTGACTTGACGGGACTTCCCTGTGACGTCACGGGGAATGCCACAGTGCGTCAGAGGGGGGCGGGGTCACCGGGTGGCCCCGCCCCCCGTTATTTAAGAACCGTCAGACGAGGAGACGCCGTCACACAGCGGGAGCCTCCTTCCATGCCAGCATGGATGCGGAGCGGCCCGGAGAAGAAAATGAAGAAGAGAAGAAGAGAAGATGAAGAAGAAGAGAAGAAGATGAAGAGAAGAGCGGGAGCCTCCCCCCATGCCATGGGTGCAGAGCGGCCCGAGGAGAAGAAGACAGAAGACGCCGCGGAGGAGATGCTGGACGAGAACGCCGGAGGAAGAACCAGAAGAGCCAGAAGAACCAGAAGAAGAAGAAGATGAAGGAAGATAGAAGAAAGAAGAAGCATTTAAATAAAGGAATTGTCAAAAACTGTCTCTTGTCATTTTTAACATTTTGACAGTTTTTTAGTGAAATGGTACCCCTTACCATTTCACACGGGGGAGGGGCGGGATCTGTGGGTCCCCTTGTTAAAGGGGGCTTCCAGATGCCAATAAGCCCCCCGCCCGCAGACTCCCTCAACCATCAGCCAGGGTTGTGGGGATGAGGCCCTTGTCCTCATCAACATGGGGACAAGGTGTTTTGGGGGGCTACCCCAAAGCACCCTCCCAATGTTGAGGGCATGTGGCCTGGTATGGTTCAGGAGGGGGGGCTCTCTCGCCCCCCCCTCTTTTCCTGCGGCCTGCTAGGTTGCGTGCTCGGATAAGGGTCTGGTATGGATTTTTGGGGGGACCCCACGCCGTTTTTTTTTTTTTTTGGCATGGGGTTCCCCTTAAAATCCATACCAGATCCTTCGGGTCTGGTACGGAATTTAGGGGGACCCCCACGCCTTTTTTTTTTTTAAATTTTGGTTCGGGGTTCCCCTGTGGGGAATTCCCATGCCATTTTTATCAATGAACTTCTATGTGTATTGTCGGACCGGCAATGCAATAGCCGCGAGTAGTTTTAAATGGCTTTTTTCCTTCGAAATGTCATTTTGCTGTCAGACTGTTCTAAACACGGGAAACATGCGCCCCTTTACAGGCATACTATAGACACCCCCCAGCTACGAAATTTAAAGGGATATTACACTTTTATTGTTTGACTTTAAGCATTATTAAAATCACTGCTCCTGAAAAAACAGCCATTTTTAAAACTTTTTTTTGCATTGATCCATGTCCCCTGGGGCAGGACCCAGGTCCCCAAACACTTTTTATGACAATAACTTGCATATAAGCCTTTAAAATTAGCACTTTTGATTTCTCCCATAGACTTTTAAAGGGTGTTCCGCGGCATTCGAATTTGCCGCGAACACCCCAAATTGTTCGCTGTTCGGCGAACTTGCGAACAGCCAATGTTCGAGTCGAACATGAGTTCGACTCGAACTCGAAGCTCATCCCTAAACGTATATTGATTTGTTTGCGCAAAAGTTATAGCGTCTACAAAATAGGGGATAGTTTATGGCATTTTTATTAATATTTTTTTTTTTACTTGTAATGGCGGCTATCAGCTATTTTTATTGTGACTGCGACATTATGGCGGACACGTCAGACATTTTGACACATTTTTGGGACCACTGGCATTAATACAGCGATCAGTGCGATTAAAAATGCATTGATTACTGTAAAAATGTCACTGGCAGTGAAGGCGTTAACACTTGGGGCAGTGAAGGGGTAATGTGTGTCCTATTGTGTGTTCTAACTGAAGGGGGATGTGGACTGTGCAGGGAAACTAATAGATCCTCTGTTCATACTCTGTATGAACAGAGGATCTGTCAGTTCTCCCCTCAGAGAACCGCAGACTGTGTGTTTACACACACAGATCCTGGTTCTCCATGTGCCCCTGGCGGTGATCGATGCTGCTGGGCACTTGCATCGGCTCAGGGGCGAGGGGGGGGGGCGCGTGCGAGCGCCACCGGCGGTGTCCACGCACCCCCTAGTGGCCACAGGACGAAGCGACGTTACATAACGGTGTTTCGCCCAGCTGTGCCATTCTGCCGCAGTACAACTGCGGCGGCTGGTCGGCATGTGGTTAACAAGGGAACCCCAGATCCCGGGCCCCACCATGTGAATGGGTATCCGGTACATTGTACCCCTACACATTCACCAAAAAAAGTGTCAAAATGTGAAAAATGACAGTAGACAATTTGGCACAAGTCCTTTATTAAAAAAAAACTGTCCCGCAGTGTCCATTCATCTTTGATCACAGCATCCGGTGACCCGATTAAAAAAGAAACACGGAAAAAACTCCGCCTCCATGGGAGGCTCCCGCTGACTGAAGCCTCTTCGCGATGACAGCTGATTTATAGCTGAGGTCAGGGCCGCACAGTGATGTAAACAGGGGACCCCACCCCCCTCTAACGTTATGTCATGTCATGTAACTTCAGAAGAGGGCAGGGTCACCCTATATAACAGCTGTCATCGCGAAGAGACTTCAGTCAGTGGGAGCCTCCCATGGAGGCAGAGTTTTTTCCGTTTTTTTTTTATCGGGTCGTCGGATGCTGTGATCGAAGATGAATGGAAATCATTATGTAATTATAAGCCCCATAAAACAAACTTTAATCTAACTCTTGCAGAAAATACCGTGCTGCAGGACCTAGAGAATAATTCAGGTATTTTCATTAAACAAGCTGATAAGGGAGGCATACGGTAATTCAGAACAAGAAAGATTATTATTAGCTGAATCATTTAGATTATTATGTGATTCTCAGACCTATATAACTCTCAAACATGATCCTCTTACTGACTTTCAAATGACACTTAAACAGTTGGTAGAGGAAGCTGCAAGATGGGGTTTTAACCGTGTGGCGACATGCCGCCTCAGTTATACTGCGACAGTTTGGCACGGATGCACAAAACGACATAGGTGTACGTTGGCCACTTTAAGAGCTATAGGGGGCACGATGCCGGAGCCTATGCATGTGGCCAGCCGCTGACCAACGATCGCTCCTCAGAGAGACAGAACGGGAATCTGTCAATGTAAACAGACAGATACCCATTCTGTCAGGGAAGTAGAGAGCAATCTGCTGTTCCTAGTAATCAGGAACAGCGATCTCTCTCTACTCCCTGTCAGTCCAGTCCCCCCAAGGTTAGAAACCCCTCCCTAGGGAACAGTTAACCCCTTGATTTCCCCCTAGTGTTAACCCCTTCCCTGCTAGTGACATTTATACAATAATCAGTGGCTATTTATAGCACTGATCACTGTATATATGTCAATGGTCCCAAAAAAAAAAAAAATCACTGATCACCGCCATTACTAGAAGAAAAAATAAAATTATAATAAAAATGCTATAAATATATCCTTTATTTTTTAGACTTTAGACTACATATTGGCCTAAAGTGATGAAGACCTTTTTTTGGATATTTATTATAGCAAAAAGTAAAAAATATATTGTTTTTTTTCCAAAAATTGCACTTTTTTTGTTTATAGAGCAAAAAATAAAAACTGCAGACGTGAACAAATACCACCAGCAGAAAGCTCTATTTGTGGGAAAAAAGGACATAAATTTTGTTTGTGTACAATGTCCCTATAACCGCGCAGTTGTCAGTTAAATTAATTCAGTGCCGTATCGCAAAAAATGGCATGGTCATTCCGGGGCTGAAGTGGTTAAACAAAAAACAACTAAAATTCCTGCTTCCTTCTCAATATAACACCCCTTTACTTCTGCCACCTACCAAAGGTGCATAAATCCTTAGAAAACTCCCTAGGTAGACCCATTGTGGCAGGAACTAACAGTTTCCTCAGTGGCTTATCTCAATATATTGACCACTTTCTGAAACCTATTGTTTTTCAATTACCATCATTCATCTGTGATTCTAGCCATGTCACTGAGGCCCTTCGCAATTATAGATGGGTGAGTCATTATCTATGGGTCTCCCTTCACGTTTGCTCTCTTTACACGTCAATTTCTTAATGAGGTGGGAATAAGAGCCCAGAGTTACTTTCTGTATAAGGACCAGAATCTTAATTCCCGTCAAGCACAATTCTTGGTAGAAGGAACTAAATTCTCCCTAGAATATAATTATTTCTCCTTCCTAGGCAGATTTGACCTAAAGCGAGAAGGACCATGATGGGCGCCAACTTCACCCCCCTGCAACTCCATTATCACCATGGGCTGCTGTGAGGAGTTACTGGAGCAACAACCATATGCCCAACACCTTCTATGGGCATTACATAAATTATAAAGAAAAAAAGGAGCTGCACTACACAAAAGGAAGTATACACAGTAGGGTAAACAAACATGTGCCAATCAAATAAACACATATTGGCACATGTTTGTTCACCCTACTGTGTATACTTCCTTTTTTGTAGTGCAGCTCCTTTTTTTCTTTATTTATAGTTTCGTGTATATTTCACTTTGAGTTGCTGCTTTTCACATTTATTTTCTACCAGCACAATTTTTTCTTTTACATATTACATAAATTATGTCTTGGTGATTTGGGACTGTAGTAGGGAGACGTTTTTGGCCTTCGTAGAATATTGCAATAACAATGGGTTAGGTCTCACTTTTACACATGTAATTGAGATTATTCATAAGAGCAGTTCAACATAAAAACAAGCTGGGTTCAGATATGGGGAATACTTGCATTGCCTGTTGAGAGAAGGCAGGTGTTGGATGACTAACAGACCATGTTCCAAAGGGGAAAAAACGGAGCTATGTAAGGCCTGGCCAATACCTCCAGTGGCTGCCAGAGGGTAGAAGGAAGCCACTTAGGGACACAGAGGAGGTGTATGCGGCCATAGGGGTGGAAGATGTCACACGCAATCTTGTTTATAAATAAAGAATACATTTTATATATCTATATATATAGATATCTATCTATATATATAGATATAGATATCTATATATATATAGATATCTATATCTATATATATATACACAATTCAGCTGTTTGTTATCCATTTTCTTTTTTAGAAACCAGCTGCAGGATGCATCTTCACATACTACCACGGTAAGAAAATGTTATGTCACATTTTTAATAATTCTTATCACTTTATTCTACTTTGATTATAATATTTGCATGTTGAGTTGTATATTATTACCTTTAACAGATACATTTAGCTGTGTCTTTATTCCTTCCTTTCAGTTGTATTATTATTCTGTACGAATATTTGCTGGTCAAGATCCCTCTTCTGTATGGGTAGGATGGGTGACTCCTGACTACCACTTCTATAGTGAGAATTTTGACTTAAGCAAGAACTGCACTGTAACTGTCACTTTAGGAGATGAAAGAGGCAGAGTGCATGAAAGGTATGGCTTTGTCATTTTTCTGTTCTCACGCACTGTGAAGATGTTTGTGGCTCTGTAGTTTTTAGAACTTAGAGGTATTAGATTCTACAGCAGTACAGTTTTTTGAAGTTTCCCTATCAAAGATGTAGAGGTTTGGCTCTCGTCTGCTGCCTGTGATTTAAAATGTGTAAATCCTTACAAAAAGAAAATGAAGCACAATTTAACACAATAGGCAAATTTCAAAAAGCTGTCAGGAATTTTATTTAAAAAAAAGTGACAGTAATGTTACAGTTAATCAAATTATCAGTCTTATGGCTAAAATAAAAATTATTATCTCTGTGTTAAATATTTGTAAATTTAGCCTATGTTGCTAAAAGTTCTTATTGTTCTTCTAATGCTTTGATTCTACAGTTCTGATATCTAACTTGCCTAATTGTGTTTTTATTTTTTGTGAAACATCTAGTGTAAAACGTAGCAATTGTTACATGGTGTGGGGAGGGGACCTCTCCACAGGCTCTCAGAGGTCAGGCCGCAGCAATGTAGATATAGACATCGGGTGCCTTGTTGATCTGGCCACAGGGCTGCTTTCATTTACAGCTAATGGAAAAGACCTTGGAACCTGCTACCAGGTATGTTTATAGATTTAATATTTGCTGTTATATCTATCTTACTTATAGATTACTTACAAATCATTTGTTTATTTTCTGCATGTGAATGAAGGGCTTGTAGGGGTGTTGGTTTACACATATAATAAGTTAATCAATAAAATTATTTTTGAAATACTTTGTAGTCATCAAAATGCTTGTAGCCAAAAATATTGCTTAGAAATGTTGTATGCGATAATGCTATTACCCATTCAAGATTTGGGCAACCAGTTATTCCAATTTACTATGTGGTTCAAATTACCAAATGTAAAATTCAAAGGCTATATGTTCAAAGCACATTCATTTACCAATTTTTGAGAGATTATCATCAAATATATGTTAGTTATTATGTTTAAATTGTCATGTAATCAATATCAATATAGTCTTACACTATAGGTATTCTAGTTATACGTTTAGATAACTTGAGTTGTCTTGCTGAGCTTGAATAATGCATTAGAGAGAATTGCTTGATAGTAACATCCTCATTTTTACCAGTAAATACATTTTTCATATATTAGGTTGAACCAAACACCAAGCTGTTTCCAGCAGTCTTTCTGCAGCCAACTAGCACTAATCTCTTTCAGTTTGAACTTGGAAAATTAAAGGTATTGTATTTTTGCTTAACTTCATAATATTACTATAAAGATAAAAGATAAACTTTGTATTATGTAAAAAAGATAAGCATACATTGTTATGTTATTACTGTACATTGTAAAATCTTTGCTGATTGTAAATGGAAACCTAGTGTACTCTATAAAAGTACTAATTTTATGCTGGTTATCTAATGTTTACCTAAAAAAAACACATTATACAGTGATCTGTTTTTTATTACACTAAGCATAACAGACTTGAATTAAGAGAGAGAAATAATAACGTAAACTCATAGTGGAACACTACTAAGCAGTAAGGACAATGAGGGTCTTTTACTGAAGCCGAATAGTGCAAAATATGATGCAGCACTGCATAGAAACCAATCAGCTTCCAGGTTTTCTTGTCAAAGCTTAATTGAACAAGCTGAAGTTAGAAGCTGATTGGCTACCATGCACAGCTGCACCAGATTCTGAGTGCACCAGTTTTCGTAAATCTCCTCCAATGTCCATATGATGATGTTTTTTAGAATGTAACTTGCTAATTTTACATTAATAGTATTTATAGTCTGTGTTTTATTTTGGTTCAAACAGAACACCATGCCCCTATCAGCTGCAATATTTAAGAGTGAAGAGAAGAATCCTGTTTCACAGTGTCCACCTCGTTTGGATGTGCAGACTATAACCCCAGTTCTATGGAGTCGCATGCCAAATATGTTCTTGAAAGTGGAGACAGAACGTGTCAGCGAACGTCACGGCTGGGTGGTGCAATGCCTAGAACCCCTGCAGATGTTGGCCTTGCATATACCTGAAGAGAATCGGTATATCCCTGCTTTACTTTCCATATTGTCACATTAAACAATAAAGAATTGTAAATGGATGTAAGATATGGGTAATATTGTGTAGTATATAATATTGTATAAAGTATAGCAATAGACCACAACCAATGGCCAGTGATCCACATGTAGCTGCTGAATCCCTTTCAGGTTCCTCAGTCTGTTTGAAAAACTGCTTAGGGCTCCATGCACATTGGATGTTAAAATATCATTATAAAAACGCCAGTAGCTTTGCAGTGAGTCTTTCAACATTTTTTAATGTTTTTGCAATAGTGTTTATTAGCGTTTTTTAGTGTTTTTCTGCGTTAGCATATCTTAGTGGTTTTATTTTTTAAGAATTTTTTTTTTTTTTTCAATGGATCGAAACCGTAAAAATACGCTGGTGAGCCACATTTTTGAGTGTTTATCAACGTTTATCAGCATTTATGCGGGTTTAATGTTTCTAAGCATTTTTGGTGGTCAGAAAAACAGCTCCTGAAAGCGATTTTAGGGCGTTCAGAAAACCCATAGCCCATAAACTCCACTGCTGATAAACATCCAAAAATGTCCATATGTGCACAGACACATAGGATAACATCGAGGGGAGTTTATGGACTGTAAAAAAACACCCACACTCCCAAAAACGGCCATTTATGAGCTTCAGTGTGCATGGAGCCTATTTGTATGCTTTCAAGAAGCAACACGTTCACTATAATAGAAAATTTAATTTATATACAGTAAATGCATTTGGGTTTATAATTATTTTTAATTATTTTATCTAGATGTTACTTAGACACCTTTCACACTGGGGTGCTTTTCAGGCATTTTAGCACTAAAGATAGCGCCTGTAAAACGCCTGAAAAGTGCCTTTCAAGCCATCCCAGTGTGAAAGCCCAAGTGCTTTGGAAAAATGTCCTGCAAGCAGCATCTTTGGGGCAGTGCGGGAGCGGTGTATTATTTAGGACAGCATTTTACAGTTTAGTTCTTTGGGGATCAACCCACATTCTTAATTGTTAAACTGGTTTTAAAGGCTGTGTGTTTTTTTACCTTAAGGCATTCCCTGCATTAAAGTAAAACCACCCTACTAACTTTTTCCCACTCCCTTACCTTAAGCACTTACCTGTCAGTCAAATGGTGTCAGGGAGCAGGGCAACCCTCACTGTCTGGTCAGTGGACACAGGCAGTGCAGCTGTACAGAGCAGGGTAAGACAGGACCTTATTGGATTTTGCATAGTATAGGCAATTATTTTAAATGTTTCTTATAGCTATACTTGCAAAAGGGGCCAGCATGAAGCCATCTATCAGGACTTAATTTTCTTTATAAAGTTCTACTTCAAGTGCATTTTCAGTTACTCAGTCTTTAATTCATTGTTCTAAAACAATGGATGCATTTAATCACTTTTCATTAAGCTTTCTTTTCTTCTTTAGATGTTATTTTACTGGTCATTGCACCAAAAATATACTAGACAAATGATAAGATTCCTGTGTGCACATCCATTTTTAAGATATAAATGTTTTACATTGTACTATTTTCTACTTTTCATTCTAATTATTTATTTTTACTTATTTATTTATTTTTACTATTTATCAGGTGTATTGACATCCTGGAACTGTCTGAGCAAGAAGATCTCATGAAATTTCATTACCATACTCTTAAACTATACTGTGCTGTATGTGCACTGGGTAACAACCGTGTTGCACATGCCTTGTGCAGTCATGTGGATCAGTCCCAGCTACTCTATACTATTGATAACCAGTACCTGCCTGGCCTCTTGCGTTCTGGTTTCTTCAACCTTCTTATCAGCATTTACCTGGAGTCTGCCAAGGAGGGCAAGCTTATGATGAACAATGAATTTATCATACCTATCACTGATGAGACACGGAAAATTCGACTATTCCCTGATGAGTCAAAGAGGCATGGCTTACCTGGTGTTGGTCGTAGTACTTGTCTGAAGTCAGACCTTCATTTTACAGCACCTTGCTTTGTGCTGACTGGAGAGGAGAGACAACAGCATGGACCGGAAATTCCAGTGGATATTCTTAAGTCCAAAGCTATTAGCATGCTTACAGAGGCTGTGCAGAGCAGTGGGGATCACATCAGAGACCCTGTTGGGGGAAAAGCAGAGTTCCAGTTTGTGCCAGTACTCAAGCTTATTGCCACTCTTCTTATTATGGGAGTATTTGAGGATGAGGATGTGCGACAGATTCTACTGCTCATTGACCCAAATGTATTTGGGGACCACAAGGAAGAAGAAGCAGAGGAGAATGGAGAGAAGGAAGATGTTGCTCAGATTGAAGAGAAAGCTGTAGAGGCTGGTGAGAAACCAACAAGAGATGCCAAGGCTCCTGCCAAAGGTTTACTGCAGACTCGACTTCCAGAGTCTGTGAAACTCCAGGTGAACAAATAGTTTATTTAGGACATCATTTTACAGTTTAGTTCTTTGGGGATCAACCCACATTCCTAATTGTTAAACTGTTAAAGGCTGTGTGTTTTTTTACCTTAAGGCATTCCCTGCATTAAAGTAAAAACACACCACTAACTTTTTCCCACTCCCTTACCTTAAGCACTTACCTGTCAGTCAAATGGTGTCAGGGGGCAGGGCAACCCTCACTGTCTGGTCAGTGGACACAGGCAGTGCGGCTTGGGAGCGAGCCTGCACATGTGCTCCCATAGAAAGCAGCTTGTTATGGAGGATCACAGAGAATCGGAGGAGCCTAGAGCAACAGTGAGGGACCTCAGAAGAGTAGGATCAGGACTGCCCTGTGCAAAAACATTGCACAGACCAGGATAGTATAACATGTTTATTATTACAAAAAAAAAATCCAGGCTTTACAATCACTTTAATGTATATCATAGCATCAGAAGCACAATATCATAAAGTGTGATATTCTGTGATTAAGATGTTTATGAAACTTGTACAGAATTTTAAGTTTTTCTTGATAAAATTATTGAGTCTATAATTACTTGAATTTGGCCTTGCTAACAAGAGTTATTTGTATTGTATATTAATGTCTAATTCTCCTAATAAAACAGGTAATTGCACAGTGTGATTGGTTAACTTGCTATCTGGTAACTTTTTTCTAGATGTGCGAACTTCTTCATTACTTCTGTGATTGTGAGCTGAAACACCGCGTGGAATCCATTGTCGCCTTTTCAGATAAATATGTTTCAAAGTTGCAATACAACCAGAAATTCCGATACAATGAGCTTATGCTGGCATTGAACATGTCAGCAGCTCTAACTGCCAAAAAGACTAGGGAATTTCGCTCTCCTCCACAGGAACAGGTAATACTATGGTTACAGTATATACCAGCTATGTTAAGCTCAAAAGAAGCCACTTCCCCGGGGCTGTATTTATTTTATTGAAAGTCATAATTACCTGATTTCAACAAATATATCATTTTTAGGAATAAACATACTCATTATAAAATGTTTAAAAATATTAAGTGATTGATTTTTTACATCTATTGCAAATGTTTATTCCTGGTAAAGGTATAAAAGCACAGTTCCTGAAGTATTGAACTACAAGATCATGCATTGAAGCCTAGTCTTAAGAAATTGTAGAACAGCTTGAAGCCTCAATAACTTATAAAGTGTATATAGCAATTTTTGTTTTTTTGGTTTTCAATAGGAAGAATCACAGCTCCTGTCAAGATTTATTTTTGCTGTCTGTGTTCTTGCTGAATAGATTATCGCTCTCTTTTTGCCCTGGTCACCATTGTCATGGATATTGAAATGGTGATGGAAAATACAAATTTTACAGCTGTCACCTTTAGACAAGGATAGGGTAAACTATCCAATGAGGACCCTTTCCCAGTTTTAAAGGAGAATGTATCTAATTTTGCAAATGGTTTCAGTTTTATTCTCCAGGACAAGAATTGAAGGAAAATCTCCCAAATGGCTCACAGAAAGCCAGAAAAGAAAATAATTTTTTTTAGTTATAGGGTTTTATATTGATGGAGTTTTAACCTTTCTCTACTCAATCCAAAACTAGTAAAATATCTTGGCTATATGGATATACATACAGTGTTGGAAGGTACAATTTAATATCTTAAGGCCCCTTTCACACTGGAGGTGTTTTTCAGGCGCTACAGCGCAAAAATAGCGCCTGAAAAAAGCCTCAGCTGCAAATCCAGTGTGAAAGCCTGAGTGCTTTCACACTGGGGCGCTGCACTGGCAGGGCATCACAAAAAGTCCTGCCAGCAGCTTCTTTGCAGCGGTGGAGGAGCGGTGAATACACCGCTCCTCCACTGCCCCTCCCATTGAAAACATCGGGGCAGCGCTGCTATACCGCCGGCAAAGAGGGAGAAGCGGGACGAGCTGGCTCAAACACATGAAGCCCCCTGTTTGAGCCAGCTCGTCCCGCTTCTCCCTCTTTCAGGAGCTGTGGACCCTAGTCAATGACAAAGCGAGAGCGGCGCTACGTGTTCCTCCCACCCCTGCCTGACAGACCTGTGTAGCACACAGCCGAGTGAAGTTTTCTGGCTGTGTGCTGGGTCTGATGGGCTGGGATTGTGTTGCACCGCCGTGTGATCAGGATTACACTATGTCGATTCCCTCCTTTCTTTTGGGGAACCCCCGAGTGTTAACTGTTCTGGTGCCTTGGAGGTGCGCATGAAGGGTTCCTTGCTGCGGCTGATCTTTCTAGGTGGTTTGGTGGATTATCGCCTTCCAATCATCCCCTCAGGTTAAAGGCCCCGACCGGGTTAAGGTCACAAGCTTATTTAAGCTTGCCTTGTGGTAAGCACATTATTATACTGGTGTTACCACAGTGGTGCGGTGGAGGAACCAATTAGCTATTTATCAACATCACTAAGAAGAATATGTTTTACATTTTTGGACTTTTTTTCACCTGCATTTAGATGGACTTGATTAATGCTCACTTTTAGAGTTGTCGTTTCTATTTAAAACTCACGTTAATGGGGTTTTTGGGCTAGTTTATCACATTTATGTACTAATTATGTTATATACAATGTTATTGTTTTTTAACATACAGTAATATTGATATCTATTTTTTAGTTTATTTAGCGCTGTTATTTATTATTATTTATCTGAACAGGTGTGTATCTCACTTATAGCAGCAGCTTTTTTAGGTGTATTTTTTTGGTTTTTTGGTCAAAACATTTTATATTGGTTATCCTATCACAGCGCGGTATTTTCTGTTTATATTAAGCATTAAAACACACCATGGTCAGTTCCCTAGCTATGCTGGGAACTCAGTGTACTCTCCTCCAATGATCAAACTTGTCCTGACTTGCCCAGGCTGCACAGCCATTCACTGTGAAGCTTAGTGTGCTGCTGTTTCTCTTCCCCCCAGCTCGTATGCAGCTGAGAACAGAGGGAATATGATCACTTATAAAAAAAAAGGGGCTATCATTCATATGCTACAATATTGGTCATGTTCTTTCCATGCTTCGGCATCCTCCATGTCGGACGGTCAATCGGACCTCATGATGTATACCATGATCACTGCTTATCTGAGCTGGTTTACCCTTTTCATACTTTTTCTATGCCTATTTGCAAATTGTGTAGTTTTTTTTTTCATGTAAACTACTTATACAAATAAAGATTATACAGTGCCTTGAAAAAGTATTCACATCCCTTGAAATTTTCCACATTTTGTCATGTTACAACCAAAAACGTAAATGTATTTTATTGGGATTTTATGTGATGGACCAACACAAAGTGGCACATAATTATGAAGTGGAAAGAAAATGATAAATGGTTTTTAAAATGTTTTACAAATAAATATGTGAAAAGTGTGGTGTGCATTTGCATTCAGCCCCCCTTAGTCAATACTTTGTAGAACTACCTTTCGCTGCAATTACAGCTGCAAGTTTTTTTGGGGGATGACTCTACCAGCTTTGCACATCTAGATTGTGACATGTTTGTCCATTCTTCTTTGCAAAATAGCTCAGGCTCTGTCAGATTGGATGGAGGGCGTTTATAAACAGCAATTTTCAAGTCTTGCCAACGATTCTCAATTGGATTTAGGTCTGGACTTTGACTGGACCATTCTAACACCTGAATATGCTTTGATCTACACCATTCCATTATAGCTCTGGCTGTATGTTTAGGGTCGTTGTCCTGCTGGAAGGTGAACCTCCGCCCCAGTCTCAAGCCTTTTGCAGACTCTAACAGGTTTTCTTCTAAGATTGCCCTGTATTTGGCTCCATCCATCTTCCCATCAACTCTGACCAGCTTCCCTGTCCCTGCTGAAGAAAAGCATCCCCACAACACGATGCTGCCACCACCATGTTTCACGGTGGGGATGGTGTGTTCAGGGTGATGTGCAGTGTTAGTTTTCCACCACACATAGCATTTTGCTTTTAGGCCAAAAAGTTCCATTCTGTTCTCATCTGACCCAAGCACCTTCTTCCACATGTTTGCTGTGTCCCCCACATAGCTTCTCGCAAACTGCAAATGGGACTTCTTATGGCTTTCTTTCAACAATGGCTTTCTTCTTGCCACTCTTCCATAAAGGCCAGATTTGTGGAGTGCACGACTAATAGTTTCTCCCACCTGAGCTGTGGATCTCTGCAGCTCCTCCAGAGTTACCATGGGCCTTTTGGCTGCTTCTATGATTAATGCTCTCCTTGCCTGGCCAGTTTAGGAGGATGACCATGTCTTGGTAGCTTTGCAGTTGTGCCATACTCTTTTCATTTTCAGATAATGGATTGAACAGTGCACCGTGAGATTTTCAAAGCTTAGGATATTTTTTATAAGCTAATCTTGCTTTAAACTTCTCCACAAAATTTCAGGAAATATGATACAGCGCTGCGCTAAACAAACTAAGTAAGCAGCCAACACACCCGTAGACTCAGGGAAAACAAAACAACTAAAAAATGCACAGTGTGGCGCTATTAAGTGAATACAATATAAAAAAAGTAAGCATAAATATTTAAATCGAAAACATCTCATGTGAACATTTGTGACAGTGACTAGTGAAAAAGTAACACATATGTGTATATAGATGAATTACGCATCAAAGGCAAAATCAAATATAGAGTCCATAACACCAAAAAGAAAAGTCCGTGATAGCAGTGTGTAAATGGTATACAGGTATACTTCTTGTATATGCAGGAAGATCAATTAGACCCGGTAGCCTGGTAGATGAATAGACCTTAAACGACCAGAGGTGCACAAAAAAACGGTGCCAGGACCATCACCAGAAGATATGGAGGCTTACCAGAAGTAGTGGCCTGAAATAGCATATGCTAGAACAGGTCAAGTAGGCTTGGTGACCAACTGGTCTGGATGTATTGTCTGGATAGATGTCATCACCACACCAACGGAGGGAAGGGGGGGAAGCAATCAGCACGATTTCCTCGAAAATAATCACACCACCAAGCCAAGCGAAAGATTCATGTACCATATGAGAGATGAAGACACTCACATAGTGTAATAACGTATTAACTTGGATTTATTAAAAATAGCAATAAAAAACAAACTCACATTTTGTGCAGATCAAACAGGCATGTAAATCGTATAGCGGTAGTTGTGAGGGGTCCACCCGACATGTTTCAACTAAAAAAGTCGTCTTCTGGGGTGTGGAACCCTCTCTCCCCACCGCTCTATTTATAGACAAAGAATGACCCCCATTTGGAAGTGTCCGAAACCGGAAGTAATTGAGATGACCCCATTTCCGGTCAAGGGGGCATATATAAAAGATTTAAAACCACATTAGTAGATTCACTATCAAAAAACTCATAGTCCTGTGTGAGGTCCGAAATACAAGACTAATGTGTATTACTGTATAGATCGGCTTTGGTCCGGATAATTAAATCCGTAACCAAGCCTCGCTCTCAGTCCCTGTATGTAGTGGGTGGAAGCGCCTCCACACAGCTGCGCTTCACCCTCACTATCAAGCCTCGTTCCAGCACGGTGGCGTGATGACATCACGCCCATAATTTACGTCCGTGCGTTCCAACGGTGTAATCCAAGCCTCGTTTACGATCGGCCGTCGAATGACGTAATGACGTCACGCGCACGATCGAATAGCGATGGCGGTGCGCTCCAGGCCATAAGCCAAGCCTCATTTACAATTGGATTAATCATATCCAGCAACATAGTTATAACAGGAAGTGACACCCAACCTCCTATTGAAGGGACGAAAGGGACAGGAAATGTCAGCAAAGGTGGATATAATGCTGAAATTATGAGTAACTAATGAATATCTTTAAAAATTAATTAAAAGACAAACAAATTAAACAAATTGTCTAACATGTAGGTAGTATACAACGATACTTTATCTCATAATATAAATAATCAGTTCGGCTAAAAAAACTACCGGACACTGCCAGCAGGGGGCATTAAACCAATATTATGTACAACCAAGATAATGAGTTATCATGTACAATACAATGGCATGAATGCAATTAGAGAGAAATATCATATGCCTACCCAAACAATATCAGAATCATCTTATATCGAAATGGCATAATAAAAAATATAAGATTACAAAACTATAAACTAAAAAGACTAAAAAGTATAGAGAGATCAAGTCTGAATTCAAGCCCGATTAATAAAGGAATTGATGTCCCATTCTACATTAATACCCTGCGGAAAATGGGACCCCAATTCATAGATCCAGTATGTCTCCAAACGGGAGACACCCCTTAGAGTCGACCCCCCCCGCCATGGGGCCGTGTATCTATCTATGGCAAGAAACTGGGTGCCAGCAGGGTTTCTGTCATGGCACTCCCTATAATGTCTCGGGACAGTATGTTTGGTGCTACCTGCCTTGATAAGGTTAATATGTTCTGAGACACGTACAGTAAAAGATCTAATAGTACGGCCCACATATTGTTTGCCACAAGGGCAAGTTAGCAGGTAGACAATCCCGGTGGTAGCACATGTGCAAAATTGTTTGATTGCATATGTACGGCCAGTTGTAGTAGAGGTGAAGTCATGACTCGCCCTTCTACCACAGGTATTATATTGACAGACCAAACATTTCCTGCAAGGGAAATAACCAGTCAGATTGTGAAAAAAGGATGGTTTCTTTGGTGGATCAATAACATTAGGTGCCAGCTTGTTCCTAAGAGATGGAGCACCTCTAAAAACCACCTTAGGAGTATCAGGTAACAATGGTCCCAATATTTTATCCGTTTTTAAAACACTCCAATGGTGTTCGAAGACCTTTTTAATGTCTTTATATTGCATAGAGAAGGATGTCAGGAATGACCACTTAAATTCATCACTGGATTGTTTAGGTTTGTCCTGTAATAATAGCTGGCGATCTACATTGCTAGCATTCGCAATCTCTCTATCTAAGTCGGACGGGTTATAACCCTTCTCAACAAACCTATCTTTAAGTAATCCGGCCTGAGCCATATAGGTATCTAGATTAGTACAGTTCCTGCGTAGTCTTAAGAACTGACTCCTGGGAACTGATTTGATCCAGGAGCCATGGTGACAGCTATCAGTCGATATATAACCATTTCTGTCAGTGGACTTAAAGTGTGTACTAAAGCTAAAACTGCCCGATCTATCTAATCCCTCCCTCTTCAGCCCTCCAACGCAACTCCCACCCCCCATTAATTTATTTAAAGAACTAGTGATACGAGATCTAGCGAAGATTCCACTTAAACGTAAATTTCACAATCCTCTATCCACAGTGGGCCTTAAAACTCTGTGTGAAAATAAAAACTTGGTCATTCGCCCCGCCGACAAAGGCGGTGGCATAGTCTTATTAAACAAAACAGATTACTTAGAGGAAATGCATCGCATTTTAGGAGATCGAGAAACTTACACCGAGCTATCAAGCAATCCAACACACCAGTATAAGAAAGAATTGAAGAACTTGATAACGAAAGGTTATGATTCGTATATTCTAAACAAAAAAGAGAGATCATTTTTAGTTCCCCTTGCCCCACGAATTCCAGTTATGTATTATTTGCCCAAAGTTCATAAGGACCCCCTCCACCCCCCAGGTCGACCTATAATCAGTGGCATCGATTCAGTCACCTCCAGAATCGGGAAATACATTGATTTTTTCCTCCAGCCTTCTGTACGTAAGATGCCATCCTATCTAAAGGATACGAAGGATGTGATCAGGATATTAACAGACGTTTCCCATTCCGGTGACCTCATTATGGCCACCGCGGATGTAGCGTCCTTGTACACCTGCATTCCGCATCGGGAGGGTGTGGATGCGGTAAAATGTTTTTTGAATAGGGACATCTCCCTGGCCACACCCCAGATCAACTTCATTGTTGACCTTATTGAGTTCGCGACACAACGGAACTATTTCTGGTTCAATGGCAAGTACTATCGCCAGCATAGGGGGGTGGCCATGGGAGCAAAGTTTGCTCCCAGCTTGGCCAACCTGTTCATGGCCAAGTGGGAGGAGGATGTCGTCTATGCCATGAACAACCCACATCTTTTGCTGTGGGCTCGGTACATAGACGACATCCTCCTCCTATGGACGGGTAGCCATGCGGACTTGTTGGATTTCATGACAGTCTTGAATACCAACGACAGAGGCATTGCCCTGACATTTGAGGCCAGTAACACCTCTGTTCATTTCCTGGACCTGGTCATTGATAGGATGGAGGGCAGTTTTAGCTTTAGTACACACTTTAAGTCCACTGACAGAAATGGTTATATATCGACTGATAGCTGTCACCATGGCTCCTGGATCAAATCAGTTCCCAGGAGTCAGTTCTTAAGACTACGCAGGAACTGTACTAATCTAGATACCTATATGGCTCAGGCCGGATTACTTAAAGATAGGTTTGTTGAGAAGGGTTATAACCCGTCCGACTTAGATAGAGAGATTGCGAATGCTAGCAATGTAGATCGCCAGCTATTATTACAGGACAAACCTAAACAATCCAGTGATGAATTTAAGTGGTCATTCCTGACATCCTTCTCTATGCAATATAAAGACATTAAAAAGGTCTTCGAACACCATTGGAGTGTTTTAAAAACGGATAAAATATTGGGACCATTGTTACCTGATACTCCTAAGGTGGTTTTTAGAGGTGCTCCATCTCTTAGGAACAAGCTGGCACCTAATGTTATTGATCCACCAAAGAAACCATCCTTTTTTCACAATCTGACTGGTTATTTCCCTTGCAGGAAATGTTTGGTCTGTCAATATAATACCTGTGGTAGAAGGGCGAGTCATGACTTCACCTCTACTACAACTGGCCGTACATATGCAATCAAACAATTTTGCACATGTGCTACCACCGGGATTGTCTACCTGCTAACTTGCCCTTGTGGCAAACAATATGTGGGCCGTACTATTAGATCTTTTACTGTACGTGTCTCAGAACATATTAACCTTATCAAGGCAGGTAGCACCAAACATACTGTCCCGAGACATTATAGGGAGTGCCATGACAGAAACCCTGCTGGCACCCAGTTTCTTGCCATAGATAGATACACGGCCCCATGGCGGGGGGGGTCGACTCTAAGGGGTGTCTCCCGTTTGGAGACATACTGGATCTATGAATTGGGGTCCCATTTTCCGCAGGGTATTAATGTAGAATGGGACATCAATTCCTTTATTAATCGGGCTTGAATTCAGACTTGATCTCTCTATACTTTTTAGTCTTTTTAGTTTATAGTTTTGTAATCTTATATTTTTTATTATGCCATTTCGATATAAGATGATTCTGATATTGTTTGGGTAGGCATATGATATTTCTCTCTAATTGCATTCATGCCATTGTATTGTACATGATAACTCATTATCTTGGTTGTACATAATATTGGTTTAATGCCCCCTGCTGGCAGTGTCCGGTAGTTTTTTTAGCCGAACTGATTATTTATATTATGAGATAAAGTATCGTTGTATACTACCTACATGTTAGACAATTTGTTTAATTTGTTTGTCTTTTAATTAATTTTTAAAGATATTCATTAGTTACTCATAATTTCAGCATTATATCCACCTTTGCTGACATTTCCTGTCCCTTTCGTCCCTTCAATAGGAGGTTGGGTGTCACTTCCTGTTATAACTATGTTGCTGGATATGATTAATCCAATTGTAAATGAGGCTTGGCTTATGGCCTGGAGCGCACCGCCATCGCTATTCGATCGTGCGCGTGACGTCATTACGTCATTCGACGGCCGATCGTAAACGAGGCTTGGATTACACCGTTGGAACGCACGGACGTAAATTATGGGCGTGATGTCATCACGCCACCGTGCTGGAACGAGGCTTGATAGTGAGGGTGAAGCGCAGCTGTGTGGAGGCGCTTCCACCCACTACATACAGGGACTGAGAGCGAGGCTTGGTTACGGATTTAATTATCCGGACCAAAGCCGATCTATACAGTAATACACATTAGTCTTGTATTTCGGACCTCACACAGGACTATGAGTTTTTTGATAGTGAATCTACTAATGTGGTTTTAAATCTTTTATATATGCCCCCTTGACCGGAAATGGGGTCATCTCAATTACTTCCGGTTTCGGACACTTCCAAATGGGGGTCATTCTTTGTCTATAAATAGAGCGGTGGGGAGAGAGGGTTCCACACCCCAGAAGACGACTTTTTTAGTTGAAACATGTCGGGTGGACCCCTCACAACTACCGCTATACGATTTACATGCCTGTTTGATCTGCACAAAATGTGAGTTTGTTTTTTATTGCTATTTTTAATAAATCCAAGTTAATACGTTATTACACTATGTGAGTGTCTTCATCTCTCATATGGTACATGAATCTTTCGCTTGGCTTGGTGGTGTGATTATTTTCGAGGAAATCGTGCTGATTGCTTCCCCCCCTTCCCTCCGTTGGTGTGGTGATGACATCTATCCAGACAATACATCCAGACCAGTTGGTCACCAAGCCTACTTGACCTGTTCTAGCATATGCTATTTCAGGCCACTACTTCTGGTAAGCCTCCATATCTTCTGGTGATGGTCCTGGCACCGTTTTTTTGTGCACCTCTGGTCGTTTAAGGTCTATTCATCTACCAGGCTACCGGGTCTAATTGATCTTCCTGCATATACAAGAAGTATACCTGTATACCATTTACACACTGCTATCACGGACTTTTCTTTTTGGTGTTATGGACTCTATATTTGATTTTGCCTTTGATGCGTAATTCATCTATATACACATATGTGTTACTTTTTCACTAGTCACTGTCACAAATGTTCACATGAGATGTTTTCGATTTAAATATTTATGCTTACTTTTTTTATATTGTATTCACTTAATAGCGCCACACTGTGCATTTTTTAGTTTTAAACTTCTCCACAACTTTATCCCTGACCTGTCTGGTGTGTTCCTTGGCCTTCATGACGCTGTTTGTTCACTAAGGTTCTCTAAAAACCTCTGAGGGCTTCACAGAACAGCTGTATTTATACTGAGATTAAATTAAACACAGGTGTCTATTTACTAAATAGGTTTACTAAGTAGGTGACTTCTAAAGACAATTGGTTCCACTAGATTTTAGTAAGTGGTAAAAGGGGCAGAATACAAATGCATGCCACACTTTTCACATATTTATTTGTAAAAAATGTTGAAAACCATTTATCGTTTTCCTTCCACTTCACTATGTGCAAATTTGTGTTGGTCTATCACATAAAATCCCAATAAAATACAATTACGTTTTTGGTTGTAACATGACAACATGTAGAAAGATGCAAGGGAATACTTTTTCAAGGCACTGTATATAAAAAAAAGGGAAAAAAAGTATTAATAATGTTTTTTTATATCTATACAAAAATGTTTTTGCCTTTCATTTCTATTTTAAACTGAATGGGTTGTTTTACAAGGTGATTGTTTATAATCACTTTAAAACTAACTATGGTTTCTTTTTTATTGTTTAAATGAAAGATTAACATGCTTCTGAATTTCCAAATGCAAGAAGAGAGCCCTTGCCCAGAGGAAATACGGGATGAGCTATATGAGTTCCATGAAGATCTTCTCATCCACTGTGGTAGGCATCATAGGTTATATTTCAAATTTGTTTGAACAAGATCTGGTTATATAAGTAACGTTATACTGTTAAAGAACATTATTTATTATTTAATTTCAGACATTTAGCATTTGTAGAGTGTTTCCATCAGTATCCATATAAGCTTAATCTTTTTAGCGTAGTTTAACAAAAATCCAAGAAATATCAGTGGAGATTTACTGAAACTGGAAAAATCTGTGGCAGCTTTGCATAGAAACCAATCAGCTTCCAGATTTTATTGCTAAAGCTTACTTGAAAAGTTGAAGTTAGAAGCTGACTGCCTACTATGCACAGCTGCACCAGAGTGCTCCAGTTTTAGTAAATTTCCCCCATTGTTTCATTATTAGTGAAGAGTATTTATTTTGCATTACATGTTCTGTTTATGTTCATTAAAGCACCTGGCACTGGCTTTTTTGTTAGTTTGCATACTAATATTTCTTGTTATAGGTATTCCTCTTGAGGAAGAAGAACAAGAGGAGGAAGATACATCATGGACAGGTCGCCTTCGATCTCTAGTATATAAGATCAAGGGCCGGCCAAAGGCAGAAGAGCAAGCTCCTCAAGAGGAGGAGGAGAAGTCTCCTAGTAAGTAACTTGTGTAACAATCTTGTGTGGGAGCAAATAATGATCACTGTAGTCATAACTGTTACATATGGAGATAGTAAGAATGGAAAAAGTGGTGCTGGAAAAAGGCTATTACATTATCCTCAGAATGGGTTAATAGGAAAGCAGGTGTTTATTGTGGTCTAAGCCCCCTAACATAAATGTCCTGGTGGTTTAGAAAATTGGCAATGAGTAGCTGGAATCTGTGGGTTTGGAAGACATATGACACATGGGGTTAATCCTTTACAATCTCTGTTAATATCCAAAGGTAAACTAACATAAAATCATAGTGGCTTTTTAGGGTAAGAGTAAGCCTTCCCAAACAAATCCTCTGTCACGTACCTGGTCTGAGTCTGAAGTGATGAGGTTGGCCTTCATTGTATCTCCAGCCCAGGCCCCACTGAGAGTGAGACAGAGGGTGCCAAGGGACAGGAGGAACACAAGTGCCTGTAGGTGTAAGTTGCAGAGTTTGTGGCAGAAGTCGTAGACTTGGAGATTCAGGCAGAACATCAAGTCCGGAACTGTGATGATGCTGGGTAGATTAACCGAGATAAAAGGGGAACTCCACCAGGCTTGCAGTTTCAGGAAATACAGCTTTCCAGAGCTTCCAGCAGACAGGAGCCAGGAGTGCAATGTGTTCAATTGAGCTTGGAAGAGAGGGAAGCCAGCTCAGGTGCTTGGAGGAGGCGTGGAGCCAGACAGGAAACAGGAGAGAAGTCAAAGGATCAGCCAGAGTCAGCAGCGAGCGGGCAGCGAAGTACCAGGGCATCAGAGAGAAGCATCGTCAGGGATAAGCCAGAATCAGGAACCAGTAATCAGCAGTATAATTTGAATCCAAAGGGAAGGTCAGTGGTAAGCAAGGTCAGCAACAGATGATTTTAACAAGATACAGACAGGTCACAGGGAAAAAGCTGAAGACCAGTCAGCATTGAGAAAGAGCCAGAGCATCCTTTAAATAGGCCATCTGGCGCCAAAGGGAACTGTGGACACGCTCCCACGAGCACGCACATTCCTTTGCACATTGGCGCATCTGCGATCAGCCAAGTTCTGTATGCACGCATGCGTGCGCGAGTGCGCCCGATGCGCTTCAACAGTTCTCTTACACTCTCTCGCAGATCGTGATTAGGAGTCAGTTTTAAGTGCTAATTTTAAGCTCATCTTAGGGGTTAGGGCATCTGATTTCAATAACGCTAGACATTCAGTGTGAAAAAATAACCACATGTTTATAGCTATGGAGGAGATGATACCACCTGTTGGTACCCCCTGAAGCCTCTGCAGAACGAGATGACTCGGATGCCTTGTGCTCCACATATATGTTTAGCTTTGTAATTCAAATGCTCACAAACATGTTTTTTAACCCTAGGGTATGGGCTAACCTAAGCATATTACGATTGGATATTAGCACTGAAGACATTTCTGTAGGTGGCCTTAAATCTTTGCTAATATAGATGCCAACTTTTCAGTATGATAAGCATGTGATAATGTATCTTCTGTCCATCTCCCCACACTTCCCACCCAGACAGCTTTCTCTGAACTTTTCACCTGCAATGCCACTCAGCTATGTTACATTGATATTATTAACCTTTTAATATGACAGCTGATTGGGTTAACAGAATAGATAGTCACCAATTTCAGACGTTTATACATGGAATTTGCTGATAGTTCAGTGAAATTCAATAACTATTTTTTTGTTGTTTTTTTTTTTAATTAAATGTTCAATTAGAAAAATACAACAGGACTGAAACAAAACACACACCAGTCCATAGTTGCCAATTCAGTACTATTTTGAGGCCAAAAGACAGGAAGATCATTTATTACACTTCTGTGAATTTTTTGCTCTGTGTTACCCTATTACTTATCATTTATATGTGCATCACAACAGACCAGTATAAATGTGGCAGCATTGTTAGAAAGATTGAACACCTACATACTGGAATTCACCTGTACTACCAACTAGGATGAATGGTGACTCTTCAGTGAGCAAAGCTGCAGCCATTTATAATGAAGAGCTATTATGTAACCCAATCCTTTACTTAAACTTTAATTTGCTAAGCTGATTGGCATACTGAATTTTATTTACTCCAATTTTTTATTGTCTGTACTCTTCCATCCAGTATAATAGACTGGCACTCTACCCGTCGGTTGGTAATTGATGGTAAAATAAACACATGCTGTGTTACGGTCTGATTTTATCACCCTTATTTTATATCTAAAGGATAAGATTACTAGCCATAGCTTCTGTTTAAATTAAGTGACAAAGAGTATAAAGATAGCAACTTGACTGAAGATTTTTTAAGGCTGACCAGGATCAAGACAGTGGGGATCTTATAGTAATAGCTGTTTTCTGTGCCAGAGGAGAACATTTCTGCATTTTTTTATACTAATTTATTTAGAGAAGTTAATCATAAAGACAAATGAAAGAAGGAAATGAGTGGTGGTTGTAGGGGGTGACAAATTTTATTGGGGCACTTTGTCAGCCCCCCAGTGACCGCCCCCCCCTATATTTTTTGAGTATCAAGTTGTGAACCGCTTTTTTTTTGGTATGTTACTACATCAGGGGTCTTAAACTCAATTTCATCCCAGGCTGCATTAACATTATGGTTGCCCAACACAAAGGGTTGGTTGTATCTGTAAGACTAAATAAATGTATCTACTCTCAGCCACCAGCCGACCAGCCGCCATCATTCTACGGCGGCAGGTCGGCTCTCCTGCGCTGATCACCGTAGCTGTTCATCAGCCCTTTAAACAGCTATAGCGCACGCGCGTGCGCTGCACTGTCAGGAGAGGAGAGACAGATCGTCTGTTCCTACTAGCTAGGAACAGCGATCTGGCTCCTCATCTTGTCAGTCACATCCCCATACAGTTAGAAACACTCACGAGGGAACACATTTAACCCCTTGATAATCCCCTAGTGTTAACCCCTTCCCTGCCAGTCACATTTAGCCAGTAATCAGTGCATTTTTATAGCACTGATCGCTGTATAAATGTCAGTGATCCCAAAAATTTGATAAAAGTGTCCAATTTGTCCGCCGTAATGTCGCAGCCCCCCTAAAAATAGCAGATCTCCGCCATTACTAGTAAAATAAAAAAAATTATAATAAAAGTTCCATAAATCTATTCCCTATTTTGTAGACGCTGTAACTTTTACGCAAACCAATCAATATACGTTTATTGTGATTTTTTTAATCAAAAATATCTTGAAGAATATTCATCGGCCTGAGGAAGAAACTTGTTTTTTTATATTTTTGGGGGGGAAATTTATGATAGCAAAAAGTAAAAAATATTGCTTTTTTTCAAAATTGTCACTGTTTTTATGTTTATAGCACAAAAAATAAAAACGGCAGAGGTGCTCAAACACCACCAAAAGAAAGCTATATTTTTTGGGAAAAAAAGGACGTCAATTTTGTTTGGGTACAGCGTCGCACGACCGCACAATTGTCAGTTAAAACGATGCAGTGCCGTATCGCAAAAAATTGTCTGGTTATTAAGGGGGCAAATCCATCCGGGGCTGAAGTGGTTAATCCTATTAAATATTTTCCTCTGCATTTGATTATTACTGGTTTTAGTTCGGGGGTACGCTGTATACAGAGTGCAGTTTCACGGTTGCCCTATGTAACTTTGAGATGTGTCCTTTGAGATGTGCTCCTGCTGGCTATCATTGGTGCCCATTTAGAGCATCTTTGCACTTATCAACAGTCCTAGTTAACCTGCATGCAGTTTACGTATGGTGTAGTCTCAGCACAGGTGCAAGGTAGATATCATTCTGAGCAGTAGTGGTTCGGTATAATGCAGTATAGGGTTGGTATAGGTGCAGTCTATGTGTGGAATAAATGTGGTATAGAGTGCAGTATGAATTGGGTAAACTTGGTGTCCTGCTGTTAGTGGCTCAGTCCCTGTTAGCAGTATCAGCAATGAGCAAATAGCTCTCTCACCAGTCCTCAAGATGCTGTGGTGTCCTCTCACTGTTGAAGGGGGGCCCTCGTATAATGCCTTTGGTGATAAACAGTGAAAAGCAGAGAGTGAGTGGACGCTCCAGCCTCCCTGCTGCAGCGTGCAGGTGTTGGGATGTGGGCGGTGCTGCGCTACCCCAGGGTGTCCTCATTTTCAGTTTCAGGCTTGAATCTCCACTAGTTTAGTCTCCCACTGGCAGGTGAATATCCAGACAGAGATGTTCTTTCTTTAACTCCCTCAATGGTAATGCTGTAGCCCAGCACCTGGCTACATAGATAATTACAGATTTTACAGATAATCTAATATGAAAACCAGGAGCGCATAAAGAAAGCACATTGAAGCCGATGCTAGCCATGCGCACGTTCAGCCTGCAAGTTGTTGAATGTAGATGGAGGAGTCTCCCTGATAGATGTAGTATTCAGAAAGCTTCAGCCCCCGAGGCTGTCTGAATATCTGAACAGTGACTGACTCTGATAGGCTGCAGTCTTTGTTACGCAGACAATTTTCCACCTGGCTTCTTTAATTTTTCTGTTGAATTTTGTCAAGCCAGGTGGTGCCAACAGGACCAACAACAGCTCAGATTTCAGCCAATTCATCAGCAGCAATCAGTTGAAATTCTAGCAGTGTATGTACTAGCATAGTAGAAGAGGAAGTGATATAGTGTACGGGACCCTTGCAGCTACGTCCACCAAATACGTTCGTATAGTTCTGTATGATTACTGTACATTTTGAATGAAAATAGGACGTGTTAACTCACAATAAAAAATTTCTAGCTTGCACCTTCGTTTTTTCCATCTGAACAGTCGCAGCTGTCAAAAGCACTAATGAACAGATTATAACCATAAATAAATCTTCAGGGAGATTTTTATTCAGAGAAATATATCAGAAAACTCATCATTCTGACACTTCATAATGTACTAACATCTATATCTACAATAATGTTATATTTACTGCTCAGAGGATGGAATTCAAAACCTGTGTCTCAAAACCAGAGTTTTTTTCTAAAATTAAATGCAAGGATCCAGGAATTTCCCTGTGCTAGTCCCAGCTCCGGGCGAGAACCAGCTCCAGGAGGCGTGCAAGGAGCCACACACTCAGACCTTCAGGGAGGGAGGGATGGGCAGCACCTGTGGTATATTTCCCCAACAACTAAATCAATGGAAATTGTATGGAGGAATCATGTTGTTTTTCAGCACTATTTGAACATCAGACTAGTTAATCCACATTCATATTGATCAGTTTATATTAAAAATCTTGACCTTAACTTAAGTTGAAAAGATATTAGACTATACTGCAAAATATATGGAGGTTCACTATATCTAAGGATATTACCGTTAATGTGCTACACAATAAATATTGTGATAAGTGAAAAATGAATAAAAGTAATGTGTGATGAGGTAACTTGTTGTAGTGTTAAAAGTGAATAATAAATCCAATATAAGGATTAAAATAAATGTGACATTTTAATGTGATACATGTGTAGGTGAATTATATATATTAAAACACGTATATTATATGTTCATATGTGAGTGTGTTAAAGAAATCTATAAATGGGGCAGTGACATGAAACGTGTATGTAAGTAAAAAGGAGAAAAAAAGGAAAAACGGCAAATGCCACAGTCAAAAAACCTTAAAACTGAACATGAATGAATCAGGTGATAAAAATACAAATACCTTGACTGATGAATGAAATTATGTGTGAACAGTGATTGCAGTTATGATGCCATACTAGCGTGGTGTGTGGCCCAGATGGTGGTTTTACTATTATTGATTATTATTCCTTACATCTAATATAGATACGGCTTCATTTAAAAAAAAAACCCTCTGTCCATTACCATCTGGGCCACACACCCACACTAGTATGGCATCATAACTGCAATGTTAAAAAAAGGGGGTGGAAGGCGTGTGATATAACGTATGTATCAAAGTGATATGATTTATTCATAGACAAAATAGATAAATACAAAGAAATTACTACGAATTCATTAAAATGGGTTACAAGATATTCATTAAAAATTAATAATTCATTATGCCCATGCAAAGGCAAATGCTCAAGGTAGGCTACCTTGAGCATTTGCCCTTGCATGGGCAAAATGAATTATTCATTTTTAATGAATATCTTGTAACCCATTTTAATGAATTTGTAGTAATTTCTTTGTATTTATCTACTTTGTCTATGAATAAATCATATCACTTTAATTCATGCGTTATATCACGCACCTTCCACCCCCTTTTTTCACTTAGCTTCCTTCAGACCACCCCTGGTCAGTCTAGGCAGTGGGAATTACTACCACTTTACACTAATACCACCTGCACGATCGCAGGAGAAATACTTTTTCTGTTTATATTATCATAACTGCAATCACTGGTCACAAATAATTTCATTCATCAGTCAAGGTATTTGTATTTCTCTTTTTTCAATCACCTGATTCATTCATGTTCAGTTTTAAAGTTTTTTGACTGTGGCATGTGCCGTTTTTCCTTTTTTCTCCTTTTTTTTTTTTTTACATACACGATTCATGTCACTGCCCCATTTATAGATTTCTTTAACACACTCGCATATGAACATATAATATACATGTTTTAATATACATACAGTTTTTATATGGTTGATATTTTACCTACACATGTATCACATTGAAATGTCACATTTATTTTAATCCTTATATTGGATTTATTATTCACTTTTAACACCCCAACAAGTTACCTCATCACACATCACTTTTATTCATTTTTCACTTATCACATACCTTATTGTGTGGTACATTAACGGTAAGATCTTTAGATATAGTAAACCTCAATATATTTTGCAATATAGCCTAATATCTTTTCAACTCAATTTAAGGTCAACATTTTTATTATAAACTGATATGAATGGGGATTACCTAGTCTGATGTTCAAATAGTGCTAAAAAACAACATGATTCCCCCATACAATTTCAATTGATTTACTTGTTAGGAAAATATACCACAGGTGCTGCCCATCCTCCCTGAAGGTCTAAGTGTGTGGCTCCTTGCAAGCCCCCTGGAGCTGGTTCTTGCCTGGAGCTGGGAATAGCACATGGAAATTCCTGGATCCTTGCATTTAATTTTGGACAAAAACTCTGGTTATGGGACACAGGTTTTTGAATTCCATCCTCTGAGCTGTAAATATACCATTAGTATAGATATAGATGTTAGTACATTATGAAGTGTCAGAATGATGAGTTTTCTGATATATTTCTCAGAATAAAAATCCCCCTAAAGAAGACAGCGACTGCACAGGTTGAAACGCGCTGGGGTATTCATGTGAATGCCAGTTTTTGTAATGTAATATCACCATGTATTTCACTTTTCATTACTCACCAGTATCAATGGAACATGTTTTATAAATGTCTGTAACCAGACATATTTTAAAACTCAATTAGAAATTTTAATTCAATTTTTGTATAAATAAAGATTTGACATTATTTCTAAAATAATCTTTTTGATTTATATACTTTGCTGCTAAAAAACCCCTTGGGGGAATCATCCCATTTTGCTGAAGTATGTTAATTCCTCAACGCCCATAGGAACCAGTGTCGCGTCATTGGCTTTTTTAACCACTTGCCGACCGGGCCATAGCTGAAAGACGGCTACAGCGCAGTTGGCTTATTCTGGGTGGGTGTCCATGGACGTCCTCCCAGAATGTTTCTCTTGCGCGCTGTGACAGACTCACCCGGGACAGAGGCTATTGGAGGGGACTGAACGCAAGCCTCTTGCCCACCGATTATGGGCCCTAGCATTTGGGGGAATAGTGCTCTCTGTGAGCTGTATGCCTGGGGACCCCGGGGTTGGTGTTACTTTGGATTCAGCTCCATGTCCTCCCCAAAACACACAGACTCTGGAACCCTTTATATGCCATATTAGAATGATAAGACTGAATTATACTGTTGGGACACATCCTGTGAGGAGATGCTAATGTCATCAACTCCACTCACCTGTCTGATGTCAGCTATAATGGGTTTAATGTAAATAAGTTTAGTCTAGGTTCTAAGGGTATTCAACTCATTGTTGTTTGTTCTAATTAACCCTGTGTTGATGTTTATGGTAATATATGTTAATTGAATGAGCTGATCACATTATCCTCTATACAATGTAGGAGACGGGACGACTCCTATTGGAGCTCATGTTAATTAGGTTAATTAGGTTAGCTTTGCGTCAGCCTGGTGTATAAATGTGTGTGAGATCTCAAATAAAGAAGTAGTTCTGATGTACTCCAAGACTGGTGTTGTCTAGTTCTTGGGGGTTCCTATAGCCAGATCCATTGGACTCGTGTTCCAGAACTTAGGAAGTGGTATATGACGGAAGCACTCAAGCGGAGTGTGGGACGTTCCATGACATTGGTGGCAAGCAGCGGGAAAGCTTCCTGCAGTCTGGGACATCCAAACCTCCAACTGGATCCAAGATCAGCATAGCAGACTTCAGTCACCCCAGCGGAGATATGGACCTGGCATCAGAATTCCCGGGGCTGCTGCGGATCATCCTTTCAACATACACCAGGACTGTGTCTAAGGATGAATACCTGAAGCTCAGGCAGCAGATTCGGGTGGGGCTCTGGATCGGAGCCCTCCAGCTCGCTGGTATAAAACAGGGCAAGTGCTTTCCAACCCAAGAGCAACGGGCCAGTGACCAACGGGCATTGCGGATGGCATTCCTGGGAGAGCGGCCCCAGGAGCAATGGGTGACTGAGTTGGATAGGCTGGTCCAGCAGGAGATAGAGCTGGACAATCGTTATCGGGCTCTGCAATGGCACGCAGAGGAGGGATATTTAGGGGAGACAACAGAATGCTCTCCGGAGGGATATGACTTTGGCGGCCCTGGATTGCTGTGGGAGAGCCTTACAGATCTTTTTATGTTTGGCGATGAAGGGGAACCTGACCTTGAGGACCTGAGAGAATATAGAGAGTCTATGCTCGGTCTTGCAGGGGTCTCAGAGCTCAAACCTGATCTGGACCATTTGCTAAGGAAGGAACAGCATCTGGAAAGGGCATACAGGAAACTGCTAGAACAAGTTCAGCAGCATGCCAGAGAATCGGCAGTGGAAAATCCGGAGATTGCCGTCCCCAAACCTGAAGTGCTGACAACAGGGCAGAGCTCTGCTAACCTCTGCCCAGAAATGATAGCATCTTTTGGGTTCCATGGACATGAGATGGTGAACCTCTATCCCCAGACATCAGTTCCAGAGACTGGGGATTTAATAGACGTTTCTGTAGAGGAGGAGCCACCTGGCAAACCCCCAGCAGAAGTGCTGGCAACCGGACAGAGGGTCCAAGACCTATGCCCCACACCTGCAGCAATTGTGGGGGCCCAAGGTGAGGAGGTGGCAGTCTATCACGAGCTGCAGATCAGGATCCAAGGAGAGAATGCAGTCATCACCTCACAACTGCAGCTTGATTTGGTGTCGGTTGATGGGGCTTCAGTCCCCACCTGTATACCCCAGGGATGCTGGGCAGTCGGCCCAGATCCCCAACAGCAGGATGGAGTGAGCCCAGTCCCCCTGTCTTCTCTCCAGCGGCAGAAAGGACTCCAGGGAGAAGGGCCAGTCCAGGCCTCTCCCCAGCGGCAGATATGTTCTCTGAGAGAGGCAGAGGTTGGCTGGGTGAGTAATGCTTTGTTTGGAACAATTTATTTGGGGTACTGTGTGGGTACAGGCATTAGAGGACTGGAGCTACTTACTAACTTCGGAGTCAACCCGTCTGGGGTCTCCTCCTGTGTTAGTCTCCTGCCGAAAGGGGAGAAATGTGACACGCGCCCCCTGGGGAGAGCTTCCGCAAACATTCGTGACTGCCGGGTCTGGAAGTCCTGGCACATCACAGATCGCGGTAAATGGCCGCTTGGTCATATGACGGAGCAATCACTTGTAAACAAACCAGCGTCATGTCATGACGTCGGTTCCTCCCTCCCCTCTCTGTACCGATCTGTACAGTGCGAGGGGAGAGGGGGAGAGATCGTTTCTAGCAGCGCTGTGGGCTGTATCTGTAGTGCCCACAGCGCTGCTTTGTGCCCATACTGTGCAATACTCTGCAATAATGTGCAATACTCTGCCAATACTCCGCAATAATGTGCAATACTCTGCAATAATGTGCAATACTCTGCCAATACCCAGAAATACTGTGCAATACCCTGCAATACTCTGCAATACCCTGCAATACTCTGCCAATACTCTGCCAATACTCTGCAATAAATTTTAACAGAAACAAAGTTTTTTTTTTTTTTTTTTTACCGGATTTTCAGTCTTTTTGATTTATAGCGCAAAAAATAAAAAAAAACAGCGGTGATTAAATACCACCAAAAGAAAGCTCTATTTGTATGAAAAAAAAATTCATATGGGTACAGTGTTGTATGCCTGAGTAATTGTCATTCAAAGTGTGAGAGC
The DNA here is from genome assembly GCF_042186555.1 of Aquarana catesbeiana. Classification (NCBI taxonomy): domain Eukaryota; kingdom Metazoa; phylum Chordata; class Amphibia; order Anura; family Ranidae; genus Aquarana; species Aquarana catesbeiana. The sequence goes on along the minus strand of NC_133336.1, from coordinate 101,326,825 downwards.
ACCGAATGCTGAAAATTGGTCTAGTTAGGAAGGGGGTTTAAGTGCCCAGTTGTCAAGTGGTTAACTCAATTTATTTTTTCTTATCTCTTTTAACCAATTATTTTTGCTCATTGAGGAAATAAACATTTGTCTTTATTCATGATGTGATTGACTCTTGTGACTCTCCCTACTTGATTATCCAGTCCATTGAGCGCTGTCCATGTGTTGTTTTTTTCTTTGCTACATTTTCCACATGTCATTGGTCAGCTGCACTGGTTCCTGATGAGCCCTATCTACGTGTTCACTTCACATCACTCTTTGATCCACATGTCCTAGCGCTTGAGAAACAGTGTTTCTTTTTTTGTTGTTGCTAGAGTTTTTTTTTTCAAATATAAAATGTTTATTTCAAAGAGAGAATAAAAAAGAACAAAGACAGAAATGAGGTACATTTTCCAGTCTGATAACTGATATACATAAATGAAGACATATCCTAATACAAACAGTATCAATGGCATTTGTGTTTAAGTGTTCAGAATTTAAGTTGATATCTAGCTAACAGAGTCAACTTCTGCAGGTAATACAACTCATCTCAGTCTGTGTATAATACAAGCTTCATTCCTGAAATGTTGTGAAATTTCTAACATGAAATACCATAACTATCAGTAACCCTAAGTAAAAGGGGTAGAAGTTCCAGGAAAGTAGACGAAGAAGTGAGAAACCAAAGAGAGACAAAGAAGAGAGTACAGAAAGGAAAGGGAGAAAAGTTACAGGGAAGAGGATTTTTTTTTTTGGGGGGGGGGGGGGGGTGGGAGAAGGGAGGGTGGAGGGGTAGGGGTGTCAGGCCCAGGCGTATCAACTTCTGTTGTGTTACTACATGTTATGTGGCCAAAAGGGCTATTCCTTCATCCGAGAGTATGAACATATTCCACAGCCACCATGTCTGTAAATGTTGCTCCTGTTTATTTTGTGCCGTTTGAACCAGGTCCTCCAATCTTCTAATCTCCTCCACTCTGCGCAGCCACATCCCTATTGTCGGCAGAAGAGTCTTCTTCCATAGAGATGGGATGCACGCTTTAGCTGCATTCAGTAAATGCTGAACAATCGTTTTCTTATATGTTCTCTTCGAGATTGTAGTTGCGTGTAGCAGGATAAGGGCTGGATCATCACTTATTGTGTAATCCGTAAATTTTTGCGTAATCCTGCGGACTGTCATCCAAAAGTGCTGCAGTAGTGGGCAAGACCAAAAGACGTGGAGGAGATTCCCCTTACTCATTTGGCATCTCCAGCATTTGTCTGATGTGTCCGGGAAGTATTCGTGAAGTCTATTGGGGGTGTAGTACCATCTAGTTAAAATTTTGTAGTTAAGTTCCTGTATTTTGGTGCAGATAGATGTTTTAAGGGAGAATGTGATAATCGTTTGTTTTTGGGCACTAGTAAATGTACGTTGTAAGTCAGTTTCCCATGCATGTATGAATGTCAGATCAGGTTGTTCCGGAGGAGAGTTAACTAAGGCATAAGTTTTGGACAGGACTTGAGGTAAGGTACCCTCGTCATTACAATAGCTTTTGAAAGGTGGTCAGATCACGGTTAAACTGTGAAGGGTTGGGGATCGTAATTAGAAAGTGATATAAGCGTAATGCTGTCCAGAATGGGATTTGGAATTGGCCACTGTCTAGCGTTAGGGACTGTATGGATGGCCATTTGTTGTCTATCAAGAAATGTGAAGCTCTATCCCTTCCTGTCGATTTGAGTGTTTCAAATCCTAGTCGTTCCATTCCCGGGGAGAAGGCTGGGTTACCCAAAATTGGATATAGAGGGGAGCTCCCGGAGGATAAGGTGTGTGCAGATATCGTGGCGGATCCCACTCGAAGTGATGTGCCAATTATAGGATGTGATTTCAGTGTCGCGGGGAGTCGGTCAAAGCACCAGACCGCACCTTTCAGCGCGACCTCGAATTGTGCCTGTTCTAATTGTATCCAAAGCTTGTTTTTGCCATGCCGGTTCCAATTTATTATTCTTCCCAAGTGTACTGCCCTGTAGTAGTTTTTTAAGTCTGGTAGGGCCAGTCCTCCATAATGTTTGGGTAATGTTAGATAGTTTCTCCGCAGTCTAGGTTTTGACTTTGCCCATATGAATTTGATGAACATGGAGTGTATTTGCTTAAAGTATTGAGGTGGGATTTTGACTGGTAATGTTTGGAGTAGATATAAGAATTTCGGAAGGATGGACATTTTAAGCAGGTTACACCTGCCGAACCAGGAATGTAGCCCACTGTTCCACTCTTCCAAAAGTTTTCTAGTTTTAGCCAACGGGGGGGGAAATTCAGGTCAAAGGTGTCTCGTAAATCGCTGGGAATCAAGGTCCCCAAATATTTGAGGGATGTGTCTGTCCATCTAAACTTAAATTGAGACTGTAGAGATTGCAGTCTATTTGGTGTTAGATTGATTCCCATGGCCTCGGACTTATCAAAATTAATTTTTAGGCTTGAAAGAGCGCTATATCTCTCAAATTCCTTCAAGAGATTCGGAAGTGACACAATGGGATTGGTTAGGGTGAATAGAAGGTCATCTGCATAGGCAGAGATTTTATATTGGGTATCCCCTACTGTTACACCGGATATATCCGGGTTTGATCTTATAGTGCAAAGGAAAGGTTCTAAAGTTAAGGCAAAAAGGAGGGGTGAATGTGGGCATCCCTGTCTAGTACCGTTTGCTATTGGGAATGTATCCGAGAGAATTCCGTTTGCTTTAATCTGTGCTGTGGGTGAGGAATATATACTAGAGACCCATTGCCTCATTTTATGGCCTAATCCTATCTGCTTAAGGACCGCCGACATGAACTCCCAGTTAACTCGATCAAACGCTTTCTCAGCATCTGTGCTGAGAAAGACAGACGGGGTATGATGTTGATTTACCACATGGATAAGATTGAGAACCTTGGTGGTGTTATCCCGTGCCTCCCGGGCAGGGATAAACCCCACCTGATCTAAATGAACTAGGTTTGGCATAAACTGGGTCAGTCTGTTGGCTAAAATTTTTGTGAAAAGTTTAAGGTCCACGTTCAGGAGTGATATGGGCCTATAACTGCCACATGCCGCTGGGTCTTTGCCTTCTTTAGGTATAAGGGATATGTGTGCCCGCAAGATGTCCCTAGGTAAGGAGTCTCCTTCCCCCAGTCCATTAAACATCTTTACCATGTGGGGGCCCAAAATTGTCAAGAGCGTCTGGTAATACTGTATGGTCATCCCATCCGGGCCAGGAGCTTTGCCTGGTTTCATCCCACTCACTGCTCTTTGAAGTTCCTCCATTGTGATGGGCTCTTCCAATCCTGTCTTCTCCTCTAGTGATAATCTGGGCATTTGGGAAGCTATCAGGTAGTCATCAATCGTGTTGTCAGTTGGTGGTCTAGTTGGGAGGTTATATAGGGAGGTTGTAATAATTCCTAAATTCTTCCGCGATTTGGGTTGGCATGGTCTTTTTTTGTCCCTTTTGGTTTATAATTTGGGGAATGTATGTGTTGAGTTGCTGTTTTCTGACCGACCTGGCTAGAAGTTTCCCACATTTGTTTCCTGACTCGTAAGATATTTTCCTGCATACTTGCAAGGCGGCTTTGGCCCTATACTGTAACAGTTCAACAATTTGCTTCCTGAGGGATGTTAGTTCTGCTTCTAACAGGGTGGTCGGTGATTGTTTGTGTTTCGATCCCATGTCATGTATCTTATTGAGTAAAGATAGCAGTAATTGTTCCCTTTCTTTCTTAATGCGCGCGCCGTGTTTTATAAATACGCCTCTTATCACAGTCTTGTGAGCCTCCCACACTATACCCGGGTCGCATTCTCCTGTGTCGTTAAGTCGAAAATAATGTGTCAGTTCAGTCTGTATGTCTGTTAGAACCTCTGGTGTCTGCAGGAGACTTTCGTTCAGTCTCCAATATTTGGGTCTGTTGGTCAGAGAGGAGGACAAGCAATAGCGCATTGTGATGGGTGCATGATCCGACCACGTAATATTGCCTGAACATTGTGATTTGCCTCCAACTGATTATGGGGAACAAAGTAATAGTCTATTCTCGAGTACACTTTGTGTGGTGGAGAATAGAAAGTATAATCACGCTCCCCATAATGATGCAGTCTCCACACATCTATCAGTCGAGCTTCATGTAAGTCTTGATTTATGCGTTTGTGTACACCGGACCTTAGGGATGAGGTACTAGATGATGTGTCAACGGAGGGGATCAAAGGTACATTGAGGTCCCCGCCCAACACTAGTTGGCCTTCCGTGAATTCAGAGAGCAAATTCAGTGTGTGGTGGATGAAGGTATCTTGGCAGTCGTTTGGAGCATATACAGTGGCAAACGTCACTTTAGTGCCTCTAAGTAAGCCTTTAATAAACAGATAATGGCCACCAGGGTCCACTAGAGTACCTGCACATGTCCAGGGTATTGTCCCTGAAATAAGTATGGATACTCCCCTGGATTTGGCTGCTATGTTAGTGCCATGGTATGCATGTGGAAAGTATCGATTTTTTAAAAAGGTCGGGTTGCCTGTCCTGCAGTGTGTCTCCTGGATAAATGCTACATCAGTGTGTGCTCTTTTAAGCTCATTTAATAGCATACGCCGTTTCTCTGGTATGTTAAGGCCCTTGGCGTTCAAGGAGTATATGGTGATGGAGTCCATCATCACCTGGGCCAGGGGAGATTAGGGGTGGGTATGGGATGGGGGGGGTGAAAAGTAAGATAGTGTAGGAAGGAGATAGAGAGAGTAGTAAAAGAAGAAGAAAGGAAGACCGTCAATTAAGACAGCCAACAGGCAGTATGTACCGTCTGTTTACTATGTTGGGGTAAGCAAAATACTTTACCAAAGGGCAAGTCCTGGATCCCACCAGGAGACTTGCTCCGTCCTATTGGGGGGAGAGGTAAGAGTAAACCAGTGAAGGTGTCCCCGGTCCGCCTCTCCCCACCCAGCTTGATGTCATCATGTCAACCTCTACTCGAGACCTTTTTAGTAAAACATGGAGCAAAACCAAAAACTCAAAGTACTCCATCAACAGAAAAAAAAAAAAAAAATTTTAAATAAAAGGAAAAACCCAAAGTAAAGAATCTTAGGTATACGGCATAAGATACCGAGCATCCTATCTTGTTATATAGTTACTAACTGTGAGCCAAAAACAGGTTACCGAACATAAAGGTATACCAAAAGGGGCTAGGTGCAAAGCAGCGGTCAATCCAGCCCCTATGGCACCATGTCCCTCCCCGTCCAGTAATCCCAAACTCTGTGTATTAATAAAACCTGCAGACCGAAGAAAAAAACAATAACAGAAAAATAATAAAACCTAGTATCAGGGAAATAATGAAATCGAAGCATCATGGCATCAATATATATGACTTCATTTCCTGGGCCTTAGGTACCTATATATGCATCCCTTGTCTTTGATATTTCAGGGGAGTATTAGGGACAGCCAAAACAGATATTTCACAGTATGAAGTTGTCCAGTTCCCACCACTCCGTTGCAAAGATCATTCAACCCTCGTGGAGTACAAGATTAGGTGTAACAGGGGGGAGGTGGGGGCGGGTGTCCTCCCACTGTTGTCCAGCAAGTTCTACCAGCCATCTAGCTAGCAGCCTGTGCTTGAGACCTCCCTTCCCTCCGCACCACAAACGTATAACAGCATTAGAAAAATGGGGGGAGGGGGACACCTGAATATGTAGGGGATGTATAAAGGATATAAAAAAAAAAATAAAAAAAAGGGAGGGGGAAAATGCCCAAAGTACCTTTCCATGCACCAGTGTGGGGGGAAGTCATTCTTCTATTAGCTCACCCCGTTATTTGGGTCCAGTCAATCTTCTCTCGGCGCTTCAGCCGAGGTATATCTAGATCTACGGTGATTCCTCTGCGGTCTCGGCGAACAGGATCTCCACCTGCTGACTGGTCCGGTCCGGTAGACGGTACGCTGCAGTGACTGTAGCCAATCCGGTACTTCAATGGGATCCATTCCCATGAAAACGAACAAGGCAGGGAGGTCAGCAGGGGACCGAAGGGTAAACGAGTGCTGGTTTCTTTTAAACGTTACTGCTATGGGGAAACCCCCACTGTTATATTCAAGCTAAATCATATATTTATATGCTATATGTTATAACATAACAATTTATTATTTATCTATTTACTGTGAAATTACAGCTTGGAAGTTATAACTTAAAACTTCAGCAGTTTGTCCGTTAAGCCACCTGCTTGAGTACACATTTTGAAAATATAGTAAATTACCTTAAAAACAATATTTAATAATTATTTGTATATTACTTATGGTAATTAACCCCTTGCCACCCAGGCCAATTCTGACACTTCTCTCCTACATGTAAAAAACTTTTTTTTTGCTAGAAAATGACTCAAAACCCCCAAACATTATATATATTGTTTTAGCAGAGACTCTATGGATAAAATGGTGGTTGTTGCAACTTTTTATGTTACAAAGGTACATAGTTAGTCAGGTTGAAAAAAGACACAAAAAGTCCATCTAGTTCAACCATAAAAATAAATAAATAAATAAAAAATAATATCAAACAATCCCATATACCCAATCCTATACCCACAGTTGATCCAAAGGAAGGTGAAAAACTCCAGCAAAGCATGATCCAATTTGCAGCAGGGGAAAAAATTCCTTCCTGACCCCCAAGATCAACTTTAACTATAAGAGCCCTTTCACACTGGGGCGGCGTCGGCGGTAAAGCGCCGCTATTGTAAGCGGCGCTTTACCGTCGGTATGCGGCCACTAGCGGGGGGTTTTACCCCCCCGCTAGCGGCCGAGAAAGGGTTAAATACCACCGCAAAGCGCCTCTGCAGAGGCGCTTTGCTGGCGGTATAGCCGCGCCGTCCCATTGATTTCAATGGGCAGGAGCGGTGAAGGAGCGGTATACACTCCGCTCCTTCACCGCTCCGAAGATGTTGCTGGCAGGACTTTTTTTACCATCCTACCAGCGCATCGCTCCAGTGTGAAAGCCCTCGGGGCTTTCACACTGGAATGAAAGTAGCAGCACTTTCGGGTCGGTTTGCAGGCGCTATTATTAGCGCAATAGCGCCTGCAAACCGCCCCAGTGTGAAAGGGCTCTTAATGTTAGTACCCAATAATATTATGTACCTTTAGGAAAGAATCCAGGCCTTTCTTAAAGCAATCTACTGAGCTGGCCAGAACCACCTCTGGCGGGAGTCTATGCCACATTTTCACAGCTCTTACTGTGAAGAAACCTTTGCGTATTTGGTGATGAAATCTCTTTTCCTCTAGGCGTAAAGATTGCCCTCTTATCCTCTGTGTTGAGCGTAAAGTGAATAACTCAACACCAAGTTCACTATATGGACCCCTTATATATTTGTACATGTTGATCATATCTCCCCTTAATGTTCTCTTCTGAAGAGAGAATACATTCAGTTCCTCTAATCTTTCCTCATAGCTGAGCTCCTCCATGCCTCTTATCAGTTTGGTTGCCCTTCTCTGCACTTTCTCCAGTTCCCCGATATCCTTTTTGAGAACTGGCGCCCAAGACTGAACTGCATATTCCAGATGAGGTCTTACTAATGATTTGTACAAGGGCAAAATGACATCTCTCTCTCTGGAGTCCATACCGCTCTTAATACAAGAAAGGACTTTGCTCGGTTTGGAAACCGCAGCTTGGCATTGCATGTTATTATTGAGCTTATGATCTACCATAAAGAGCCATAAACCTGCATATTCTTAGCCCCCAAGTGCATAACTTTACATTTATCAACATTAAACCTCATCTGCCACATAGTCGCCAAATTGGACAGTGCATTGAGGTCGGCTTGTAAATTGGAGACATCCTGTAAGGACGTTATTCCACTGCATAGCTTGGTGTCATCTACAAAGACAGAAATGTTACTTTTAATCCCAGACTCTATATTATTTATAAAGATATTAAAAAGTAAGGGTCCCAGCACTGAACCTTGGGGTACACCACAGATAACCTTAGACCATTCAGAGTAAGAATCATTAACCACTACTCTCTGAGTTCTGTCTTTTAGCCAGTTTTCTATCCATTTACAAACTGATATTTCCAAGCCTGTAGACTTTACCTTACACATTAGCCATGTGTGGGGAACTGTGTCAAATGCTTTTGCAAAATCCAGGTATACCACGTCCACAGCCACCCCTCTGTCCAAGGTTTTACTTACCTCTTGATAAAAAGATATCAGATTTGTTTGACAACTTCTGTCTTTCATGAATCCATGCTGTCTGTTGCTTAAAATATTTTTTTCCAGCAAGAACTCATTTGGTCTTTTATTAAACTCTCCAGTATCTTCCCAACTATAGAAGTTAAACTTACAGGTCTATAGTTACTTGGTAAAGACTTTGTTCATTTTTTAAATATAGGCACCACATTGGCCCTATGCCAATCCAGTGGTACCATTCCCGTCATTAATGAGTCCCTAAAAATTATAAACAATGGCTTTGAAATGACAGAGCTCAATTCTTTTAGGATCAGTGAATGGATGCCATCTGGTGCAGGTGCTTTATCCACCTTTAGTCTGTCTAAATATTTCTGGACCATATCACTTTTGAGCCATTGTGGATCATTTGGATGTCACGTAGCATTTGCACAGCAATTTTTTTAAACAATTTTTTTTTTTTTTGGAGAAAAACTGTTTCATGAATAAAAAAAAAAAAACAGCACTAGCGTTAGCCTGATTTTTTTGTATAATGTGAAAGATGATGTTACGCTGAGTAAATAGATACCTAACATGTCACACTTTAAAATTGCGCACACTTGTGGAATTGCGCCAAACTTCAGTACTTATAAATCTTCTTAGGAGATGCTTTAAATTGTTTTACAGGTTACATGTTTAGAGTTACAGAGGAGGTCTAGTGCTAGAATTATTGCTCTCGCTCTAACGATCACGGCATATGTAACCTGCGTGTATCTGGCTCTGATACTAGCCAGTGCCTCACTAGCCGCTGACCCCACCACGTGTCTCTGGACTGCTTATCTAATGGTTGGCGATCAACCATTAGATCAGCAGAATCCCCCTTAGAGACCCCATTAGCTCACAGTCCCCTTATATCAGAGCCCCCCCCCCTTGCCTATCATTGATGCCTATCAGTGCCACCTCATCGGTGCACATCAGTGCCCATAAGTGCCACCTATCAGTGCTCATCAGTGCAGCCTATCAGTGTCCATCATTGCTCATCAGTGACGCTTATCAGTGTCCATCAGTGCTGCTTATCAGTGCCCATAAGTGGCACCTATCAGTGCCCATCAGTGCTGCCTATCAGTGCCCATCAGTTTGGAGTGTATTAATATTTAGATTACCCTTGGGGGGGTTTCCACCATCATTCACAATTATTTTTCACACATATGAATTTATATAATTATGGAGGGAGGGTGTGCTGCATTTTTTTAATTTTTATTCTTTTGGGTCTCTAAGGAAAGCACTGATATAGGGTGTCTCTGACCTAATGGGGGGGGGGGGGGGGGGTGTCTCTATGGAAGGGGGATGTCCCTGATTTAAGGGAACTCTATTGGTGGTCTCTATGGGGGGGGGGGGGCTGTATTATGAATTATTATGAACTGACCACTGACCCCTGTATACAGACAGTCTTTCAAAGCCCAAATAGTGTCTTTCTACGGCAAATAGAAAAACTAAGACTGCTGAATGTTTTTCTGTGAATCTGGGACCTGTGTGAATCCCATCTGTCACTAGACCTACATGAATACTTTATGTGTTTGTATTCATTTTGTGGATTAGAGTACGTCTTTCTGTACTTTGCAGGATTATTTAGTGTGATATTGACATCTAGAGGCCAACTGTGTATACTACATTTTATTTTATGAGGATTTTTTACTTTTAATACTTCTTCTACAGTGTGGCATTTATGCATCTACGAAGCTAAATATGTAAAGTTTTATTTATTAATATTGTAATTTAGTTAATTTCTCTGTTAAGTTACAAGAGTTTTGCATAAGGCAGTGAGGGTCAATTTTCAATAAATTATAAATCAGTACCACAACCCTTCACAACAGGGCTTTTAGCCTACCTCTGTTCTGCCTAAGATTTCAGGGCTTTGGCATGTACACCACCTTAAAATTTGTACTTTGGGTTTTGAGTTGCTTTCAACATAGGACTGCTTACTATTAACAGAGAGAATCCCAATTCAGGGCAAGAGAGCTGTGTTGCATAATAGGTGTTTAGAAATTAAAGGTTTGTTTAAAGTTGAACTACCCTGCATCTGACTGACCACCACAAACTGAAAATACTATTTATTTCATTTTTATATTTAATATATATATAATATTAAAATATATATTATGTATGTATTATGTATATTATTATATATATATATATATATATATATATATATATATATATATATATATATATATATATATAATATATATATATTATATATATTATTATATATATTATGTATATATATTATGTATGTATGTATACTACTCAATGTATACATTTTAAACAGAATAGTAGAAAGGTGAAATGATACTGTCCAAATGACACTATTAGAAACAAATCAATAATGAAGTGAAATAATAACGTGCAAATTACACTTTTACAATCATAATTGTATCACCAAAAAACATGAAAATAAAGTCCATGTAACCAATATTGAAATATAATGTAACAGCAAAACCAGGCTTGCCTTAGCATGGTGGAGTTCCAGTCCGGGACTAGAACATGGTAAGTCCTTTCTCCCAATGTTTTGAATGGTACTTATGATGACTACAAGCCTCTCAACCTGGGGTGGAGTCCTGCATACCCTCTTGGTACAAGGAACTTGGTTATTGGCAGAAGCCTGGCTTCTGATCAACATTCTGGAACTCAGGGCAATTGGGTTATCCCTGCAACAGTGGACATCTCTACTATGGAACCAGTCAACCAGGTTGGTTTACATCTGTAGCACAACTTCTCTTAGGTACTGCTGAGGGTACTTATTTTCCCAGATCAGTGCATATAGGCAGCCGGGCATACAGCCACAGTCACTCTTTTTAGCTCAGGAAATAGTTTAGGGGTGTCTTTTGATGCTTTGTTGCTAAATTAACTTGGATAGGGTGCAAGGAGCTGTGGGATACTCCAGCAACACTGTACAGTAAGGAGAAGACACTCTTCACTTTGTCACTACATCTTAAAAGAGTAGAAGCCAAGGGAATGAACAGCACTGAGACTCCATAAGTAATGTTCCAGTCAAAGCAAACAATGTCACTGATACACAAAGAAGAGTAGCAGCAAACAATCATTAGGATTCTACACTCAGGTCTGTACTCACAATGTCCCTGGATACTTGGACGTCTCCTTCAAATATCAGCCAGACATTTCTCCCATCCCGTGAACTCTCCAGAACAAATCCTCAGTGGAAACCCTCAATTAGTTCCAGAGATTTCCTGTAAAACAGGCCCCCCAACCCTTGCATAGCTTCGGACCTCGAAGAGCACATGTAGAACTATAGTTGGAGCTGCCTAGAAGGGCAGCAGCCCTTCAGGGTGGGAGCTTCTTCTCCTGGACAGAACCCAGCAGCTCAAGACCCCTGATTCTACAGTCAGGTCTGTACTCACAATGTCCCTGGATACTTGGATGTCTCCTTCAAATATCAGCCAGACATATCTTCCATCCCGTGAACTCTCCAGAACAATGCCTCAGTGGAAACCCTCAATTAGTTCCAGAGATTTCCTGTAAAACAGGCCCCCCAACCCTTGCATAGCTTCGGACCTCGAAGAGCACATGTAGAACTATAGTTGGAGCTGCCTAGAAGGGCAATAGCCCTTCAGGGTGGGAGCTTCTTCTCCTGGACAGAACCCAGCAGCTCAAGACCCCCGACTTTTTATGCCCCCCCCCAACCACCTTCTGGGCAGCCTCCCCCAGGAATTGGCTGAGACAACATAAATATTCAGGTTCCTGATTTGCCTTTTTCCAGCCCACCAAATTCATCCTCCAGAAGGCAGGTTTGGGGGGCATAAAAAGTCGGGGAGTACAATCAAACCTGCAACCAATGGAGCCCAGAACAGCCTAAAGCAATCACAGGCTGCTCCAGTTATTACAGAGGAGCCAACAACTAAATTTACCTAACCATCATAACAACCTGTCTATGAGGGTGCTACGCATCAATAATTAAAGCTAAATAGCAGGAATTCACCTCCTTTGTAAAAAGTGAAGGCACTCTATGAGTCAAGTTAAAAGAGCTGCAAGTCAAATCTCTATTATTTACATTTGACAGTTCTATTGCTCTATTGGAAGATGGCTATCGCTGTATTTCAGGTCTAAGCATCTTTCGTGCAATTGCTATGTCTGCCCATCCCCTCCTCCTGCCCAATCACAGAAGCCTTTGCATTATGTGAACTCATTCATAAAATACAAAGGTTTCTCTGAATTGGCAGCAGAGGGGAGGGGCAGGCATAGCTGCTCTGTGTACTAACTATAAATATGGATGAGGCAGCCGACTTACAATCAGTAAAATATCCCAAAATACCACTCACCAATGGGGTGCTGCCACTATAACCCAGAATCAGCTAAGGATAGCAAAAAAAAAAGCTCCCCTTTGTACAGCTACCAGGGAAAGAGGTTTATCTAAAGACAATAATAGTGGTTGGGTCACTTTAAGGAAAGTCAACTTTATTAGAACATTTAACAGTGATAAATAGTATCAATATTCAACACTCAGCATAAACAAAAAACTAGTGAGTAAAGCTGCACAATCAAGTGCATAGCTGACAAACAAAAATATATGCAATTTCCAAATCGTCCAGACACCAAGTGTCTTCACACAATGAGTAAAGCCGCAGCAATGGCTGCAATTCTACATGGATAACCAATATCACAATTGTATGATATATGGCAACTCATGTGTGTGAACCCTTGGGAGCTCAAACTGCTAGTCCACAAATGGTTAAAACTTGACCACTGTACTCAGCAATTAAGAATCAGTTTGGCAAGTAAAGGTTCTAATCCCAAACATTAAATGAGAGGAGTGCAGGTGGGGGTTGTTGATGGACCCAGAGCTACCTCAATCACCTATTTATGGTGATTCCTTTTATCCAAGTATATGTCATGGGACTATGTCAATTGTAACAATTAACTTTCGTGAGAGGCAGTTGAGTAGCCAAATTCTCCTGTCAGTCAATGTGTGAGCATAGTTAGTAGAATTAAGCAGCTTGATAAATAGCCTGCAGAATACCTGCTCTGTGTGCCTCTCTTTCCCTTCTCACAGCCCCAATTGCCAGTGCATGCCTAAGCAGAGCCATAAACCTGTCAGATACAAATAATAGAGATAAGTTCAGGAGATTTCATGCACCTCCTTCCACTTAACTCATAGTCTGTCTGCATGTTTTAGAAAGTGTCTGAATTTATGGAATCCAGCTTTACTGGGGCACAATAAGTCACACTAAACAAGAGGCGGACCTCGTTCTAACATGGGTGTCTGGAAAATTGGCAAATGGAATCCTCAGCTATCAGTGTCTGGTTCTAGGGAAAAGGTTGTTTCAAGACATGTTGCAGGTGGGGGAGACTGGAGGTGAATTTTCTGGCATCTAGGTTCAACAATAAACTAGATAGGTTTGTCGCTAGGACCAGGGACCCTCAGGCCTTCACACTGGATGCCCTGGTGGCTCTGTGGGATAGATTCTATCTATCTATCTTGATCTAAAATACGTCTTTCTGCCACTCAAACTTCTTCTTCATCTGCTTCACATAAGTGAGAGAGAGGGCATCCAGGTGACCCTCATTCCACCCAACTGGCCCAGGAGGACATGGTGCTTGGACATAATCCTGGCAGACTCTTTGTGGGCTCCACCAGATCATCCAGATAATCTGTCCTGGGGACTGGTTTACCATCCTGTGTCTCAGTCCTTGCTTTATCATAATGGTTTTTGAATCCCAGGTCCTGGGGGATAGGGGTCCCTTGTATTTAGTCATAACAATGCTCCATAAGTTAGGATATTGACTTCTGGCAAAATCTATCATCACACCTAGAAGGTTTACTCAGTGAGGCTAGGAAATTCCATCCCAGAAAATACTCAGTGGGATGAATCCTGTCTTTCCTCCAGTCTGGGTAAGTGTTTTTGCCATCAAGGGTCAAATATTGAATGTAGCCATTCTTTCCCAGAGACATTTTTCCTCTTATTTCTCAGTAAAAGATTTTGTACAGGGTAGTCAATACAGTGTAAATAAGTTGGTAAGTGCAAGACCAGAAACACTGGCTCTTGAGACAATCCCACCAAATATGTCTAAATGTACCAGCCACAGAGCAGCCTCTAAAACAAGCCATAGGATATCCTGGGATCACACAGGAAAGATAATGGGGTACCAGATACCATTGCATTAGCACTTTATAGTTTGTTTCAGTAGCTAGAACATTGCTAGTACTACCGTGGTCAGAAGCCCAAGTAGACATACAGTATATCAAGGTGGCAAAGGAAAACAGGACATCAATATCAATGGATAGATAGCAGAGATAATCCCCTGAGCAAGGAGGTTAGTATTGCAAAAATGTTCAAATGTCTTAAACTATAGCGGGGTGTCAGAGTAATATAATAAGGAGGATACATGGGGGGGATTTACTAAGACTGGAGCAGACTTCTTGTTAAAAAAAAAAAAGACTGGAGCAGACAGAATGTGGAGCAGCTGTACATGGCAACCAATCATCTACCGGTTTTTATTTTTAAAAGACCAGGCTTTTTCTGGCGCTTTTTGTTTACATTTTGCTTTTGTTTACTAAGTATCTGTATTTTTTGCAAAAAAAATATTTGAACCCACAAGCATTATATATTTTGAAAGCAGAGGCCCTAGAGAAAAAAATGGTGGGTGTTACAATTTTTAATGTCACACGGTATTTGCGCATTGGTTTTTCAAATGCTATTTTTTTTTTTTGGAAAAACTACACTTTTTTTTTTTTTTTGTATTTTAATGCACAAAAACTCAATATAATGCTGCATTGATTGGTAAAATATAAATGATGATGTTACACTGTGTAAATAGATAGCAAACATGTCTTGTGCACACCCATGCACGACAACAAACTGTGTAAATTTTACTATCCATGGGCGACACTTTAAAAGACTTTTACAGGTTACCACTTTTCTATTTACACAGGAGGTCTGGTGCTAGAATTACTGCTCATGATCGGACCTTTGTGGCGATGCCTCACATGTGTGGAGCGATCGCTGTTTGCACGTGCAGGGCTGTAACATGCGTTCGCCTTTGGGTGCGAGCAGGGGGGCATGGGGGCGCTTTAAAATAATTTTTTTAATGATTTATTTTATTTTTTATTTTTGAATATTGCCAACCTACCAGATTGAAATTTACTGACACAACACCCCAAATTTCCTGGCACAGCCAAGTTTTTACTCGCATTTCCAAAAGTTACAAAATTACAGGTTTAAGTGCAAATTTTAGTATTTAGGCTATAAACAAGTGCAATATACAATTAGCAATGTGATTTAAGGTAGATATTAGGGCAAAAAAGATATTTCTTTTTTTATTTTCGATATAGTAAGTAAGTAGCTCAGGAACAGGACTCACACATGAAGTTGACTCTCTGACAATGACAGAAGTGTGCAGTAGCACAGATGATGCTAACTTCTCACCGGCACGACATGTCCCCCTCCTGAGTCACAGTGACAGTCTCTCTCCAAGCCAGGTGGTCCCTTCTGTCCACTCCAGTCTAAACAGCACTGGCAGTCCTGCTGGTTGGCAACACTGTCCCGGTATAACCTCTCAAAGTCCAGCGACAAACTGAAGTGGTTAAAACTTAACTGAACAAGCTTAGACTGGATGCCAATTGGTTGACATGCACAACTGCTCCAGGTTCTGTCTGCTCCAGTTTTAGTATATTTCCCTCATAGTGTTTAACCACCTCCCACCTGGCCACTGCACATATACGGCCGTTTCCTCCTTCTGAGTGGACGTTCAGGAACGTCCCTCAGAGGGAGGGGGATCGCGCGCATGTGCCTGTGCAGCTCGATGCGCTCGTGTCACCTGCATCTCCGATCGGCAGGAGGGCTCTGTTATTGGCCCTCCTGATCACATGATGACTGTGTCCAATCACAGCTGTCATGTGATGTAAATAGAGAGCCGGTTGCTAGGCAATCGGCTCTCCTCTCCTCACATGGAAGTTGTCAGTGAGGATAGGAGAGCGAATTGCTGCAGCCGGCCGGTGATCAGTGAGTATGAACTGTTTTTTACAGCTTTTTACACACTGATCACCGGCCCAGTAACCCCACACAGTGTAAACACACAATGTCCCCTAAATAGTGTCCCCAAAACACTGTCCCCACACATGTCCCCACACATGTCCCCACACAGTAAAAACACTTGTCCCCCACATATGTAACAGTAAAATCATATGTCCCAATGATCGTAAGTGCGTAATCAGTGATCATCTGCGCACATCTGTACATGATCATCTGCGTACATCTGTCCATGATCACACAAACCAATTATTATACACTTAACAGGATTTTTTTACCAAAGACATGTAGTAGAATACATTTTGGATTAAATTTATGACAAATTTTGATTTTATTGGATTTCTTTTAAAACAGAAAGTAGAAAATATTGTTTTTTTTCTGCTCTTTTTTTCGCTTATACTGCCAAAAAAAAAATGATTTGTGAATAAATACCACCAAAAGAAAGCTCTATTTGTGTGAACAAAATGATAAGCTTTCTTTTGGTGGCATTTAATCACAGCTGGGGTTTTTACTTTTTGCTAAACAAACAAAAAAAGATGGAACATTTTGAAAAAAAGAATCATGTTTCATAGTTTGTTATAACATTTTGCAAACAGGTAATTTTTCTCCTTCATTGATATGTGCTGATGAGGCAGCACTGGTGGGCACTGATAGGCTGCACCATGTGCACTGATAGGCTGCACTGATGTGCACTGATGGGCACAGATAAGGCGGCACTGATTGGTGACACTGATAGGTGGCACTGTGGGCACTTTTAGGTGGCGCTGGTGTGCACTGGCAGGCGGTACTGTTGTGCACTGGTATGTGGCACTGGCAGGTGGCACAGGTGGGCACAGATGAGCTGGCGGTGACCGATGTCCCTCTGAGAGCTGCCGGTGATCGACTTTTTTTTCTCCTCACGCTATCAGCATGAGGAGAAAAAATAGCCGATTACTGGCTCTGTTTACATCAAATGATCAGCTGTCATTGAGTGACAGCTGATCACATGGTAAGGGTCAGGATCGACCCCTTACACCGATCTGTGATCAGCCGAGTCTCATAGACTCACTGGTCACAGAGCGCGACGTGCATGCCCTGCAGGGGGGCGCGCAGGCTGCTCAGGCATGGGAGGACGTCTATTGACATCTATACTCCCGGCAAAGTAGGTCCGCGCTGTAGCTGTCATTCGGCTATATCACGGATCTGAAGAAGTTAAAGTGTTACTAAACCCAGTAATATCAAAATAGTTCACCCCCTCCCCCCACAGTGCCCACAGCTTATAAATCTTCTTTAAACTGCACAGTTTATCCAGTGCTGAGAGTTCAGGTAGGAGGAGATTTCCACTACAGCCTGTATACACACCATGTGTGATGTCAATATCATGTGACCTGGCTAGCTCTGAGAACAAGTAAATGTTTTCTCCAGCATAAAAAGATACAACTGAGCATGTGCAGGTCGGCTACTCTGCCTGTGTTAGCTGGCCTTCCCCAGATAGACAGCGCAGGAGGGGAGAATCTGTGCGTACAGGATAAACAGCATTTTTGCACAATGCAGAGGATTAACTCCTTACTTGCGACAGGGCCCGGCATTCCACCAGTGTGGGGGGGGCGGGTCCCAGCGGGGTTGCTATTCACAAACGGCTCTGAGCGGAGATTGTGTCTGTCATGGAACAGTAGCACAACAGAGACACCGGCATTAACATTCTATTTGCCTGTCCGTCCTCTCTGGCAGGGGATGAGAGAGGACACACAGCTGATCTCACTGCTCCCCCTTCTCCCCCCTCCCCTCTCCTGTGTGCTCCGCGGGCATTTAAGTGTGAAACTAAGGAGCTCACATTTCCCGCGGAGCACACAGAAGAGGGGAGGGGGGAGAAGGGGCAGTGAGCAGTGAGATTAGCTGTGTGTCCTCTCTCATCCCCTGCCAGAGAGGACGGACGGGCAAATAGAACGTTAATACCGGTGTCTCTGTTGTGCTACTGTTCCATGACAGACACGATCTCCGCTCAGAGCCGTGCTGTCCTGAGAAGGCAGACGGCACTGATGGACATTAATAGCATTCACGGATGAGCACAGTTAACGGCAGTCCTTTCCTAAAACAATCACGGCGTGGGAGGAAAGGGCTGTGGATAACCGGCAAGTCTGTTTAAATGTAATCAGCTGATCACATGGTAAAGGTCCACTGTGTTTGCGCTGGGTGCATGTCCCAGGGGTCATGCGGGAAGCACGATTTTGGGAGGATGTCCAAGGACACCCTCCCAAAATTGGAAGCCCAGGGCTCGGATGGAAGGGGGCAGGGGGGCCCATCATGGTTTCTTGCACCGAGGCAATGAAGGTTCTAGTTACGCCTCTGCCTTTGTACACTTTTTTTTCCCCCTAAATTCCAGCTCCCCTATGCACCAATATAGCATTCATGTACTATTTTTGCAAATATATCAAAGCTTTCCATTACATCTACAGTCACTTACTTTTCTTGTACTAATCTACGTTTCCAGACGTTTCCATTAGTAATGTCTTTCTTCCTTACAGACTGTAGGTCTTGACACAGGAAGGAGTTGACCAGTTGACCTCATTAACACACACGTTTTTTAAATGAAATGGAATCAATCAGTGATCACCCTTCTCACTAAATACACAATATACAATCAGATTGTATAGTGTATGGCCATGTTTATACACCTAAAATTACTAGTTGCACTTTCAGTGCCATTAATTGTTAACAGCACACCAAACACAGAAGCAAACACACATTTTGCCATGTGAAAAAACGAGGGGCAAATACTGAAAAACGTACAGTAAAAAACATGCAACCCACGTGTAGTCCAGCCAATTAAAATCAAGGGGCTGCCCTATATGTGTCACAGGAAAAATGAGACACAAAATGTGCGCTCCCACTATGTTAATTGTGAATGGGGCCTGAAAGTGAAATTGGTGCGTTAACACAAGAACAATGAGGCTCCATTCACATCTGTGCGTTTCCTTACATTTCGCTGCACCAAAAATCACAGGGGCGATTGCTGTGTGTAGAGCAGCCCATTCAGGTGGATGTGCTGCCCCATGTGAGTGAAAATGCTCCAAAACGCCTCCCCCCTCTATGCAGTGTTGTGAACGGGGCTTGACAGCTGAGTGTTTCTGTCCACTCCCTCCTATGTACTTGTATAAAGATGGCCATAAACTATTCAGTCTGATTGTGTATTTAATGAGAAGGGTGATCACTGATTGATTGTATTTCATTTAAAAAATGTGCACCTGGGAATGGGCGGGTGGATGATGCAGGGTGGGTGCTAATGAGGTCAGCTGGTCAACTCCTTCCTGTGTCATGAACTACAGTCTGTAAGGAAGAAAGACATTACTAATGGAAACGTCTGAAAATGTGGATTAGGACAAGAAAAGTAAGTGACTGTAGATTTAATGGAAAGCTTTGATATTTTTGCAAAAAAGTACATGAATGCCATATTGGTGCATAGGGGAGCTGGAATTTAGAAAACGAAAAAAAATGTGTACAAAGGTGAACTTACCATTTAAGTTCCACAGTGAGTATAACAAGCATGCTATGCTTCATATACAGACTGATTTTACTATTGTAGGTTTAGTAACACTTTAAATTAAAGTTATCCTAGATAATTTGGTATGTCTCCATGGGAAGATTTATATTTAAAACTTTAGATTTCTGTTGACATGAAACGTTGAAATAGAGGCAACGTCTCACAAAAGACTAAATAGGTTGGCAAGAGATAAGATAGGTTTCATAAGTAGCAGGACTATGTGATCAAAGAACATCCATCATCCACTATCTCAATACCTGTACTATCAGGGGAATGGAGAAGGAGATTGCCCAATGATTCAGTCTCAGCACTATCAAAGGTCAGGTTTTCTGCCCTTTCTATCTTGTTGTAGAGACCGTTGTTCCTACTTCTTGATTAAAACCTTCGTAAAGGGAGTCTTCAATGTAGCAACCCGTTTGCTCCCCTGTGACTCTGTTGGATATGAATCTGGTTTTCTCTGTACTTCAGAAATGGCCATTTGAGCCCATTAGATACATTTCTCTCTTTACTCTCCCCTACAAGGTGGTACTTCTTGTAGATATTACCTCTCTGAGGTGACTGTCTGATCTAATTTAAAAAAAAAAAACATAACATAAAATATTGCAGATGGAAATCTAACACTAAAGTAAGCCAGGCCAGGAAATTTCCACAAGATAATATAAGGGAGGAGTATCTCAATAACTTTTAGATATGTTGTGGCTGCTACTTTCTCTGTTCAATTCAGGCCTATTAACTCTGAATAAGAAAATCAGATGTCTGTCAAGGATATGACTGCGCCAGCGTGGATCCTCTAGCTTCACTGTAACGGATATTTTAAAGACAGATGGTAGGCTTCCCAAAGAGGTGTAGGCCAACATATGGTTGACAGTAAAGCAGGATGCCACAGGCAAATCAGACCAAACAGTAGGATCTAGATTTGTAGAAGTGGGAGATGGTCCCAAATGAGAATAAGTAACGCTGGACCCTCAGGGCATGAAGTCTAAGGGCCAGCAGATTTTTATCAGTGCTCCTGACTGTGGACATGGTTTACTCTTTATGCTAACCCCAGACAACACCCCCCCCCCCCCCCGGCACACCTATTTAAGACTAGGAACTCAAATACAAGATGTAACAAGAACTAGGAAGAAGAAGAAAAGTACACTGCATTGACAGTCCAGTGTACTTTCAGAGCTCAATGCAGACACAGTAGGGATGGTAAGAGTCAAATTTCAGGTCTGGAAGTAGAATCAAATAACCAGGAACGAAGGCAAGGGTCAGGGCAGGTAGCACACTTGGATAGCCAGGAAAGAAGTTAGGGTCAAGACAGGTAGCAGAATTGGATAGCCATGAATGGAACCAATTTGCAGGTAGCAGACTCACACAGTAAAAAAGCAGAGGTCAGAGAAGGTAATGGACACAAACAGCCAGGAAAACAAGCCAAAGGTCAGAACACAAGAATCGATTGAGGAAAGCAGGCTGGATAGCAGGCAGGTACAGGGCTCGGCAGCTATTATGCAAACGCATTACTTTAGGCAGTGTTCCAAGAGCTGCACTGAGCTTAAATAGACAAGCCAAGAGGAGGAAGCCTTTCTGGTTTGCTGCAGCCCTACAGGAGGGAAAGGGTGCTCCTTTGGCTGCAGCATGACTGAAAGACAGAAAGCCAGGCTTCACAGGAACTAGCGATGTGACTGATTATATTAACCAGCAGATGGGACTG
Organism: Aquarana catesbeiana; assembly: GCF_042186555.1. Lineage (NCBI taxonomy): Eukaryota > Metazoa > Chordata > Amphibia > Anura > Ranidae > Aquarana > Aquarana catesbeiana. The sequence continues at coordinate 101,305,435 of NC_133336.1, read as the reverse complement.
ATCAATGCCTATAGCACTTGTGCAGGAACAAGGTAAGAACAGAGCCCACATTCTGAGACTACAAGAACCAAAACAGCTTTGAATGTTAGAGCTGTGCAACTACAAGTAAAATATTGGCTTGCCTGTTGGTCTGTGGGACAATAAGTAACAGCTTTCTTGCTGATCTGTGGAACCACATGTTTACTACTGATCTGTGACAATGTGAAAGCCGAAACTACCTGAAAAAGCCCTGAGGTGCTGCTGCTGTATTAAACCAAGCTAAATTTAAAAGTTAAAAAATCCATTAAATCTCTGAAATACAATATGTATTGCCATAATATGAGGGATTTTTCCATAACACCATATACAACTTTTCCAGGCTTGTTATTGAAGCATAGTCTTTTTCTTCCCATCACCCTCAAAGCTACATTAAAATGAGGACCTTCTTCGCAGTGTACAGAATTTTTTTAAAATTTTTATATTGGTACGTGTGGCAGTATCCAGATCGCATTGCCCTATTTGCCAATACCTTGCCTAGTAGCCTTGAAAATGGCCAGAATTTAGTATCAAGATTTGCCCCATGCCTCCCCCCTAAAGAATTCAATGATGTTTACTGTTAAGTTTGGGGTTTAAAGATTTAAAGCTAGGAATATAAGGAAGTTGGTCATTCCTCAAACAACAGTTTAATAGGTAATTTTCCAGAGTTAATGTTGCCAGCATCACTAGTCAAGTTTAGTGCCATACACCATGTGCCATACACCATGACATTTCCTGCCTCCCAACAGAATATATTGCACTGGTCTGCAAAGTGTGTAATAGGCATAAACAGGGTACCATTCCTGCTGACATCCAACAAGCACTTCTATGTTATATTATTATTATTATTATTATTATTATTATATTACTCTGCATGTGAGAGTGCACATGAAATGTGTACATACCCTCTCCTTTTATTGCTTCAATATTAGATAACCCCTTTTTTCTTTAATATGTATTTCCAGCCACACTAAAAGAGCTCATCTCACAAACAATGGTGCGCTGGGCACAAGAAGATCATATCCAGGACCCCGAGCTTGTGCGTATCATGTTTAGCCTGCTCCGCCTACAGTATGATAGCATTGGAGAGTTATTACGGGCCATGCGGAAAACTTATACGATCAGTGCTGCATCTGTGGAAGATACCATCAACCTCTTGGCATCCTTGGGTCAAATACGGTCCCTCTTAAGTGTGCGTATGGGCAAGGAGGAGGAGATGCTCATGATTGATGGCTTAGGGTATGGCTTTCTATTTTTCTGCTGCATAGTTTTACTGCAGGGTGTTTATTCTGTATATTCAGAAATATTTATGTTCAGACTATATACTCTTTTACTTGTAAACTTTGCATTCAAATGAAAGTGGAACTATATTCAAATGTTATTTTAGCTACAGCACAAGGGTGCGTATCCCACCACACCTAAGCCAACTGGTCTTAAAACCTAACTTTGATTAGCTCACAAATAAAATTTTGAAAATGTGTGTGAAAGAATGTATCATGTTTTTACGTAAAGGGGTCAAAAGGGGTAAAACTGAAAGAATCACAAAATGAAAGATGAGAGATTCAATACTGCAAATATCTTCCCTGCTCCTAGTCTCTCTGGCTGTATAGTAGGACTTTGGCTTTGCGGCAAACTGTCCATCTGTACGAGGCTACTTTAATACCCTACCTGTCAATATGATAGATAACCTGACAGATGCCTATAAACTGTTTATAGTCTAATAAATAGATATCTTTAAAATGTTCTACAGCTCAGCTCAGATAATTATATCATTAGTTCTATCTGTAGTATCTGCTTAGTTTCTTCTATCAAATCTACAGCTCTGCTCCATCCAATCTGTCTATATCTGTAGTTCTACAAATGCTACCTTGTTATAGATCATATGCCCTCTCTAATGAGAACCCCATCTTTGAGGGATTGTCCATAAAAAGGAGAGAAAACAAACAAATCGGCCATTTTATGATTTGCCACGTGGGGATAATTTTTCACCTCCCACATTATTTTTGAGCTCTGTGCACTCTCTTTCTTTTATTTTTTGCACTTTAACCCTGATGAAGCTTTCTTTTAAGTGAAACATGTAGGTTATTTTGGGCTTTTATTTCATTTGGGGAGTTTTTTGATTGTAGGTATACATGACCTCAGTTTGATGAGAGATACATGGTGGTCATTAGCCACTTCAGCCCCGGAAGGATTTACCCCCTTCCTGACCAGAGCACTTGCGATACGGCACTGCGTCGCTTTAACTGACAATTGCGCGGTCGTGCGACATTGCACCCAAACAAAACTGATGTCCTCTTTTTCCCACAAATAGAGCTTTCTTTTGGTGGTATTTTATCACCTCTGCGGTTTTTATTTTTTGCACTATAAACAAAAAAAGAGCGACCATTTTGGAAAAAAAAGCTATATTTTTTACTTTTTTCTATAATAATTATCCCCCAAAAATATATAAAAAAACAAATTTCTTTCTCAGTTTAGGCTGATATGTATTCTTCTACATATTTTTGGTAAAAAAAATTGCAATAAGCGTATATTGATTGGTTTGCGCAAAAGTTATAGCGTCTACAAAAAAGGGGATAAATTTATGGCATTTTTATTTATTTATTTTTTTTCTAGTAATGGTGGCGATCTGCGATTTTTATCATGACTGCGACATTATGGCGGACACATCGGACACTTTTGACACTATTTTGGGACCATTGTCATTTATGCAGCAATCAGTGCTATAAAGATGCACTGATTACTGTGTAAATGACACTGGCAGGGAAGGGGTTAAACACTAGGGGGCAATCAAGGGTTTAAGTGTCCTAGGGAGTGATTTTAACTGTGGGGGGGATTGCCCCACTAGAGCATGACAGAGATCACTGTTCCCGATGACAGGGAGCAGTAGATCTCTGTCATGTTGCTAGGCAGAACATGGAAATGCCTTCTTTACATAGGCATCTCCCCGTTCTGCTGCTCCGTGACACGATCGCGGGCCCCCGGTGGACATCGAGTCCACAGAGCCCGCGGGCAGGGTCACGGAGTACGTGGCAGCGCGCGCGCCCCCACAATGCCACGATTTAAAGGAGACGTACCTGTACGCCCATTTGCCCAGCTGTGCCATTGTGCCGACGTATATCGTCGTGTGCAGGTCGGCATGTGGTTAAAGAGGGCATATGATCTATAATCAGGTAGCATTTGTAGAACTACCGATATAGGCAGATTGGCTGGAGTAGAGCTCCAGACTATGAACAGTTTATAGGCATCTGTCAGGTTATCTATTATATTGGCAGGTAGGGTATTAAAGTAGCCTCCTACAGATAGACAGTTTACTGCAAAGCCAGCAGATCAGACAGTTCTACTATACAACCAGAGAGATCCTGTTCAGACTAGGAGCAGGGAAGATATTTGCAATATTAAATCTCTCATCTATCATTTTTTGATTCTTTCAATTTTTGATTCTTTCATTTTTTGAGGTGACCCCTTTAAGTAAAAACATGATACATCCTTTCACACACTTTTTCAATATTTTATTTGTGAGCTAATAAAAGTTAGGTTTTAAGACTAGTTGGCTTAGGTACGGTGATACGTACCCTCGTGTTGCAGTTTAAATAGTATTGCCAGAAGTTGGTCACTATAAAATTAAGGCATTGTTAGTGGAAAAAATGTATTCAAATGTTAACAAGATAAAGATCATAAAAAATCTTTGTTAGGATGAATAAGTAAAGTTGAATGGACGTGTGGAAAGCTATATTGTGAAATTGACACTTGAATAATAGTTATAGGATCAAATGCCTAGGCACTTGGTCACATGATCTCTGTCAAAGGTTAAAGGCAGAGTCAAAACTGGTTGATCATAATTTAGTAGAGATGATTTGATCAAAGGCCAAGGTATATCATCATGTGGCCACATCTGGAAGGAGACTTTATTTTAGCTTCCATTTTAGCATGACCGTTGTTATATATAACATCAGTTTAGGGAACTATTAGAAACTAGTGGAGTAACATCTGCTGCTGCAATGGTTTTCAGTTTTTTTTCATTCAAGGGTAATTTTTCATGTGTGCACCACACGTGATGATATGTAAAGTTGTCTTAGCAAGATACCTTTGTTTAGAATAAAGTGTTATTAAACCCTCAGTTTTGTAAGCATATTCAGCAGCTGATCTAACTACCTACTGAGTATGCAGCCTTTTTGTCATTTAATCTTTGCTTGTGTTCTTTTTTAAGCTGGTGCCTGAGCTGCTGACCTAGGTTTCTTGTTTAGGGTGACTCCTTTACATTGCAGCATCCTATGGAGCCACCCTTCCATTCAGAGACTAGAGTCCTGTCTCTGTACACTGTGTGCATCAATAGAAGCAAACAGCCATGTAGCCTAGGATGGCAAAGCACTCCCATGCTCCTCCCCCATTCCTTTTTCAGGGTTACTAACTGACTTGAGACTGCACTGTCCACTGTCAACAAATAGTACTGTGGAATGCTTATTTTATTGTGCCCAATGTGTTAAGTTTAAAAATGCTGAGGGTTTAATAATATTTTAATTATATGGTGTACAATCATGCCTAATTTAATTGTTGATTGTGGATTGCACAGTTGTGACCAGGTTAATGTTTGTTATCTTAGATTTTTTTTTTTTTCTGGAGTGTACAGTATCTGACACTGCTAGATTCTGCTCTTGTGCAAAGCAGGCTAAAGTAGTCTTAAGGAAGTCTGTGTAAAGATTTACAAATGAACATGTTAAAAGAGAGGGGGCAGAAGCAGTTAGTTCTGTCAGGCTATCTGAGTTCCTTTTATTACAAATTGGCTGAAAAGGTTGCTGCAAATTTGCTTAACTAGGTGTCCTTCGCAAATTCTTTGCAAAGGTGTCTCTAGTGGAAATTTAAAGATGGGACTGGAGTCCCTTAACAAACCTTTATAGTACTTTATCTGGTAAGAGATAAGCAATCTGGGACATCCAAACAAACAACACTAATGCATTTTAGCTGAAGCATTCCTCAAAGCTTAAAAGAAACACTAAAAACTCTTATTTGCTTTCAGTGACATTATGAACAACAAGGTCTTCTATCAGCATCCAAACCTGATGCGTGTTTTAGGGATGCATGAGACTGTTATGGAGGTAATGGTGAATGTGCTAGGAGGGGACAAGTCTCAGGTAATCTCTCAATGATAAGAATACAGTATTGTCTACTAAAATGTGGATTCTTCTGTCTGGAGTTTAGTAAAGCTGAAACATGCCATAACTTCTGTTTTACAGCAAATTGCTTTTCCCAAGATGGTGGCAAGCTGTTGCAGATTCCTCTGCTATTTTTGTAGGATTAGTCGGCAAAATCAAAAGGCAATGTTTGAGCATCTAGCCTACTTATTGGAGAACAGTAGTGTCGGTTTAGGTATGTCATCATCCTATTTTTTTTATTCATACAGGGAATGTTTATCCTGAACTAGAAATTCTGTTTTGTATAAATACCTAATGGTCCTGTTACCCAATAGGGATGGGCGAACGGTTCGGCCCGAGCATAAGTTCCGGCCGAACTTTGGTTGTTCGGATGTTCTGCGAACACTGAACAATATGCGGTGTTCTGGGCAAATTCAAAAGCCGCCGGGACACCGTTAAAGTCTATGGGACACTAACATGAAAAATCAAAAGTGCTCATTTTAAAGGCTTATATGCAAGTAATTGTCATAAAAAGTGTTTGGGGACCTGGGTCCTGCCCCAGGGGACATGTATCAATGCAAATTTTTTTAAAAAAAACTGCCATTTTTTCGGGAGCAGTGTTTTTTTTTAATGCTTAAAGTGAAACAATAAAAATGAAATATTCCTTTAAATATCGTGCCTCGGGGGTGTCTATAGTATGCCTGTAAAGTGGATCATTTTTCCAGTGTTTAGAAAGGTACCACAGCAAAATGACATTTCGAAAGGAAAAATTGTAATTTATAACTGATCGCGGCTGTAATGAATTGTCAGGTCTCGGCAATATAGATGACTCATTGAAAAAAAAAAGCATGAGATCCCCCCCAGTCCATTACCAGGCCCTTTGGGTCTGGTATAAATATTAAGGGGAACCCCGAACCAAAATTAAAAAATAAAAATAGTGTGGGGGTCCCCCTAAAATCCATACCAGGTCCTTTGGGTCTGATATGGAAATTAAGGGGAACCCTGCACCAAATTTAAAATAAAAAAAAAAATGGCTTAAGGGTCCCCCCCAAAATCCATACCAGACCCTTATACAAGCACGCAACCTGGCAGGCCGCAGGAAAAGAGGGGGGGCGAGAGAGCGCCCCCCCTCCTGAACCGTACCAGGCCACATGCCCTCAACATGGGGAGGGTGCTGTGGGGTAGCCCCCCAAAGCACCTTGTCCCCATGTTGATGGGGACAAGGCCCTCATCCCCACAACCCTTGCCTGGTGGTTGTGGGGGTCTGCGGGCGGGGGGCTTAGTGGAATCTGGAAGCCCCCTTTAACAAGGGGACCCCCAGATCCTGCCCCCCCTGTGTGAAATGGTAACGTGCTACAAATGTACCCCTACCATTTCACAAAAAAAGTGTCAAAATGTTAAAAACGACAAGACACAGCTTGGGGACAAGTCCTTTATTAACAAATAAAAATGTCCCACGATGTCCATTCATTTTCTTATATCACTCCGCCGACGGCCCTCAGTTATGTAAGAACTGTCATCAGCGAAGAAGCATCACACGGCGGGAGCCTCCCTTAGAGGAGGATCTGTGGTGGATTTTTTTTTTCTTTTTCTGTCCGTTGGAGCAATATAAGATGATGAATGGACATCGTGGGACATTTTTATGTTTTTATTTTTTAAAAAGCTGTGTCTTGTCTTTTTTAACATTTTGACGCTTTTTTTGTGAAATGGTAGGGGTACATTTGTACCCCGTTACCATTTCACACAGGGGGGAGCCAGGATCTGGGGGTCCCCTTGTTAAAGAGGGCTTCCAGATTCCGATAAGCCCCCCGCCCACAGACCCCCACAACCACCAGGCAAGGGTTGTGGGGATGAGACCCTTGTCCCCATCAACATGGGGACAAGGTGCTTTGGGGGGGCTGCCCCAAAGCACCCTCCCCATGTTGAGGGCATGTGACCTGGTACGGTTCAGGAGGGGGGTGCGCTCTCTCGTCCCTCCCTCTTTTAATGCAGCCTGCCAGGTTGCGTGCTCGGATAAGGGTCTGGTATGGATTTTGGGGGGACCCCTACTCCATTTTTTAAAAATTTTGGCGCAAGGTTCCCCTTAAAATCCATACCAGACCCTTCAGGTCTGGTATGGATTTTGGGGGGGACCCCTACGCAATTTTTTAAAAATTTTGGTTCGGGGTTCCCCTTAATATTTATACCAGACTCAAAGGGCCTGGAAATGGACTGGGGTGGGGGGGATCCCATGCTCTTTTTTTAACCCGTTCAATACAGGGCATTTTCACCCCCTTCCTTCCCTGGCCAATTTTTAGTTTTCAGCTCTGTCGCACTTTAAACGACAATTGCGCAGTCATGCAACGTTGTACCCAAAAAAAACTGACGTCCTTTTTTCCCCACAAATAGAGCTTTCTTTTGGTGGTATTTGATCGCCTCTACGGTTTTTATTTTTTGCGCTATAAACAAAAGAAGAGCGACAATTTTGAAAAAAACACAATATTTTTTACTTTTTGCTATAATAAATATCTCAATTTTTTTTTTAAAAACAAATTTTTTCCTCAGTTTCAGCCGATACGTATTCTTCTACATATTTTTGGTAAAAAAAAAAATCGCAATAAGCGTATATTGATTGGTTTGCGCAAAAGTTATAGCGTCTACAAAATACGTGATCGAATTATGGCATTTAAAAAAAAAATATATTTAATATTTATTTTTTTAGCGGCGATCGCAATTTTTTTTTCATGACTGCGAGATTATGGCGGACACATCGGACACTTTTGACACATTTTTGGGACCATTCACATTTATACAGCGATCAATGCTATAAAATTGCAATGATTACTGTGTAAATGTGACAGGCAGTGAAGGGGTTAACCACTAGGGGGCGGGGAGGGGTTAATATGTTTCCTAGGGAATGCTTCTAACTGTAGGGGGAGGGGACGTACAAGGGGAGGAGACCGATCAGTATTCCTCCGTTCTGGGAACACAGATCGCTCTCCTCTCACCTGACAGGCTGTAGATCTGTGTGTTTACACACACAGATCCACGGTCCGGCCCGGTTAACGGGCAATCGCGTGTGCCCGGCGGACATCGCGGCCGCCGGGCACACGCACCGGGTCCCGAGCAATGCGGTGAGCGCGCGCGCCCCCGGCAGCGCGCCCCCTAGACGGCCGGGAATCCCAGGACGTCATATGACGTCCACCCAGGATGGGAGATCCCATCCCAGGACGTTATATGACTATATGTGAGTAGGGAAGTGGTTAAATAAGTTTCATCTATATTACTGAGACCCGACAATTCATTACAACCGTGATCAGTTTTGATTGACAATTTTTCCTTTAGAAATAGAAATTAAAAAAAAAAAATTTGCATTGAAACATGTCCCCTGGGGCAGGACCCAGGTCCCCAAACATTTTTTATGACAATAACTTGCATATAAGCCTTTAAAATGAGCACTTTTGATTATTCATGTTCGTGTTCCATAGACTTTAACAGTGTTTGTGTGTTCTGTAAAATTTTTTGCCTGTTCAGTATGTTCTGGTGTGAACCAAACCCGGGGGGGGGTTGGCTCATCCCTATTACCCAATATTCAAAGCTCCACAGCTTCAAAGTTTTAAAGAAGCTGTTAAGTACTCAAACCTACACCAGTGTCCACCTAGAACTAGGTTGGAAGCACCCCCTGGTGCATGCAGCTGACCTGGCCTGATTCTTAACTCTGCCCACATTCCAGCGGTCATTCTGCAACCCTGCTTGGAGCCAGCCTATTTTTAGAAAGAGTCTTTGCCAAGTTTTCTTTATTCTTTACATGTGCACCCTGGCCCCACTCATTCATTCAAGTGGAGAGCTATACTCTGCAGGACTACTGGAGGCCAAGATAAGTATGGCTCCCCGTAGAAATTAATAGGGCTACGACACATGCCCAGAATTAAGAGGATCCAATCAGAACACTTTCTGAAGAAGGGCTGTGCTTTGAGCAAGGGTGCAAAGTGAAAATTGAGACAGGGGTAAGTATCAGAGCAGGTGGGCTGCATTCAGGGGATGGGACTGTGACCAAACGGTACAGTTGTCCTTTCATGTAAGCCCTATAATTAAATTAACCCATTGATGTTTATAACTTCATTATTGGATGCTCAAGCTATTAATGCTAAAACACACACTTACACTCTTACATTGAGATTTAACACTAATGCCCTGTACACACGGACGGATTTTCCGACGGAAAATGTGTGATAGGACCTTGTTGTCGGCAATTCCAACCGTGTGTGGGCTCCATCACACATTTTCCATCGGAATTTCCGACACACAGAGTTTGAGAGCATTCTATAAAATTTTCCGACAACAAAATCCGTTGTCGGAAATTCCGATCGTGTGTATACAAATCCGACGCACAAAGTGCCACGCATGCTCAGAATAAATTAAGAGACGAAAGCTATTGGCTACTGGCCCGTTTATAGTCCCGACGCACGTGTATTACGTCACTGCGTTCAGAATGATCACATTTTCCGACGACTTTGTATGACCGTGTGTATGCAAGACAAGTTTGAGCCAACATCTGTCGGAAAAAATCCATGGATTTTGTTGTCGGAATGTCCGATCAATGTCCGTCCGTGTGTACGGGGCATAAGAGTAGATAATTAGCATTGAAATAGCTTTCTGCAGAAATTGTTGCTATTGATTGCCTTCAGTGCTGGAAGCAGTGCAGGGAACAGGCAACCTAGAACTCAGGCAAACATGCCAAACTGCGTCCCACCTCCAAGATCTATGAGCAGTGTTAGCATACCCCCCCCCAAAAAAATAAAAAAATTGACCACTAATCTGCATGCTTACCTCCTAATCATAAACTCTGCCCAGTACAAATCCTTGCCCCCCCCCATCCCCCCTCCCAGCTCCAATCCTCTCTCTCCCCAAATCCCCCCCAGCACACCCCCCCCAAAAAAAAATCACTCCTCCTAGCACAAATCCTCTACTCCTTAAATCAAGTACACATCCCCCCTCTCCAAATCCCCCCTCCCAGCACAAATCCCCCCTAATTTCCCCTCCTAGCACAAACCCCCCCCCCTCTGCCATATCACCTCTTCTAGCACAAACACCCCAAATTCCTCCTCCTAGCACAAATGCTCTCCCCCATCCCCCTCCCAACACAAATCCCTCCAAATTACCTTTCCTAGCACCCCCAAACCCCCTCCTAGAACAATTCTTACCCCCCGCTGTCCCCCAATTTCCCCCACCCAAAACAAATACCCTCCCCCGATCCCCTTGTGTTGCCCCACCCATCTCACATGATAACACAGTGCCCAGGGCAGCCATCCCTCATACCCACCCCTTGTCCCAGCCCTGGCTGGAAGCCTAGGTTTTGGACATGTCATCTCTAATGGGAAAGAAAATAGTTTAGAATGGCTGCTCCTTTTCTTTAGCAGAGGTCACATGACCACGTAACTAGACAGAACAGTTACTAAGATGTGTCAGCAGCACTGAAGATAACTCGGTGCATCATTTTCTCTTGGCAAGGTAAATATTTCAGTATTTGTATCTCTCTTTATCCATACTAATAAAAAGATTACCACTCATTTTCTTAGCTTTCTAAACCACATTTTGATGCTTTGCTTCATGGAATTCTAATTTTATTGGAGTGTGTAAATGTGAACAGACTTTACAGCAGCAAAAGCCTTATAACAATGTAGAAAGATTTTGAACTGGTTTTCACTACTGTATTTCATGCAATCTCTCTATAGCATCCCCTTCTATGAGAGGATCTACACCACTAGATGTCGCTGCTGCATCTGTAATGGACAACAATGAACTTGCTTTGGCTTTGCAAGAACCAGACCTGGAGAAGGTAAAATATCCATAAACAACCACAGAAATAATGAATTGTCATTGTTTTAATAACCTTAATAAAGGTATAAAAATTGCATGTGGTTTGCTAATTTGTTGTCATTTGTTGTTGCATCATAGTAACTGATGATATTTATATACAGGATATAGACTGCCAAAGACCTTGGTAAAAATTAGGAAAATGACAGCTTCTATTAGAATTTAGATGGTTATAACTGTAAAAAATGTTGTCCTTGGAGAATAAAAAAAATCTTCTTAAAGCTTTCTTGGGATTGATAACCTGCATTGCTATATATCTTACCATATCAGGTTACATGTGTTTGATGCAGTTATATCAACCGCTGTAGAACCTATGATCCTTTGAGACCATGCTTTGATAACAATTATTATCATGGTTTGCCAAACCTTACAGAAACCATGGTGCTGTCGATTCAATGAGGGTCTTTTGCAGGATGTGAGGGTACGAGCCAGGTTGGATACATATTAACTTGTCCACTGAGGGTTTGTCTATGAACATCTGGGAAGATCATAAGTGTGTTATTAGAGGTACACTAATCAATTTTTGGACCAGACATAAGAAAGAATGGCTAGGTAAATGTTCTACTTTAATTGTCCAAGTACGGTCATTGGAATGTACACATAAACAATCATTGGTAGTGACAAAGGCGGCTGAGACCTTTTAGACAAGGTAAACGTTAAATTGATGCTTTCTGAACTTCAGTTCTATGAGTTTGGAAGCGAGATCCATTAGTAACACCATGACTCGGACGTTCATACCTCAAAACATCACTATGCAAGGCTCCAAATATATAAAGTCACATGACATAGCAGATTGTTTTAGGGGATTCTACAACTCTCTAAATAATTTACCAGAATCACAATGTCAGTCAAAGGAGGATCTTATACTGTGGATCCATACCTTCCAAAGGCAGGGTTACCCAAATTATCACCTCAGGCAAGGGATTCCATGAATGATCCCATAGCTACAGAACTATCGAAGGGCATTCAAGGCAGGCCAACAGAGAAAACTCCTGGGCCTGATGGCATCTCTCTTTATTACTATAAAACTTTTAAGCAGAGTTTATCGACATGGTTTCTAAGGGCTTAGAACTCTATTTTAAGAAGATGCCCTCTGCCTGAGGTATGGGAAGAGCCTACATAACTGTAGTAGGAAAAGAGAATAAAGGCCTGTTTCTTTGTACCAGTTACTGACTGTGACAGACTCACCCGAGACAGAGGCTATTGGAGGGGACTGAACGCTAGCCTGTTGCCTTTTGATTATGGGCCCTGGATTTTCAATGGAACGGTGCTCTTTGTGGGGTGAATTGGAGGTCCGGTTTGAACTGTATTAAGCGGACTCAGTCGTGTATATATGTATATATTGTTTGTTGTTTGATTCTGTTGGGGACTCCTTGCTGTGGATCTGTGTCCCTGAAGAGGGAGGGGGGGTTCCTCCAGCAGCCCCCTGCTGATAAGACTGATTCATTCTGTTGGGACACATCCTGTGAGGAGATGCTGGTGTCATCAACCTGTGTTTATGTTAATTGAATGAGCTAATGACATTGTCCTCTATACAATGTAGGAGACGGGACGACTGATATTGTGTTGATATAACTGTGTGAAGCTCGGTGACCACAAGTCTGGGCAAAAGGTCATGTCTCAGTCACCGAGGCTGTATAAAGGATTAGATAATTAGCTCATGTTAATTAGGTTACGTTTGTATTGTTAGAGTAATCTTCTCCTGTGTATATAAGACTGTATTCTGGTTCTGAATAAAGTGAGTTCTTGGTAGCAACAAGTAAGTGTCGCCTTGTTTGTGCTCAGAGAGGTTGGGATATCTGTATACAGACTGGGAGGAAGTGGTATATGACGGAAGCACTCAAGCGGAGTGTGGGACGTTCCGTGACATTGGTGGCAAGCAGCGGGAAAGCTTCCTGCAGTCTGGGACATCCAAACTTCCATCTGGATCCAAGGTCCAGATAGCAGGAGAGGAGAGGTACAGATACCAGCCGCCATGGATGAGGAATTCAGAAGGAGGTTGCGAGAGATGCAGATACAGCACAGAGGACCAGTATCGGAGCAGGTCCTGCTGGGATGGTGTGATTCTATTCGCTGCAAACTCTGGAAGGAAGCACTAGCCCGTGAGCAGCGACACCAGGGAAAAGTTCTCCCCTCCATCGAGGAAAGGTACTGGTCGCAGTACGGACTGCGGGTGCGGTTTTTGGGAGAAATACCACACAAGAAGCAGACAGCTGAATTAAGCAGGCTGGTGTGGGCAGAGATAAAGCTGGATGAGAGCTACAGAGCCCTCCGGTGGCATGTATCCCAAGCATGTCCCTGGATAGCGGATGACAGCCCAACGGAAGGCTTAAGCTACGGCGGCTTGGGACTGTTGTTTGTGAAGCTGACAGGGAACCCTAACTTTGGGAGTGATTTGGAGCGGCGGGTGGACGAAATCATGGATTTCAGAGAAGGGCTACTGAACATTTCGGAAGTGCACTGGGCACAGGAAGATTTGGAGTTTCTGGCCGTTCAGGAATGGGAGCTAGAGATCGCCTACAGACGGCTCCTAGACATTGCTCAGTGCCAGGGCTGGGCTCCCTTTGCCTGGGACTATCAGGAAATACCAGCTGACAACCCTGAAATCCTGGCTGAAGAGTCGGCAATGTGGCAGAGCAATAGTGTGCTTTGCCAACCTGCCCCCCCAGCTATGGAGGCGGAGGTCTTATGGCGGATGAAGCAAGTGCTGACTGACCTTGATGATCCTGTTTCTGCATGGGATGATCTTGGATGGAGGAATGTGCCTGTCCAGCAGCATGCCAGAGAATCTGCAGTAGAAAATCTGGAGATTGCCATCCCCAAAGCTGAAGTGCTGACAACAGGGCAGAGCTCTGCTAACCTCTGCCCAGCACTGATAACATCTTCTGGGTTCCATGGACAGGAGATGGTGAACCTCCATCCCCAGACATCAGTTGCAGAGACATGGGATTTGATAGACTTTTCTGCTGAGGAAGAACAACCTGATGAGCCTCCAGCAGAAGAGCTGCTATCAGGGCCAAAGTTCACTGTGTTCTGCCCAGCACCAACAGTGGCTTCAGCCTTCCTGATAGAAGAGGTAGTCGGCCTTTCTCCCACAACACTGACAGGGACATGTGATTTTCTGCCAGCAACATCTATGGAGTTAAAACAAACTTCTCCAGCTGAAGATCTGGTAACTGAACAGAGGGTCCAAGACCTCTGTCCCACACTTTTACCAATTCCAGAGACTGGGGATTTAATAGACGTTTCTGTAGAGGAGGAACCACCTGGCAAACCCCCAGCAGAAGTGCTGGCAACCGGACAGAGGGTCCAAGACCTCTGCCCCACACCTGCAGCAATTGTGGAGGCTCAGGGTGAGAAGATGGCAATCACTTCCCAGCAGCAGATACAGGGGGAGAAGGGAGAGGAGGTGTGTGTTGTCCCTCCCCAACAGTTGGCCAGGGTAGAGGAAGCGGGCTTTCCTCCCCAGCAAAGATCCGTGTACCTGGGAGACAGTACCATCGACATGTCGTCCCAGCAGCTAGATGAGGGAATAGAAAAGGAAGCAGCTGGCTCCCTTTTCCAATGGCAGCTACACAGTTTGGGAGTGGAGGAAGCCAGCCTCCTGCCCCAACGGTTAGCTGGAGCGGAGGATGCAGAGTCCCCAGCAGAAGTGCTGGCAACAGAGCAGAGTGCTACCAACCTCTTCCCAGCACCAGCAACCACTGTGGAGTTCCAGGGAGCCGGGGCAGTTGGCCCCTCTCTCCGACGACAAGCTGGTGTAGTGGAGCTGCTACTCCCAGCTGAATCGCTGGCAACAGGGCAGAGCACCGCTGGCCTCTGCCTAGCACCTAGTGTCCCTCTACAGCTTCAAGAAGCAGGGGTGATTGGCCCCTCTGCCCAGCAGCAGACCGAGCCCAGGAATGTTAAAAACAATCCAGCTGAAGCCCTGGCAGCCAGACAGAGAGTAAATGACCTCTGCCCAACACCTACTGAGGTCAACTATTCCTTGCAGCCAAGAATGGAGATCATGCGGGAAGACTATGTGAGTTCACTCTGCCTGACTAACGTATGTCCAGACCAGGTGGAGGTCTGGGACCTTGTTAGTCAACCTTTGATGGGGGAGAAATGTGACAGACTCACCCGAGACAGAGGCTATTGGAGGGGACTGAACGCTAGCCTGTTGCCTTTTGATTATGGGCCCTGGATTTTCAATGGAACGGTGCTCTTTGTGGGGTGAATTGGAGGTCCGGTTTGAACTGTATTAAGCGGACTCAGTCGTGTATATATGTATATATTGTTTGTTGTTTGATTCTGTTGGGGACTCCTTGCTGTGGATCTGTGTCCCTGAAGAGGGAGGGGGGGTTCCTCCAGCAGCCCCCTGCTGATAAGACTGATTCATTCTGTTGGGACACATCCTGTGAGGAGATGCTGGTGTCATCAACCTGTGTTTATGTTAATTGAATGAGCTAATGACATTGTCCTCTATACAATGTAGGAGACGGGAAGACTGATATTGTGTTGATATAACTGTGTGAAGCTCGGTGACCACAAGTCTGGGCGAAAGGTCATGTCTCAGTCACCTAGGCTGTATAAAGGATTAGATAATTAGCTCATGTTAATTAGGTTACGTTTGTATTGTTAGAGTAATCTTCTCCTGTGTATATAAGACTGTATTCTGGTTCTGAATAAAGTGAGTTCTTGGTAGCAACAAGTAAGTGTCGCCTTGTTTGTGCTCAGAGAGGTTGGGATATCTGTATACAGACTGGGAGGAAGTGGTATATGACGGAAGCACTCAAGCGGAGTGTGGGACGTTCCGTGACACTGACCAATATTGATTTTACACTTTTTGCCAAAATGTTATCTACACGCTTTCTTCCTCATTTATCTTGTATGACACATAATGATCAAGTTGGGT
This sequence comes from Aquarana catesbeiana, assembly GCF_042186555.1. Classification (NCBI taxonomy): domain Eukaryota; kingdom Metazoa; phylum Chordata; class Amphibia; order Anura; family Ranidae; genus Aquarana; species Aquarana catesbeiana. Next base: position 101,289,538 of record NC_133336.1, on the reverse strand, counting down.
TTTTGCCTGGTAGAGAGTTGCAGTAACCATGAAACAGACGGAGACAGAAAATTCTGTAAAAATCACACCTTTTAATAAAATGGTAAAAATGGTACAACAGGTAAACAGTCAAAACATAGCCAGGGTTTGGCACCCAAATCGGGTAGACAGAACAAGCCAGGAAATCAGGAAGCCAGAGATCAACATAGTCAGAGGCAGCTGACAGGATCAGGAACCAGAAGGGACGTCAGCCAGGCAAGTCTTCAACAGGAACACAGCAGAGAGTCTCTAGATATGTTGACCAAGGCGAAGGAATTGAAGGAATGAACCAGGCAGTTTAAATAGCCAGAAGGGGCTGGCTGTGGGCTTGACTCATGAGCAGGAGATGATCAACAGGTGAGCCACTGTGGAACGATGAGTACTGGCAATTAACCGACAGCTGAGCACAGAGAAGGAAGGGCTGAGAGCCCAGCCCTGAGAGTATCCCCTCCTCAACGACCCCTCACCCTTGGAGGACCACCAGGTTTGAGGGGAAAACATCTATGGAAAGCACGGAGGAGGACAGGAGCATGTACATCCGAGGATGAAACCCAAGAGCGTTCCTCCGGACCGTACCCTTTCCAATGAACCAGGTACTGTATGCACCCATGGAACCTATGGGAGTCAATGATTGCATCTCATACTCCTCATGGTTCTCGACCTGCATTGGGCGAGTACGTGGTACCCAAAGGTACTGTAAGGAGACATGAAAAACATTTGAAATACGCATGTTAGAAGGAAGGTCTAATGCGTAAGCCACTGGATTGATCCTAAGGAGAATACGAAAAGGCCCAATACATCGTGGTGCCAGTTTCAGTGAGGAAACATGGAGTTGGAGGTTACAATATGACAGCCAGACCCTCTCCCCAACCTGGTAGGAAGGTGTAGGTAGGTGTCGGCGGTCAGCATGCAGTCTGTACCTCTCACTGGCACATTGCAGGGACTCTTGGACCTGAACCCAAGTGGAACGAAGATCGCAGAGATGCTCCTCTAACGCAGGAGTTCTTTGAGGAACAAATAAGTCAGACAACATGGATAGTTGGAAACCATAATTCGCCATAAACTGAGACAATCGGAAAGCGGTATTGGAGCAAACTCCACCGAAGGTAAGAGGTCTGACCAGTTGTTATGGTGGTCAGAAATATAGCAGCGTAGAAACTGCTCCATGGCTTGGTTGGCTCATTCTGCAGCCCCATTGGACTGGTGATACTCAGAGGAGAAGGACATCTGAATTCCTAACTGTGCACAAAAGGCTCACCAAAACCTGGAGGCAAACTGGTACCCCTGTCAGAGATGATAAACTTGGGTAGCCCAAGTAACCGAAAGATCCTAGTAGCAAAAATGGATGCCAGTTCTTTGAATGTGGGCAACTTTTTTAGTGGAATACAATGTGATATTTTTGAGAACCGGTCAACCACCATAAGAATAACTGTGTTGCCCTGGAAGTTGGGCAAATCCACAATAAAATCCATAGACAGGTGGGCCTCTCTCCATTGGGTATGGGTTGTAGGAGGCCCACTGGAATGTGTCTTACTCTGTGCAAACACAACAAGCCGCTACAAAGGCGGTTACATCAGTGCGGAGACTAGGCCACCAAAATTGTTGAGAAAAAGCCCAAATTAGTTTATTCTTCCCTGGGTGGCCAGCTGCCTGGGAGAATGGTAAGTCTGGAGCAAAGCAGTGTGGAGATTCTCAGGGACAAAGCAGTGGTCACCAGGTTTCTCGGGAGGAGACTGGACCTGAGCGGCACAAATTAATCACCCAAAGGTGAGGTGAGACTGGGGCGTACAGTAGCCAATGATCGGGAGGTGGTACAGGAACAGGCACTGACTCAATCTTGGAAGTGGAGGAAAACTGTCACGGCAATGCGTCAGCCCTTACATTCTTAGTCCTGGGTAAGAATGAGACTATGTAATTGAAGCTTGACAGTAAAAGAGCCCACCGCGCTCTTCTGGGAGATAAGCATTTAGCTTATGGTCAGATTCTTATGGTCAGACAAAAGGAGCACAGTGGTACCTTCGAGGAGATTCCTCCATTCTTTAAGAGCTAAAATGATAGCTAACAATTCTCTGTCCCCAATCTCGTAATTGCATTCTGCAGGAGACAATTTCTTAGAAAAGTAGCCACTAGAATGCATAGCACTCTCAGAGGTGGGACGTTGAGACAGAAGGGTGCCCACTCCAGTCTCAGATGCATCAACCTCAAGAATGAAGAGTAGCGTAGGATCAGGATGTGCCAGCACAGGAGCTGAATCAAATGCTTTAATGGAATCCGGAGACCAATTCTGTGGGTTACCGTCCTTTCTGGTCATATCAGTCAGGGGTTTGACCAGAAGAGAGAAGTTCCGAATAAATTTCCGATAATAATTGGCAAAGCCAAGAAAACGTTGTGACGGACGTAGACCTAAGGGTCGGGGCAACTGTGGAACTGCACATAATTTTTCTGGGTCCATTGAAAAACCGGCAGTAGAAATGTCATAACCCAGAAATTTAATGTTCATGATGGAACTCGCACTTCTCCAACTTACAATACAGGTTATCTCTCAGCCTCTGTAGCACACGGGAGACATCTGTGTGGTGGCTCTCTAGGGATTTAGAATATATGAGATTATCATCAAGATAAACCACCACACATTGCTGCAACATATCTCGGAGGACATTGATGATGAACTCCTGAAAAACTGCAGGAGCATTGCAAAGACCAAACAGCATTATGAGGTATTCGTAATATTCTGTCCTGATGTTAAACGCAGTTTTCCATTCGTCGCCCTTCTTTATCCTCACAAGATTGTATGCCCCTCTCAGATCGAGCTTTGTGAAAACCGTTGCTTCCTTGAGGCGGTCAAATAATTCTGTAATCAACGGAATCGGGTATGCGTTCTTAATCGTGATGCGATTGAGACCCCTATAATCGATACAAGGTATCAGTTCACCACTCTTCTTTTTCACAAAGAAGAAGCCAGCACCAGCAGGAGATGAGGATTTGTGGATGAACCCTCGAGAAAGTGCGTCAGCAACATAGTCCTCCATGGCTTTATCCCCTGAGACAGACAAAGGGTAAAACCGGCCACAGGAAGGCATAACACCAGCTTGAAGGTCATTTGCACAATCATAGGACCGGTGTGGAGGCAAACTTACGGTTTGACCCTTGCGGTACTCCTCCAGCAAGGAGGAGAGGGAAGAGGTGCACAAGACCTTAGCCACTTTCCAAAAACATGTCTTACTGCATTGTGGCAACCAGGAAAAAAACCTCAGCACAAAGCCAATCAAAAGAGGGGTTGTGCCTCTGTAACCAAGGATAACCAATAACCACCGTATAATGAGGAGAGGAAATAATTGAAATTGGATGATCTCATGGTGAAGAGCCCCTAGGGCCACGGTCACGGAGCAGTCTCATGAGTCACATGGGCAGGCTGTAGAGGTCTCCCATCAATAGCCTCAATGGCAAGTGGAGTGGCATGAAGCTGCAGCGGAATAGAGTGCTTAGACACAAAGGCACTGTCTATGAACAGGCTTGCAGCCCCAGAGTCGATTATAGCCTGTGTATCGATGGAAGACTCAGACCACGAAAGGGTAACCGGAACTAGAGGCTTGTCCTTCACGGTAACTGGGGACATAACACCACCTAAGGTCTGTCCCCTACAGGACCTCAGGTGCAAGCGTTTCCCAGACAGGTAGGACAAGACTTCAAAAAGTGACCTGCCTGGCCACAATAAAGTCACAATCTCTCCCTCCTCTCCCTCCTCCTAAAGACCCTCTCATCCGCAGAGAGATGTGAGAAGCCCAACTGCATGGGTTCTACTTCACTGGCAGACTCGGTACCAGGAGGCATGGGAGGTGAGGGAGGCAAGGGTGGGACTGCAATGCTTGGAGTGAAACATACAGGAGGTCTCTCTCTGAGTCTGGAGTCAATGAGAATGGCAAATGTAATCAACTTCTCCAGATCTGTAGGTATATCTTGGGCTGCTATCTCATCTTTGATGTTATCTGAAAGGCTATGAGAAAAAGCAGCCACGAGGGCCTCATTGTTCCAAGCGACCAGAGTACGTACAGTTCTCATACACTGGTGGACATGATGCTCTTGGCAGCAGAAGTGGAGCATGCAGGAATATCAAATACCCTTTTAAAGAAAGCCACAAACTCTGGGTAACTCAAGACAATGGGGTTTTACGTCTCCCATAGAGGGTTTGCCCCGGCCAAAGCTCTATCAGAAAGCAAAGAAATAATGAAGCCTACTTTCCTTCTGTCTGTGAGGAACACCTGGGACAGCATCTCAAAGTATATCCCAACCTGGTTGAGAAATCCTCTGCATTGAACTGGATCGCCCCCAAATAGCTGGGGAAGCAGAGCGGAATCAGACATACCTCTTGCAGAGGTAATATTTGAGGTGAGTGCCTGCACAGAGACTGGAGCAGCAGCAGGGACAGCTTGCAACACAGGTTGTACTGGAACAGCCACAGTGGGAGGATCCAGGTGAGCAGTGTGAATCAGGAGCGTCTGTAATGCTATGGCAAACTGATCCATGCGGTGATCCTGCTTATTAAACCTGGAAAAAATATTACCACTAGTTGGATTGCCTGCATCTTCTGAATTCATGGCCTTTGCCTACTGTCAGGAACCATGAAACAGAGACAGAAAATGCAGTAAAAATCACACCTTTTAATAAAATGGTACAAATGGTACAACTGGTAAACGTCTATTACAACTCCAATTGTAAGAAACCCTGATTTTCCACCTTGGATACAAGACCCAAGATTTTGTCCCTTCCTCTACAATCATATATTCAGGTTAAAGGATTTTCTGTCAGAGGAAAACTGGAAATCAATGGACATTGTACAATCTGTGATTTCCCCACATTTGCCATTTTCTTCACAAGGCCACTGCTGACGAAACATGCTATGTGCTGTGGAGAAATAGCTTCTGAAAAGGCTAACACGGAGATAAAAGCATACAGAAACCTGCCAAGAAAGAATTGTATAGACTGCCATTACAGACCTTTCCTTCTGAAAATGTATGATGCCTGGCTTTCATACTCTTGTTCTGGCTACAGAACATTCTGTGTCTCTCACCTGAATCAATAATAGAGTACTGTTTGGACCTTGAAGAAGGAAGTATACCCCCAAAGCTTGTCCTACAAATTTGCCATATGTTGCATGTGCGAGACGAAACAGCACAGAGGCAGATTGAAAAAAGCTTGAGTGGTCATATTAACCTGTGGTGGCATCCTCAGTCTTATTGGGACCTATTGATTCAAAGTATTTATCCAGTGCCTGTTTTGCCAATCAGTAAAATAATGAGAAAAAGGAGTTGGTGAGTGTTGAACCATAAGGAGAGTGGAATCGCACTTTTTACACTGTGGTGAAGTTGATTTGGAGAATAAGAAGCACTGTGGAGTTTGAATACGTCGTGTTTCTTTTAGAGTTGAAAAGAGACATTTTATTGGACCGATATATATTTTTACGGATTTTAAGTATTCACTTTAAAAATAGTTCCCTTATGTCAGGAAGAAATAGGGAAGATAAGTAAGAAGAAAAGGAAAAAGAAACGAGGAAGTAAAAAAGTAGTGTTCAGGCCCAGAGGTCTCCCACTTGGAATAAAGCTGGTTAGTTAGAATTATTCATCTAGGCGAATCTTCATAAATGTTTACCAGAGTGTCCATGTTTTTCTTATCATGTATCTTGCTAGCAATTTTTTCGTGATCCATGAGATTTTAGATTTGATATGAACCAGGGAGACAGACTGTTTATTTCATGCCCCTGCTATAGTGCATTTAACTGTCAGAAATATGAATAATGCCAGTTGTTGCTTACTATGGGAGATTTCAGGGATAGGTTCACTGAACAAGGCATACTGAGATTGTTGTGGAATATCTGTACCCAGAACTCTTCGCAGTAAATGAAAAACATGAAGTCCAATATAACTGGGGCTTCCCCTCATGCTTGATTGGCAGGAAAAATGGCCGTAGAGCCAGACTGAGATTTATTGAAGAGATTCCTGAATTTTGTAAAAAAAAACTGGAGATTCCAATGCCAGAAAACTGTCTGGAAAGAAGGCCAAGACAGGGAAATATTACATAAGGACAGACTGACTAATATTGACTTGAAGAGAAAGGAAGAGAAAACTTTTTGAGGACTTTAACTTTTTGAGGACTTTTTTTTTTACACGAGATAAGAGTGGGGGGAGGGGAGAATAGGGAGGGGGGAGACCTCAAGTTGAGGGATTGGGAAGCGGCGGAAAAGACTAAAGACAAATAATGGGGGTTTGGACACCCGGACTCTTGGCGTGTTCTGGTATCACCTCTCTGGAAGTAAGGTAGGTGAGTCTGACAGCGCCATACAAAACTCCACCTTAGGCCCGAGGGAGCAGGAGGGACAAGGAAGTCCCTAAAGGGAGTGCTCCAGACTATGGAGTCAAGATACCAACAACGGGGGGGTGAGAGTACGGGAGGGGGGAGAAGGGGGGAGATCTGTTTGTCCTCATTTTCCTATTGAACCAAGAAAGGAGAATAAGGTAAGAAAAAATAAATAATGACTGACGTTAAGTTTATTACATACAACGTAAGAGGGCTGAATTCTCCGGGAAAAAGACACATAGTGCTAAGAGAGTTGGAAAGGTATTCCGCTGAGATAATCTTCCTACAGGAGACGCATAATAGCACTAGATTCAAATATTAAACTATATTCATGGGCGATCCCAACTTGGTACTATGGGGACTCCCCAAATAAAAGGGCAAAAGGAGTTGCCATAGGAATAGCAAAAAACATCAGTTTTATTTTGGAAGAAAGGAAAGTTGACCCAGAAGGTCGCTAATTGTTCCTGAGAGGGTCCCTTCAAAGGAAAAGGTACACATTAGCAAATGTATATTGTCCCAATAGACACCCCAAAAAATACCTAAAGGGGATCCTTAATGCTTTAATGGAGTTTAAACAAGGCCACTTAATATTGGCAGGAGATTTCAATTTCTCAATAGACCATGACCTTGACAGTACGTCTGGTGCTCCAATTTGAGAAAATAAACAACTAAAATTGATTAAAAAAAAAAAAGTACAGTCATTCATTAATAGGTGCACAACACGTACTCAAGATTAGATTACATTCTGGGGATCACGAAATACTGGAGTATGTAGTAGAGGCGTCTATTGGAATAATTTTAATCTCTGATCATGCTCCTGTAACAGTAAGCATAAGATTCAGTGATAAGGAGCATAGAAAAGGGACTTGGAGATTGAACGAAGCTCTTATAGACGAAGAGAAGTAGGAAAAATAATAATGAGAGATTGAACAATACTTCAGTACAAATGATACACCGGATGTGACAAAGGCGACAATTTGGGAGGCCCATAAGGCCTATATTAGGGGAAAATTGATCTCCATAAGAAAGAAAGGTAAATAAAAATGAAAAATGCAATAAGAGAACTATACGAGCTGGAACAAAAACATAAAACACAATTAGACATAGACACGTATCAGAAGATTGTTATAAAAAGGGGTCAGTTAAGGGACATAATGGAACGAGAAACTAGAAAAGTATTTAAAAATGTTGCAAAAGAAAGATACAAGTGGGGGAACAAGCCCAGGAAATACCTAGCAAAAATATCAAAGGAAAAAAAAAACTTAAACTATATAGAAAAGATAAAAAATGAGAAAGGCGAAATGAAATACAAAACAACTGATATTGCACAGGCTTTTAAAACATACTACAGTGCATTATATGCAATTAGAGATAAAGAGACACGACAGGAGGAGGAGAGTAGAAAATCTAAAATACAGGAGTACCTAGCGGAAGTTAATCTACCAAAAATAACATCAGAAAGTGCAGAGTTATTAGATGAACCAATTACTCAAGACGAAATTTATAAAGCCCTTGTCACGTACCTGATGGCGAGCCTGACGTGTAGAGGAAGGCCTCCCGTACAACTCCGGCTCAAGGGCCGCTGATAGTGGAACAGCTGGCGCTGGAGCACGGCAGAGTAATAGTGCCTATGGAAGTCCCGAAGTCTGAGCAGGAAGTTGCCGGAACACACAGGTGGATGGCTGGACTTGACTGGAAGCAGACAGGAGAGTCGCTGGATCACTGGCAGGTCTCGGCAGCAGAGAGACAGATCAGATGACTCGGCTGGCAGGAACGTGGTCAGGTCACAGACAATTAGGCAACGGCTAGGCAGATCAGGTACAACAGCAGGCAGGAGAGAGGTCAGGTCACAGGCAGGTTCGGCAGCAGGTAGGCAGATCAGGTACAAACAGCAGGCAGGAGAGAAGTCAGGTCACAGGCAGGTTCAGCAGGTAGGCAGATCAGGTACAAACAGCAGGCAGGAGAGAAGTCAGGTAGCAGGCCGGAACGATGATCGGAAGTCAACACAGGTAGCAAGAATTCAGGTACACGCTGTAGACCAAGCAGCAACCAGCCAGTACTAAGTCTGTGTTTAAATAGGCCGTCTGGCGCCAGTTTTGATGACAGGCGTCGCTGATGCGCCCGTAGTTGTTCTGTGAATCCCTTGCCGGCGCCTGCGCACAAGTGTATGCTTGCGAGCATTAGCTGTATCCTGCGGATGACTTCCCTGACAGCCCTAAAGGAAACACCAGGGGGAAAAGCCCAGGCCCGGATGGGTTTACGATTAAATATTACAAAAGATTTAAAGAACAATTAGTCCCAGTATTGTAATTATTTAAACAAAATTGGGAAAAATTAGAAAATAAGAAAAGAATCTCTCCTTGCCAATATTTCAGTAATACCAAAGGTAGGGAAAGATAGAACCATCTGCTCTAATTATCGGCCCAGAGCGTTTTGATTTTACCAAAAATAATATATAAACTTCAAATGCTCCCAATAGAAATACCACAAAGTTTCTTCAAAGTAATAAAAACAATAATCCTGAAATTTATATGGCAAAGTGAAAAAGCCAGAGTAGATAATATTCTCTTAACTAGGAAAAAAATGGAGGGATGGCACTTCCGGATGTAAAAAGGTATTGTAAGGCGATTATATTGACAAGATTAATAGAATGGGCAAACACAAACACTAAAAAGAGATGGGTGAAAATGGAAGACACATTAAACATGGCACAACTTCAAAAAATTATTTGGATTTCACCGAAACTGAGAACACACAGTAGAGATACACATGAGTTAACTAAAAATGTATTTAAAGTATTGGACACATTATATCAAAAAGAAAAATGGAAATATAATTCACCTCTAATCTCATTAACGGGCACAAATTTTTTTATACCAGGAAATGGGACACGATTGGGAAATCAAATGTGAACCGCACAATTAAAGGATATCATTAGGCAAGGTAAAATTAGGACAAAGCAGGACTTAATTATGACTCACGGGTGGCACCAGGTTAACAATTGGGAATATTTCAAATTAAACATTTAGTAAGCACAATCCCTCAACCAATCAGAGATGAGAAAACATTAACTCCAAAAATCTCTGTAACACAAAAACGCCTGTAAAACATGGAACATCTCAAATGTATGAAATACTAACAGAATTAGGACAGGGGACCCTACACTTCAAAGAAAAATGGGAACAAGATTTGGGCATAAAATTAGATGAAACGCAAATGATAGGAGCAGTACACCATTTTGCATCTGACATACAGTCAGGTCCATAAATATTGGGACATCGACACAATTCTAATCTTTTTGGCTCTATACACCACCACAATGGATTTTAAATGAAACGAACAAGATGTGCTTTAACTACAGACTTTCAGCTTTAATTTGAGGGTATCTACATCCAAATCAGGTGAATGGTGTAGGAATTACAAACAGTTTGTATATGTGCCTCCCACTTTTTAAGGGACCAAAAGTAATGGGACAGATTAACAATCATCCATCAAACTTTCACTTTTTAATACTTGGTTGCAAATCCTTTGGAGTCAATTACAGCCTGAAGTCTGGAATGCATAGACATCACCAGATGCTGGGTTTCATCCCTGGTGATACTCTGTCAGGCCTCTACTGCAACTGTCTTCAGTTCCTGCTTGTTCTTGGGGCATTTTCCCTTCAGTTTTGTCTTCAGTAAGTGAAATGCATGCTCAATCGGATTCAGGTCTGGTGATTGACTTGGCCATTGCATAACATTCCACTTCTTTCCCTTAAAAAACTCTTTGGTTGCTTTCACAGTATGCTTTGGGTCATTGTCCATTTTCACTGTGAAGCGCCGTTCAATGAGTTCTGAAGCATTTTGCTGAATATGAGCAGATAATATTGCCCGAAACACTTCAGAATTCATTCTGCTGCTTTTGTCAGCAGTCACATCATCAATAAATACAAGAGAACCAGTTCCATTGGCAGCCATACATGCCCACGCCATGACACTACCACCACCATGCTTCACTGATGAGGTGGTATGCTTTGGATCATGAGCAGTTCCTTTCCTTCTCCATACTCTTCTCTTCCCTTCACTCTGGTACAAGTTGATCTTGGCCTCATCTGTCCATAGGATGTTGTTCCAGAACTGTGAAGGCTTTTTTAGATGTTGTTTGGCAAACTCAAATCTGGCCTTCCTATTTTTGAGGCTCACCAATGGTTTACATCTTGTGGTGAACCCTATTCACTCTGGTGAAGTCTTCTCTTGATTGTTGACTTTGACACACATAAACCTACCTCCTGGCGAGTGTTCTTCATCTGGCCAACTGTTGTGAAGGGTGTTTTCTTCACAAGGGCAAGAATTCTTCGGTCATCCACCACAGTTGTTTTCCTTGGTCTTCCGGGTCTTTTGGTGTTGCTGAGCTCACTGATGCGTTCTTTCTTTTTAAGGATGTTTAAAACAGTTGATTTGGCCACACCTAATGTTTTTGCTATCTCTCTGATGGGTTTGTTTTGTTTTTTTCAGCTTAATGATGGCTTGCTTCACTGATAGTGACAGCTCTTTGGATCGCATATTGAGAGTTGACAGCAACAGATTCCAAATGCAAATAGCACACTTGAAATGAACTCTGGACATTTTATCTGCTCCTTATAAATGGGATAATGAGGGAATAACACACACCTGGCCAAGGAACAGCTGAGCAGCCAATTGTCCCATTACTTTTGGTCCCTTAAAAAGTGGGAGGCACATATACAAACTGTTGTAATTCCTACACCGTTTTCCTGATTTGGATGTAAATACCCTCAAATTAAAGCTGAAAGTCTGCAGTTAAAGCACATAAAGTTTGTTTCATTTCAAATCCATTGTGGTGGTGTATAGAGCCAAAAAGATTAGAATTGTGTTGATGTCCCAATATTTATGGACCTGACTGTAACTACGATAGAAGCAAATTATAAGTGTATGGTGCGTTGGCATCTGACACCAGAGAGAATTAACAAATTCCAGCCAAATAAGCCCTCTCAGTGTTGGAGGAACTGTAAACAAATAGGAACAACAATACACATATGGTAGGAAAGCCCAAAGATAAAAGACTACTGGCAGGAAATTTTAGAATACACTGAGGTGATAACTGGGGAGAAGATCCCACAAAACCCCTGGAATTGTTTGGGACAAACAAAACAAGCAAACAATATAAGAAAATTCTGCAAAAGGACTCTCTCCTGAGCATTAAAGCAGAACTAAACCCACCAATTCAACTGTTTCTCAAAACAGATTCAAGGCATGCAGTGAATGATAACTGTCACCGTAAGCTTGTGCTCTCAACCAAACGTCATGCCATTAAATGGGTGGTATCATATCTGATCACATGCAGCACCATGGCACTTGCAGATCAACCAGAGGCTAAGATGGCAGCTAATGGGGCGTACACACTTTCCGAGGCCGGAGAGAGCGGGGAAGGCGGAAGAAGACCCCCGAAGTCGAAAGAAGACCCCCAGAGCTGTCTAATAAATTACTTAAAAAACCTGTGTAGTGTGTTTTTCTATTGACACTTTTTCCCTAAGTGAATGGGTAGGGGTACGATGTACCCCATACTCATTCACATAGGGTGGGGCACTGGGATCTGGGGGCCCCCTTATTAAAGGGGGCTCCCGGATTCCGATAAGCCCCCTGCCCACAGTCCCCGACAACCAACGGCCAGGGTTGTCGGGAAGAGGCCCTTGTCCTCATCAACATGGGGACAAGGAGCTTTGGGGTGGGGGGCCGCAGGGCGGTATGGTTTAGGAAGGGGGGCGCTCACTCATCCCCACCTCCTTTCCTGACTGGCCAGGCTGCGTGCTCGGATAGGGGTCTGGTATGGATTTTGGGGGGACCCCACGCCGTTTTTTTGGTGTAGGGGGTTCCCCTTAAAATCCATACCAGACCTAAGGGACATCATCACCTACCCCTCACACTCGCCGCAATAGGAAAATTTGTTTTATTTATTGCAGAGAGATGTAGTAGCCTGCCCTTGCGTTGTATCTGGTCCGTCGGACCAGCATACAGACGAACGGGCTTTCCATTAGGAACTGAGTCCGGCGGAGTTACGACATAAAGATTTGAAGCAGGTTTCAAATCTAAAGTCCGTCTGATTTCCGACCGAAACGGTCCGTCGGAAGTCCGATGCAGCCCACACATGGTCGGATTGTCCGCCACGGAAAGTGTACACGGCATTAGTTCCACTTTAAGGGAAGGTTTGCAAGGGGGGTAAATTATGTCTGGGCAACTACTGTTTTGATTTTTGTGTGCTGATGTTATAAACATGAGAAGCTCTTAGTGCTGCATGGGTTTAGACCATGGGTCTCCAGACTTTTCAGTAAGAGGGCCTCATCGTTTATTTTACAAATATTCACAGACTTAAAAAATGACCATCAGAATACCCCATATATCAGAACCCCACCTTACATCAGGGTCCCCATCAGAGTCCCCCCTTACATCTGAAGTAAAGATTATAGCCACCCTCTGCTGACCTTAATCCTCAATCAGTGCACATTGAGGATACGCCACTGACCCTAGCTGCCGGCCAGATAAAATGCTGTAGCCCACAAGCTATAGTTTGGAGACCCTTGATTTCGATCATACAGTAGTCAACTATATTTTGACTAATTCGATTACAGTTGATTACAATTGATTACAATTTTCATGGCTAGATCACAGTCGGTACTCTGCGGTACTCTATTAGCCTAGGTTCACACATATGCGGTGCAGGAAATACAGCAATCCCTGCATGTTTCCTGCACCGTATTGCAATCGCACTGTGTTTACGATCTGCCACGGGTGTCAGTACAAAATTTATGACACCCCAAAGGATCACAAATACAATGCGGTTTGCCTGCACCGGGTTGCATGGTACAAAACCACCATGTGATGTGGTTGCAGTGCGGCTCCAAAAAAAGTGCCTGCACCTTTTTTGGTACAATGCAGTGGGATTTGAGCCCAATCAAAATGTATTGGCTCAGAATGCACCACACTGAACCAAATGCGGTGCAGCCCCTGTGCGTTTAACATGCGAGTTATAGTGTGAACCGGGGCTTATTGGAGATTAAAGCAGTTTAAACTTTATGGCTACTGCATTATCTCACAGAAATCCATGTTTTTTTGGAGGAAAGGAACTACTGCTGTGGAGTCAGTGACTATCTACAGGAGTATAAAGCCAGCTGAACCATCATAACTGCCTCTTCATATGTGCTAATCCACTGTTACTGGTAACATGGGGAAGGATAAAGCTGTTGAGCCAACAAGGCATATTACCTCTGATCAATTCTCATAATCTCTGGTTACAGAGATACTATAGAAATAACAAATCGGGTTACTCCCCTAGACCCAGCCAATAAGTCTGTTATTTTTCAACTTCCTTTAATAGACCAAGCTGTCCAGACAAAGTGGCTGTTCAAAGGTTGAAACAAACCATTTACCACTGACAGGGGTGCTTACAATAGTCAGCCTTTTTTAATTTATGTAAAATCTTTATTCCAAAGGAAAACAATTGTTACTGACTATTCCAGTCAGTAAGTTTAAAAATTAGGAATAAAGTTAACATGGCTAAGTTCTTTTAGGACTCTCAGGTCTACACCATCTGAATCTGGTGATTTGTTCACATTAAGTTTTTCTAGTCTTGTTTGCCTTAGTTGAGTGTGCAGTTCCCTCTACCTAATTAATATCAGTATAATGGAAGCCCCCCATGATTATAACCTTTCCCTGCCTCCGCGCCATCTCTAAGGCTAAGTTCACACTTATGCGGTGTGGGAAGCGCAGTGATCTGTGCGTGTTTCCCGCACCATATGCAAATTGCACTGCCCCTGAGATCTGCTGCAGGTGTCAATACGAAGATAACGACACCCCAAACGCAGGTCGCAAATTGCATGGTACAATTTTTTTCATTTTGAATGGGCGCAAAACGCACCACACTGCATCGCATGTGAACTGCATTGGAATTCAGCGTGAACTGAGCATAACTGTGAAAGTAGATGGGCCTCTTCCTCCTTCTTAACGTTAGGGGGCTATAGTATACACTCACAGCTAATGTACCATTTGTTTCGTCCCTCTGAAGCTCCAGTCATAAAGACTCCACTTCCTCGCTATCCCTGTTAGCAATGTTATCCCTCATATTCACTATCAAAATGCTCTTGGTATACAGGCACACCCCTCCCCCTCTTCTACCAACCCTGTCCCTTCTATACAAGGAGTACCCCCGGACAGTCGCAAGCCAGTCATGTTAGCTGTCAAATCAGGTTTCGGATATTCCTAAAAAGTCAAAATCCTCCTCATGTACCAGAAGCTCAAGTCCTTCCATTTTATTAACCAGAATTCTAACATTTGTGTGCATGCTTTTTAACCTTCACACATTATTACATCCTTGCTCGCTCTTAGGTTACTGTGAGATTAATCCAGCCTATGAGTATTGATCCTGGATACTAAAAGTTGCAAGAAAGACTGGCTGTATTTCTTCAATACTCCCTACAAATTGCAGTGAATTAGTATGAAGCGGATCTTTGGAAACATTGTGCCTGTGGAATTGCATGTGTCTGCTCTTTCTGAGGTTGACAGGCTTATCTGACAATCTGACACTATATATATATATTGTATTGTCAAAAGTATTGGGGCGCCTGCCTTTACCCCCACATGAACTTTAATGGCATCCCAGTCTTAGTCCGTAGGGTTCAATATTCAGTTGGCCCACCCTTTGCAGCTATAACAGCTTCAACTGTCCACAAGGTTTAGGAGGGTGTCTATGGGAATGTTTGACCATTCCTCCAGAAGTGCATTTGTGAGGTCAGGCACTGATGTTGGACGAGAAAGTTCATGTGTGTGTGTAAAGGTAGGTGTCCCAATACATTTGACAATATAGTATGTAATATATATATATATATATATATATATATATATATATATATAGATGTCAGATTGTCTGATAAACCTTTTGACTATATATATATATATATATATATATATATATATATATATAAAATAGACATTGTCTATATATATATATATATATATATATATATATATATATATATATATATATATATCTCCTGTACCTTTTGTATTGAACTGTACTGTAATTGTGTTGTCCCCCTTATACATAGTAAAGCGCTGAGTAAACTGTTGGCGCTATATAAATCTCGTATAATAATAATAATAATAATAATATATATATATATATATATATATATATATATATATATATATAGACAAAAAAAAATTCTAAAATCTTGACAAAATTAGGAATCCATCCCTTTTTCAATTGTTAGCTGCGGGAGGTGATTGAGGTCTCTGCTAGTGTACAGCACATGGTTTTATTTACACTGTGGAATTGTTTGTTTATTTGCAGGTTGTGACATATTTGGCAGGTTGTGGACTGCAGAGCTGTCTAATGTTAATAACCAAAGGATACCCAGATATTGGATGGAATCCTATAGAGGGAGAGCGTTACCTATCATTCCTACGTTTTGCTGTCTTTGTAAACTGTAAGTATATACATCGGTTCCTAAGTGAAGAATGCATGAAACCGTTCTCTGTGTGCACTCAATATAAATAACTCATTGATTTTCTTCAGTTTATGCAATTGTTTTATGATGACAACAAATCAAGGAAATATGCAGATTAACTGTAGCCAGATAGATCTCAATTAACCACTTGTCTACCGGGCACTTACACCCCCTTCCTGTCCAGGCCATTTTTCAGCTTTCAGCACAGTCGCACTTTGAATGACAATTGCACGGTCGTGCTACACTGTACCCAAACAAATTTTTCTTCACACAAATAGAGCTTTCTTTTGGTGGTATTTAATCATTGCTGGGTTTTTTATTTTCATACAAAAAAAAAAGACCAAAAATGTTGAAAAAAAAATATTTTTTAACTTTTTTTCTGTCAGTAAATTTTGTAACTAAGTCATTTTTTGCCTTTACTGATGTGTGCTGATGAGGCGGCACTGATGGGCACTGATAGGCTGAACTGGTGGGTATTGATGAGGTGGCATTTATGGGCACTGATGAAGTGGCACTGATGAGGAGGCACTAATATGCCGCACTTATGGGCACTGATAGGCGGCACTGATAGGCACTAATAGGCGGCACCGATGGGCACTGATAGGCAGCACTGGTGGGCACTGATAGGCGGCACTGGCGGGCACTGATAGGCGGCACGGATAGGTGGTACTGATGGGCACTGATGGGCATTGATGAGTGGCACTGATGGGCGACACTGATGGGCATTGATCGACAGCAGCGATGGGCATTGATGGACAGCACTGATAGGCGGCACTTATTGCCAGCACTGACATCGCTAATGGGCACTGATTGGTGGCACTTGTGGGCACTGATTGCTGCCACTGGTGGACACTGATTGCTGGCATTAGTGGGCACTGTATGGTGACACTGTTTTACTATACTGTAATCAGGGCACTGATGATCAGTGCCCTGATTACATTCCTACATGTCCCCCTGCGTGGAGATACCGCTGATTGGCTCTCCTCGCCACACACTCTGTCAGTGTGAGGTGAAGAGCACCAATTACCGGCACTTTGTTGTTTACATGTGACCGGCTGTGATTGGACACAGCCGATCACATAAAGAGCCACGGCTATTTACAGAGATCGGGGTCGTGCTGTATCCTGGAAACGCGGGAAAAGCTGCCGCTCTGGGACGCCGTCATTTGACGGTGGGCAGGCGGCAACCAGTTAATTACAATGTGATTTTTTCCCAAATGATAGCTGATGATCTCCTTTTGTGAATTTGATTAAACAGATATATTCTATACTGTTACTTAGCATAGCTGGAGTTTGAGAGCTAACAGTTTAGGCAGGATACCATCGGTCAGTGTTGCCAACCTCCCGAAGCATTTTTTACTAAAATAAAAATGACATTTTACTGACGGAGCACATTTTTTACTAACAAACCTGAAAAATGTCACTACTCCTATTAAAAACGAAGACAACCGATATTTAAACAACATAAACATAATATATAAACACTGACAATACCCATAAGAAGTATTTGCATGGTGTACACTTAAAGTCAACACTGAATGACAAATTCCTGGCCCCTCATATTTACAGACCGTGACACATCACAGATTTTTATAAACTGTCTGTAAATTTACTGATGGTTGGCAACCCTGCCATTGGTACTTTAAATTAAATATGGCACAACAGTTGCATATGGTATGACTAGGTTTAGCACTTTATTTATTTACATAATTCTTACATATTCCACTGCACTCTTGAGGAGGAAAGATCAGCCGTATGTCATTTAAAGTATATTAGAAGTTAAACTGTACCAGCTTGTATGTATGTGAGTGCAAAGTTTAAATGTTTATGGGAGTCTAAATCCTGTAGTTTTAGTAAATATTTTAGTACTTTAGAGGTTATGAGTCAGCAACAGAATACATTGTGAAAATGGATCTGTTCGGGAAATGAAAGAACAACTAGCGCTCACTGTTCACCTCCGTTATCACAGGACTGAGCTCTTTCTTTCATTCAGACCCCCTCTTATGTGCTTTCTCTTCCCTGACAAAGTAGCTCTGAGCTTACTGTTTGAGAGCTCACTTCTGTGATGGTAAAGGTTAACAGTACCAGCTCTTAGCAATTTCCTAGTAACAAGGCTGGGTGGGAGGATGCAAACTCTGGGAGTTTTCCAGTCAGGCTTCACGAAGTACATAAATGACCTACACCTATTGCAGTGGTATTATTCAACTTTATTCAGAGCTGCACAGTTTGGGGAACTATGCCTTAAAGGTGGACTATGCCTTAAAGTGTTTGTAAACCCTCACAATCCACTTTTTACTACAGGTAAGCCTATAATAAGGCTTAGCTGTAGCTACCCTGGAATGCTCCTAAACTTGCACGGTGTAGGAGATATCCCCTGTATCAGCATGTGCCGACACATGCGCACTGAAGCAATGGCTCATTAGTGCTGTTGCTTCAGCTAGTGTGCCGTTGCCGGCGGCTCCCGGGCGCAAGTGCGGCAGTGACGTCATCGCGGCTCTGGCCAATCACAGCGCCGGAGCCTGCAATACCCGGATGTGTACTGGGACCGCTACGGGGGCTTTGCTCTAAGGTGAGTATTTCATAATGAGCTAGTATGCTATGCTAAGCTTACTTACACAAATAGAAGATGTCCATGGAAATAAGTGTGGTTTCCCTGGACATCCAGCTAGTGGGGTTAACGTTTGTGTATTGCTCGCTTATGTACTTTGGGCTTTATGCTGTTAAGTAGTATTTTGATGGATCCTTTTAAACTGAATGGGTTGTTTACAAGGTGAGGGTTTACATATACAGTACATTAGGATTTGACAATAAACCCTGGAAGCTGATTGTTTTTTATGGAGATCTGCACCAGATTTTGCACTCTCCAGTTCCCCCTACATAAATTTTTTTCTGTTATAACATTATCAATTCCTGTGATGTTTTTGGCAGTGATCTCAGGTTCATCTTCTATCACTGAAGGCTCTTCTGGTGGCTGGTCTGTTAGCAGTTCAGAGGGTAAAGGACTAGTTTGGGGGTTCATATCTTATTAATATGGTAGGGAGGAATGCAGGAAATTTAGTATATGTAGAGCCTGGCTGGGATCACCAGTGGGCAGCGGTGGGAGGGAAGACCCTTCTACGTCATGTAAACGTAAATGGGCCACTGTAGAGCCGTTTAGATCACTTTTACAACCTGCAAATTTTGATACCAGGATTGTAGCTGTAGCTGCGAGCAGGATCCTGATATAACCACTCGTATGGGTATGTCCTAGGAATTTCTTTTTTTGTTTATGATTGGGGTATGTAGTATTTTCTTGTAGCAAAGGCATAATTGTGACTTCTTTAGCATGCATATCTAGCCGATTGCCAGTGCCATTGTGTTATACACAGAATTTTATAGTACTTGAAGCATAGCTCCCAACTGCCCCTGATTTGGAAGAACTGTCCCTTTTTTGGAACAAAGTCCCTCTGTCGCTCTTTTCTCCTCATTTGTCCCCTATTTTAGTCCGAAGTATATACTTGTATAGAAAGGACACTATTTATCTATCAAACAGTGTCCTTTCATCCAATTACAAAATGGTTGCATTTGTAAATTTCAAAAGTCAGCATAAAGGAATAGTAGTGGTATAAAAAGTTCTTATGGGTTTAACCAGTCATTTTATGTGTATGAATTCTACATGTAATGGGGGTGTAGCAGGGTTGTGCCCTTTGCCCAATACTTTTTGCTAATACAGTAGGTGTCTCCCTCCCTCATCTCAGAAAATTGTGAGTTATGCTTTAAGGATAAGTATGAAAAAAAACCTAAAAACCTTATACTTACCTAGGTCACCTCCCCCTGCCGGCTCTGCAGTGAGAACTGAGCGATCAAAAACCATGATCGCTCAGTTCTCCCCCTCCTCTCTGAGCAGATAGGCAGGACTGTCATTCTCTGGCTCCCTGTTCTGCCTCTCCAGCGCTCACTGGAGTGCTGGGCTGTGGAGGGGGCAGGAGGGACTGGCTAAGGCGCCAATCCAGGGTGGATCGTGGCCATCTTTTCAGAGCCTGGGCCGGCTCTGCAACGTCAGCTGACAGCAGGCTTTAGCCCGCTGTTAGCTGAAAACAGGCCCTAGTAGTGCAGAACAAACTGCAATCCATAGGAGAGGTATAGCCAAAAAAGCTTTAACTGTACTTCCCTTATAAAGGCATTGTACACTTTCAAATGTTCTAGTTGTTTTAACTAGGTATTAGTGTAGTTATATACCCTGTGTTGTTTGTTTACCTAACCCAATCATGAGCTCACATGTTGTGGCTGCAGGCTGTAATGCGATGGCTGATTGATCCCTCTATCCTATGTCCATGTACTCCTTCATCTAGCTTGTCCCTATTCACCAAAGGTTCAAGGTCATGCAACGTCAAGTACACGATACAGCAGGTACATATCAGGAATATGAAGTGTTGGGGTAACAAACACTTTAAGCCTAGTACACATGATGAGAATATCGAACGAATGATCATTCGTTTTTTGTTGCATGCTATTCTCATATTGAAAATGAAGAGGTTACTAAAATTATGAAAATTCTCGTACAACAGAATACAACTTTGGAAGTGATGTAATGTGTTGTATTGTAATGTATTCTTTCTTTTCTGAGCTAGCGTGGTTTTGCTCTTCCAAATTTTTTTTGGACGAATACTGTACTGATTAAACGCAAATCGTATGATCTGGTATGGTACGAGGGAAGTTTTGTGCTTGTCCCTATGAATATTGTTGGATGAACTGTTGTGATCGACTCTCGAAAGCTGTATACTAACGATCACATAATCATATGATCACTCCGAAAGTGATTTTTTGTCATCCGGTTTTCTGCTCTTGTGTACAGGCATTAGTGCTTGTAGGATATGTAGTTTCTTAACAAAAAGTTTCAGTTCTTAGACTGCAGACAGAGGTCAAGTGTTAACCTGTGCAGTGCCATGCTGTATGTCATGTTAAAACACAAACAAAATTTGGTGACAAAGAAATATCAAGATATACTCTACTATAGGTTGTGCCTATAGGCCAAAAAATTACACCATAAAACTACATGTTCAATGCACATGCTATGCAGGTAAAAAACAATGTGTAGACAGGGGAACGTTTATAATGTTTTAATGCTAAAGTCAGAATACCTTTTTAATTTATGCTGATCTTAAAAAAAATGTACTTTAGGAAAACTTACACGTTTTACAAAAAAAACCCTTAGTTTATTATTTTCCTAGAACTTTA
This sequence comes from Aquarana catesbeiana, assembly GCF_042186555.1. Lineage (NCBI taxonomy): Eukaryota > Metazoa > Chordata > Amphibia > Anura > Ranidae > Aquarana > Aquarana catesbeiana. The sequence goes on along the minus strand of NC_133336.1, from coordinate 101,268,457 downwards.
AACCAGTGATTCTCATCAGACATTACAGCTTTGCTGATTTTATTTTCCAATCACCTTTTAGCAAAGCATCAAAATAATATACAAAAGCCCAGCTGGCCTTTCAGTGACAAAATATGGAGAATAATTGCAAATATTAATTAATTTAGTTAGACAAAGAAAAGAGTGAACAAGTCAATGTGAGGTGTCAATATATGCAGAGCTGGCATTCACAAACTAATGTCATCTTCTTCATTATACTTGATATGTGGTGTTTGAATTAATTACTGGTCAGTTTTCAATAGCCTGAAAAGAATCAATAATCTGTATATTAATCAGTATGTCCTTGCAAAAGCAAATTTTGTCCATATACTTGTATGAAAAAGTATCCTGTTCTCTTTGTATTGCTTCCTTTGTGTGAAATGCCTGGTGTTCCTGCCAGTCCCTCTGCTTTAATATTAAAAACTGACGGCACTAAGCAGATTGGACACTTTTGACACTTTTTTGAGACCATTGACATTTATACAGCGTTTAGAGCTAAAAATAGCCACCGATTACTGTATAAATGTCACTGGCAGGGAAGGGGTTAACACAAGGGGGCGATAAAGCGGTTAAGTGTTCCTTAGGGAGGTGTTTCTAACTGTGGAGGCAGTGTAGTGACTGGAGGAGGAGACAGATTGCTGTTCCTAATCACTAGGAACAGCAGATCTGTCTCTCCTCCCCTGACAAAACGGGGATCTGTCTGTTTACATTGACAGATCCCCGTTCTGTCTCTCTCAGGAGCGATCGCGGGTGGCCGACGGACATCGGTTTTGGCCCCGCGGGTACACACGCCCCCTACTGGTCTTAAAGTGGCCGACTTACAATGACGGCGATTTGCCCAGGAGGGCCAAACTGCCACAGTCCAACTGTGGCGGGCGGTCCTTAGCTGGTTAATGTAAAAGTACTGACAGCAATTATGTTTACAGTTGTAAATGCTATGCCCCCAGTAGTTGTTTACTATGGCTTTTTTTGTTTTGGGGATCTCCTTGTTCTATATGTAATGTGACTACTCACTGCTTATTTAAAGTTAGTAACTGCTGGGATTTGCCAGTCTGATGATGCTAAGGATACATAGGTAGGTACCTTCTGATGTCATTGAGGCCCTGCAAGATTTATGCTGCAGACTCCTTGATCCCCTGAATCTTCCCCTAGAAATCCTGGAATTGGTATTAATGGCACATTCTTCATAAGTACAGGGTTTTCTTGGGATCTCTTCCCCTAGCCCGGCTTATTTGAAACAGTGCCAGTGTGGTGTGTGGAGTGGCATTTGGGGGATAGTTTTTCAATAGGTAAGGTAAGTAATAGGAAAAATATTTTATGAACATTATATTTGTTATAACAAGAGGTTCCTCTTTCAAGTAGACACATTGTCTTTTTTAGTCTAGCGTTTTTCTCACAAATTCTTGTAGAAACCGGGGTTCTTTTCTTTGTGGTTCATAGCATCAGGAATGGTATTAGCTATAACGATTGCTTTTAAAATCAACCTGCTGTGCATATTTACCTAGTTAATTTCCTTGCATTCTCTTTCCTAATTATCTTCTGAAATCTGTATATTTCATCCTAGGGGAAATACACCTTTAAGTGCTTCTGGTGTTACGATACAGCAGACCCATGAGATTCAGACTGGTAACCATTGACTACTTTGTGTCACTTGTTTTCTAGGTGAGAGTGTTGAAGAAAACGCCAGTGTGGTGGTGAAGCTACTAATCCGTCGCCCAGAGTGTTTTGGACCTTCCCTTAGAGGAGAAGGGGGAAATGGTTTGTTGGCAGCTATGCAGGAGGCTATTAACATCTCTGAGAACCCAGCTTTGGACCTTCCTTCTCAGGGGTATCAGAGGGAAGTGTGAGTACAAAGTCCCTCATTCATTTTTTTTTTAATACACAATGTGTATGTATTATTGCTATTCTACTTAGAATTTCTTCAGGTTGTGGCATTTCTATACTTTTTAAGGTGGCTATAAATCGCAAGATATTCTCAAATCACACAGCCAGTCATCAGACAATGGCACAATGCATGGCATACAAAGGAATACCATTGTAAGAAGACCAGTAGCTTTATCACAGGCAATCAAGCCGTTGTACCATACTGTTTTTAACATTTTCTCTGATTTCTACTAAAATCAGGGTGGCTGTGAGAGGAAATCAGATATTGAGAGACATACACATAAAAAAAATTGAGCTGTACAACAGAGGTGAGATAAAGGGTGTTAAAAGGGCTGAAAGAAAGTGCAATCCTCTGATATGTGCTCCACCCTGAGAGGCAACTTGGCTGCATGGCATAGTAGACTGACAAGTTTACATTTAATCCTGATGGTTAACTATCAAATATACTATATATTACCTATTAAAATAAGAAAGTAATCAGGCTCAGAATATTCACATACACAGTATTGTTATCTGTATTTAGGGTCGAAGAAGATGAAGAAGAAGAAGAGATTGTACACATGGGAAATGCTATAATGTCATTTTATTCTGCACTCATAGATTTGCTGGGACGTTGTGCACCAGAACCACATGTAAGTAACACAAAAACAAAGAAATGGGGACATAATTTAGTGTTAGTTTCGAGATAATGAGGTGCTGAGAGTTTAAAGATGTTATCATAATATAAAATGTGTCATGTATACATCAGCTAATTGAACAGCTGTGGAACAATTATGTAATCTATAGAACAAAAAAATAGTAGCATCTTTGGTATAGCTTGTGTTTTATGATATGCCTGAAAAGTGAACTCTGGGGAAAAAGCTCCAAATAAAATATATTTCTCAATAGTCACAAAGAATAAAAATCTACTTTCTGTAGACAAGTGCCTTTGCAAATCCAGTTATTACCTTGTAAAAGTGGAGTCATCACTGTACTGTACATAGCTTGTGCAGAAAGCAGAGCTGTGAGAGTACAAAAGGGGCAGAGACAAGATCAGTCACCCTACACAAAGAAAGAGAGAAGCAATGGCTAGTCTTTATTACAGGAAACTCCTGCACAGAGGGAAATTTCACACTGAATTACTGCACAGATGTAGAAGAAATACACAAAGCACCCCAAGATTCCAGTAAGAATACACAATATACATGTATTTAGACAATATTTGCTTATTACAGAGTTCAGCTTCAATTTTATAACTAGTTGTCTATAATTAACTGAACTGCAAACCTCCTTTACTTATATTGTGAATTCTAATGTATATAAAGTTCCAGCCAAGGTATTTAGCGTGTAGGGACAAAACATTTACAGTAAATCATGCTGCAATTACTGCTTTAATTAATGGATTCTTAATTATAAGTGTTGTAAACAATGACAGTACCTGTGTGAATGTGTGTTAAGTGCTGGATTCCTGTTGTGCCCATAGTTGATCCAAGCTGGTAAAGGTGAAGCCATTCGAATACGCGCCATCCTGCGATCACTTGTACCTACAGAAGATCTTGTTGGGATTATTAGTATCCCTCTAAAGCTGCCTGCTTTTAACAAAGGTAAAACACCTAAACAATACTGTCTTTGTGATTTTATCTGCAAGATGAAAGTACATTATTTTGTCAGTTGATAATTTCAGTCCATATAAGCTTGGATATCTTTTTTCTAGTTTTTATCTACTGCATGTATTCCTTTTTATCATTTAGATGCATTACTACCATTTGATTTTTTTTTCTTTTTTAATTGAAGGCGGTACATAACTTTTACAGTAATTATTTGGGTACTTAGTGAGGCACTTAAAGTTTTTTTTCTTTTATTATAATATATAACCTTCTTATTGATTTTTTACACTTTCTAATTGTGTGTTACTGTTTCTATTATATCTGGGAATTTCAGTTACACTATTTGTAACAGTAAATGAGCAATTGTGTGCAAAAAACTGTAACATGCTCAGAATTTCACCTTCTGCCACTGCTTCACACAGTATATAAAAAAAAAAGTTATGTTACTAATTGCTTGTTGTGAACAACTTTGCACATGCATTGCTATTTGGAAATTGTATTACAATATGTGACACAAATGGTCATAGTTTAAACTCAAACTTAGATGTTAGCTTACCTATGTTAGAGAGCAGTTTTATGTAGGTAAAACCAATCGGTGAACTGCTATCCAGCGAACACTGCAATGTTCCAGTATGTCACTTTAGTTTCCTTTAGCCTGAGTTTTGTAATCCACTGTGGCCAGATTTCTTAGTCCTGTGGTATGAAACATCTTTTCTTTACTACTTTACTATTCCCAGTAAAATCAAAGCCATAAATGGGGCCTTGAGAACCTTCTTATGCCCTGTACACACGACTGTTTTTTCAGTCGGAATGCCCTGCTGCATTGTTAACACAAAAGGGCGCTTGCTCGGCGCAGGCATCATTCAGGGAACACTTAGCATTTTCTCAATGAAAGCAAATTTTCACTTCAATCCAATCAAAGAACACTTTTAATCAATTGAGAAAATGGAAAGCAATGTCTGAATGTGCCGTGCTGACCAGACGACCGCCTGTGTTTCGATGGTAAGCAGTATAGCCATTCTGCATAGGACTCAGAAGCTTCCAGTTTCAAGGGGGATCCCACAGGTATGGCACAAACATTCTTACATTGGTCCAAGCTGGACTAATGTATTATGTAAAACCTGCTATACCTGGAATTCAGCTTTAGGCATTGGTGCATTCTACCAGTCCATCTTACTCCCTTTGCCAGTTACCTTGTAATCTAGGATAACCATTTGCTTACCCGAGAGATAATACCAAAAATGGTTCACTACAGGGTGCTTCCAATCTTTCACATCCAGAATGTTTCATGTATCAAATTATTGTTACTTATGCCACGTACACATGGGCAGAATGTCCGACAGAAAAAGTCAGACAGAAGCCTTTCATCGTATATTACGGTCGTGTGTATGCCTCATCGGACTGTTTTTTTTTTGGAAAATTCTGATGGACCTAGAAATAGAACATGTTCTAAATATTTCCGATGGAACCAATTCCTATCGGGAAGACGGAAGCTATTGGCTACTGACTATTGAACTTCCTTTTTCTAGTCCCGTCATATGTGTTGTACGTCATCGCGTTCTTGACGGTCGGACTTTGGTGTGATTGTGTGTACGCAAGACAGTTTCAGCGGAATTCCATTGGAACTCCGTCGGAAAAACCTTCAGAGTTTATTCCGACAGAAGAACCGGTCGTGTTTACATGGCATTACAGTATGCATCCTAATGGCTATCCCAAAGCAGGCAGCAAATGTACATTTTTTTAATGTTTTGTCTGCAGTCGGCCTTTTTTACATAGCATTTTAACTCGCGCAGCAGAGAGAGCCATAAGCATTAGTCGACTTACATATAAATGAGCCTGTGAACAGCTGAGACTAATAAAAAGGTCTGGCTATCAGCTAAGACATTAAGTTAGGAATGGAAGATTTACCCCACCCAAGGCTCTACAAAGTCTTTGGGCTCCAGAACTCAGAACAGAACTTAAGATTCTAAAAAAACAAAATTTGTATTCTCCACATTCGTCTTTACCCTGGAGCCCCTCACCATGTGTATGTGAGAAATCTAGGTGACATACACACAGTCCACAATCCTACCAGCCAGTGCCTCACAGTATTCATAGCACTAATAGTGGTATTATTGTGTTTTATAGAACTGTAATATGAGTTATATGTTCCCTTCAGACGGCACAGTGTTTGAGCCGGACATGGCTGCCAGTTTTTGCCCTGATCACAAGGCTCCCATGGTGCTTTTCCTGGACCGTGTCTATGGCATTAAGGACCAAAGCTTCCTCCTTCATCTGCTAGAGGTGGCCTTTTTACCTGACCTAAGAGCATCGGCATCACTTGATACAGTAAGCAATTGGAATTATTCGTAGTAAGTCTAAGGTACACCACTAACGGAACTCCATTGTAAGCATTTCAACTGCTGCATTTTGTCTCAAAAGAAGAACTTCCTTTATTATAATCATTTTCTGCTGCTGTCAATCTGAAACAGAGAAAGCAGAAATCAGAAGAAAAATTGAGTTTATTTAGGATGCTTCTCCTTGTTTATGTCAGCAGAGGGCACCATAAAATAGTTTTTGTTAATTTCTTGGAAACTATTGTTGTGATACAAAAATGTAGCTACGTTAAAAAAACATTAAAGAATAATTCCAGGAATTGGCATGTTATAAATGGTTACATTGGTCCAGCTTGGACCAATGTAACCATGTATATGACATACCTGACCGATGCTGCTGGAAGCTAGAAAATCACTGTAGTAGACACTGCTACTTCAGTGATCTCCTCTAGCTTCTGCATCCAGCACCTGGCGGCTGCTCTCCTGCGTTGTAATTACAGAAGGTCAGCCATTAAGAGATTGCTTTGCATTCTTGGATTGGATGAGGTGTGGAGAAATATCATGCTTGCTTTCCACCTTGTCTAATCAGGGAATGTTTTGCATTCATTCAGACAATGCAATGCATTGTCTGAATGGTGCCTGTGCTGAGTGGCTGATGTGTATTCACAATGAAACAGGCCAGCCGCTCAACACGGGACTTGGAACTAAATGGAGATTACAGGAGTAGCAGTGCCTAATTCAGTGATTTCCAGCTTCAGGGGCATTGGCCAGGTTTGTCATATACATCAGGGGCGGCCCGTCCATTAAGGGCGCACGGGCGCCGTCCCCCCTATCCATGTGTTCGGTCCCTTGCAGGATGCCGGATGCATGGATTCCAATGGTATTGGGGGGGGTGTTTTTTTTTAAACATCTGATTAGAGCCAGAGACTCTAATAGGCTTCAAAATAGGGTAGGCTCGGGGCACAGAGAATGCGTGTGTTACAGTAGCAAATGAATATTCACTATTGTAACACTGATCCTCTTCCTGGCCAATCAGGAAGCTGGTCACCCGATTAGCTGAAAGTACAGGTGACCCTATTGGATGCCTAAAATGAGGGGAGGAGCAGCATGACAGAAGCTGCCGTGATGGAGGAGAGAACACAGGAGCTGCTGCCCACCTAGATCGTGTAAGTGCCAGACCAGCCGGCAGACAGCGAGCGCGGGGGGGGGGGGGATGGGGTAGATGGTTTGTTTGCCCCCCCAAAAAAACACCAGCCACCACAGATATACATAGTTACTTTGGTCCAAGCTGGACCAGTGTATCTATGTATAATGCCAATGCTTGAAATTATTATTTAAACAGAATTCCAAACAGAAAATATAGTATTCAAAGTTTCTTTCATTCATTCATTCAATCATTGGGCAGTAATGTAGTTTGAGAGTAGCAGTAGATTTCACGTAGTGATTTTCCTCAATTAATGTTTCCATGAAATAAAAAATGGAAAGTGAATCTGCATTTGATAACAATTATTACATAATGATGCTTGCCATCTCTTGTCAGTCTTTCCATTTTCCAGTATGTATGTGAAATGTTTAATCATTTATCTCTTGCAAATCTGTTCCAAATATTGACCATGTATGTTTCTCTTTATTATATTATTTATCTAAAAGAATTACTTGGTTTGGTTTCTTTCCTCATAAAATGTTTTGTCCTGCAATGCAACCAGATACATGTGCATGTACAGCATGGGGAAAACTGCACCTGTTGTGTATTGTTGCCTATACCAGTGAGCTTGTGATCATTTATTCACAGAAATATACACAGTGTCTCACAAAAGTGAATACACCCCTCACATTTTTGTAAATATTTTATTATATCTTTTCATGTGACAACACTGAAGAAATGACACTTTGCTACAATGTAAAGTAGTGAGTGTACAGCTTGTATAACAGTGTAAATTTGCTGTCCCCTCAAAACAACTCAACACACAGCCATTAATGTCTAAACCGCTGGCAACAAAAGTAAGTACACCCCTAAGTGAAAATGCCAGAATTGGGCCCAATTAGCCATTTTTCCTCCCCGGTGTCAAGAGACTTTTTCAGTGTTACAAGGTCTCAGGTGTGAATGGGGAGCAGGTGTGTTAAATTTGGTGTTATCGCTCTCACTCTCTCATACTGGTCATTGGAAGTTCAACATGGCACCTCATGGCAAGGAACTCTCTGAGGATCTGAAAAAAAGAATTGTTGCTCTACATAAAGATGGCCTAGGCTATAGGAAGATTGCCAAGACCCTGAAACTGAGCTGCAGCATGGTGGCTAAGACCATACAGCGGTTTAACAGGACAGGTTCCACTCAGAACAGGCCTCACCATGGTCGACCAAAGAAGTTGAGTGCACGTTCTCAGCGTTATATCCAGAGGTTGTCTTTGGGAAATAGATGTATAAGTGCTGCCATCAATGCTGCAGAGGTTTAAGGGGTGGGGGGGTTAGCCTGTCAGTGCTCAGACCATACGCCACACTCTGCATGAAATTGGTCTGCATGGCTGTCGTCCCAGAAGGAAGCCTCTTCTAAAGATGATGCACAAGAAAGTCCGCAGTTTGATGAAGACAAGCAGACTAAGGACATGGATTACTGGAGACCATGATAAGACCAAGATAAACTTATTTGGTTCAGATGGTGTCAAGCCTGTGTGGCGGCAACCAGGTGAGGAGCACAAAGACAAGTGTGTCATGCCTACAGTCAAGCATGGTGATGGGAATGTCATGTTCTGGGCCTGCATGAGGGCTGCCGACGCTGGGGAACTACAGTTCATTGAGGGAACCATGAATGCCAACATGTACTGTGACATACTGAAGAAGAGCTTGATCCCCTCCCTTCGGAGACTGGGCCGCAGGGCAGTATCCCAACATGATAACGACCCCAAACACACCTCCAAGATGACCACTGCCTTGCTAAAGAAGCTGAGGGTAAAGGTAATGAACTGGCCAAGCATGTCTCCAGACCTAAACCCTATTGCGCATCTGTGGGGCATCCTCAAACCGAAGGTAGGGGAGCGCAAGGTCTCTAACATCCACCAGCTCCATGATATCATCATGGACGAGTGGAAGAGGACTCCAGTGGCAACCTGGGAAGCTCTGGTGAACTCCATGCCCAAGAGGGTTAAGGCAGTGCTGGGAAATAATGGTTGCCACACAAAATATTGACACTTTGGGCCCAATTTGGACATTTTCACTTAGGGGTGTTCTCATTTTTGTTGCCAGCGGTTTAGACATTAATGGCTGTGTGTTGAGTTATTTTGAGGGGACAGCATATTTAAACTGTTATACAAGCTGTACACTCACTACTTTATATTGTAGCAAAGTGTAATTTCTTCAGTGTTGTCACATGAAAATAGTTTTCAAAGAACCCACGATGGACTAACACTGCGCTAGAAAAATAGGAAAAATGAAATATAAAATAAATATAAAGTATAGTGAAATACAACCAGCACTAAAAAGTCAAATAAAAAACTCCAAGTGAATATGCATAAATATGAGTGCAACGCTTTACAAACAAACAACAAGTAATGTAATTTTTTTCAATTTTGCGTGAAAAAATTTAAAAAATGTCAAAAAGGAAAACTAAGGCAGAGCCCCAGTGCAAAAAATTATTTTCAAAATTTACAAGTGAAAAATAAAAAGAAACAAAAAATAAAAAAATATAAAAAGTCCCAGTCCAAAAATCAATTCATATATAAAAAAGCAAACTTCCATCCATATGCGATAACGGTGGCAAGTAATAAAAAATCGTGCAGAATCTTCAAATATATGTGCATCCAGCTCCATACCCAAGTGAGTAAGTAGCCTGCTTACCAGCTATCCGTGACTATTTCCAAGTGCACTTGCAGTGCAAAGTGGATTTGCCTTTAGTAAATAACCCCCATTGCAACTAGTTCCAGGAAGAAGACTGGCATGACATCGTTCCAGCAGCAGTTCCAAACATCTTTATTGGTCTTGGGGAGACCGATTTCCCTGTACTAGGTGAGACTACTTTCTAGCAGTCACGGAGATTCTGCTTCAAATCTGATTTTTTATTACTTGCCACTGTTATCACATATGGATGGAGGTTTGCTTTTATATATGGATTGATTTTTGCACTGGGACTTTGCTTTAGTTTTTTCTTTTCATATTTTTTATTTTTCATTTCTTTTTATTTTTCGCTTGTAAATTTGGAAAATATTTTTTTGCACTGGGACTCTGCCTTAGGTTTCCTTTTTTACACTTTTTCACTTGCAAAATAAAAAAAAAATACTTTACTTGTTGTTTGTTTGTATAGCGTTGCACTCATCTTTATGCATTGTCACATGAAAAGATATAATAAAATATTTACAAAAATGTGAAGGGTGTACTCACTTTTGTGAGATACTGTATGCTACAATTCACTATGGCGCTTAACAACTAATACAGAATAAAAACTGTGAAGTGCTGAAGGAGCAGCTTTCAATCAACAGGCACTTCGGTCCCCTCACACTGTCTATGTAGGAAATTTAAGTTGTAGTAAGGCCTCATGCACCCAGGCTTATGAAAATAGAATTTGGCAGAAAAAACACCTCTAATGTTACAATATGTATTTACACACATTTTTGCATGTACAGCATTTGCACGTAAATGCATTCTACTGGCCAGAATATTAATTTATTCTGGCAATTGGAATATATTTACACACATACACATGCAAACATACATGCGTTTATTTTTGATGCTCTAAAGCTCCTCTCAGAACGTGCCTTTTTTTTCTGCCTCTTCTTTAAATGCGCCTGTAAATGCCTATGTGTACATGGCCACATAGGCTAACATAGAGGTGCTTCTGCAGGCATAAAAAAAACAGAAAAAAAAGGCAAACACCTGTATAAACTGCTTTTTGTAAGCTCCATGTGCATGAGGCGTAAATGTTGTACATTTTTTCTTTTAGCAAGTTTTTACTCCTTAATAGTCCAAGCATCTAAGTAAGTGTATTAAGTAGTAGTAAGTGAATGCAAGCACCTAATGTGATTGTTGCAGCAGTATCAGGCAGCCGTTGGTTTCTTGGTGCACATCTGTGAAAAAGAAAGGTCATCATGTCTTATTATCATCCAAAATAGAATTGGAAAAATGGAGGTGTTAGAAATTGTGATCAGAAAATTACTAACAGTGTTGTCTTGATTGTTTGTGTGACCAATATACATCAACAAAATTCTGTGGACAAGGAGTCTTTCCACTTCACCAATCAACAGGATCTGGGACAACTTAGCCATGTATTATACTATATTATGTAGATATCAAATATATACTACTGCACAGAAGTTTTAGGCAGGTGTGAAAAATGCTGTAAATTAAGAAAGCTTGCAGAAATAGAAGTGTTAATAGTTAATGTCTATTAATTATCAAAATGGAAAGTAAATGAACAGAAAATAAATCCAAATCAATATTTGGTGTACCCACCCTTTTGCCTTTAAAACAGCATAAACTCTTCTAGGTACACTTGCACAGTTTTTGAAGGAACTTGGCAGGTAGATTGCTCCAACATCTTGGAGAGCTAACTACAAATCTGTGGTTGTAGGCTGCCTCAAATCCTTCTGTCTCTTCATGTAACACCAGACAGACTCTATGATTTTGAGATTTGGGCTTTGTGGGTTCAAACCATCCCTTTACACTGAAGATAGTTTTTAATGACATTGATTGTATGTTTGGAGTTGTTGTCCTGCTGCAGAATAAATTTGGGGCCGATCACACACACCGCCCTGATGGTATGGCATGATGGATAAGTATCTGCCTGTGTTTCTCAGCATTGAATTCACCATTGATCCTGACCAAATCTCCAACTCCATTTGAAGAAATGCAGCTCCAAACTTGCAAGGAACCTCCACTATGCTTCACTGTTGCCTAAAGACACCACTCATTATGGTACTACTCTTCAGCCCTTTGGTGAAGAAACTGGCTTCTGCTACAGCCAAATGTTTTAGATTTTGACTCATCAGTCCAGAACACCTGCTGCCATTTTTATGCACCCCAGTTCCTATGTTTTCATGCATAGTTGAGTTGCATAGCCTTGTTTTCACATCAGAGGTATGGCTTTTAAGCCACAATTCTTCCATGAAGAACTCTTCTGGCCAGACTTCTCTGGACAGTAGATGGGTGTACCTGGGTCCCACTAGTTTCCGCCAGTTCTGTGCTGATGGCACTGCAGGACATCTTCTAATGTTGAAGGGAAGTAAGCAAGTCAGAAGTAAGGCTGCTTTCACACTGAGGCGCTATAGTGCAAAAAATAGCGCCTGCATAACGCTTGTAAAGAGCCTCTCCTCTTACTCCAGTGTGAAAGCCCGAGTGCTTTCACACTGGAGCGGTGCGCTTGCAGGACGCCAAAAAAAGTCCTGCAAGCCGCATCCTTGAGGCGCTGTAGGAGCGGTGTATACTACAGCACCCCTGCCCATTGAAATCAATGGGCAGCGCCGCTGAAGTGCCGGCAAAGCGCTGCTGCAGCTGCGCTTTGTGGGCGCTTTTAACCCTTTTTCGGCGCGTCAGCGGGGGTTAAAAGCGCCCCACTAGCGGGCGAGAAGGGCCGCAAAAACGATGGTCAAACACCGCTAAAAATAGCGGCGCTTTACTGACGATGCCCCCAATGGCCCAGTGTGAAAGTAGCCTAAGTCTTCTGCTGCATTAGGTTTCTTTGACTGACCACTGCATCTACGGTTCTCAGTGTTGCCTGTTTCTTTGTGCTTCTTCTAAAGAGCTTCAACAGCACATCTTGAAACCCCAGTCTGCTTTGAAATCTTTGCCTGGGAGAAACCTTACTGATGCAGTATAACTACCTTGTGTCTTGTTGCTGTTCTCAGTCTTGCAATGGTGTATGACCTGTGACATGAAACTATCTTCCACAACCTCACCTTAGTAGCAGTGTTTGGCTATTTCTCACCCAGTTTTAAGCCTATAATTGGTTAATCATACACCTGTCTTTAATCTCATAAAATCCATGACTTTGTTAAATTTACAAAGTGTACGGATGTAAGAATTTATGCTGGTTTGAAGCCAAAGGGTAGTCATACAAAATATACATTTGATTTAGATTTTTCTTCTGTTCGCTCACTTTGCATCTTATAAAAATAAACAATTAAAATATATATTTTTGAAAGCATACTTACTTTACAGCATTTCTTCACACCTGCCTTAAACTTTTGCACAGCACTGTATGTTTAGTTCATGGTTATGTCTGTAGGTCATGCTCTTTTACTTGACCAGTCTATTTATAATTTTACATTTAAATTCTGTTACTCTTGTTTCAGCAAATCAGTTTTAAAATTTTGTTGGTTGGACATTTGCATGTTGGTCTATGCTCACTTTTTTGTCCTATTTCATGCATGGAAACACTAAGTATCTGTTTGTCCTGTCTATGTTTATAAATATACATACATCTTTCTTGAGGTTAATATTTTTTAATTGCATGTTCTGCCATGATTATTGGGCAAATACATACACTCACTCTAGTTACCTCTCTCTACAGGCTTCCCTGAGTGTCACTGAGATGGCTCTTGCTTTGAACCGATATATCTGCTCTGCGGTACTCCCATTGCTTACTCGCTGTGCTCCCCTCTTTTCCGGCACAGAGCACTATGCAGCACTAATAGATTCCACCCTGCATACTATATACAGACTGTCCAAGGGGCGCTCTCTAACCAAAGCTCAGAGAGACACAATTGAAGAGTGTCTGCTGTCAATATGCCAGTAAGATATTTTTCCTTGCCACAAATGAGGAATACAATTAGTTGCTCTGTGATCATGTTTTAAGGCATCTATGTTGAAATGTCTTGGGAAGGGCCCAAGTGTCAAAGTGACTGTTTACTGGGACTACCAACTGTCAGCTAGCCCTTGTTTTGGAATCCTCAAAATATAGGTTTTCTACTAAAAACAAGTTTAATAAATGATATGTCTGATAATTTGATGGCACCTAAGACAAACCCACAGTATGAGCTTAGCCCATCTGCATTAACAATGTAAAGTTATACACTAAAGAGTAATGACATTTACATCTATTTATACTGTAGAATGTAATTATCTTGGTAACAGCTTTATTTATTTTATTAATAGATGATGATTGTGCTGGTATGTGGGCATGAACTGGATTTAGTATTTATCTAAGTACCCAAATTTACTTTCAAGCAGTTACACTAAAATTCCTTGCAGCAATGGTCTTATATCAAAATATAACCCCAACTCTGTCCTACCTTGTCATCCTCTGTGCTCAGGGGGCAAGCTTTTCAAAATACAGAATGCTGCCAGTGTTCTCTCCACAATACTGTCAATCCTATGTGAATCTTTCTAGTTGTCTGGTATGGGTTTTTATCAGTTCAGTGTGGAGGGGGAGATAGGAGGTTGCCTTTCTACAGGAGCGCAACTGCATGTCATGCACTACAGAAAACGTAATTATGTTCTGTACATGGCAGTGCATACTATAGTAGTGGAATGTTGTTCTAAACCGCCACATGTGTTTATTAGAGTGACCAACACTTTATTTTAATATTTAAAATTAAGCAATTGGCAACGTCAGTCAGCAGTTTAGCATGAAATATAAATGGTACATTTAAACCGACAACTTCACGGTTGGTTCACACCAGTTGCTGTATTACATTGCAGAGGCTGAAGTGCAGTGCAATCAGTGCACTGCGCCAATCTTGACACATCGCACTGTTCACATTTTTTTTTAACAAACTGTATTGAAATGTCACACAGTAACATTTCTTTAAGTTCTAATGACAGGAATGAGGTGAATGCTTTGTGCAAGAAAAAATTACGACTGGCCGTACTTTTTTTTTAGCACACACCACTGTTAAACGGTGGTGTAAACCGACTTCACCGGAGAAAGGGTATTTTGCCTTGTCTTGCAGTAGGGATGCAGTGGGGCTGCTCTGGAATAGCCTCCCAATGCAGTCCCACTGCACCTAGTGTGTTAATAGGGGAATCAAGTGATTTTCTTTCCTGCAACCCGTGGTTTAGGAATGAGTGTATATGTGTGTGTGTGTGTGTGTGTGTGGGGGGGGGCATGTGCAGACCAAAATACAAATATTGTGCAATATGATAATACAAATATAATTACCATCCTTCCTGCATATAAGGAAAGGCACATCAACTCTATGCACACAGATTACTGTTTTTACTGTACACATTTTCCCAAAACTCAGAGCTCACATAGATTACCAGAGTCCAGGGGTCTCTAGTGAGTAATGCAGAGTTCAGTGGTTAGTAGTAATGCAGAGTTCAGTGGTCAGTAGTAAATAACGCAGAGTTCAGTGGTCAGTAGTAAGTAACGAAGAGCTCAGTGGTCAGTAGTAAGTAATGCATTTTTCAATGGTCAGTAGTAAGTAGCACAGAGTTTAGTGGTTAATAGTAAGTAGCACAGAGTTAAGTGGTCAGTAGCGAGGAACACAGAGTTCAATGGTCAGCAGTAAGAAACAGATTTCGGTGGTTAGCAGTAATGTAGAGTTCAGTGGTCAGTAGTAAGTAATGAAGAGTTCTGTAGTCAGTTGGAAGTAATGCAGAGTTCAGGGGTCAATAGAGAGAAGCGCATAGTTCAGTGACTAGTAGACATGTGCATTAGTTTTCATCCGAATGCATTTTTGTCTGAATTTCAGGTATTTTCATACGTGCAGAATCCGAAAACCAAAAGATCCGACATAAACAAATGCTTTATTTTCGTTTTCGTTGCGACAACAGTTCGATATAGATAGGAGATTCGACATGATGCTGACAATAGTGATCTGTGTCCATCGAACCTGTGGTCAAATGTGCCTAACCTTAGCTCTATTAGCTCTATTAGTCCAAGATTATTCTACATAGAGAGAAAAGATTCGACATAGAGAGAAAAGATTTGACATAGAGAGGAAAGATTCAACATTATAGAGACAATAGCAAAAAAGGTCGAATGTGCCTAACCTAACTTTATTAGTCCAAGATTATTCGACATAGAAAGAAAAGATTCGACATGAAGATTCGGCGAAGCAGTCGCCGTGAGCGGACATTTATGGTCAAATGCTCAGCCCATAGGCTATAGAAGAATTCTAATGTTGGCTGTAGTAATAATAATTAATAAATATAATTATTACTAGTGTCATACAACATTAGAATTCTACTATAGCTTGTAAGCAGAACATTCGACCAGAAATGTACGATTGCGGCGTCGCACAGTTTAGCTGCTCCATCAAATCTTCTTAGAACATTCGACAGACACCATAAGCCTTCAATGACAGATTCGACCTTAATTATATCGAATTTTCGGACGAATGCATTTTTTAACGAAATGAAATAAATAAAAACTAATTTTGGAAGTAACTAATTAAATTTATTTTTCGGATGAAAACGAAACTCCGAAACTAAATATTTCAGTGTGCACATGTCTAGTGATTAGTAGTAAGTAATGCAGAGTTAAAAGGTCAAAAGTAAGTGACACACAGTTAAGTGGTCAATAATAATTAACACAGAGTACAGTGGTCAGTAGGGATGAGCCAAACACCCCCCCCCCCCCCGGTTCGCACCAGAACTTACAAACAGGCAAAAAATTTGTGCGAACACCGTTAGAGTCTATGGGACACCAACATGAAAAATCAAAAGTGCTAATTTTAAAGGCTTATATGCAAGGTATTGTCATAAAAAGTGTTTGTGGACCCGGGTCCTGCCCCAGGGGACATGTATCAATAGAAAAAGAAAGTTTTAAAAATGGCCGTTTTTTCAGGAGCAGTGATTTTAATAATGCTTAAAATGAAAAAATAAAAATGAAATATTCCTTTAAATATCGTGCCTGGGGGTGTGCTTAGTATGCCTGTAAAGTAGCGCATCTTTCCTGTGTTTAAAACAGTACCAAAGCAAAATTAAATTTCTAAAGGAAAAAATGCAATTTTAAACTTCTCGCGGCTGTATTGAATTGTTGGATCCCGGCAATATAGATAAAAATCATTGAAAAAAATGGCATGGGTCCCCCCCAGTCTATTACCAGGCCCTTTGGGTCTGGTATGGATATTAAGGGGAACCTTGCTCCAAAATGAAAAAAAAATTGTGTGGGGGTCCCCCCAAAATCCTGGTCTGGTATGGCTATTAAGGGGAACCCTGCGCCAACATTTTTTAAAAAATGACGTAGGGGTTCCCCCAAAAATGCATACCAGGCCCTTCAGGTCTGGTATGGGTTTTAAGAGGAACCCCGAGCCAACATTTAAAAACAAATGGCATAGGGGTCCCCCCAAAATCCATGCCAAACACTTATCCAATCACACAACCTGGCAGGCTGCAGTAAAAGGGGGGGGACGAGAGAGCGTACCAGGCCACATGCCCTCAACATGGGAAAGGGTGCTTTGGAGGCACATCGTGGGACACTGAAGGGCCTGGTATGAATTTTGGGGGGGACCCCTACGCCATTTTTTAAAAAAAATTTGGCACAGGGTTCCCCTTAATATCCATACCAGACCCGGAGGGCAGATCCTGATCCCAAGTGTGTGCAGGCAGTGAGTGCCACGTTGTGCGGGGGGAGGGGTCAGGCTGGGGGTGCTGGCGGAAGGGGAGGTCAGGGTGGAGGAGGCTCCCCGCTGGTTGCTACAGCTGCCACCTCTGCCAGAGGTCCTGCTGGAGATATTCTCCTGCCTACACAGGACACAGCTAACCCTCCTGTCCCTGGCGCTGCAGGATCGGTGAGATGTGGGGGGATTGTGTGTGTGATGGGGGAGGGAGGTATCTTCGTGTTGTGATCAGAGTTGTGATCAGAGTGGAGGAATTTGGTGGGGTATCTGGAGGTGTGATCAGAGTGGAGGAATTTGGTGGGGTATCTGGAGGTGTGATCAGAGTTGAGGGATCTGGTGGGGTATCTGGAAGTGTGATCAGAGTGGAGTATCTTGAGGTGTGGTCAGAGTGGAGGGATCTGGTGGGGGATCTAGGGGTGTGATCAGAGTGGAGGGATGGGGGGTCTGTGGGTGTGATCAGAGTGGATGGATCTGGTGGGGGATCTGGAGGTGTGATCAGAGTGGAGGAATTTGGGGGGGGGATCTGGGCGTGTGATCAGAGTGGAGGAATCTGGGGGGGTGTATCTGGAAGGCAGGATCAGAGTGGGGGGGGGGGGGTGTGATCAGGGTGGGGGTATCTGGGGTGTGTGATCAGAGTGGGAGGTATCTGGGGTGTGTGATCAGAATAGGGGAGTATCTGGGGGTGTGATCAGGGTAGGGGGTATCTACAAGTCCATGGGTTAGGGGGCGGGTGCAAATTACTTGCCTTGCTCGAGGCGCTGACAACCCACACTATGCCACTGCACTTGTGCATAATGGAAGCAGAACAGCACCATGTGATGTTTTGCACATAAACCACACCCACACATGATCAAAGGAAGGCATGATTGACAGATTCAGGCAGCCTTAAAAATACTCCAGTGTTTCAGGATCCAGCTAATAAATGTTTGGAAGTCCTTTCTAAATCCTTGCGTTTGCTGGCAGGCCTTACATAGCACCTTGCAATAGATGTGATGTTCATCAATTAAACCTTAGGGAAATGGAGGCGGTTTATGGCAAAGAATCCAGCTGCAGTCCTTACTGACCCTTTAGTCATGGAGCGTTTAGAGCTCTTGCTTTCCTACATTATTGTGTTGATAGATTATTTGGTATTATCTCTCCTACCTCTCAAAAGAGTCTCCTGTCTGTGAATATAAGGAGATCTCTGGCTGGTTGGTCTGCGGAACAGCAATGTAAAAACCTCTTGCTGTGCCTTCCTTTTGATGGTAAACATCTCTTTGGTGCTTTGCTGGACAATTTCATAGATGACATCAATGGTGGTAGGAGTACTCATTTACCCCAGATGAAGAAGCCTAAGTCTTAAACTGGCAAATCTTCTCCCGCCTCGCTTTTCCCAAATTTCTTAATCCAAAGCCATACCTAGGGGAAGGGTCCAGAACAGTCACAAGCCTTGGACCTCTTAATCCTCCAATCCATCCTCTTTAGCATGCAGAAATGTTTGGACATCTGTTGGCCTTAGCAGACATCCAGACAGAAAGCATCTCAGATTACAGGATGCGAGAGGTGGTTTTAACTCTCTTCCTTTGCCCTGCTTCTTGTTGTCCAACTTACCTGTGCACTTGCTCAGGCTAGCAGACCTTTTTGCAACATTTTCACTGTTTCAAAAACAAAAGGATTTGAAGGCCTTGTATGTCTTCATTTAAAGACAGTCCAAAAGTTCTGCATGAAATTCACCAAGTGTATCATAGCCCTCCTCCACTAAGGAGACTTTCAAGACTCTCAGGATCTCAAGGATCTCCACAGATCATGAACATGCTGCCATCTTTCCAGCAACATCAACACTATCTCCATTTTGCTATGGGCCTTCAAAACTATTAGTTTGAGCCCTACCATATGGTCTGTTGTCTGCATTCTGAGTGTTCACCAGGATTCTGGTGCTGGTGCTAGCCATACTGCACTCTCAGGGTATAGCAATTCTGGGATACCTAGATAACCCCCCTTTGAGGAAACAGATCACACACCAACCAACAATGTGATGCAAAGAGTCCAGATGTTAAAAAAGGTAGATACAGTACAAGCCAAAGTTTTTCTTCTGACACTCTTCTCCCAGACTTGAACTCTACGGTTCAGGAGACATACAGCTGTCCGATTCTGCATGAAAGTTTTGGGCTTGATGGTAGGCTTCTTAAAGGGAGTTCTATTTGCTCAGTTTCACTCCAAAACCCTCCATTACAGCTTTCTATCATTATGGGACAAATTACTTTAATCTCTAGACAACCTGACTTGTCTGATGATACAGATAAAAGTACCACCACGCAGCTAGTCTACCTATAAACATGGAGCTGGCTAGCATTATATATGTGTTTTCACTCACATACAAATTTAAATAATTACAATAAAAATTGTGTGCAGTGCTCACCACCTATGTGCATAAATACCCCAAAGACATTTTTTTTTATATCTGTCAATGTTGTGAATCTTCAATCTGCATATCCATATATCAATCTTCAAAGAATCTTGAAAACAATCTATGAATAGTGTCCACTCCTGATTTCAGCATCAGATTTTATTGTCTATCATTTTCCATTCATACAATTTCACCATTCATCAACAATTCCAATGTGAAACAGTCAGTGAAACCATCTATCTTCCAGTTAAGAACTGTATATAGCAAATACGAACCTTGGATGGAATAGCTGAAGCACAAACTGGTCAACTCTAAACTTTCATCTTGTTTCATATCCATCCTTTGCACTTGAATATAATAATTATTATGTATTCCCTATTCTGGAACAAATGGAGTCGGCCCCATTAATGATCAGTCTCCCTGGTGTTGTTTTCTTTTTTTTATATGGACTCCACAATTCAAAGGAACTAAATATTCAGCTTCTTTTTTTATTCAATATGTTTTTGTTTGTGCCATATTCAACCAGTTTCTTTAAATCTTTTTTATATTCCAATGTGGGATTACTAGCTAAAATGCTATTTGTTCTCTCATCATTCAATAATCAATCCATTTTGGCTACATAATCTTCCTTTTTCAGAACTACAATCCTACCTTAACTACTGGTCTGATAATCAAATCTTCCCTCTCTAATTTATGGATTCATTCTCGAATAGACCTCGGATCTTGCCTCTTTATAAACTTTAACATATCTATATCATTTACAATAAAATTCTTAAATACTGCAATATATTTATTATCTGGAGTAGGGGGATTAAACACTAAATTATCCCTAAATTACTATGCATTACTCTCCCCTCTCTTGATCTAAGGGTTAGCCAAAAAATACTTCTTTAAGCCCATAGATTCCTAACAGGGGCATACTTCAATCCCTTATCCAATTCCTCTTTATCCAATTCAACACCACAAAGATTATACATGTATTTGCCTAGTATAGTCTTTTCCTTTTTACATTTCTTTCCAGTTCTCTTGTCTCTTCTCCTCCTCCTCTCTCCCCACATTCTCCTCTCTTTGGATTCATTAATTGGAAAAAAATACGGTTCTCTCTCCTCATATTCATTTCTCTTCCTCAGAGGAGAAAACCTATTATATAGAGGGACACTAGAATCTCTATGTCTAAATCTTTTCCCTTCTTTCTAGGAATAAAACCCCTACACCATCTTCTTTCTCTGTTTTGCTGTTCCCTGAAACCTTGATGTCCATTCCTCCTAGGTGTCCAGAGCCTATCCCTTGCTGCGGCGTGTTCTAGACATGTCCCTCCAAAATGACTGCCATTATACGTTTGGATAAGGCTCCATTGTAAATGTTCCTCCAATGGGGATGAGTTTTCTAACGTATATTGTCTTTCTGGTGTAGTATTATATGAGGGGATCTCTTTCTCCCCAACCTACCTTTTATTTATTTACCTACTACTTCTACTTCATCTACTTCATCTAAAAAGTTTTATAAATCATTAGATGCAGCCTTAAATTCCGATGTTTCTTTAAGCGGGTCTGTAACCTGTTTCAGCTCTGTAATCTGGAATTCAGATGATCTACGTAAGTTTAATTTGTTTCCTTTTCATTAGAAACTGTAAAGCCTCCTTCTCTTTGATGTTAAAAAATTACGCCATTCTTCCAGGGATGTCTGCCAACAAAGACAAGATTTTCTCTGGTGCATAAGGGTTCCAGCTTTGGACTTTGGGAAATGCTTCCTCCCACTCTTGGGCGATCCTCACAATGGATACCAGCCTGAAAGGCTAGGAAGAACTCTTAGATACAGTGTCGGTGCAAGGGACATGTCAGAGGAGTGCGGTCTTCCAATCAGCATTTTAGAGCTCAGAGCGATTTGACCCTGTCCCTGTAACACTGGATTCTCCGTCTAAAGGGTAACATTCAGTAGGACAATGCCACAGCAGTGGCATAAAATCTGCAACGGCGGGGTATATAGTAAATCAGGCATGCAGTCACAGCACATCCCATAGAGTCCATAATAAAAGTAAAACAAATTAAAACGGGACAATCAAGGTATGACCCCTTAGCAAGTGAATCAATCTAAACATAAAGTATAAAATAAAATTCTTATTTGTATACAGATGATTAAAAAGGCATATCAAAGGCTAAACAAGACAATGAATGATGATATATATGTATTTTACACCCAAATCCCACAATCCCAGATCAGGAGAAAGAACAATCAAGTGCATGATATGCCCCATTGCTTCAGCCCGGACTAGTTGATAGGTTCCCGCTCTCCTAAGTGGGGTTGACCCCCCTCCCCCCAGTTTTCCTGAAGCCATACCTGACACTCTGTCACAAAATATTGGACACCACTCTTGGTAGCTATATTGGATGTATGTTCTGATCACCCACCTCCTGATGAAGCTTTTTTAGCAAAACATGTTGAGATAAGAAGGTCATCTTCATCAAGATACCAGCATAATTTGAAGTGTGACTCATGTACTGACATCTGCACCATTTGTCTATTGGTTCTTGATGTTGCCTCCTACAGTATTTAGGTATAAAATATATATCTACATCATCATTTATTCTTTTGCTTAGCCTTTGATATGGCTTTTTTTTAACCATTTGTATACAAATAAAGATTGTAGTTTATACTTTATGTTTAGAATGGTTAACTTGCTAAGGGGTCATGCCTTAAAAGTCCGTTTTTTCGTTTTTTGTTTCTTTACTTTTATTACAGCAGTGGGATAAGTCAACCATCAGGGAACATTTAGAAGTATGGCTATGGCAAGAAAGGTTGAAAAAGAAATCTGGTCTGGGCAGAACTCCATGTTTAACCCTTGTCTGCTATTCACATACCAGGTGTGGGAATTTGGCAGACATGCTATCTCAAACGGCAGCAACTTGATCCAAGAGAACGATCCCTGCACACGGAAGCGTTCCAGGATCTGTGTTACAGATGGGGAATGTTATGGACCTTCTGGCCTCCAAAAACAAACTGGACAGGTTTGTTTCTAGGTGCAGAGATCCTCTGCTGGAATCAGTGGATGCTTTAATGGCTCAATGGGATCAGTACAACCTACATCTTTTCTCCTCAGAAACTCCTTCCTCGTTTACTGTGCAGGATCCAGATCAATAAATTGACATAGTATTCAACTGGCCCATGTAAACACAGTACTCTGACCTGATTAAATGTGTGATAGACACCCCATGGGTCATTCAAGATCGTCTGGATCTCCTGTCCCAGGGACCAGTTCACCACCCTTCTTCAGAGTTGTTGGTTTTATTGGCATTGCTGTTTAAGCTCAAGTCTTAAGCGGCAACCTGGACATTGTCCTTTTCTCCCTGTGTCCAGTTTCAGTACACCAGAAGGAGACTTCCCTTCAAAGCCCTAAATGTAGTTCACGCTGTATGAGTTTCCCTTTCAGTCATTGCCACAGTTAGAAAGACTGACTATGTGTCATAGTTGATGGTCCCCGTAAATAGGAACCTGCTTCTCATTCTGCCATTTCTTTTTCACGGCACAATCTACTAGGTCTGTGAGTGCTTCCTGGGTTTTTTGGAATCAGGAAACTGTTTCTCAGCAAGGTCTTTCAGGCAACTCTTTGAGCCACAGGCTGCTCCAGTTCTGTTTGTTTTTTTGTTTTGTTTTTTATGTGGGCCTGTTAGAGTTCTGTTGTAGTTGCCCCCCTCCAGTTGGACTGCTTTTGGAAGTCTCAATGGTATCATAAAAACAGTGTCTTGTGTCCCTTAATCTATAATAAATTTTACCTATTGTAAAATCCATCCCCACTGCTGTGTGTTGTGATCTGCTACTGCTGATTTTCTACAAAACTGAAACATACTGGAAGTGGGAGGAGCTAGACCTGGCTGGCAAATGTTTTTGTTTGGTAGTGTCCAAATCCTTCTGTAGGTGGCAGTAAAACACAGTTGTATCAGAATAATTGTTAGATCCTGAATCTGAACCCAGGACCTCTGATGCGTCTGGCAGTAGCTCTTGTTAGCGAGCCACCTGAGATGCTGGACATCTTCCTGCCTGATACTTTCTATCTTGTTTCTGGTGAACCTTGAACTCCTTGCTCCTCCCATGAAGTTCCACTTTAAGCCAAGCCTTTACACTTCCTGTTTGCCAGATTGTTGTGCACTTCTTCAGCCAATATCATGCTCCTTGTGCTCCTGCTGCTGTTCGTATCTTCATTACCATTCATTACCAACCTTTGGCTTGTTCCCCGTCTACGCTTCTGCTTCATCCCAACCTGCAACCACTTGTTACCTGCCACTTGTTACTGACCTTTGGCTTGTTTCCGATTATGCTTCTGCTTGATTAGCTGCTACATCTGCTACCGCGCCCCCGGCTTGCTCACTTCCTGGTGGGGCCATCCTGAGGAAAGCAACCTGGTACTAGCACACAGCGAAACTCATCTCCACCATCAGGACCTCTGGTGAAGACCGGCTAGTGCTTAGACCCTGCACCTCGGTTTAGCCCACATCACCCACCAGGGGGACCTGCTCGTGAATTTATCCTGCTGCTTTCTGTGTAAACATTTCCACTGCTATAGCTACTGGCCTTCAAGCCTGACCCCTGACTTTAACAATAACAGAATCCTGTGTCCCTTAATGAACTCCAAGAAACCGATTTTGGCAGCCTGTGTACAGTTTGGGGATATTTCCCCTCATTTGTTGGGTAATCATCTGGACAGAAGGTAAACTGAAAATATCTCAGAAGGGAACAAAGATAGCTATTAAAGCTGGCACAGGTTGTATCACTTCTCTACTCTGGCTGTAGTTAGACATTGGGCTTGTTTAGCTAAAAGAGTAGAGGTTGTTCATTTAACAAAGTGAATGGTAATTAGACTAAGAAATAAGCTAAAACCGTGTTTAGTTGAATTAAACAGCCATGGGCAAGGGGAATAAATAAAACAAATGCACATAATTGGATGACTGAAATGAGAAAATGTTTACCTTATCTAAAAGTAAACTCCTTTAGTAAATAAAATGCGCTGAATATAAGTGAGTTCTGTTTGGAAATAGGGACAGGCAGTGACCAATACCTTTAATTGTGTAGTTACTCTACAGGCACCAATGTAAGCCACTGTACCAAGCTTAGACCTGGTCATTTCAACATGACAAACACAGCATGTCTGAACCAGAAAACAAAATGTGGTTCCATAATGCAATAGACCTTTCCAACAGCTTGCTTTGTAAAAGCTTTTCTACTATTTAGCAGGGTGTAGTAGAGAATGGGGGCAAAGAAACAAGACTTTTCTGGGTTTCATGTCTTGTTTGTTTATTAGCTCATCTCCCATTTTAAAAGTGGACATAACTGTGTTGTTTACTTATAATTTTTGATGTCACCAACTTTTCTTTTTTAAAATAATATCCATAGCATCTACTAGTCCAGAGATGAGAATAACCGTGATATATGCAATGAAGCAATAGTGCAAAGGTTTGCCTGCAAGCATAAGAAAAAACACATACAGTATCTCACAAACGTGAGTACACCCCTCACATTATGTAAATATTTTATTATATCTTTTCATGTGACAACAATGAAGAAATGACACTTTGCTACAATGTCAAGTAGTGTATAACAGTGTACATTTGCTGTCCCCTCAAAATAACTCAACACACAGCCATTAAATCGCTGGCAACAAAAGTGAGTACAACCCTAAGTCATGTGACTCATTAGTGTTACAAGGTCTCAGGTGTGAATGGAGAACAGGTGTCTTAAGTTTGGTGTTATCACTCTCACTCTCTCATACTGGTCACTGGAAGTTCAACATGGTACTTCATGGCAAAGAACTCTCTGAGGATCTGAAAAAAAGAATTGTTGCTCTACATAAAGATGGCCTATGCTATAAGATGATTGCCAAGACCCAGAAACTGAGCTGCAGCACAGTGGCCAAGTCCATACAGAGGTTTAACAGGACAGATTCCACTCAGAACAGGCCTCGCCATGGTCGACCAAAGAATTTGAGTGCACGTGCTCAGCGTCATATCCTTTTTTTTCTTTGGGAAATAGAAGTATGAGTGCTGCCAGCAATGCTCAGACCATACGCTGCACACTGCAT
The DNA here is from genome assembly GCF_042186555.1 of Aquarana catesbeiana. Taxonomy (NCBI): domain Eukaryota; kingdom Metazoa; phylum Chordata; class Amphibia; order Anura; family Ranidae; genus Aquarana; species Aquarana catesbeiana. The sequence goes on along the minus strand of NC_133336.1, from coordinate 101,242,706 downwards.
CAAATTGGTCTGCATAGCTGTCGTTCCAGAAGGAAGCCTCTTCTAAAAATGATGCACAAGAAAGCCTGCAGACAGTTTGCTGAAGACAAGCAGACTAAGGACATGGATTACTGGAACTGACTGTCCTGTGGTCTGATGAGACCAAGATAAGCTTATTTGGTTCAGATGGTGTCAAGCGTGTGTGGCGGCAACCAGGTGAGGAGTACAAAGACAAGTGTGTCTTCTCTACAGTCAAGCATGGTGGTGGGAGTGACATAGTCTGGGGCTGCATGAGTGCTGCCGACACTGGGGAACTACAGTTCATTAAGGGAACCATGAATGCCAGCATGTACTGTGACACACTGAAGCAGAGCATGGTCCCCTCTCTTTGGAAACTGGGCCACAGGGCAGTATTCCAACATGATAACGACCCCAAACATACCTCTAAGATGACCACTGCCTTGCTAAAGAAGCTGAGGGTAAAGATGATGGACTGGCCAAGCATGTCTTCAGACCTAAACCCTATTGAGCATCTGTGGGGCATCCTCAAATGGAAGGTGGAGGAGCGCAAGGTCTCTAACATTCACCAGCTCCGTGATAATTTCATGGAGGAGTGGAAGAGGACTCCAGTGGCAACCTGTGAAGCTCTGGTGAATTCCAGGCCCAAGAGGGTTAAGGCAGTGCTGGAAAATAATAGTGGTTACACAAAATATTGACACTTTGGGTCCAGTTTGGACATTTTTACTTAGGGTTGTACTCACTTTTGTTGCCAGCGGTTTAAACCTAATGGCTGTGTGTTGCGTTATTTTGAGGGGACAGCAAATTGGCACTGTTCAACAAGCTGTATACTCACTACTTTACATTGTAGCAAAGTGTCATTTCTTCAGTGTTGTCACATGAAAAGATATAATAAAATATTTACAAAAATGTGAGGGGTCTACTCACTTTTGTGAGATACTGTATATTCTGAATATATTCTGTATATTCTGACTATATGTTGCTGATAATATTTTGTATTCAGGTATACAATAGTAGTAGAATGTTTGCATCTTTAAACCTAAACTAAATCCGTTAAGATTCTTGTGTATATTGTAACATATTAGTACTGTTGTTGTAATGCGTGCCAGAAAATATGAGTATTCACAGACGTGTCGCTTGTTTAAAAAGTAATTATTTTCTTTAAAGGTAAATATCAAGAGGAAGCGAGCTTAAATATTACTTATGCAGATATACTTAAATAATGAAGGGCAAGGACTATTTGCAAATTTTGTATTCATATTCTTTGGAAACTGCATAAATTATATAAATTAGCGTACATTGTTTAGGATTAGCAATTGCCTCTGTCAGTCCCAAGTTTCTTGTTTGTAAATGATTAAAAGCCGCTTACAATGTTGTAGGTAAAGTTATTTTCTTTTTTAAATGTCAAGTCTTGTGACCTCACTAGTCTTTGTTAATTGTTTTTCAGTCATATGCGGCCTTCTATGCTCCAACAGCTCCTGCGGCGTCTTGTTTTTGATGTCCCCTTGCTCAGCGAATACTGCAAAATGCCTCTGAAGGTAGATAGTAATAGGCATGACTTATAACCCTGTATGTTCTTAATGGGCTTCAGAATTGAAAATCCTATTCTAACTGTTGATTGTCTGTTTCTATTGAATGTTGTTTATAATGGGGACTGAGCATGAAGACATGTGACCAAGTTCTATGTTGAAACAGATTTAACTATTAGTTTGTAATAGGGCTTCTCCGTAGGGGACCTATACTGCTGAGAACCCCTCTACTCAAAATATTGTTGGGCCTCATTCAATATCTTGCTCAAAGTCTACTATTTGTAAATAGTCAATTGGACGCGTATTGGTTTTTATTCAGTAGTGTAGATTTAATGTCAAGTATCAAAAGTTAGACGCAAACAATATATATGGAGCTTTTAAACTTACATTAACTTTGTTCTTTGAATTGTGATTACGTGCATATTTGGTATACCTGATTTTTAAAGCACCTGAAAAAATAGATGATCAATGCAGGATTCATTTGATTTTGTAACATCTGAGGGTAACAGTAAACACCCCAAGTCAGTTATTCTCAGGTTAAGCCTAGGTTCACACTGACTGCAGATTAGAAACCAGCTGAACTCGCATGATTTCAAACCGGCAATGCAGTCTGACTTCAGTGGTGATTTGATAGACATCTGTGGGGGTTCATGCACAGATGTCTATTCAAATTGCCCCCGAAGTCGCCATAAGTAGTACAGGAACTACTTTTGGGATTTGAACAGTGTCATTGCCGGCAATAGCCGCCGATTTTGCCATATGAAATCACATGCCAAATCTGCCCGATGTAAACGTGGGCTAAGAGAGGAAACATAAATATTTCTGGCCAGTAATTATTCCTCAGGGGTATCTGCTTCCTCTGCATTAAAATGTATACTTGCAATGTTCGAACAATCATTACGTTTTCATTTAAAAAACAGTTTTTCACCTCTGCGTTTTTTATTTTTTGCACTATAAACAAACAGACTTTTTGCTATAATACATATTCCAAAAAAAAAATATAAAAAAACAAATGTATTCATCAGTTTAGGCCGATATATATTCTACATATTTTTGGTAAAAAAAAATCACAATAGGCGTATATTGATTGGTTTGCGCAAAATTTATTGCATCTACAAACTATTGAATAGATTTAGGGGCTTTTATTTTTTTTATTATTTTTACTAGTAATGGCCGCAATCTGTGATTTTTAGCAGGACTACAACATTGCGGAGGACAAATCTGACCCCAAATGACACTTTTTGTACAGAATAGAGCAAGTGTAGGTCATCCAAAGAATCCAGGTATCCCTAGATTGATCTCTATTATAGGGTATAGCTGTCAGGCTTTCCATAGATCTTCTTTTGATCTGAGCACAGGCTGCATTCAGCTAATGTACAGTCAGTGAGTTCTTATAGCGATAAAGAGGTACTGGGTTATTATGTAATAAATATCCCAGGGGGTCCGTGCCAAGATCCACATCTTTGAGACTTGGGGGTAACATTTATTCAGCAAACCGCTGGGACCCTATTGTAAGTAATTTGTATCCCTGTTCTTGAAAGCAATTAGCATTTAAGGATTTGTGGGCTTGTTGAATGGCTCTGACAGTTTGTGCTTTAGTAAGAGAAACTTGTAAGTTCGACTACCGCCTATGAAAAAAACAGTGGTACATAGTCCTCCGGAGGCGCATTTAACAGGTTATAGAAGGAGGATAGCAGATGGGGCATGATTAACACAGGCTTTCAAAGGGAGTCAGTGGTCTGGTATAGACCCTGGTCAGGTATCGACTGCAGAAAGACTCCAAATACATGCTGGTAGGTTAATTAGACCCTGTCTAAAAATTGTTCATAATATGTGTATGTGTATGTCGCTGTGTATGTGTTTGTAAGCGCGTCTGGACCCTACGGGGTAAAGGACCGCGCTATGCCGCAGATGGACACCGGTGGCAAAATAAGCACCCTGAGGCGATTCAGTTCGCATAGGTAGCGCTATACAAGTCACTCATTCATTCAGAAAATGGTGCATTTGATATGCTGATCAGGGATTCAGTGGAGGCTGTAGCAGGGCATACATGTCCTGTGATGTCATCCAACTTTGCTAGGTTGCATAGTCAATACCATTCTCTACTAGGTGTAGCAGCTGTCTACTATCAGTTCCTGGTGGGAAGTTGGGATTAAATAACTATGGTGTTAGCCGAGAGGGATAGGAGGACAATCCCTTTTGGGAGAATGTTTGGTGAATAACTGCTATTGTGGCACCAATGGTGGAGTGCTCTTTGGGTGATCAGTAATGTTTAACAGGGACCCAAGGGAGAGCAGGAAAGCAAATAAGGCCACTGGAGAAGAGTGTTGTTCAATAAGAGCACCATGTTGCTACCCTGGACAAATGTAAAGCTCTATAATATTGCGCTAAGTGAGGAAGACTTATACTCCTCTTCTCTTAGAGAGAGTAAGAAGAGTGTGTCTCGTCCGAACCAATTTGTCACTCCAAATGAACTGACAAATCCAAATCCCTGCCGGGTTCCATTAGATAGGGGAAATAATAGGAACAGGGTTCATTTGCCTTCATTGCTGCTGTGGGGTAGGAATAAAGAGTTGAGATCCATATCATCATGTGATGGCCCTGGTCAATATGTGTCAAGGTGGACTGCAAAAATAGTCAGTCCACCCCATAAAAGGCCTTCTCTGTGCCAGTAGAGCAATTTTGCTCTACTGGCACAGATAGCTTGCTTTGATAGGGTGGAGCATATAAAGCTTCCCTTGTTCTTAGTCCTAATCTGTAGACAAGTGCTGTCTACACAGTAGCTACATTTATAGTCCTAAATTACAATGCAGACTTCAGGAAAGTTTAATGTACACAATGCAGTGTCCACAGAGATTACAGTCTGACTGATGAAAGCTCTCAAACGACAGGTGAAGAAAAGGCAGTGGTAAGTTATATTTATAATTGCAAAGTTGTTTGGTATCCCTGAGTATGTTAAAGTTCTTCAAAAGTGTGCTGTTATCCTTTAAACACTCCTTTAAACTGGACATACTTTCATATCAAAGATGGATGGAATTTTTTTATTTAGTAAATTGTATACACGTTAGAAATAATACAAATATTTATTGAATTTTCACAGCTTTTGACAAACCATTATGAACAATGCTGGAAATATTACTGTCTGCCTTCAGGGTGGGGCAGCTACGGTTTGGCGTCAGAGGAGGAACTGCATCTGACTGAGAAGCTGTTCTGGGGGATTTTTGATTCCCTTTCACATAAGGTATTTTTACTCTTTGCTACATAGAATCTTCTATGTTGGACTTGTCTGTGATAATGTTACATTGTTAGTTCAGTATCCAGTTATTTTTTTTTTTCTTGCCTGGTGGGCATTAAAGTGGTTTTAGTCAGAAGGTTTTTTACTTGAATGCGTTCTTTGCATTAAGGTAAAAAAAACCTTCTAAGTGCAGGTCCCCTCCAGCCCCCTCCTTATACTTACTTGAACCTGATTCCAATCCAGCACAGTGCCCAAGACAAGCCTCACTGCTTTCTCTCTCTCCTCACTGGTTCAGAGACAGCTGTGGGAGCCGTTGGCTTATACTACAGTCAATCACAGTGAGGAAGGATTGGGGCGGTACTGAGCCACGCTGTGTGTGTAAATTGACACATACAGAGCAGCTCAGAATTGAACCTGCACCAGTGGCTTGCTATGGGGGGTCTCAGTGGGGAGCCAGGAGTGCCAACTGGGGGGGGGGAACCGAAGAGGAGGATTAGGGCTGCTCTATGCAAAACCATTGCGCAGAGCATGTATGTTTGTAATTTTAACCCTTTAAAATCATTTTAAAATGCCAGCCAAAGATTTTCATTAAATTTACTGAAGCCAGGCAGAACAAAAAGATTACTCTTTAATATTTGAGGTATTAAGGCTTAAATTGCTACTGAGGATAATAAAACACATAGGCAGATTTAGAAGCGTTGCTATTCTGAGGCTGCACTAAACCAAAAGAGAGTATAAATAGTATTGACACCAGGAAGTTAAATGAAGCTGTTAAAGAGATTTTCGTTTTCTAACTTGAAAAAAATGTTCTTATCTGAATGTTCAGCATGCATGGTGATCTCTTTTGGCTGTGTAATCATTTTTTTTTTACCTTGAAGAGTGTTCTGTGAGCAGATTTTAACCACATTTTTTATAACGTAGTATGGAATTATGCATTTATTGAACCTGCATAGATTGCAGAGCTGGATTTAAAATGTGCATGAAATATGAGTCAGGTATGTAATATTAAGAATGTAAGAAAGTCCTATCATAGATAACTCACCCGTGTGTGACATTACCATAACAAGATGTGACAGGTGTTCAGGGTGATTGTGTGATGGAATGACATAGTGATAGAAATTTTGAAGGTAGATTAAAATAACATGGAGTCACCATGCATGCTTTGTGCGTGCAAAACAACATTGGTTTGCTTCACATAAATGGAACTGTTAATATTTAATTTGCCATCATAATGTTGAATTCTGTTGCGGAGATCCTACATGGAGACATATTTACTTGAGCTGTGGGCCTCCCAAGAATCCTCTGGAGTGGATCGCTAACATGACATAATGAAATCATAATTGATAAGTTATTTCTAGAAATTAAACCACAGTTTGCTCTGTTTAGCTTGCCAGTGATCTCTTGTAATCAATGGACATGGCTTGGTTGTGCATATTAGCTAGAAACTGCCTTGAGGCATAATCTTATGCCTCATCTACTCACGTGACACTGGAATCTTTACTGCACTAAGTACCATGAAAGCAACCATTACAAAAATTTAACTGTGTTTGCATGATTTATTGCTTCATTTTGTGTTATAAGAGCATGGGGATCTCAAACTACTATTTGTCTGATATATTGTTAGTACTAAATGTTAATACCATTTAAATGTATGAGAACCTAACCATAAAGGGAGTTGTCAGTTATATTGTCTGGAGCATCTGTATCCCATTAATATCTGCAGTACCAACATATTTGTGTAAAGGGAGCTTTTCCCAAAAAAGACATGGGAAATGCTATTGCTACTTTACATCTTTCAAATGCTATTTTTCTGTCTGTCATTTTTTAATACTTTAATACCTTTTGTTATCTGCACTGATATGCATGCTTGTTCCAGGGTCAGTAACTCAGTCTATGAGCAAAAATCCTCTCCAATACATGCATATTTTCCCACATCACAGGAGGCTAATGGACAGTCTCCTCCAATCCTAAATCCTAAAAATCCTCCCTTGCAGTCAGGCTACACACACTGTAAGGGTTACCTGCTTGTTTATGTCTAGGGTGCTTGGTAAAGCACTTTTTCCTTCTCTAGATTTACAGGCACAGTAACACTTGCAGTGCAAGCACAGCCCCATTGCGAGGGAGGGTTTAAATGTTTCCTATATCTTGTCAGTACAGAAAAATACCTGTTGATCTTAGGGATGAACCAATACCATTTTTTTACACCAAGTATGCATACCGATACTTTTTTTGAAGTACTTGTCGATACCAATTACTGATACCTATTGCATAGGAAGTGTAGGTAGAGGAGTGGTTTGGGATGGGGGGTAGGGAGTTGGCTGAGGCTAGGGTGAGGGCAGGGAAGAGGGAGGGGGGGAGTAGAAGGGTAAGTGAGGGCAGGGTAGTTGAGGGTGGGATGAAATAGTGATTGTGGTGTGGGAGCAGGACCACTGATAGGGGGGGACCACTGGTCCTCCTGTAGGGGGCCCAGGCACACAGGAGGCCCAGACAGTAGAAGGATCGGTGGAGCAGAGAAGGAACGGTGACAGAACAATGCCCTCTGTGTCTCTCACTCAGCAACTGAAAGCCGGTTTCTCCCTCGCTCCCTCCCAACAGCTTTCAGCTGGTGGGGGAGAGACATAGAGGGCTGGATTTAGGGGGTGCTGGGGTGGGTTTTGCCCACCCAGATTTCAGTTCTGCCCCCCCGGCCAGCCACCACTGAGCTCCTTCCCCCGCCCCCGCCTGCACTCACAGCAGGGACATGGAGACAGCAGCCTGGAGGCTGGAGTGGCGAGAGGAGAAGAGGCAGAGAGGAAACAGAAAGGAGGAGGTGTGTTGTGTTGTGCTCTTCCATCCCATCAGAATAGCGCTGGTCTATATGGTACATGAGAGAGGATCGCTCTAACTGTAAATCACATTGCACTGTACACACACACACAGCCCCCTATCCACATTTCCTGCTGCCGGGAGGTGAGAAGCCCCTGGAGGAGAGGGGTGGTGTGTGTGCACAGTGCAATGCTATCTACAGTAAGAGCGATCCTCTCTCATGTACTGTATAGACCAGCGCTCTTCTGACAGGAGGGGAGAGCACAACACAGCGCACCTCCTCCTTGCTGTTAGTGGCTTCCCCCTGTAAGTTAGGGGAGGGAGATGGGTGGCTATCTGTGTTGGCAACTGTAATGGGGATTTGGGGAGGAGGGATATGTGTGAGGAGGAAGAATGGGAGGGGGGGTTGAATCAGGTGAGGGGATGCTTGTCCTAGGAGGGGGAATCGGGGATTAGTTCTGGGGGGGGGATTTGGGTAGGGAGGAAGAATTTGTGTTGGGAAGGGCAATTTAGAGGGGTTGTGCTAAAAGGAGGGATTTGTGGAAATTTGTCCTAGGAGGGGGATTGAAGAAAGAAGATTTGTGCTGGGAGGGGAGATGGGGGGACTTTGTGCCAGGAGGGGGTGGGGAAATTTAGGCTAAAAGGGGGGATTGGGGGATTTATGCTGGTAGGAGGTGTTTGGGGGAAAAGATTTGTGCTAGAATAGAGAGTTTGAGAAGAAAGGATATGTGCTAGGTGGGTGATTTTTTTAGGTTGAGGGAGATTTGGAGATGGGGATTTTTGTTTTGATACTTTTTCATGGACTGTACGGGGCCCCATGATTTCTAACAGCGGTCCTGGGTGGTAGAGTTGGGATGGAAAAAGCTGTGATCACTGGGGGGAAGAGAATGGGGATGGTAGGGTCATTGGGAGACTTGGAGGCAGAGGTGACAACTGGTATAGGGAAGGAGGAGGCAACAGGCAGAAGTGACAGCAGTGACTGCAAGCACAGGAGATGATCAGAGACTGCAAGCATGGTATAGGAGATGGTCAGAGACTGCAGGCATGGTACAGGAGACGGTCAGAGACTGCAGCCATGGTACAGGAGACAGTCAGAGACTGCAGGCATGGTACAGGAGACGGTCAGAGATGGTATTGGTATCGGTGCAACCCTAGTTGATCTGATAGAAATGACAAAAAGTCATAAGATCAGGCACATAGCGTATATGCTAGACAATATGTCAGGTAAAACATGCAGCAGTAGCTGCTGGAGTGGAGATGATAGTCTCTGATGCCTGGGCACAGATATGTGAAGCACTGTGGGGCTGCTATCCTCAGAGTTGAGCCAGCTCTGTAAACAAACACAAGAAGGAAGGAAGGGGAAAGCTCCACCTACAGTAAGTGCAGTATCACAAGGGGTTTATTAAAACAACGGTTAAAAACACTTACAACAAGTAAGATAAGGAAAGGCTTATCGTCAACTGGCTAATCTGCCAGTGGGTCCTGAGTCCTTCTCCTGCATGGTCCGCTGGGTTCAGGTTCCCTGGGAAGCAAGTTCCTATGATGTGTAGGAAGTCCACGCTAAACCAGCCTGGAGCCATTGGGCGGTTGTGACATCACCAGGAGAGGACAGAGTTCCTGGAATGCTGAATGGAACAGGCTACGCGCTCGGAGCTGTCTGCTCCCTCTAAAGGCCTCTTAAAGGCCAGTTCATGATAAGCCTTTCCTTATCTTACTTGTTGTAAGTGTTTTTAACTGTTGTTTTAATAAACATCTTGTGATACTGCACTTAGGTGGATCTGATAGAAACACACAGCATTTTTTTTAAGAATGAGTGCTATCAGTCCTTCCCTGTTTTTTTTGCCAAACTCTTTGGGCTTGCCTACTTTTTCATCTCCACAACATGAAGGTGTGTGGGCAGGGCCTACTCACCCTGCATGCGGAGGTACCTTTTGCGTGTAGGACACTAATCAATGCACATTAAGGCAGTTCCCTGACTTTGAGATGTATCTTTACTGTGCAGTAAGATAACACAATTGTCCCATGTCACCACACACTGTAACTTGATGTAGGCTGCATTAGGTGGGACGTGGTGAGCCTGCGCCCAGTCCAGCGTAACTCTGTTACCTCACTCCCAGAATGGGGTCCCGCTGTGCACCTAACGAAGGCCTCATACATGCACTTATTAACTCTTTTACTACCTCGTAACCAGGCCATAGATCTCCGTAACGTGGGTTTGGATCTGGTTTCTATTTGATACCAACAGCTAGGGAGGAAGCCAGACAATGACCCCCTCGCTACTGGAGGACCTATTACCTTAACCAGGTATCACGCCTAATGTCTGGTTGCTTGGTGTCCTGAACTAGTGCTTGGCTACTCTTAGCAACTACACTAATTTTTTTGTCTTGCTGAGTTAACCCTTCGTTAACGGTCTTACGTCATACCCTGTTGTGCTTTACAGACCTTGGCTCTTTAGATATGCCAAACCCAACATACATCTCTTTGAATAACTTTAGACCAGGCTCAGAACAGTTAATGTAACTTTACTGAACAAGTGTGGCATAACTGTTCAATATGAACAACATCTTTCCCCTAAACCAGGCATACCTCTGGGAGGTGAGAGTCTATTATGGCATTGTCCATGGCTTGGATGTCTCCGAAAGTCCTAGTTTCTTCAGCGGACTAGAAAGTGCAGCAGTCCCGGTACCACAAACAGAACCAACCAGTTTGGCAAAGAAGAAGGCCCTGGACCTCAGCCTTCCCCCTTTTTATAGCACAGGTGGGCTGGCTAGGACCAAAAAGCCCCTCGAACTGAGCTTATGGCTAGGTTCACACTGACAGCGGGAATGAAATCGTGCAAGTTCAGCTGACGTGCAAGTTCAGTCCCGACTTCAGGGGCGATTTCAGAGACATCTGTGCGGGTTTCTGCACAGATGTCAATTTAAATCGCACCCCGAAGTCACCAAAAGTAGTACAGAAATCACTTTTGGGAATCGGTGCGGCGCCGCAAAGTCGGCGACGCACCGATTCGGACGGTGCCATTGCCGGCAATAGCCGCCGATTTGGCATGCGATTTGACATATCAAATTGCATGCCAAATCGCTGCAATGTGAACCAGGGCTACAATAGTTAACACTTTCCCCTCAGCCTGGGCCAGCCACTGGCTCACTAGTATCAATACACTTCCACCTGCCAACAGGCTAATTATGCTATAGTCCCAAGATAAGGACTAGGAGGACTAATTACTTAAGTCCTTTAGTCAACACATGATGTGAACTCTGGAAACAGAATAACTGTGAATTTTTGACATAATTAAAAGGTATTTTTTGCACATATCGAACATGTATAACAAAACACATTTAATGGCATATTAAACACACCTAATGTATTTTCAAAAAGTACTTCAGTCAGCTTTTACATTTGCACTTTCTCTATCCCTGAACAGCACGCTTTAAGCTATGAGAGGAAGGGACAGTAATGTAACATCTTTAATTTCAATGCACAGTACACAGGAAACTGGTTGCTAGAAGAAAAAATACTTTAATTCAGGGGGGCATACCCTTGAAAAGTGGAGATCTACCTGATCAAAATGGGAAGAAAAATGATCAACAGGGTGCAGCACACTCACTTTTTTTAAAGAGATAACATAATAGAAATCAGTAGTAAGTAGCACAGAGTTTAGATGTCAGTAGTAAGTAGCTCATAGTTCAGGAGGGCAGAAATAAATAACACAGAGTTTAGGGGTCAGTAGTATGTAATGTAGAGTGCAGAGGTCAGAGGTAAGCAATGCATTGTGCAGGGGTCAGGAGTAAGTAATGCAGAGTTCTGAGGTCAGTAGTATGTAAACAAAGAGAAGATGTCAGTAGTATGTAACACAGTGCAGAGATCATGAATAAGTAATGCAGAGGTCAGGAACACAGAGTTCAAGGGACAGGAGAAGTTAATACAGGGTTCATGAGTCAGTAGTATGTAGCACACAGTACAGGCATCAGGAGTAAGTGATGCAGCATGCAGGGGTTATTAGTAAGTAATGCAGTGTGCAGAGCTAAGCAATATGTAACACAAATAAATTTGTAAATAATTCAGAAAGCAGGGGACAGTAGTAAGAAATGCAGAAATTCACGTGTCAGTAGAATGTAGTACAGAGTTTAGGCATCAATATTATTAGGGTAGAGTTTAGGGACCAGCAGTATGAACACAGATTTCAGAAGTCAGTAGCATGAAACACAGAACTCAAAGGGACTTAGAGAAAGCGGAATGCGGAGGTCAGCAGTAAGTAATGCAGAATGTAGAGGTCAGGAGTAAGTAATACAGAGTACAGGAGTTAGTAATATGTAATACAGAGTTTAGAGGTCTGGAAAAAGTAACATAGAGTGAAGAGGTTAGGAGTACGTAATGCACAGTGCATTGGTCAGGTGTAAATGACGCAGTGTGAAGGAGTCAACAGTATGTAATACAGAGTTTAGAGGTCATGAGTAAGTAACACAGAGTGCAGAGGTCAGGAGTAAGAAACACATAGTGCAGGGGTCAGGAATAAATAAAGCAAAGTGCAGGGGTTAGGAGTAAAACAAAGTGCAGAGGTCAGTTATTTGTAACAGAGAGTATAGAAGTCAGTAGTATGTAACAAAGAGTTCAGAGGTTAGGAGTAAGCCATACAGAGATCAGGAATATGTAATGCAGTTAGGAGTAAGTAACAGAGTGCAGAGATCAATAGTAAGTAACACAGAGTGCAGGGATCAATAGTATGTAGTAATCCAGAGTTCAGTAGTTAGTAACACAAAGTGTAGGGGGTCATTAATATTTAACACAGGTTTTAGAGGTCAACAGTAAATTAAACAGAGTGCAGGAGTCATTGGCACATAATACAAAAATGTAGAGGTCAGAAGTAAGTAATTTGAAGTGCAGGGGTCATACAGTAGTATATAATACAGAATTTAGAGGTTGGGAGTAAGTAACGCAGAGTGCCGGGATTAGAAGTAAGTAATACAGAGGTCAGGAATAAGTAATGAAGAGTGCATAGGTCAGTAGTATGTAACAGAGTTCAGGGGTCCAAAGTGTGTAAGACAGCATTTAAGGGGCAGTGGAATGCAGAGTTTAGGGCCAGTAGTAAGAAACGCAGAGTGCAAGGATCAATAGTATGTAACACAGAGTTAAAAGGTCAGCAGTAAATAACGCAGCATGCAGGGGTCATTAGGATGCAATACAGAATTTAGAGGACAGGAGTAAATAACTCAAAGTGCAGCAGTTAGGAGTAACTTAAACATGTCTTCCTCCACAAGCAAAATACCAACTTTCAATAGAACTTCCTTAGGTTTGTAGGCAGGGCCTACTCGCCCTGCATGTGGGAGCATCTTTTCACGTGTATGCGCTCACTAATGTCTGAGACCAGGCGGGACCATGTTCATGTGAAAGTCAACAATAAGGTGGAACCCCCCCCCCCCGGTCAGAGACAAGTCATGCACTGTGTGCAGGTGTGAACCACATACAGATCCGTTCTGTGTAACTCTCCACCGCTGAGCCCGTGTCCTGCTCCACCAGTCCAGCTTTTCTCTGCCACCTCACTCCCAGTGATAGAATGGGGTCCTTCTGTCCACTAAGCATCTAAGCATGGGCCTCATGTGTGCACTTGATTAACTCCTTTAGCTCTACCATACTATGTGGCTAGGTTCATGGGGTCTCCATACCACACACCATATACTGCCATGCACCCCTTTTTAAATAACTTCAGACCAGGCTTTTGAATGGTTAATCCATTTACTTAGCATACTTAAATAATACACTCCAAGTTCATATAGCATAGTTCTTCATCTAACTAACTGGTCCCACTCTGCCAGGGCATACCTTTCCATGTAGCAGTCCATAACTTGTAGAGTCTTTGAGAGGTAGTTTCCCATGTGGGGAGCTCATGGGTTGTTGTTGGTTACATCTTCATAGGTGGACTTTTCTCCACTTTTCCATGCAGTCCCTGCTTCTTCCCTCTGAGCCCATTCTTCGTTCTTTTACATGTAATACAAGCTGTAAGATAGAACCCAGGAAAGCCTGGGAAAATACAGAACCTGCATTAACCCTTCCTCACCCGGGCAGCACCGCACTTCTATTGGCACCTGCCTACAAGCTAAATTCGCCCACAGCGCAATTTCCCCCCTCCCTCTGTAAAGTTTACTCATCAGACCTTAGATGCACCAGCGGCTTGCAGAGACAAGTCCTCCTGGATCTCCCTTTGGCTGAATCATGTGACACGTAGGAATTGAGGAGGTGCCTAGGACTTCTCTCAACTTTACAATGCCTATTGCTGCTTTAATCTCAGATCTAAGAGGCGGGTGAGGTCAGGAGCTTGCGGCTGGCATGGCAGCGGTTGTGATGGATGGGTAGAACGAGGTTGACCTGTTGCCTACCTTGCTTTAACTACATTTATAGCAGTTTGAAATGTTGCCTAAAAAATATGATGCCAATATTAAGATATAGAAATGTTTTTGTATTAAAAAGAAAGAACCCACTCATTTTCTTAATTTGCTACTCCTGTGCACCATTATTTTGACTTTAAGGCATTTTAGATCCTCCTTTTAGCTTGTTGGTACTACAAGCGCTTTACAGATTTCATAATAAAGGTTTACATAGATAATCCTAGATGCCTATTATTTTTGCATGAATTTGTGGAATGGTTGATTTTGAGCTTGAAATGCAGAACTTGTGGCCTTGTTACTTTTCTAAATGTGTTCTCCGTTTGCTGATGTGATTTGGCTGTGTCGCTGTCACTAACAAATTGCATGTTTTTCTGTGGGACTTTCCAACTAGTTCCTATCTCTCCTGCAGAAGTATGATGCTGAACTCTTCAGAATGTGCATGCCCTGTCTCAGTGCAATAGCTGGAGCTCTGCCACCAGATTACGTTGACACCAGAATTAAAGCAACACCTGAGAAGCAGATGTCAGTGGATGCCGAAGGAAACTTTGATCCAAAACCCGTTAATACTGCCAAGTAAGTTGTAACAGCCCTACATTTAACTTCTCCAAAAGTGTAGAAATTATATTGTTTTAATCACCTCCCCTACTGCCTTATTGTAAAAACAACTGTGGGGAGGTAGGTGTCTATTTCTGAAGTGGCTTTTATAAACTGCACTTCACAAATCCTCCTTTGGGCAACCAGTGTGCTTGTCATCCAATGGCAGCGTACTGTTTACATTTGGGAGCCCTTCCCTTCCTCTTACAAAAGATCTCCATCCTGTCTATATTAGACATACACTATATTGTCAAAAGTGTTGGGACACCTGCCTTTATACGCACATGAACTTTAATGGCATTCCAGTCTTAGTCTGTAGGGTTCAATATTGAGATGGCCCACCCTTTGCTCTTTTGGGAAGGTTTAGGAGTGTGTCTATAGGATGTTTGACCATTATTCCAAAAGTGCATTTGTGAGGTTAGGCACTGATGTGGACAAGAAGGCCTGGCTCGCAGTCTCTGCTCTAATTCATCCCAAAGGTGTTCTATCGGGTTGAGGTCAAGACTCTGTGCAGGCCAGTCAAGTTCCTCCACCCCAAACTTGCTCATCCATGTCGTTTTGGACCTTGCTTCGTGCACTGGTCCAAATCATTTGGTGGAAGAGGGATTATGGTGTGGGGTTGTTTTTCAGGGGGTTGGGCTTGGCCCCTTAGTTCCAGCGAAGGGAACTCTTAAGGTGTCAGCATACTAATACATTTTGGTCAATTTCATGCTCCCAACTTTTTGGGAACAGTTTGGGGATGGCCCCTTCCTGTTCCAACATGACTGCACACCAGTGCACAAAGCAAGGTCCATAAAGACTTGGATGAGCGAGTTTGGGGTGGAGGAGCTTGAATGGCCTGACTTCAACCTGATAGAACACGTTTGGGATGAACTAGAGCAGAAACTGTGAGCCAGGCCTTCTCGTCCACCATCAGTGCCTGACCTCACAAATGCGCTTCTGTAAGAATAGTCAAACATTCCCATAGACACTCTCCTAAACCTTGTGGACAGCCTTCCCAGAATAGTTGAAGCTGTTATAGCTGCAAAGGGTGGGCCAACTCAATATTGAACCCTACGGACTAAGACTGGGTTGCCACTAAAGTTCATGTGCGTGTAAAAGCAGGCATCCCAATACTTTTGAAAATATAGTGTATATATTAACCACTCATCTCCCTCATCCTTAACATCTGCACATTAACCCTCTCATCTCTATCCTCCCACAGTATGGGACCTGTACCTTATCCTCTTCACCTCCTCCTCCCTCTGTGTATGACCTATACCAGGGGTCTCCAAACTTTATAAAGAAAGGGCAAGTTTACTTTCCTTCAGGATTTGGTAGAAAATGCACCAGTATCAGTGGAAGCAGGCAATTTGAAGCCTGGTGGTCAGTGGGGGTAAAAAATCAATGGAATGTCTGTGGTCAGTAGGAGGAGGAACGTTTCTCATCATTAATATTAGTGGGAAGAATAGTGCCTGGTCATTTATATCACTGGAAGGAATTATGCCTCATCATTGGTGTCAGTGGGAGTAATATTGCCCCATCTTTGGTGTCAGTGGAAGTAATAGTGCTTTGTTTCAGTGGGAGTAACAGTGCCCCAGGGATACAGGCAAACAAAGGGCCAAAGCTTGGAGGCTACGTACCTATACATTAATGTGTTTATTGTACCAAGCTTCATGTTTAACCACTTCAATACAAACATGTTTCTATATTTCCCCAAACATTTGGAAAAAATTAGGTTATCTGAGTGTGTCTGCTTTCCAAAAATAAGTCATTTGCGGGTGTTGGTACTACCCTGGCAGTTTTGTTTGGTGTGTTTTGTAAAGGAAAATGGGGGAAATATTGGTAATGTGTCTTTTATATAGAAAAACAAAGTAACAAAAGAGTTAGTGATTATTAAATACCACAAAAAAAGTTCTATCTGTTTGGAAAATTATATAAAATGCATGTGGTTAAAGTGTTTCATGCACAATAAATACAATTCAGCGCTTCAACAATATTAACATAAACAATATTACCATAAAAACAAATTGTGTGAAACGAATAGAAGTCCAAATCACTCTAACATATCTAGTGAAGTCCAGATATAACACCAGTGTGCTTTAACACCATGCACCAATGATCTTCATGTACAAGCCGATCACCGACTATTAGAAGGCTTACCAGAGCAAAGCCCTCACATACACAAATATATTGCACTCAGCATTTAAAGATGTCCTATTGGACAAAACATGTTGGGTGAAGTCTGTTGTGCACACTGATGTCTATAGCTTCTGGTGAGCAGTGGCTTTTAATTAAAGTGTCTTTTTGCTAGCTTGATCTTATACTTGGTTTTAAGTCTTTACACAAATAAATGTTTGGACTTATTACACTATGTGAGTTTTCTTTTGCCCCTTATTATGTTTATATTATATTGGGGGTGTCTGATATGGTTAAGAAGATTGAGGTTGTCATAGCCAAGATCTTCTGGTGCTTGTGGGATCTGCTTGTTAGATAGCTGTTAAAGGGAAAGAAGAAGTACATTGATGCTGCCCCAGGCTAATGCATGCTAAGTAAATGTCTCTAGAACACATTATGCGATAGATGGGATGCAAATCAGCGATTTTAGCTTCCTAGACGTACTGTACCATTGTGTTGTTATTTGCATTCCTTTGAGGTTACCCTAAATCTATTTCTGGAAGTGGGATTCTTTCATGCACATCCTGTTGAAGCAGCCTGTAGTGACGGACATTACATTGAGACTGCTGATGATTCGTCCGGCCTTTGTTTTTCCAGTGCTGGTTTTGACCTCTCTATAACTCGAGGGTCAACACAATCTGGTAAGCAGACTGGCTTTCTCACACAGTGGTGACGATTAGATCACACTTTCTTTCACTGATGCTGGTGTGTGGAGATCCTCCCATCTACACATTATATGGACTTCTTCATAATTCTTTATAGAGACTTTTAATGGTTTATTTGGCGCTGCCCCCCTTGTATCTTTAAACCTTTCTTGGTGTGTAATCAAAACATTGGTGTTGGCTGCCTTTATATATGTTTTTTTTCAAGTGCAGATATTTCTCTCTTTTTGAATACATCCTGAGTGCAATATACCTCTGTATGTAAGGTTTTTACTCTGGTATACCTTCTAGTTGTTGGTGATGGGCTTGCACATGAAGATCACTGCTGCCTGGTGTTGAAGCACACAGGTGTTATTCTTGGACTTCACTAGACAAGTTAGAGTTAGTTTTTCACAATTTCTTTTACATTGTTTATGGTAATATTGCTTATGTTAAAATTGTGAAAGTGCTGCATTATATTTACTGCTAGTGTTTCTACTTATACAGTATCTCACAAAAGTGAGTAAACCCCTCACAGTTTTGTAAATATTTTATTATATTTTTTTATGTGACAACACTGAAGAAATGACACTTTGCTACAATGTAAAGTAGTTAGTGTACAGCTTGTATAACAGTGTAAATTTGCTGTCCCCTCAAAATAACTCAACACACAGCCATTAATGTCTAAACCACTGGCAACAAAAGTGAGTACACCCCTAAGTGAAAATGTCCAAATTGGGCCCAAAGTGTCAATATTTTGTGTGGCCACCATTATTTTCCAGCACTGCCTTAACCCTCTTGGGCATGGAGTTCACCAGAGCTTCACAGGCTGCCACTAGAGTCCTCTTCCACTCCCCCATAACGACATCATGGAGCTGGTGAATGTTGGAGATCTTGCGCTCCTCCACCTTCCATTTGAGGGTGCCCCACAGGTGCTCAATAGGGTTTAGGTATGGAGACATGCTTGGCCAGTCCATCACCTTTACCCTCAGCTTCTTTAGCAAGGCAGTGGTCGTCTTGGAAGTGTGTTTAGGGTTGTTTACATGTTGGAATACTGCGCTGCGGCCCAGTCTCTGAAGGGAGGGGATCATGCTCTGCTTCAGTGTGTCACAGTACATGTTGGCATTCATGGTTCCCTCAATGAACTGTAGCTCCCCAATGCCGACAGCACTCATGCAGCCCCAGACCATGACACTCCCACCACCATGCTTGACTGGAGGCAAGACACACTTATCTTTGTACTCCTCACCTGGTTGCCGCCACACACGCTTGACACCATCTGAACCAAATAAGTTTATCTTGGTCTCATCAGGCTACAGGACATGGTTCCAGTAATCCATGTCCTCATGCCAAAATGTAAAAAAAAAAAAAATTGGCATGGGGCCCAACCTGAAATACATACCAGACCCTTATCTGAGCATGCAGCCAGGCAGGCAAGGAAAGGGGGGAGCAAGCCCCCCTCCTGAACCATACCAGGCCACATGCCCTCAACATGGGGGGGTGCTGTTGTTAAAGGGGCTTCCAGATTCCGATAAGCTCCCTGCCCGCAAACCCTCACAACCACTGGCCAAGGTTGTGGGGAAGAGGCCCTTGTCCCCAAAGCACCCCCCCCCCCATGTTGAGGGCATGTGGCCTGGCAGGGTTCAGGAGGGGGCAGGGCTGCATGCTCAGATAAGGGTCTAGTATGGATTCTAGGGGGGACTCCATGCCATTTTTCATTGCCGGAATTTATTTGTTTACATTTTAATAATCAGCTTCACACAGAGTCCGAATCGGTTGGTCATTTTTCAACAGATCCAAATTCAAATTGTTCTGAGAATTTGGAATTCGTTAGCAAATTAATAAACAAAACTAAATTAAATTGAACTAAACTAAATTAATTCAGAAATGAATCAATGAAACAAAATTAGTAACAGAACAAAGCTATCCAAAACTAAACACATTTTTCTGTTCTGCACATGTCTAGTGACAGGATGGCAATGTGTTTTATATGGCTTGTCTTTTGCTCCTGTATATTCATGTCAAATGTGCACAATATGGGAATAAAATGTTAATCTCTCGTGTACTGTGTATCACAATTCACATAACTATATCTATAGTTTTTCACCTTGGGGAGCTGTCTGACTGATAACATGGAAGACATACTGAAATGTAATAATGCTATGTTAATGGTAAATTCAAGAGAAGATTGGAATCATGCTGAAGCAGCTTTTTCATTTCCGACTTACAAGCGCTTTTTTTAAAATTTTGTATGCTTTTGTTTTACAGCCTCACATTACCTGAGAAGCTGGAATATATTGTCAATAAATTCGCAGAGCACTCCCACGATAAATGGGCCTATGACAAGGTACAGAATGTATGATGTTCACAATATGCTTATCTAAATATTATATATCTAAATATTAGCATACACAGTGTTCTTTCAAAACAAAAGTAAATTTCTCCATAAGAGTACAATATCAGAAAACTTGGTTCACAGCAAATATTTATGCATAAATATGTATGTAGATATTTTATCAGAATGGAATATTAAGCATTATATCCTGTTCCTTTGGGAATTCACAATTTATTTGCTTCACACAGCTGGCTGTTAGTTTCACTGATAGGCACTGCAGGCTACTTTTCATGGTTATAGTATTTGTAAACAGTCACTTTGTAAATCAACCCATTCACTTTAAAATATAAATGAAAGGCAAAACATTTTTGTATAGATATAAAAAACATTCTAAATACATTTCTTCCCCTTTTTTATAAGTAATTACATTCCCTCTGTTCTCAGCTGCATAAGAGCTGGGGGGAGGAGAAGCAGCAGCACACTGAGCTTGCCAGTAAATGGCTATGCAGTGGGTGTGGTGGTCAGGACAAGTGTGATCATTGGAAAGATGTAAACATGTTAGCATGTGTGCATTAACATATATAACAGAATGTCTTTATACACTTTCATATGCTGTGCAAAATATTGGCAAATATTCAATAGTAAGAATTGTGGTTCACTGAGGATTTGAAGAGTTCTATCATATTTTTCATTTTTAGAGGTTTATAATAGGAGCTGTTTGGACAGTAATTGGGGACCACAACTCCCTACAGATCATGGCCTTTTTTTACTTCTGTCTCACCCATTATATTAACATCTTGCAGTGTAATGTGGCATAGACCCTACTTTCTGCATGCATTCATTTCTGATTCACCTTCCAGCCCAAGGACGTCATATGACGTTCTTGATTTTCAGTGAGGATATCTGAATAATGCCTGCAGCTGCAGGCATCATCCAGACATCATCTTTTAGTGCCAGCGATTCTGTGCATCGTAAGAAAGATCATAGTGGCAGTTCCGCCGCTTGATCGTTCTTACAGGCGACGGGAGGGGTCAACCCCCTCCCGTAGCCCTCCGGTGCTTCTCCGGGCTTTCCCGTGCCATCGGGGACCTGGAGAAAGAATCCGCCGCCGCCGGATGACGAGCATAAAGATTTCTGGTGACCAGATGGTCACCAGTCATCTCTATGACCATCGGAGGCCCGGTAAAATAAACAATAAAAAAAAATTCTAGCTCCCCCGTCCCTGTGTGCTCGCGCACAGAAGTGAACGCACAAATAAGTCCTGCCCACATATGTTAACGGCGTTCAAACCCCACATGTGAGGTATCGCCACGTGCGTTAGAGCAAGAGCAACAATTCTAGCACTAGACCTCCTCTGTAACTCTAAACTGGTAACCTGTAAAAAAAAATTAAAGCCTCGCCTATAGAGATGGCGAAGTTTGGCGCCATTGCATGAGTGAGCGAAATTTTAAAGCGTGAGATGTTGGGTATCTATTTACTTGGCGTAACATCATCTTTCACATTATACAAAACAATTGGGCTAACTTTACTGTTTTGTTATTTTTTAATTCATGATTTGGATTCATTTCCATAAAAAATGCGTTTGAAAAATTGTTGCGCAAATACCGTGCAACATAACAAGTTGCAACGACCACCATTTTATTCCCTAGGGTGTCTGCTAGAAAACATATATAATTTTTTGGGGTTCTGAGTAATTTCTAGCAAAAAAATTATGTTTTTTACATGTAGGAGATGAGTGCCAAATTAGCCCGGTATGGAAGTGGTTAATTCACATGATGTTGTGGGAAGTTCTGAGACTAAAGCCTCGTACACACGATCAAATTGTTGGCCAACCGAGCGTCTTATTTCTGTCCAAAGGGCGTGTGCCAGGAACTTGTCTTGCATACTAATGGTACACAATTGTCGGCCAACAAACATGAACGTAGTGATGTACTACGAGGAATTTCAGCACTTGGGAGCCACCCTTTGGGCCCCTTCTGCTAATTTCATGTTTGGTGAGCATTGATTCCGAGCATGCGTGTTTGTACTTTCGACTTTTGTGTGACGGACTTGTGTACTGATGATACGGAAATCAGACAACAGACAGTTGTCCGCCGAAAATTTATTAGCCTGCCATCCAACATTTGTTGGACAAAAGTTGGACAACAATTGTCAGAAGGAGCGTACTAACGGTCAGATTTTAGGACAACAGTCTATCAACAGATAATCCCCTGCTAACAATCTCATCGTGTGTACGAGGCTTTACTGTATATAAACAGGTGCCTCACTGAAAATTATTATTGGTGATTGACGTACCTCTCTTTAATACTTGTTATGATTCACTGCAATCATCTGTATTAACAGCCATTGTTGTGCAGTAGCACATGCCTATTTAACCAGGGCTTCTGTTGTAAGAAAATGGGTGAAAGTAGGTGCACATTCAAACAAACAAAATCAGAAAGAGTGCACACTAGGTGCAGTAGAGTTAAAAGCTTTAATGTTAAGATCAATTGCAAATTGGCCACTCACAAAATCAAAATAGAAAAAGCATGTACTCAACACTCCCACTATGTACACCTCTCTGTGTTCACACTTGTAGTCCTGGATAGTAGTGTACAGACCAGAGCTCTGTACACAGGCACAGTGTGTTACAGGGGATCTCCTGGATGATATTACATGCGGGTGGAGCAATGGGCATGGCTACGTGTTTTAAATGACCTTCTTCTTTGTCAAGCCTACCTAGGGGGAATACTGTGATTGCTTTAAACAGAAGAAGGGGGGGGGGGGGGCATACCACAGCATTGAAACTCATTATTGTCAATACTAACAAGAACAGCAGCTGGCAAAATACAAAGACCAGCTGGACCATATAAAAACAACTAACAGAAACAAATATTTTTAAAAGATACACATGAAATAGAGTAGCAGTGTAATACTAAAATAAACTGTCCAGCTGTTAGTTGTTTTTCTATGGTCCAGCTGGTCTATGTAGTTTGTCAGCTGCAGTTCTTGTTAGTTTAGAGAATAATTGGTTGCAGTGTTGTGGCATGTGCCCTTCACATTTTCCTGTATAAAGCAATCACAGTATTCCCTCTAGGTAGGCTTGACAAAGAATGAGGTCCTTTGAAACATGTAGCCACACCCATTGCTCCGCCCGCATGTGACATCATCCAGGAGATCCCTTGCAATACACTGTGCCTGTGCACAGAGCTCTGGTCTGTCCTTCAGCTGCAGGTATTCCTCCATCTGACAGCACTGCTATCCAGGACTACAAGTGTGAACACAGAGAGGCATCCATGCTGGGAGTGTTGAGTGTATGCTTTTTCTATTTTGATTTTGTGAGTGGCCAATTTGCATTTGATTTTAACATTAAAGCTTTTAACTCTACTGCACATAGTGTGTGCTTTTCTTGTTTGTTCATATGTAATTTGTAGGTTTCCCCAATCTTGTGAGTAGCAGCACCAAAGGCAGCAAAAGGTGTTTTATTACTCTTGATGATTCCAATGCCTAGACTGAGGATTTGCAGTGTAATCAACTTATGGACATGAACTGGTTTTTTATAGTCACAAGTACTTGAGTGCGCTAAAAAAGTTTTTGGGTTTTATTTTCTTTGGAAATAGGTGCACGTACTCTCCCCCCTGCCTGTGGCCACCCTTGTCTCCACCCCCTCACCACCTATCAGTGGTGGTAAATAAGTGTTTCTATGGTATTTTTTAAATTAAAAAAATGCAGGAAAAAGTACAAAATATAAGAAATATACAGGGCTTCCTAATATAATCTCTGAGGCACTTCCTGCTGGTGAGTGAAAAGCCCCCCCTTGCTAATGGTCAGTGGAGAAGCACCCTCCTTGCTGATGGTCAGTGAAGAAGTGCCCTCCTTGCTGCTGGTCAGTGGAGAATTGCCCCCCTTGCTGCTGGTCAGTGGAAAAGTGCCCTCCCCCCTTTCTCCTGGTCTGTGGAGAAGTGCCCCCCTTGTTACTGGTTAGTGGAGACGTGCTCCTCTTGCTGCTTCCTAGTGCATAGGTACCTTCTTTGCTGCTGTGTGCCCCCTAAGGTTGGTGGTGAGTGGAAGCAGTGTTTACTTACTGCCTCTAGTGACTTCCCACCTGGCTAAAAGGAAATGGCCATTCATGATATTTGGGGTTGGGTTTACCTGGGCAGAGTGCAAGGGATTGACAGGAAGAGGTTTTAGGTCCTGACAGGGTAAGTAGGTTCTGCAGAACTGCATGAGTAGCAAACCATGGCTCTACACATACTATTGAATGTAATTTGAGACACAGCCGTGAGTCTGCTGTCACATCCTAAATAGCAGTGCAACTGGCAGTCGAGGAGGGAGTGCCAACAACAGCTTGGTCTTTTGAGTCTTTGAGTGGCGTTGCAGTTCCCAGAATTCCCGAGTTGAGCACTCCATGACACAGGGGAGCCGGAGCTGCAGGATCACGTGACCTGGCTGGACTGAATAAAGCCATGTATACAGATCCTTTTTACACAAGGTAGGCAGTATAGGTAGGGGAAGAACATTTTTAAGACTAGTGTTATGCCGCGTACACACGGTCGGACTTTTCGTCTACAAAAGTCCGACAGCCTGTCCGACAGACTTCCGGCGGACTTTCGGCGGACTTGCAGCAGACTTTCTAACGAACGGACTTGCCTACACACGACCACACAAAAGTCAGACGGATTCGTACGTGATGACGTACACCGGACTAAAATAAGGAAGTTCATAGCCAGTAGCCAATAGCTGCCCTAGCATGGGTTTTTGTCCGTCGGACTAGCACACAGACGAGCGGATTTCGGGGTCCGTCGTAGTTACGACGTAAAGATTTGAAGCATGTTTCAAATCTAAAGTCCGTCGGATTTGAGGCTGAAAAAGTCTGCTGAAAGTCCGGAGAAGCCCACACACGATCGGATTACCAGCCAGCTTTAGTCCGTCGGCGTCCGTTGGACTTTTGTAGACGAAAAGTCCGACCGTGTGTACGCGGCATTAGGCTTTAGTTCCACTTTAGGCTGACTGCCATACTGGCTTTTGTGGCTGGATGTGCTGAAGACGTGTAAGCGTACCTTAAGGTGCCTGTGATATCACTCAGCAGTAAAAACAAGTTTTTCTCATTGCAGTTGGATAGTGCTTAATAAAATATTTTTTTCTATGGATTTTGGTTCCTGTAGTTTGCCTGTCTGCTGTCTTGATCTTCTGCTTGTTACAACCCTATTTTGTCACCTGACCTATGTCAGTTATGACTATGCCCTAGTATAATTTCATTTTTCACTTTGGTCACCCATAGGGCAAGTGTTGATGGGCTTTTGTTCACTTTAGTTCACTTTTCCCTTTAAAATGGAGCAGTGGCATCAGCAGATGGGCTCTGCTGATGCCACTGCGTCATATTTTATAACAAGCACTTTTTTATCTTTACAAATGTGAGTGTTCCTTTTTTATAATAAATACTCTTTGTTTTTTAAAATGGAATTACACTATGTGCCCCTCTTTCCTTCTTTTCTTATAACCACATCATTGCGAGAAGCCATCCGTCTGGCTTGCCCCCCCCCCCCCCCCTCTAAAACCCCTACTGTGGGCTACCTATTTGGAGAGTCACTGAGAGGGACCATTGGAACACATCCCCAAACCGGAGGTCATGTTTGCTGTGGCTGGTTTTCCCTGGTGTATTACACCGCAAGTTTGAATGACTCATTAGGCGTATGCCTGTTTGAGTTCAGTCGTTTTGGTAAGCCTTCTACTTATTGGTGGTGGATCATCTATCAGCAATCTTCTCTTCACTTCAAGTCACATGATGTTTAGTTTATTCTTTGATGGATTTTTATTCACTTCTGGACATTTATTTCACTGCTATCTTGCTTATTTGTTTGGTTGGCTACAACAGACTGTTTTACTCATTGGTGATATGTTATGTACCCACTAAATTTTGAGTACAAAATGTCCCTTTAAGCTTTATCTTTTTACACTTGTTCACTACAATTAATGTGTTTCTAATCATATGTGTTCATTTTGATTTTCTCACCGTCCACGTTGTACACGCACAGTGTAAACCTGGCACAAGTTTTAGCCTCAGTGCATGCTGAGACAATTTATTAACGCTGCACTTACTTTTCATATTTTCCACTGGTGGAATTACATTAGCCAAGAGTTATGCAGCGTACACACGGTCGGACTTTTCAACCGGACTGGTCTGACGGACCGAATCCGGAGGACAATCCGACCGTGTGTGGGCTGCATCGGAGTTCCAACGGACCGTCTCGGTCGGAAATCCAACGGACTTTAGATTTGAAACCTGCTTCAAATCTTTGTCGTAACTCCGCTGGACTCAATTCCTCACGGAAAGCCCGTTAGTCTGTATGATGGTCCGTTGGACTAGATGCGACGCAAGGGCAGGGTACTACATCTCGCGCTCTCTGCAAAAGGAAAAACAAATTTTCCTATTGCGGCGAGCGCGATGGGAAGGTGACGATGTCCCTTAGGTCTGGTATTGATTTTAAGGGGAACCCCCTACGCCGAAAAAATGGCGTGGGGTCCCCCCAAAATCCATGCCAGACCCTTATCCGAGCATGCTGCCTGGCCGGTCAGGAAAGGGGGTGGGGACGAGTGAGCGCCCCCCCTTCTGAACCGTACCAGGCCGCATGCCCTCAACATGGGGGGTGGGTGCTTCGGGGGAGGGGGGCGCGCGGCGCCCCCCCAAAGCACCTTGTCCCCATATTGATGAGGACAAGGGCCTCTTCCCAATAACCCTGGCCGCAGGTTGTTGGGGTCTGCGGGCAGGGGGCTTATCAGAATACAGGAGCCCCCTTTAATAAGGGGGCCCCCAGATCCCGGCCCCCCACCCTATGTGAATGAGTATGGGGTACATCGTACCCCTACCCATTCACCTAGGGAAAAAGTTTCAATAAAAAAACACACTAGACAGGTTTTTAAAGTAATTTATTAGACAGCTCCGGGGGTCTTCTTCCGACTTCGGGCGTCTTCTTCTGACTTCGCCAGCCTCTTTTCCCGGTGTACGGTTCTTCTCCCGCTCTCCGGCCTCTTCTCCCAGTGTTTGACCTCTTCTTTGACTGGTGTCCGGTTCTTCTGCCGGCTCCTCCGCTATCTTCTGCCGCTCTTTTGCTAGCGGTGGCCTGGATTTCTGCGTCGTCTTCTTCCCTCTTCTCTTCTTCCGATGTTGACACGATGCTCTCTCCCGCTGTAATGCTGTGTGAGCGCTCCACAATTACTTATATAGGTCGTGACCCCGCCCCCTAATGACGTCACAGTCCCAGCATGCCCCGCCTATATAAGTTATATATATATATATATATATATATATATATATATATATATATATATATATATATTTGCACTCCCAAAAAAACGCTTTTTAACCCAGTGCTCATTTTATTATTTACTATAACTCTTGGTAAAAAAGTCACGGGAGTTAAAATGAGAGCTGTTTGCAGGTCTGAGCATGCTCAGTTGTGTTGGCACCTAGTTGTAAAGAGATGGGGAATTTATCTCTTCTCAGGCTTTTAAAGATATTTCAGTGTAGAAATCACTTTTTCACACAGTTTAAAAGCAGATTATCTTTAAACAATATACCGCATATTTCAGCACCATTTAGGCAACTATAGCATGCTCTAAACATTATTTCCATGTGCAATAGTTGTGGTCCTAACAAGAGTCATAGTTTGGGCGCTATTTGTTTTCAGGAAGCTATAGTAAATTTGTTTTTGAGAGTATTTTTTGTACCAGCGCTATAGTGAATACCGTTTTAGCTCTAATTAGCACGTGGCGCTATAGTAAATGACCCTCTGTGTTTACAATGCTTTAGGTTGTGAATGAACAGGCAGCCTCTGCACTTTGCACCCCCTACTCCTTCTGCAGCTGAGGTTGCAGAGAAAAGACAAGGTTACATAGTTACATAGTAGGTAAGGTTGAAAAAAGACAATAGTCCATCCAGTTCAACCTGTGTAGGTGCACGTGTGTCAGTGTCTATAATTATTTCCTATATCCCTGCACATCCAAGAGTCTTTTAAAAATATCCATACTCCCCGCTGCCACCACTGATTGTGGAAGAGAGTTCCACATCCTTATTGCCCTGACAGTGAAAAACCCCCTGCGCAGTTTAAGGTTAAACCACTTCTTCTTCTCATTGTGTGGCCCGTGTCCTCGTACACTCCCTGAGGCTGAATAGTTTATTTCCTATGCTGGGATCACCATTGAGGTATTTGTAGATTGCTATCATGTCCCCTCTCAAGCGTCTCTTCTCCAGCGAGAATAAATTGCTTGTGTGTGTTCCTCGTAATTGAGGGTGTCTTGTCCCCTTATTAGATTCGTTGCCCTTCTTTGGACTCTCTCCAGCTCCGGCACATCCTTCCTGAGGACTGGTGACCAGAACTGGACAGAGTACATGAGGCCTAACCAGAGTTTTATAAAGTGGAAAGATTATCATTCTATCTCTGGAGTAAATCTTCTTTTTTATGCGTGTAATATTCTGCCTCCTTTGGTAGCTGCAGCTTGACATTGCATGCTATTACTGAATCTGTCATCTACTAGGACCCCCAGATCTCTCTCCATCCTTGATTCCCCCATCGGTTCTCACCCTAGTAAGTAGTTTTGCTTATGTTTTTTGCCCCCAAGTGCATTACTTTACATTTCTCCACATTAAACCTCATTTGCCATGTGGTTGTCCACTCCATTATTTTGTTCAGGTCATTCTGTAAAATTTCCATATCCTGATGTAACGTCACTGCCCTGCTTATTTTTGTGTGGTACGCAAAAACTGAGATTGAGCTATTTATCCTATCCTCTATATCGTGGGGTAGCTATGTCCTCTGTCTCTTTCCCTCAAATGTGAGACATCAGGAGTCTGTTTAGACCCCTGATAACTCACCAAACTCTCACAACTCAGGTCATCCTTGTATTTTTGCCTTTCCCCCTCAATCTAATTAAATATAATAAATATATATATATATATATATATATATATATATATATATATATATATATATATATATATATATATATATACATATATATATATATACATATATATATATATATATATATATATATATATATATATTTAGTAAAACTAAAGGTAAAGCTTTTTTAATTTTTTTTTTCATTTTGGATAGAGTAAGTGAGGGTTATAACCCCAGTAATTTTTTTATTTTTTGCCATCTGTGTCATTGTGGAGATTTCCCTTTACTTTCTGTCCCATAACCAAAACAGGAAGTGAGAAGAAATCATCAAAATGAGGGAATATCTTATTGTTCTCAGAGTCACCTGAACTAGTATCTTCATAGGAAGATTTACCCTCTATTCCTGTTCTAGGGAGAACCCAGTATTTGGAGTTTTCTTTTACTTTCTTTTTCTGTGATAAAAGAGAAATAGAGAGGGTGAAGCTCCCTAATGGGGTACAGACAGCAATAAAAAACAGACAGGTGTTGTAATCCTTCTCCACTCTATCTAAAATGAACAAAAAACTTTTACCTTTAGTTATACTTTAACCACTTCAGCCCTGGTTAGATTTACCCGATTAATGGCCTTAATGGACATTTTTTGCGATATGGCACTGTGTCGTTTTAACTGACAATTGCGCGGTCTTGCGACGCTGTACCCAAACAAAATTGATGTCCTTTTTTTCACACAAATAGAGATTTCTTTTGATGGTATGTGATCACCTCTGCGGTTTTTATTTTTTGCACTATTAATAAAAAAAGACAGACAATTTTGAAAAAAAACCCCAATATTTTTAACTTTTTGCTATAATAAATATCCCAAAAAACAAAACAAAAAAAAAAACGAATTTCTTCATCAGTTTAGGCCAATATGTATTCAGCTACATATTTTTGGTAAAAAAAGAAATGACAATAAGCGTATATTGATGCACTGA
This sequence comes from Aquarana catesbeiana, assembly GCF_042186555.1. Classification (NCBI taxonomy): domain Eukaryota; kingdom Metazoa; phylum Chordata; class Amphibia; order Anura; family Ranidae; genus Aquarana; species Aquarana catesbeiana. The sequence continues at coordinate 101,213,174 of NC_133336.1, read as the reverse complement.
TTACTTTATAAATGACACTGGCAGGGAAGGGGCTAGGGGGCGATCAAGGAGTTAAATGTGTTTCCTGGGAGGTGTTTCTAACTGTGGGGGGAGTGTACTGACTGGAGGATGGAAGACATCGCTGTTCCTGATCACTAGGAACAGATGATCTCTCTCTACTCCCCTGACAGAATGGGGATCTGTTTGTTTATATTGACAGATCCCTGTTCTGGCTCTCTGTGGAGCGACCTTGGGTGGCCGGCAGGCATCGCGGCCACCGGTCAATCGCTTTGGCTCCAGGCCTGCTATAGCCATTAAAGGGACCTTCGTACCGGTACAGCAGTTCTGGCAGCCGAGCCAACCTGCCACAGTATAACTACGGTGGCTGGTCGGCAAGCAGTTAAAGAACATTCTGAATGGTCTTTGACTATTATCAAAATGGATCCCATAATTTGTAGATGAGTGTGGTAAAAATGGGTCGAATGACCCCCTGTTCGGTTCGCGCCAGACCTTTTGAACATTGCAAAAGTTCAGAGCCGAAAAAGAACCCTATTAAAGTCTATAGGACCCGGAACTGAAAAAAATCAAAAGTGCCCCATTTGAAGGCTTATATACAAATTATTGGGCATACAAAGTGTATGGGGGTCCGGGCACTGCCCTGGGGGACATATATCAATGCAAAAAAAGGTTTTTTTAAAAAGATAATTTTTAAATGAGCAGTGATTTAATGATGCCTAAAGTGAAACAATGGCAAAAAAATACTTTAAATATAGTGCCGGGGGGGGGGGTGGTGGGTGGGTGTCCCTTTAGCATGCATGTAAAGTAGCGCATCTGTACTGTGTATAGAACCTGCTGCAGCAAAAATTACATTTATAAAGGAAAAAAATGACATTTTCCCTGCAAGCTTGGGGAGCCAGTCTGTATGATGAGGCCACAATTTAGTGTATTCGAAACAAGATTAGAGATTTTTTTTGGATAAATTCTGGTGTCTGTTTTGCAGACTTTGAATAGAAGTAACAGGTGCAGAAAAATTGGGCTTTGGGTGTTGGTGACCCTATAGAGCAAGAATATGCAATTAGCGGACCTCCAGCTGTTGCAAAACTACAAGTCCCATCACGCCTCTGCCTCTGGGTGTCATGCTTGTGGCTGTCAGAGTCTTGCTATGCCTCATGGGACTTGTAGTTCTACAACAGCTGGAGGTCTGCTAATTGCATATCCCTGCTATAGAGGTACTGTTTATAAATGCAAGAATTGACCTTGCTTTAAAAAATTGAAATGATATGCCCCGGTCAAACAGTGGCAGAAAAATTGGACTTTGGGTGTTAGTGGTGCCATCACACCGTAACCCTTTAGAGGTACTCTTGATGAAAGCAAGAACTGGCCTTTCTGTAAATCATTTAAATTGTATGCACCTGTCAAACAGGTGTGGAAAAATTGGTCCTTGGGTGGTAATTATGCCCATGAAACCTATACCAAAAATTTTCTTCCAGATAAGATCAACACTCACAAAGCTAAGCAGCCTTGATGGTCTTGCAGAAATTTCACATCCCAAAAAAACTTAATTGGCAGCATTGGCATCAGGGGTTTTATAGCTGCTGCTAATCCGGGAATGATTAATTTTGATAAATGTTAGCCGGTCAATGGAGTCTGTTAACAGATGTGCTCTTTTATCTGTCACAAAATCTCTGGCAGCACTGAATGCCCATTCAGAAAGCATGCTGGATGCAGGGCAGCCCAGCAGCTCAATTGCATACTGGGCAAGTTCTGGCCAGTGGTCTATTCTCATGACCCAGTAACTCAGTGGATCGTCAAATGGAAAGCTCTCCATGTCAGTTTCAAATAATCTCCCACCATATGATGCAAGCACTGCCGATGGGATGTGGAAGCTGACAGCTTGGGGCGCCGAGGACTAAAAAGTTTTTGAAATGCATCACTGAGGAGGCCCCCTTCTCCACCGCTCCTGCTTTAACCAACAAAAGCCTCAAAGCTAGCTTTTCCATGAGAACCCTTGAGAGTAGTACTTGGCTGGGGCAGTTCCAGATACTGTAATCCTCAGTGATCATGAGGACTCTGCTTCTCATGCCTCCACAAACTTGAGACTGTAACCTACCAGAGTCAGGAAACTCCTCTTTAAGGTGTCCTCAATATATTTCATCCTCTGTTCCCTCTGTGGGGGCGGAATAAGTTCTGAGACTTTCCCCTTGTAACTGTGGTCAAGGAGGGTTGCCAACCAATCATGATCCTATTCCGTGATTCCACAAATTCTTGGGTCCTTTTGCAGGTTTGAAGAATAAGGGAGTCCATGCATGCAAGTTTGTGGAGGCATGAGAAGCAGAATCCTCATGATCACTGAGGATTACAGTATCTGGAACTGCCCCAGCCAAGTACTACTCTCAAGGGTTCTGGGGACAGAAAACCATCTCTTAAGGTTTTACGTATGTCTTCCTCTGCTTCAATGCCTCCAAAACTGCTAGAATCCTCCTAATACTCCCGCTCCTCTTGTGTGTTCTGTGGTGTCGCAAGAATGGTGTCTGCATAAAGTGGGCTTTAAAAGGAAAGGAAGTTCCCTCTTCCTCCCGCTGCTCTGCCTCGAGTGCCCTGTTCATAATGCCACGCAGAGTCTGCTCCAGCAGGAACACAAGAGGGATTGTATAACTGATGCATGCATTGTCACGGCTCACCATCCTTGTTGCCTCCTCAAATGGTGACACTTCAGTGCATACATCTTTTATCAGCAGCCATTGGCAGGGGAAAAAAAGCCAAGCTGCCCTGAGCCTGTTGTTGTGCCATACTCACACAGGTATTCGTTAACGGCCCTCTGCTACATGTGCTGCCGCTGCAGCATTGCCGAAGTTGAGTTCCACCTGGTGAGCATGTCACAAATCAGGCGGTTTACAGGCAGATGGAATTCCCACTGAAAACCAGCCAAGCAGACACTGGCTGTGTTTGACCGTCTTAAATGGCTACAGATTTATGGCCTGCTTCAGAAGATCTTGCAACCCTAGATACCTCTTTAAATGCTGCACCACCAAATTGAGGACATGTGCCAAGCAAGGCACATGTGTCAACTTTCCTTGTCAAAGGGCAGACAAATGTTAGTGCCATTATTGCACACCACCATTCCTGGCTCCAGCTGGCATGACATTAACCACCTCTGGGCCTGCCCCTGCAGAGCTGAAAGGATCTCTGCTACGGTGTGGCTCCTGTCCCCTACGCTGACCAGCTGAAGCACTGCATGGCATATTTTAGCCTTACTCATTGAATAGCCCCTTGAACGCTTAGGACAATTCAGCAGAGGAGGGCATGGAGGAGGAGGGAGTGGAGCTGACAAATCTCGCATCATCACCACCAGCTGTATGGAGATGTGGCGGCAAAACAAGTTCCAGCAATGAGCCCTGTCCTGCATCCTTCCTAGTTGCAAGCAGAGTTACCTATTGTGCTGCGAACTAAATATAGCGTCCGTGACCACGCAGGAGTAAGATGGACCTTGCGGCTGACTGCCTTTCCCAACGATGCCACAACATTGCCTTCCACATGATGGTACAGAGCTGGAATGGCCTTACTTGCAAAGAAATAGCGACTGGGAACCTGCCCTTGTGGTACAGCACAATCTGCAAATTCACGGAAGGGGGCAGAATCCACCAGATAGAAAATGAGGAGCCAGCAGCTTTGACAAGCTGGAATTTAGATGCTGGGCATGTGGATGGCAGTTACAGTATTTTTATTTTTGCTACAGACACTGGAGCTATAGTCTACAGCTGGTAGTGTGCTGCTGGCAGACATGCTGAAAACTTGTGGCAAAAAAAATCAAATTTTAAAAACTCATTATGCCTCTTAGAAAATACCTAGGAGTGTTTACTTTTCAAAATGGGGTCATTTTGTGGGTGTTTTCACTGTTCTGGTGCTCCAGAGCCTCCAAAAATGTGATAGGTATTCGGGAAATTAGATGACCAATTTATGTGTAATTTATGTTCCTTGCAAGCCCAAGAGCGCTCCTTGGATTTTGGATCCTTCTATGCATCTAGGCTGTGAAAAAGTCTCACATATGTGGTACCCCCATACTCGGGACGCATAGCACTGACGTCACTTCCGGTACGCCTGGTTCCAGTCTCTGGTGTGTTGGAACGCATGCCGAGAGTCTCAGGAATGGTGTGTATCCCCGCTGTTTGGCTGTATATGCTGGTGCTAGCCTACAGCACAGATTAATGTAAGTGCATTATCTAGCTGTTTATTTAAAGTTTGCACAGGCTATATTGCGCTATGTTTCTTTTTTAGCTTCTGCCTTCCTATGAATCCAGAGTTATACCAGTTGATGCTATTAGGCTAAAATATCATTCATCTTTGATGCTACATATCCTTCTAAGGATCTGATCTCCACACCAGCTTTCTATGATCTAGTATCTGCTGAGTGTATCTTCTTCCCACACGAGTGTTGGACTTGGGGCGACTTCAGTGCGACTTACACACGACTTGAAGTCACCTCCAGGACAGGGAGCTGAACATACCAGGCTCTTAGGTCTGGTATGGATGTTAAGGGGAACCCCCTATGCCCAAAAAAACATTGTGGGGGTCTCCCCCAAAATCCATACCAGACCCTTATCTGAGCACGCAGCCCGGCCGGTCAGGAAAGGGGGTGGGGACAAGCGAGCCCCCCCCACTGAACTGTACCAGGCCACATGCCCTCAACATGGGGGTGAGTGCTTTGGGGAAGGGGGGCCGCTGCACCCTGCGGCCCCCCCCACCCCAAAGCACCTTATCCCCATGTTGATGAGGACAAGGGCCTCTTCCCGACAACCCTTTATTAAGGAGGCCCCCAGATCCCAGCCCCCCACCCTATGTGAATGAGTATGGGGTACATCGTACCCCTACCCATTCACCTGGGGGAGAAAGTGTCAATAAAAAAAATACTTCACAGGTTTTTAAAGTAATTTATTAGGCAGCTCCGGGGGTCTTCTTCCGACTTCGGGGGTCTTCTTCCGACTCCGCTCTCTCCGGCCTCTTCTCCCGGTGTCCGGTTCTTCTCCCGCTCTCTGGTTCTTCCATCGGGCTTCTCCGCTATTTTAAGAAATTCCAGTGGCTGGGGATTTAATAGACTTTTTTGCTGAAGAGGAACAACCCAGTGAGACTCCAGCAGAACAGCTGGCATCAAGGCAGAGCATTACTGACTTTTGCCTATAACAATCTGTGGCCCTGCAGGATTTGCGTGAGTCCACCGAATTTTCATTTTGCATCACTCCCCCTGTTTGTAAACCAGTTTTGCCTTGTTTGTCCTGTGGGCTCTACTGAAGCCTCCATTTTCATCCCATTCAGGATATTCTCTTGGCCAACCATTCCCATGGTTCTCGGTACTGGCAGCCTTATCATATAAGGAACCCCTCCCTGTGAGGACCCAGGCCTCATTTCTCCCTAAGATGGTTTCCTCCTTCAGTAATAATCACTACATCATTGTGCCCTCTCTTTGTCCTAATCCAAAGCAAATCTTTCTACATTGATTAGATGTAGTAAGCGCAACATGAGCTTTAATCCTTCAGCCACTGCTTCCATCTGAACTTCAGATTCTCTGTTTCTCCTGCCTCCAGGCTCTCTCAAGGGCTCTCCTGCCTCTGGCTCCACTGTCTGTGGATGTGGATTAGGCAGGTTATTGTTAGGAATATTCTTCTCCTTGATCAGTCAAACTCCAGATGTATTGAAAAGAATACATTTATTTAAATTGTTTGACACAAAAAGATGAACTTCTTACACGTTTGAGTTAAAATGCAGAAGTCATCCAGAATACAGGATTAAACTTTCTTTTGTGAGATCAACAAAAGGAATCCTATTGGCTAGAAGCTCACTGGCGGCTCATGACGCATAACAGCTTTATTTGCCAATTCACAGTGAGCTTCTTACAATCTTATTCCCTTGAATAGCAAAGCCTGTGGTTTTCTGGCCTTAGGCAGTTAGTTAAAATAATAGGTAAGGAAACAAGTTAAAGCAACATGTCCTTAGATGCCATTTTAGAATTATCATTCTCTATCCTAGATAAAATAGTCACACGATAAACATTAAAACTTTTCTAACATTCCCTCCTCTTGTGCGGCTATTTTATCTCAACACATCTCGATGATAGTCCCTGTGTTTTATGCACTTTCGGACTGTATGTCATTAAGTTGAGCTTCAATGTCCACACAGGTCTCCTCAGAGGCAGGAAGGGCTTGATACATTGTTCTTGTGACTGCGGTTTCAATAAATTTTTGTGAAAGTCCTCGAATACAAGGAATGCAGCAGCATCCACAAGTAACCAAGATGGCTAAAACCACGGCAATAGAGATCAAACATGAGATGATAAATCCAGTCCATTTCCCGAACCAACCTTCAAGCCAGTTTGTGAATGGATCATTAATACCTGAGTTTTCCGCTAATTCATTTGATTAAGCAGTCAATCCTTCTAGGGCTCTGGTCACAGTCCCTCCAGGAGCTGTATTGTTAGGGATAAAGGTGCAACACATAATACCAAACATTTTACATACTCCTCCTCTCTCAGCATATCTAGGGCCATACAGTTTTGCCATGCCATTAGAGATGTGGGAACTAGCTGTTCTGCGAGACCCTTCACTGCGTCCCTGGTATAGTTCACAAATTGCTGTTGGTTATAATATATATAGTTAATCAATCAACATTCTTATTTATAGTCACCCACCAGAAAAGAGACTCAAATGCAGCTGCCCCTTGCTTCCTAGCCTTAAACTCATCTGGCACTACACGTGGAACCCCAATCTTGTCTATGTAGATCTGAAAGGCAAATGACACCTTGGGAGAGGTATTTCTTCGATACCGTTGGTGACTCTTAGTTCACGGGTGTTCTGACAGGATCCTCAGAGGCATAGCTAGCTGGACCATAGCACAATCCCCTTGGGCATTGGCAGGTATCCTAGCTCACAATTTCTTATCCCCACACATCCACCAGACATCAGCTCTCTGAATGTCATGTTCAACCCAGTCACCATTGCCCATGTTAATCCTCTCTCTACAGTAGTCAACGGGTAGTGACCCAAGATCCACCCCGCTACCATTCCCCGGAAGTACAAAACAAGTAAAGTTGCCTGGATAAGCAGTAACCACTGGAGGTATCTGAGGTCTCTGTACTGGGGGAAACAACAAACTCAACGTGTGACAGGTAGAATTTGTTTCAGGTTTATAGCTCTTATTATACAACCGCAACATACATTTCAAACCTTCTGGATCTGTATTGTAATCTAGAGGAAAAGGGACCATTGCTAAATGTGGTCTAGCTCTGGCACAAACTAAACAATTTTCTCTTTTTAAGGTTTTAACTGTATATCTCAACCATTCTAGCCACTCATTTTTTTCCTGATATACTGTCTCTAGGGCTATGGCATCCTCTACAGTTAAGTTAGTGAATCTCACGGTTTTACTAAAAATTTCTATTTTAGTGTGGCCCTCCTCTTTTCCCCTCGCATCTACCTTCTCCTGTTGTCTAGTTTTATTAAGTAGTAATACTTTGAGGAAACATTTCCCTGAGGGGTCAGTTACTGACACCCATGCTTCCATAGAGTACAACCGCTGATCTTCCTTCCTCGGCTCTTTTAATGTTATCAATAATTGGTTACAGTTCTCACTATGTGTGCAGGGGGAGTTGGCCGCTTTTGTAGTTGTGAGTCTTTCTTTTATTCCACTCTCTTTTGGCCCTGGTAGATTATACCCCCAATCTTGATGTGCTGTGGTCCACAGGGCCTCATCCCATGCTTGACATCCTGCCCTATTCTAGAGCCAGCAAATGTATTTATCTGCACATAGAAGTAACCTAGCCCCAGTTGTATCCCCACAATCTGCAATCTGACAAAAGTCAACTAAAATGGTAGCAGCTATTCCTTCTATGAAGGTTAAATTCAATGCTTTTTCTTTTCTTTCCTAATCCAAAGGTTCCTCTGCTCTTCCATAACGTATACCCCCTCTTATGGATGCCTCTCCTAGAGTCACCAGTAACCCAAGGATAATTACTGTCCCTTTCATCCTACCCAGCTACAGAGTTTCCAGCGGATAGGTTAGGGGAGTTGGAAAGGGAGGGAGACTTCACCAGTTTGAGACCTCCCTTTGTAGCCAGATTTTCTGGTTCTCTTGCAGCCAACTGGCCCTACTCTGCCTGTAAAACCTTTTTGTAATGGGACTGGTGAATCCAGGTAGACCTCTCTGCAATCCTTATAGCCGTGGGAGTGGTGAGAAGAACCTGATACGGCCCCTCCCACTTGGGTGAGTGCCAATGTTTTCTTTTTATTACTTTTACCAGACAATATTTTCTTCTTTCACATTTGTCCAATTTAATAAAATCCATGCCAATTTCCAATTTCCAATATTGTTTCTCCCCAGGGGATGCATTCTGCTGCATATCAGTAAGGACTGTATGATCTATCTCCATGATTTACTGTTCTGTCATTATTTGATGTGTTTCTTGTGCCCCTATTTTAGCCGCTTCATCTGCCCTTTCATTTCCTTCTGAGATGGGGTCTGTATGTTTTGTGTGTGCTTGACATTTGCAGATTGCAAGCTCTTTTGGTAACTGTATTGCATCAGTAAAGTTAGCCCAATTTTTTTTTATATTGTGAAAGATAATGCGACACTGAGTAAATTGATACCCAACATGTCACGCTTCAAAATTGTGCCCGCTCGTGGAATGGCATAAAACTTTTACCCTTAAAAATCTCCATAGGCGACGTTTAAAAAAATGTACAAGTTGCATGTTTTGAGTTACAGAGGAGGTCTAGGGCTAGAATTATTGCTCTCACTCTAACCAATGCGGCGATACCTCACATGTGTGGTTTGACCACCGTTTTCATATGCGGCGCTACACACGTATGCGTTCACTTCTGTGCGCGAGCTCTTTGGGACGGGGCGCTTTAAAAAAAATGTTTTTTTTTCTTATTTATTTTACTTGATTTTATTTATTTTTTTACTGTTTAAAAAAAAAAAGTGTCACTTTTATTCCTATTACAAGGAATGTAAACATCTCTTGTAATAGAAAAAAAGCATGACAGGTCCTTTTAAATATGAGATCTGGGATCAAAAATTCCTCAGATCTCATATTTGGACTTAAATGCAAAAAAAAAAAAAAAATTTGTCATTTGAAAAAATGACAACAGAAAAATGTGCCTTTAAGACGTATGGGCGGAAGTTACGTTTTGCTATAGTATGGAGACGGGTGGGGGCTATCTTCCCCTCACTCGTCTCCATACCCAGCCACGGACAGGTCCTGATTGCCTCTGCCGCTGCCGCTGCCGACGGCTCCGGTAAGTGGCGGAGGGCGCGGGAGAGTGGCGGGGGTGTGTGGCACCTCTCCCGCCGCCGATAACGGTGATCTCACGGCGAATCTGCCACAGAGATCACCATTATCGTAAACAGAACCACCGGCTCTAAAGATGGATACCTTGGTTGTGGCAGCAACTACGAGAGACAAAATGTGGAAACAAATCCAGACAATCACATTGTCTGATTTCTGAAAGAATTTATTTGCAAATTATGGTGGAAAATAAGTATTTTGTCAATATCAAAAGTTAATGTCAATACTTTGTTATATATCCTTTGTTGGCAATGACAGAGGTCAAACGTTTTCTGTAAGTCTTCACAAGGTTGTCACACACTGTTGCTGGTATATTGGCCCATTCCTCCATGCAGATCTCCTCTAGAGCAGTGATGTATTGGGGCTGTCGCTGGGCAACACAGACTTTCAACTCCCTCCAAAGGTTTTCTATGGGGTTGAGATCTGGAGACTGGCTAGGCCACTCCAGGACCTTGAAATGCTTCTTATGAAGCCACTGCTTTGTTGCCCGGGCGGTGTGTTTGGGATCATTGTCATGCTGAAAGACCCAGCCTCGTTTCATCTTCAATGCCCTTGCTGATGGGAGGAGGTTTGCACTCAAAATCTCACGATACATGGCCCCATTCATTCTTTCATGTACACAGATCAGTCGTCCTGTTCCCCTTGCAGAGAAACAGCCCCAAAGCATGATGTTGCCACCCCCATGCTTCACAGTAGTTATGGTGTTCTTTGGTTGCAACTCAGCATTCTCTCTCCTCCAAACATGACGAGTTGTGTTTCTACCAAACAGTTCTACTTTGGTTTCATCTGACCAATGAATGCTCTCTAGCAAACCTCAGACGGGCCAGAACATGTACTGGCTTAAGCAGGGGGACACGTCTGGCACTGCAGGATCTGAGTCCCTGGCAGCGTAGTGTGTTACTGAAGGTAGCCTTTGTCCCAGCTCTCTGCAGTTCATTCACTAGGTCCCCCCGTGTGGTTCTGGGATTTTTGCTCACCGTTCTTGTGATCATTTTGACCCCACGGGGTGAGATCTTCCGTGGAGCCCCAGATTGAGGGAGATTATCAGTGGTCTTGTATGTCTTCCGTTTTCTAATTATTGCTCCCACAGTTGATTTCTTCACACCAAGTTGCTTGCCTATTGCAGATTCAGTCTTCCCAGCTTGGTGCAGGTCTGCAATTTTGTTTCTGGTGTCCTTTGACAGCTCTTTGGTCTTCACCATAGTGGAGTTTGGAGTGTGACTGTTTGAGGTTGTAGACAGGTGTCTTTTATACTGATAACAAATTCAAACAGGTGCCATTAATACAGGTAATGAGTGGAGGACAGAGGAGCCTCTTAACGAAGAAGATACAGGTCTGTGAGAGCCAGAAATCTTGATTGTTTGTAGGTGACCAAATACTTACTTTCCACCATAATTTGCAAATAAATTCTTTAAAAAATCAGACATTGTGATTGTCTGGATTTGTTTCCACATTTTGACTCTCATAGTTGAGGTATACCTATGATGACAATTGCAGGCCTCTCTCATCTTTTTAAGTGGGAGAACTTGCACAATTGGTGGCTGACTAAATACTTTTTTGCCCCACTGTATATATATATATATATTACACGCACACAAATATAGATCAAATTGTGCAGCTGCCTACTCATTATCCTCGGTGCTGTCTCCTAAATGTGAAATAAATTTGGTCAGAGACTGTGCGGAAAATGATACAGGAGATGGTCAGACACTGTGCAGACAATGATACAGGAGACGGTCAGAGAGTTTTATTATGGTAATGACAAGCAAACTCTTACCTGGCTAACACGGTAACAAACGTTGGAGCCACAGACAGGGTGCTGACCGACAATCACACCACA